>NW_026988507.1:4850000-5510000 GCF_030222135.1 Aotus nancymaae | reverse complement strand
GGCTAGAAACCAGACGACCTGAGTTCTAGAATGCAGATCTGGATCAACAATAAAACACCTATATAAGCTACTTCACCTCTCTGTGACTTGATTACCACATCTGCCATATGAGAGTACAGGACTAGATAACTCTGAAAGCTTCAACTAACATTCAAAAAAGTCCAGCAAATACGGAAACAGCCACATCATCTTTGTCCTCATCATTTAATTGATCACTCATATGTGTATTTATTTATTTACCAAATATTTATGGACCAACTACTAAGATGCAGACCTTATACTACTTCATAATGATACAAAAGCAAATCTGATACACCTTATACCCTCATGAGATTCACTGCCTGGGGTGGGAATGAGGTGAGATGGCAGAAAAACAAGAGGGTAAAGTTGGGTGGATACACAGGGCCAAATCCTGAAGGGCCTTATATATCATGTTAAAAATGTGGCCTTTATCCTGAGGGCAATGGGGAACGTGAAAGTTTTTTTCAGTCTAAAGTGATCAGGTTTGAGCTCTTATATTCTGTGGATACTGGACTAGTCAGAGACAAACCTGAAAGTCCCCAACAACTGTAGCCCTGGCCAGAATAAAAAGAAATGGACCCTGGCAAAGACATGAAATCAAAAGGATCTGACTGGATGTGAAAGAGGGCAAGAGGGAAATGACTCCCTGATGACTGGCTTAGAGGACTTGATGGATAAGGCTGCTATTTGCTGAAATAAACAAGTAAGGAAGTAGGAAATGAGGATTCAGGTTTTGGTGGAGGATGGTAAGTGAGAGGCATGAATCATGAAGGAAATAATGGTCTTTGGATTTAAGGCCCCCAAAGAAACATACTGGGGTGCACTCGACAAAAGCCCCGGTTTGGGAGCAGAATGACCTTTGTATCAGCTTCTAACTTGGATGCTAGAAAAAAAAATTAAACACACTGAACCCAGTATTTCTGTATGCAAATACAGATAACAACTGCCTTAGAAGAGAATGGTGAAGAATAAAGTGATGTGTAAAGGGTTCAACATACAGAGAAGTAACTTGCCCAAGCAACATAACATATAAACAGTACAACTAAATTTTGAGTCCACCTCTGTTCTCAAAGCCCTTGGCTGCTACAGACAGCTATTTAGAATCAGTCTGGGATTGTCTTCTTATAGACTGAAGGTTCAAGGATAATGAAATGTTCTCAAGCTACATGTTCTCCTGGGTTATTTTTAACTCCAGTCTTAAATATTTCATTGCCAATATTAATTTTATGCCATTCCAGATTTCTGCAATCTTGTGATATTTCTTCCTAGTGGAAGAATGCTGTGCAGGATTGCGCATGGCCGCTATTCATCCCAGATTTTCTGGGACAGCTTTTATTTCAAAATTCCACACCATTATTCTCACACCATTGAAATGTCCTGAAAAAGCCAGTATTTCTGTATCAAGCCTCTGTACCAGAAGCAGCACAAAAATGCTGTATTCAGGGAGCCTTGTCACCAGAGGCGTTGATGTTCAGGAGGTCCACAGTGCACTTTGATGTGTAGGGGCATACTGGTGGAGAGTATGCCATAGAAATATAAGAGTAATATTGCATTAGAGGTGCCTGATTTTGATTTAGTATATCATATGGTAATTACTAAAAACCTGTATTTCTCACAGGTTATCAATCTCTATAGGTGACTCTCATGCATAATACATTTAGGGAACTTCTGATTTAGGAAATGATCCCCTTAAGAAAGAGTCCCACATATCAAAGACAGTCACTATGCATTTTCTGTCACAGACTTTTGAAATCAATTAGTCACGGAAGTTTGAAAAACACCACTTAGCAGTACTTCTGGAAAGAGATGATCTAGTGATGCAAGTCCTTTTGTGAGCATCTTTCTGTGCACAGTAGCAGTTTCTATTCAGTAAAATGTTCACTTCCCAAATGGAGCAGAACATTTTCTGTCTCACATTCTGGTAAGTCAGTGTTTTTATTAAACCAGATGACTCTGCAAGTGGAATAGAGGCAGAGCATGTACTGTATCTATTGCACTGAGATTTATGAAAAGCAATATGAGATGGCAACTGTCAACTGCCAGTGACAGCAGCTTTCTTTTAGGAAGAATAACCTGACTCTCTGAGGTCATTGCTATTGGAACCCACTGAACCCAAAGCAACCAGAACCACTACTAGTATGATTTTAATTAGGACTTAATACTCAAAACATTTTTTTAAATTCCCAAGATGTGTTTTTCATTGAACAAAACATTTTACTTTAGGTTTATAAGTTATATATAGACTATAATTGTTTTTAAAATAATTTTAAAGTTGTAATATTCATGTCTATCAGAAAGAATAAGTTCAGAAAGGATCTGGATGAGAAATAATTGATGAGTAGAAAACTTTAATTATTTTCTAGATAAATAACTGTTAATTGATTAATGAAAGGGCCAGATAAAAATTTATTAAAAATTCCTAATTGTGGATGCAGGAGATAGTATGTCCTAGGCACTCAGTTGGCCATAAGTTGAAGTCTAGGCTTTAGTATAGTCATATAGATTCCAGTAAAAATGGATTCCATCCAACCTGGGTAACAAGAGCGAAACTCCGTCTCAAAAAAAAAGATAAAAAAAAAAATGGATTCCAAATGAGTAAAATGAATTATGAAGTCATAAAATCCTGGGTAATTCCACACATGCTTCTGAAAAGTTCAATATGCGTCTAATTATAATAGCTGCAAAACCTTTTTAGAGTGAGTGACTTTGGGGAATCGCCCAGTGAAATGCATCACTGAAACTTCCCACCTCCCTCCCTCCTATCACTTCCTTATTAATAGCTCCACGCTTTGAGAGCCCACTTGAAACCTGAAACATTATTTTCCTCATGGATTACTTTATGCATTGGTGTAAAAATTCATTTTCTAGAAGATGAAATGATATTCTTACCCGTTTCACAGCTGGGTCCAGTGAAGCCTTGTGGGCAGGCACACACATTAGCGGCAATACAGGCTCCTCCGTTCCTACAGCCATCTTTGCAAAATGCTAAAATAATTCAGATACACTGTTTTAGCACTTTAGAAGTAAGTAGTTTAATAAACTCCAAACCTAGCTTTTCATTATCCCCTTGGAGATGTGAACATCAAATTATAAAAAATATTATAATTTTGTATTCATATATTTCCCATACATGTAAGAAACTTCAACACAACTTGTAAAACAGCACACTTTCCAATGTTAAAGAAATATTTCACCCATAAAACAAAATACTGAAATTTATTTGAACAACAAACAGTAACTTTACACAATAGGAAGTACATTAAAATTCAGATTTCTTCTCATTGTAACAATCCACCTTGAAAATAAACCTGAAAATAGCAGCTATCCTAGATGGAGTGAACCATCATCTAAAGAATGAGACCATGAAACAGGAAATGGTTGAATCCCATGAGGCCCTGACCATTTTTCACACTGGCCAAAGTGCCAAAATAGTAGGAAAGGCTCCATCCTTCAAAAATTTGTAAGCCTGTCCTGGGAATGAATTAACCGATAGTAAGAAAAAGTCATTAGAGTGGTCTTCAGGGAGACTCTTAAATTCCTCTGCTAAGGATAGGTCAGAATGGAGGATCAAGGGCAAAGGCAATGCATAGCCTGTTTTATCAGAGTGGTTTTGGGAATGAGGGAAGTTGTTCTGTGAGTAGGAAGCTGAACCATTGCAAGGGAGCCAAGGTCTGAACCATTGCGAGGGCGATCTCTTGAAATGTGCTGTCTTCGAAGAAGTGCAGAAAAGGAGAGAAGAGCAAGACAAGTGAGCACAATAAGAGAAGACGAGAAAAACAAGCTGGATGAGACTGAGCTTATTCTTTGGCTCTGTAAGGCTCAGCAGCTGCTTCCTCAGCCAGGCAAAGTCTGTAAGGAGTGAATTAGACCAGCTTGTTCCAGACATTGAGGCAGAAGTTTTTTTCTATAGTTTTCTAGCATGTGCTTCCTCTGGTTAGGTAGAATATACTTTCTCAGAGTAATAAAATGTAGAAATCTGAAATTCTAGTGATGAATTAAAGAAATGGACCCAAAGAGTCCATTTGGCTTCATTGGTTTAAACCTTGTAAGTGACAAAGAATATGTCTGCCAGACCATGTACATATTTTCACTGGAGTAATTTGCAAGGTTGCAGCTTGTTGATACTGCACAGAATTCAATGATTCAGCTCCTACATTTAAACTACTTATCTCTCAGCTTTTGTCCATTCCCAACTAAGACATCCACAGGAACTGAACAGTCTTAATTAAGGCAACCTGTAGTCCTAACTTCCAGAAGGAATTTATAGATCCTTGCAAGTTCTTCTTCTTTCAAATACAAGAATTATCTGTCTGTATCTGTTCATAATTTTCAGAATTCTTTATTCTATGAACTTTCTTCTTTATTCTAAATAGGAATTGGAATCAAGCAGAAATAAGAGAAAAGCTTTAGGGCTCCTAGATGAAACCTTAAGCCTAAGCGAACTCTCAGAACATCCAGGTGATTTGTGGGAGGTCCTAAGGACTTAGTTATATTGTACTCCCCCTCATCCACTGGAAATACATTTCAAGATCCCCAGTGGATGCCTGAAACCTCACACAGTACAGATATATACATATATATATATATATATACACACACACACACACACACACACACATATATACAGACACACACACATACATGATATATATAATAAATAAATACATAGTATGTATATATATATATATACACACTATGTATTTTTTCCTATACGAACATACTATGATAAAGTTTAAAATATAAGTTATACATAGTAAGAGATTAACAACAGTAGTTTATAATAAAATAGATCAATTTTATAACAACATGCCAGCATCACTACTGGAACAACGGCACTTTGAGGCCATTGTTAAGTAAAATAATAATTACTTGTTTTTGTTTTACCCATTTTGAGTTAGTTTTTGCACATGGTAGTTGTTTTTTTTTTTTTTGGTGGAGATGGGGTTTTGCCACGTTGCCCAGGCTGGTCTCAAACTCCTAGACCCAAACAATTCACTTGCCTTGGCCCTCCAAAGTGCTGGGGTTACAGGTGTGAGCCACCAAGATCAGTGAAAATAAGGATTACTTGAATACAAGCATTGCGATACCTCAACAGTGTATCTGATAATCAGGAAGACCACTAAGTGACCAATGGTGGCCAGTAGTAGACAGTGTGGATACACTGGACAAAGTGATGATTCACGTCCCAGGTGGGATCATCATGCTACTCAGAATGGTGCAGAATTTTAAACTTAAGAATTATTTCTAGAATTTTCCATTTAACATTGTCAAACCGCAGTTGACCATGGGTAAATAAAATCATCAAAAGCAAAACTGTGGATAAGAGGGAACTATCATACTATACTTTACATTCTAAAAGTCTAGCCTTTCTCAGGAATTGTTTGGTTTTTCCAAGGAAATTTTTGTGGAATTTGAATGCCCAAATAAATAGGCTTTCTTCAAAATGACCTACACTAATGACTTCCATGGAGTGTTGAAAATCAGAGTAACCCTCGGCCCACCCATCTCTTGCTACAGTGTATTTTTGTAGACCAGGCTCTAAGACCCATGCTCATAAACCACTGCATTAACAGCCATTTCTTGTTCTTTCCTACCTCACAAAGACACAGTACCATAGCAAACTGATTTTAGTGAACTCTGAGATAACGGACACAGTGTATTTGAGAAATCAGCAGTTCTTTAGCTTAAAATGCCTAAATTGGATAAATCATATGACATCATAAGGGATGTAAACATTATACTATGGGAGTTTGTAGAGTTTCCAAAAAGGTCTTCTATTTCCGTTGGGAGGTAGGAAGGAAAGAGGACAGTGGGGGAAAGGTGAGTTAATGGATTGTGGTGAACTACAGTTGTATGGTCCACTGATGAAAACAGAAATCGGAGTTCAACAGGACATTTAAAAGAACTATCAATCGACATTAACAAACCAGCTAAAATAGGAAACTGTAACATGTAGACACAATATTCTTAGTAAATAATCTTCTACAGTAGTATCTGACAGCTCACAAGAGAGCAAAGAAAAACTGTGAGATTGACCCAAAATGGAGGTGATTCACACAGTAGCATAACAAATAGGCTGACAATGCTGCCACAAAAATAGCTATCATGATATATGCATGTTTGGGCTCAAAAAGAAACACCTGAAGCTGGGAGAGCAGTAAACCCGATGAAAAGGAAGATTCAAGGAAATTCAAGACCAAAAGGTATAGAAAGAGCAGACTGAGCAAACTGGAAGAGGAACTTGGGATTAGACAATAAAATGTTGAAGTTTAAGATTACCAGGATGGAGCAGTTCTCCACAAAAATGCCCAGGATGTGATGATGGCTGTGGTTTGCTAGAAAGGAACAGAGATGAAAACCACTGTGGCTAAGGTCAAGGAACATTAGGTCAAATGAGCTGAATGGTTTGGTCACTTAAACACTGAAGTAACTCAGGAGGGTGTCAAGACCTGAGGGAAAGACTATGAGCCACACATCAAAGCTTTTGATGTCTGTAGGAAGTACCTGGAAGTTACATAACAGTAATGATAAAGTGTAGCGGAAGGTAGAGATGGATTGCATTATACACAATGGAAGAGACGTTGGCATTTAAATCTTTTACCTTTGCATGTTGTTCCATTCCCTGTATAGCCCGGCTTGCAAACACAGTTGTGTCCTCCAACAGTGTTGAAGCATAAAGCATTTTCATCACAGTTGTGCTGATTTGTGATACACTCATCATGTTCTGGAATGAGAAACACAATTTTGTTACTCAAAGTTGTATTTCCAAAGCTAATATATTTTAAACTACACCTTCAATCTTGGCTATTGCATGGTAAATTCTTTCAACCACAGATATAACAAATTATAAATGACAGAAGAGCTCAGATTTTGAAGTATTGTATACTCCTCTTCATGTACATACAAGTTCACACATCCACAAACACTGAATGCAAAAGAATTTGGACAAAAGACCTACCAATGGTTGGAAGAAACAGAGAGGGGAGGCAAGGATGAGGAATAATTCTCGAAGCAGATTCCAAAGTCAGCTGTATACAGTTAATATTTGGGGAGTTACTCTCATGAAATAAATCTGCCACCTAGCTCATCCCTGTAGCATGTGAAGGATGACAGGGAGGATGTGAAATTGTATTGCTTTGTGAGTCATGACCTGTAGGATAAGAAAGCTCAAGTTCTAGGAGTTAGGTGCCTGCTGTTAACACCTGTAGCCACACTTGTAGGCCTAAAGATACTTATGCAAACTGAATTCCCCATTATTCAGGGGAATATTGGATCTCTTTAGTAAGTTCCCTTACTCTGCAAAGAAAGTATCACAAATCTACTAAAAGACAAACTTGCTTTTGTAATATGAGTAAATACACTCTTTAGAATATGTAATCAATAAAGTATCTGCTCTCACTGCTTATAACTTGAAACTCTAGAAAGCATTGAATTTTTTGATCCTTCCAGCACCCCTGTGGGAGAGGCAGAACCAATATCATTGTAACCATTTTAAAGGTGACTCAATGGTGGCTCAGAGTATTTACCTAGCCTGCCCAAGTTCACAGGAATATCGAGTAACTTCAGAATTCTAGCTCAGCATTCAGCAAAGATGTAAATGTAAGGAACAAATATAGTGAACATGAGAAGGCAAACAAATCTAACATCAAAATCAAGACGAGAAGGTAATGAAATATGTGAGAAAATGCACAAAATTAGCTCAGTCATCTAAAATCCCTACAGTGGCACAACTTAGTACTCAGTCTCTTACATGAATATTATTCAGGCCTAAAACAAAATATATATTTAAATAAATTACATTGATTTCAGCCATTAATTCCATATGATATAAATCATGAAATCAATGAAGTATTTGATTTTTACTTTAGAACTCTGCATTCCAGATATTATAATGATAATACATCTATAACTTGTATTTGGCATAATAGATCTGTAACTTGTAATATATCTGTAAATTGTCTTTGGCATACACAGTTAAGATTAGACTAAAATCACTTACTTCAACTACTAAAATGAAATGCCCATTGTTTTATTTTTAAAGATAAAAATTAACATTCTGCTACGACATTTTATGTCTCATTCTATATAAGCACAAAGTTATGATAGCTTTAATAATAACCCTGTAATTAAATTCTTAGAGATTATTCCCAATAATCCTTTGGAGGAAAGAAAACTTTCAATCACTAGGATTCTAGAATTGCACAAATGGATATCTTATTTTCCAAATTCCTGGCAAAATAACCCAAAATTGTACAAAATTCTATCTTTATTATCTAACAGAAAATTTCATAGTTTTTATAAATTCATGCTTACTACTGGTAGCTTAGAAGGGAACTTGATGACATATGGATCTCCTAATTGAGGCTTACCCTTGGACCACCACAAAATTTCAGAAGGGCTAGAATGGGCAGCCCGCCTACCTTTGGGTTCTGCTGCCTGAAGCAAAATAAATCTACACTTTGAATCAAGTTTGCACCTGCTGCCAAGTTTCTTCCCAGTGCAATTCAAAGTGCTGCAGTTAATCTATAAATCTTTATGTGGACAGCCGTAGGCCCTTAAAAGACAGCTGCGGATTGACTTGATGCTGTTTTAATCCCTGCCTTGGTTGTCTTTTTAATTAGACCGTACTCACTAGGCAAAGAAAGGACCTAACAAGATTCAGTTTAGCATCTAGTATGATAATGTTCAATAAACGCTAAATAATTACACAACCCAGGAACTGATTTCCTCTGTTGTCATTTACTCTCATGGTTACTGAAATGAGAAAGTGGGATCCTAGGCAATTCAAAGGCAAATACAGTTCTGAAGGTTTTAAATGCATCCATGCCTTTATATATATTGCTTCCTGTGCCTCAAGTGTCCTTTCCCACAGATTCTCCTGGAAAACTCTTACCATTTTTAAAGATTACGATAAAATGTCATGTGTTGTGCAAAGATATCTTAGTCTCACCCTCCTACAGAGTTAGGGGCTACTTTCCCTATTTTCCCTAACACCATATACAAGGTTCTGTTATTCTCATTTTATTGTATGTCCATTTCTCTTTAGTTCTCCATTCTTAAGCTCCACTCTGGGACTGTGATTTTTTAGACCAGAATTTTGTATTTTTCTTTGTATCTCATTTAAGCACGCAAAGAGTGTTTCTTGAACAAATAATTGAATGAATAGATGAAGCAAGATAGGAACTACTTCTGTTGCCATCATTCAAGACAATCACGGTTTGTTCAATTATAGACTACATGCCAAACACAGAGCTCTGAATAATCTGAGCTGGTTTTTCACATTGATTTTACTATGATGCAGTTTTAATTTTGCATATTTCAAATATGAAGATAGCAGGATATCTTTTGAAAACAGAAAATAAAAACTCCTTTACACTATGACTTTACATCTTTTCACACTACTCAAAGTTGATTATAGTTAAAATTTATGAACTAAGGTAAACTGTGAGCTTAGGAAAAGCGTTTTTAAATGCCTGTAGTCTCACAGAAGATTTGATAATCCTTCACAAAAACAGAATGTAAATGAAGCAAAGAGCAAATATTCTGTAAAGTCAACTTAATAAATAATTAATTATTGGTGCTCCATTTCCAGTTTTGGTTAAATGTCAATTTCTCATCCTTTCTCTGAGTCACACATCCCTGAGGACTCCACCATCAAATCACTAGTTCGCATCTCCATTTCTAATACTTCCTCCAACACTTCCAATATAGAGTGAGAAAAATTAAGTAGAATAAGGAGGGAAAGTCTAAGGTAAAATTTAAATCAATATTATGTTCCATTGTTTAAGAAGATCATGTCAGTATGTAATAGTGAATAAATTTTAAGGTTTATGTCCCATATATTGAAAGGCAGACATTCAGGGCTGATGTTGGATTATCCAATCCATAAGACTCAATGGTATCTTCACATCTTCAGGAAAAAATTTATTGTTTATATGATATGACAATCCAAGCAATAGCTGGAAGTGAAACCAAATGCATCACTTGCTAACTCTTCTTCATCAAAAATATCAGCACATGGTTATTTTAATCAGAATTTAATTATTCTTTATGTCTATGAATTTGATATTTAAATGAAATGAATAAAAGAAAGAAATATATTGAAGGAAAACACCATTACTCAGCAATACTAAAAAGTAATTTGGATGTCAATCACTATGAAACATTATATATAGAATCTATCATTGTACAGTGATAGCTAGAAAAGATTTTTTTCTGTCATCATTTCTTTGTTCTGCATCTCCACATGCAATATAAACCTGATTTTATACTAGTAACGAGACACAATATAGTAAAGTTCCTCCACGGGAAAAAAAAGTAATAATACAAATACTTGGATGCCTCCAAATGCAGACATTATGTATAACAATAACACTTGGCTTTCACTGATTAACCCCTAAGTTAACCTGGGTATGCTAATGTATCTAAAATCATTTTAAGATTCCATATCCAATAGTATTATCAGTCATAATAACATGGACTTAAAATGAGGTTTAAATTTGGTATTCATATTGAGCTGTTTGTAGAATGAATGTGCTCCTAGAAACAAACCAGCTGCTCTAAAATTCACATAACTCTCCTCACTGTGATTTCAAAATAGATGTAAAATAGAACATAACCCATGCTCTATTAAAAAATTTCAGTATAATACAAAATGCAAATACTGCACAAAATAGGAGTGAAAAGTCATCATTTAAATGTATCTATATTTAAATTCAATTTAGTATATTTTTCTTCAATATCTATTTAGTATTAAAATATTTGAGGGTTAAAAATGATTATAAGGGTAGCTGCCTTCAAAAAGCTTACAGTTCTTAGTTGAAGATATCAGACAAAAACACAAAGCCTTTAGTAAATGGTTTCATTATGAGAAACTGCTAAAGCAGAGAAGTAAACACTGCTTACAGAGAGAGTTGCAAGAGATCAAGAGAGGATCTGGTTGGGTCAGGTAGGTTTCCAAGAATGACTTCTTGCAGAATGAAGAATTTGACATGGATATTTTTACATGTGTTGGTGAGGGCAGGTGCATATTCCAGATGAAAAACACTATTCACGTCGTTTGTCTCTTTTGCTTTTGGAATCTCAAGGCCCTTACAAATTTGAATAACTCTGAATAATTTATAATAATCATAGCTACAATTCAGTGCTTACTACATACCACATACTTTGTAACATATATTATCTAATTTAATCCTTATATTATCTAGAAAACATTATTATTACAGAAAATTAAACTTGACTTGGAAAGGCTAAGTAAGCTTGCCCAAGAACACACAGCTAGTAAGTGGTGGAGTTGTGAATTACATCTGACTCCAAAATTCAGCCTATTAATTGCTATGTAATAGAGTTGCCCAACATATTTAATGCTTGTGTTTTTCGCAATCTACTCCTTTTTATTCTAGTGTTCTTCTTTGTGACTATCCAGAGGTTTTTAATGTTTACACGGCTTAATGTCTTTTTGTTGTATGTGAAGTCTTCTGCTGCTTTACAGAAGAAAAGGCCGTTATAATCTTTTTTACTATATTTATACTTCTTTAAAAACACTGTCCTAAAAAAGGAGTCTTATTAGAATTATAGCACTTCTTAAGGCAAAGGACAGACATCACCTCTGTTCATACTAAAACCCACATTTTCACAAGGTAGAAAGAAGTTTTTAAAAGGATAATAACAACATGTTCAAGTTCAAATACTACAAAACAAAGTAACCAGCTCACAGAACTTGGACTCTAGCACTAATTGCCCGCACTTAAAAATCTCTTGAAGCTCACCATTAAATCAGTTTGGTAAACAGACATCTCTAATGTCTGAGAGTCTTCTCCTCTAAAACCAGTTGTCAGGCCCTAGAAACATTGCGCACTGTGCTGGATAATTCTGCTTCATTCTACCAGCAATATCCTAGATCCTCTAGCTGACACCTTTATATACTAGATTCTGCTCTTCTGGTAACACAACATAACATACCTTCATAGTCAGCTGACTACCCTCAGAGAAAGTTTCTTCTCTGATGTATTTCTCCAGCCACAAGAAATATATTGCCTATCTTGGATCTTCTACTCTTCTGTTAAAATTTGAAAACGTTGGAAAAACAGCAGCTCTAGTAACACACAGGTGTAAGTTTTACAAAGAAAGCTGCTTCACTTTCCCTAACTCAAATGTTTTCTGGAATATAAATTTCACATAGTAAATTCTCTCTTAGATTCTAGTAGGATATGGCCCTAAACATAGTGACAACCAACCTCTAGTCTTCACTATCATCTGATTACTAGAAACCTGAGAACAAGCTCCCTTAGACTGAATGCTAAATAAGTCAGTCTTGGAACAGAGAAACCCATAGAAGAGGTATGAATTGCTCTTGAGTAACTTACAATAACAATATCAAACTACATGTATAGAAGGATGGTTTATCCAAAAAATATATGGCTGCTTAGTCATTTTCCTCTAATATTCCTGTAGACTAGATTGTTTATCTTAAGATATCAATGGGTTTTACAGAAGTTCGTCCACAAGCATCACTTGTAAGTGTCCCCACCAAAGCAGTATGTAGTGACTTGCACTGGTTTGTGAAGAGCATATGAATAACATGGCCCATGGATCTGCAATACTGAGACCCCTTGCCTTATTCCAGAAAGAATGGCAACAACTATGAATCCTCAGGTAAAATATACTCTCTCTCCTAGGATACTAAACTCTCTGACCTGTCCACAGCACCTCAGTACCTTCACAAGGTAATTGTTCTACTGCAGAGCTTTCCAAAATGAGTACAAGCTGAGTGTAAAGAATATTCTACATTACAACTTCACAATTTCTAGATGGTTTTAGGTCTACAAGAAAAAAGTGGTACTGCTTCCTTCCTTCTCCCTTCTTCTTTCCTTCCCTTTCACAGATATTTAGCAATCTGCTATATGAAAATATCGTGTTTCGATTCATTAGATGATTTTAAATGTCCTTTGATCAACTATGCTGTAATAGGAAACTAAATTTGAAAGATAAAGTAGAAAATAAGAGTAAATTATGTACTATTGTAATGAACAATTGCAGGGAGGCAGTGTATATAATACATATTGTAATTTCCAGACAGGCTTAGTTTTAGATGCCATTTTATCCTAGTTCTCTGGACTTGAGAAAGCCAAGCTTTCGAAGTTTAAAATGAGGAAATTAAGATCTATATGAAAGAGCAGTTCTGAAGAATAAATTTAAAAGATGAATGTAAAATTGCTGGCAATAATAAAGACACTCAAAAAATTACTTATTATCTACTTCAGTGGACAATTTCTTTTGCCTTTATTAGATAGATATCTTCTCTTTTCCATTTCATTTTAATTCTGTGGAGAGAGCCTAAATGTCCCACAGTGTTTGCTCTCCTCACAATCTTTTCTGAAATCAAATATATTTTGGACATTTTTCTGGTTTCCAAAATGCCACTAAAGCCAGTACTTTCAATGATTACATCAAGGAAAATGTGCCTGCTGACATATTGTGCAACAGCTATTCATTTTGTTTCTTACGATTACCTTATTTACTCACTTTACATTACAAAAAAATTTTACTTACTACCATATCATTTTAACAGAGTTCTATTTTTAATGCTACTAATGTGATTGCCAGAAGTCATACTATAAACTTGTTTGATGCCCACATCAGTAGCAAATTCAATAAAAGTCATTTTTAACACTAAGGCATTTTTAATTCATTATTTAAGTTTCTTGTTCACTGACCACACCGATTCAATACTGACTTCTTGTTATTCTTCAGTTTACTTGGCAACTAGACATTTGTTGTGATTTTCTTCTCCTGACATGCTTCGTTGATTTTCTTCTAGTCTTTTCACTTATGCCCAGCCTCCTTTCCTAATCCTTATTTGACCAAGAATCTTAACAACCAAAGCACACTCAAATTTCTTCCTTTTCTTTATAGTAATTTCATAAGGTAATCCAAATATTGAGTTTATTACAAAAACATGTTTTATAATATTTTGTGTTTCAACAAATAAGCTTTGTCTGAACACATTATAGGGCACTAAAAATCTTGCAACCAGATAACTTAGATTTGCTTTCTCAGCACACGATTTTAAGGTTTCTGCTACATTATTCTAGTGCTCCGGAGAGTGCAAAGATCCATAATCTGATATCTGTGGCCCCAAGGAACTTCTTAACTACTGGAGGACTGGTGATACGAATAGATAACTAACTATGATATATTATAGAAGTTGCTTAGTGCCATAACAGAGAAAATAATAGTAACAATAATGACAATAGCTAAAATTTTAAGTGCTTACTACAGACTGTAAAGCACTTTGCTAAGTGTTTTATATGCATTATCCCCCTTAGTCTTCACAAAAGGCCTGTTTGGGTAGGTATTATTTTTAATTTTAGTTTACAAATGAGAGTACAGAGCTTGCTTGGAGCAATTAGGTGCTTTGTCCAGTCACATAGCTAGAAAGCAACAAGGCCAGACCTTCAGTGCTTTAAAATATACAACCTGTAAACAAAACTCTTATGAAGCTTAAAGGGCTCAAAGAGATGAGGACTGCGGAAGGGTCTGGGAAAGCATTACATGGGAAACAGGCTGAACAGGTGGCTCTTGAAAGACAGGGAGGGTTTTTAACAGAAAAGATGGGAAAGAAAAGATGGTAAAGATGGGAAAGAATGCCACATCTGGAGAAAACACAGGTGCACAAGATAAAAGCATGGGGTAGAACAAGGCCCTCAAGTACTTGAGCTGGCAGACGGTAATAACTAAAAGTAAGGAGTAAGTATTGGTAGTGTCCAGAATACAACACAATTTTATTTGATAGGCAATAAATAGCTGCTTCCAGCTGTAGAAGAAAAGGTGGCATGAAAAAGTTAGAGTTACTTTTTAGGAAAACTAATCTAATAGTAAGGTGCAGATGAGGAGAGATTAACTTTCCTTGACAAAATGGGCTTCTCATGTTAGAAAGTTAGCATTCCTCTCTCTTTTTAATCCCTCTTTCTTCCTTTTATTCTTCTCCATTCGAGTCAGATTATTCCTGGAGTTGAGACAGGAGTCTGTGCAACACTGAGAGAAGGAAGCGGAGAAGAATGAGAAGGGGGAGGAGGGTAAGGAAGAAGAGGAGGAGAAGGATGAGGAGGGGTGTTGATGACGAAGAAAACAGAAAGAAACTGAGTGCTTATCACCTGCCAAGCACTGGGCTAAGTAATGTATACATGCAGCATAAGAAATTACTAAGGACAGTGAAGGAATCATTGGGAAGTTTACAGCAAAATCACAAGATTTGAATCCCTTTAAGGCATGAACCATGTCTTATTTATTCTATTCATTTTATACATCCCTATGCTTTTGTGAATTAAACTGTTTTGAATAGAGGGTCTAAAGTATAATGGACAAAATGATGGAGAAAGAGGAAAATTTGGGCTCCAAAGTGAATCAATATTTGGGTCAAGAGGAAGAAACACTTTAGATAACTTAGGTTCTTAACCTGGGAAACTGGGAAGGTGGTGATGAGATGAATGGTTCTAAGAGGGCCTCTTACTTTTAGGTATTTTGTTATTCTTGTTCACCTGGGTTTTGTTTTGTTTTGATGACAGAGAAAATAGAATTAAAAAGTGAAAATATAAAGGGAAGGACCACCTTAGGAAACAAAATTTACTCTACTGATGGTGCTCATAAACCAAATAAACACTCTTCACCCCAAATCTGCTTAACAACAACCACTCAGATGATAAACCCTTGGGTCTAATTCAACAATCACCCCAACATCCAACACAAAATGACTGGCACAAAATTGGTCTCCAGTGAGTACCTGTTAAGGAATGCATCATTGATTCTAAACTGTCTCAATCTAACACGCAAAACATTCAGAGACCTGACAATGCTGAATATTCAAGGTGTTCCAGAATGGCAATCCTGTGGTATCTCTTACTGTCTCTTCAAGTCCTAGCCCCATTTCCATCCTCTGCACATTACTCCACCAACAACCTCACAGATAAACATTCAGGTCATCAGGAAAGAATTCCTCATATTTCCCATCCACAGATAAATATACAGCTAAATCTATTCTTAAGTTTTTCTTCCTCCCCAACCAGGAATCTGGGAATCACCATAGACTCCTCCTTCCCTTCCTCTCACTCCACACATTCATCCAGGGGCCAAGTCATCTGGATTCTTTTTTCTTGAAAGTCCTCATTTCTATCCTCACATCTCTATCTTCATTGATCTGCAGGTGCCCAAAACTGGGCACTAAATAGTTCCTGTTTGGATTAGTGCAATAGTCTCATGATGACAACACTGTCTCCAGTTTGGTGCATTTTCAGACTATTATCAGAATAACTTTTTATAAAATCGAATCTCCTTTCCTTCTGCCTCCCCATTCCTCCCCATTCTCTCTTCCTATCTCTTACTTTTGCTCTTGGTGGCACACCATTGTTTTTACTGGCCATCAAGACACCACATCCTCATTAAAGCTTTCATCATGTCCCTATGCTTTCACCAAACTGCACAATGATGTACCCACTGCAACTTTTAGTAGTAATATCATTTGTTGAGACTCTACTAAAGGCCAAGTCTTTCACGTGTGCTTCCTTGCTTCCACATGCGCTGTTCTCTGTCCAGAAAATCCTTTCGCACTTTCTTTGCTTAACTCTTCTACTCACCTCCCACTCAGATCACACAGAACCTCCTTCTTTAGAAAACCTTTGAAACTCTCTGTCTCATTTAGATGAGCTCTGTAGAGCCTTGTGTTTCATTTCATTATAACATTTGAAAGCCAGAATGTGAAGTGGTTAGGTGAAAGGACTTTGGAGTCAGGCTGCCTCAGCTCAAATTCTGGCTCTTCCTTTTACTAGCTGTGAGGTCTTAGGCAAGTTAGTTAATCTCTTCAAGCCACAGACTCCTCCTCTATAAAATGACTCTAAAAAGAGTACAGAAGTAAAATCCCCCGCAGGATCTGGGGCCATACTCAACAATCAAATATTTTGATAGTAAAAATATGACCATCCAAACCAAATAGGATCAATAAAGATGCAAAATAGCCTCACATCTAATCAAATTTTGCTGCCAAATGAATTTTTAAAAACAAACATTTGAAGTACCTACATTCTTCACGCAGATTCACTCATTGTTATTGTGCGTGAACTTTTTTTTAAACCACATCCATATAGAACTTACAAAACAAAGAAAATAAAGAAAATAAAGTAAATAAACATTTGATGGTCAAAGCTGTCCAGATTGTTTGGAGTTCAGATCTGTAGATAAGAGACTCTGGATATGCATGCCTTTCATGGAGTTATGTGTGGTACCATCTGGAAAGCACTCAGAATAATCCTGGTGTGCATAGTGCTCCATGAGTTATTATTAGATTAGCTATCATCATGCTGTCAGGGATTGTTAATTCTCTTACCCGTCCCTCCATAATCAGTATTCTTCTTGAGACAGAAAATGTTAGCCTCACATCTTGCCATAACACTTGCCACATTTTAGGCCCTTGATAAATATGGATAAATCAATGACAGGTTCCAATATATGCAAAAATCAACATTTTTCAATTTCTCAGAGTATTTCACATCCAGAGTTCATTGCACTCACTCAGAATCCCTGTAATACATGTGAGATTTAATATTTACAAAACTGTCTACACACTGCTTAAGAGATCATGATGCTTAACTTCACCAATGCAAAAGTTCAAGCCTGTTGCTCCTGTGTTTTCATGTCAGTGCTGCCCCTAAATTTGGCAAGAGGCATGTTTTTCCATCTATTGACATTTATTTCAAAGAAAGAAAAGACTTTCACTAGGCTAGTGAAAATCTCTGCTGGAGAGAAATAACACCTCCACTTAACCCTATATGATCTGTTCTTTTTTTGAAAACTTTAAGGCCTATGCTCCTTTAATATCTACAAATAAATAAGGTTAGAGAGTACACTCAACAAATTACACCAAAATGAAATATAAAAGATAACTTCCGAAATACACAATTTCCTAAGAAAAACAACCATAGTATTCCAAGATAGACAGTCTTTCCAATGAATTTTAAGATTTAGATTTCCACAGTTGGATCAAATACTGTTTTCTGACCTTTAATCTTCCAGCTTATAGAAAATAGCATGATTTCTCAGATTTTAAAGTGATGAGACTATGGGGCAAAAGAAATCCATCAGTGTCTTCATTCAGGGGCTTAATTTTAAAATGAGTTTCATTACAAAATTTATCTTTCTTAGAATATGTTATTTTAATACCTCCTGCAGCAAAATACAAGATACAAGACAATTTCCTATTCCAAAGGATTACATACATTGTGCTTGATAAAACAGGAAGAAGCATCTAAATGTATCTTTTGTGCACTTTTATTTCATGCTTCTGTGTTTACTGTGTTTCAGACTATTTAATTATCTCTAATAGTTTAGAGATATTTTTAAAGATCCTTTAAAATATCTTTAAAGATCCTTTAATATTTTTATTTGTAGTGGTGTGTTTATTGATGTTATAAACATGTGTTAAGGTCTCCTGTGCTTAAATTCGAGTTGTGGTCATTACAAGATGAGTAAGGCAGAATTCTCATCCTCAAGATATCTATAGATGTTATTCCCTCAAAAAGTAATATATACAACTATATTTCTTTATGTGTGCATATATGTGGATATGTGTGTGAATACATAGTATATAGATGGATATTAAGTAGCAAGTAATGGCTAATTTATACCTGTTTTGTTTTGCTGGAGTGACAGAAATCGATCTAGAAATATAGTGAAATATTTTTTTCTGTTATTTCAAAAGTCTTTTTTTTTCTAAAATACAAAAGGACATTCTCTTTTGATAATGTGGTTAGAGTGCCTCTTCTTTTATATTTTTTTCAAGAATTTGAAATGGATTTTATTCTAAATCTCACTCTGAATCATTCACTTTTACTTGATAAGCTTTCTTAAACTGCTGTAATTCTTCTCTTGCTGTTCCTCACAGAGTAGAGCTCTTGCCCCCAGGAATCACTAAAAGCTTTCAGAGGAGTTTAAGAAATACTTTAATGTCAATTTATCATTCTCTTTCCCTGGTGGTTTCTCACACCAACAAGCTAACTCTTCACTTCTCCTGATGCTTGTCATTTTTCCTTATATCCTTGGCCTCTGGGATCCCAATTAGACTGTTGCTTAGACATGAATAGAAATCTGACCCAAAGACCAGAAGAAGTGTAGTTTAAGAAGCAACTGAATGACAACAAACGGGGACTGATTCTGATGCTTTCTTTACTTGCCCTTCTCTTTCCACTACTTGCCTTCTTATATCTCTGTTTCTCGCCCTTGCTTCCCAGTTGCAAGTTTTACTCTCACTTCTCTCCAATTTATTCATTTCAATTTCTTATATTTTTCCACAAAATTAAAAACTTTAAAATAATGTACTCTTCTCCCCAACCGCAAGTGTGTATTTTAATTACAATCAGCAATGTCCTGCTCTGGGGCAAACACTTACTCTTTGTATTCATGGCTTTTATTCTACCCTCTTCTAATTATACTCAGCACCTCTCTCCTCACTGTTTTCTTTTCCCCCACCTCTTTTCTATAGGGTTCCAGACCTAGTACAATGGCACATAGGTGTATTTAAAGGTGCACTCCTGTAATGTTATTTAAACATGTTCCATATATCTTCCCATGAATGATAAAATCCATTCACTCACTCGGAATGTCCCTTAAGGTAAAGTGGGACAAGAGGAAGGCAGGAAGGCAAAATGAAAAAGATTTGCAGTTATCAAAACATAGCTGGCTCAAGCAGCCTCCTGGGCTAGAAGTAGGGATAACTAAGATTCTGTCACTTATTAATTCTGCTACTTATTAACTGTGAAGTTAATAAGTCAAGTTGACGGTGACTCCCTAATGCTCCTGTTTCTCTGTCTTATAACCTGGTCTCTTCATTCTCCATAAAAGAGAAGATGAACAAATGAATGTTGGGGAAAGTACACTACTGATGTTAATTAAAGATTTATTTTGGGGATAGGAAGGTCTGCGTTTTAAAAACATCTGCTCTCCGTCACTACCTCAGGGCTTTCATGACCCCAGCATCTTTGCTGAAACTGTTTTCTTAGACTGCTGTGCTTTCCTTTATTGTGGTATGAACACCCTGGATGGCAGTTGTATACTTGCCTACAATCTCTGCTTCTAGGTGATGAGCTACTTTATTATAAAGATGTGTTTTGTTTTTATACCCCTATTAACATAACAAAGAGTGGTTAAAAGGGAGTTAGCACCACCATAATGGCATCAACCAACTCTCCAGCGACCCCTACACATTCAAGTAAAAACAATATATATGTTTGATATGAAAATGCAACTTCAAAAGGAGACCCCTAGCTCCCTACATCAAGCATATTATTTATCACTGCCAAACCTTCCGAAGGTACTTCTGCGTCTCCTGTGTTTGGCAGTGTCTGACCAGAATTTAGTACTTCATCTTTGTTGACTGAATGTTTTCATGCATAAAAAAGGAGCAAGTTGGCATGATACACCAAAAGGAGAAAAAAATCCATCTAGAATGTTCTAAGAAGCTCCTGACCTGATTGCTGAGTACTTGCAATGGAAGGTTTTTCTTTGGATCTTATTAGAATATAAATATAAATACTCCTGGACCCTCCTCTCTCTGTCTCCAGTCAACTATTTCAGAGAAAACAAATCTAGAGAAGTATTTATTACACTGTGGTTAATCAAATCTAACAACACATGATCCTATCTCACGATCTTTCCTGAATTGGATTGAAACACTCAAGTTTGCCAGCACAAAA
This sequence comes from Aotus nancymaae, assembly GCF_030222135.1. Taxonomy (NCBI): domain Eukaryota; kingdom Metazoa; phylum Chordata; class Mammalia; order Primates; family Aotidae; genus Aotus; species Aotus nancymaae. The sequence goes on along the minus strand of NW_026988507.1, from coordinate 5,489,241 downwards.
GCAGTTAGTATTTTTACTTCTTTTGTGAATATTTCAGACAATTCTGTTATCTAAGGTAAAATGAAACTCAAAAGGTAATTGGAAAAAAAATCAAAATATATCAGAAGCAGCTCAATTTTAATCATTAGCCTTCTCTAACATCTCAAAAAAATTTTTCCTTGTAAGTTTAAAAGTGCATGATTTTTAAAAAAGATCATATGTATATCAACGTATTTGAATGTAGTCTGTTAATCTGCAAACATACTCACCTGTAGCCTTTTTATTTCATACAGCAGGCAGAACAATAATTTCAAAACATAAAACAGGTCATGACATCCCTCTACGCTCAACTCTTCCCTGGCTGCTTTTCCCATTTTGAAAAAAAACCTAAAGTCTTTGCCATGGCCACAGTGTGCTCTGCGATACAGTCATCTTCTACCTTCTCTCCTCCCAGTCACCCTGGCCTCTCTGTGTCCCTTGAATAGAAAAAGCATTTTGCTGTCCTGTCTTCTTGAGATGCTATTAATTCACAGGTTTTTGTGGTTCACGCATTTGTTCACTTATTTCAGAACTCTGCTCGGAGAGCATCTCCTTAGACAAGCTCTGTCTCAGATATTTCTTTAACCTGGATTTCTTTTTTCACAACACTTCTTCCTATCTAACATTATACTGTATAAAATTATTTGCTTTTATATTTGTGGTCTGTTTTCCTCATTCAAATAAAAGTTCCACATGAGGACAGAGATCCTAATTTATTTACTGCCACATCTCCAGCACCTAAGAAAGAATTTGTTTACAGTAGAAACAGAGAATTTTAAGAGAAATTGGACCCTATGGGCAGCATCCCTCACGAATTATTTTATTGACATGAAGAAATTGAGGCTCATGTAGAGTAAATGACATATCCAAGGTCACAGTTAATAAGTAGCAGAATTAATAAGTGACAGAATCTTAGTTATCCCTACTTCTAGTCCAGCAGCTTTTGAGTATAAAAAACAAACATAAAATAAATGGATACCCACACCAAATTTCAACTTTCCAGAAATTTACATTTTGTTTTTTAGAAAAGTCTCTCTCTAAAAATTTTAATAGTTTTTAATCTTGGTTTATTTTTTGTTTTCCTTCTCTTCACCAATAGTGAGCCCTAGTGTGATTTTGCAAATCCCAGAATGTGAAAGCTAACAGAGTGTGACAGCTGGTATGTCCCATGCTCATCAAATTCAGTGGTCTGTAACAGGGTAAATGACACAATTACCTGCTGTAATTACTGCTGCTGACAATATAGTCTCCCTAGTGAATGCTTTATGAAATTCAGAACTGCATTTCTTGTCAATCCAATCCAAATCCTGCCTACATATTTCAGGCAGTATTTTGCTAAATAAATATTTAAAAATTAGAGCCCAAATCTAAGTTGACATTTATTACTTAGTGTAATTTAAGCATTAGAGATGCATTCTGCTTTAATCTAATTTTGTGCATTGACCTGGAAATCTTTCTAACAAAGTTTTGCTTTAAGTCAAGAATCTATTCTCATTGGTTATAAAGATGCACAGAATACTTCACAGAAAAAGCAGATGTACCCCAAAAAATCAGACTGAATAAATAAAGCATCTGCCAAAATCCCTGGTCTAGAGTGGTCTGCTGTACACCAAACTTATTACTTATTTCATTTCAACTATAAAGACACTTGAGAATACACACAGACACAAACAACTGTAATAGTTGACTGCTCTGAGTTTGGCTGCCAGCCAAAATCCTTCACAAGTTATAGGTAGGCTGTCAGAATAAAAAATAAAAATGCACAGGGACACACTTGCCTGCAGATATAACTTGTTTCCCTTTCTTACAAAAAAAAAATAAGAATCACCAAATTCCCATTCTAAGACTGAGATTAGATTAAATAGCTTAGACATAGCATTAAAAAGCAATTCCAGCTTATGAAAAAGTAGCACAAGCTCTTTTACAAGTACATTCAAGGAACGCCAATATGTTAGCCGAATTATATTAGTAACCAGATGATTTTCATTTTGCAAATAAGTGGTTCCTGGTTATTGATGCAATGTATTCCTGGAAGCCATACCAGAAGGCCAATTATCATTAAATGGAACTAATCATGTCCTTATTGGGTTCACATGTTCTAACACAGTTTGGCAGCATCAGCAATAACCAATGAATAAATGGGTGAAGAGTTCAAAAGTAAAGGACATGTACTTTATAATCGGTGCTGAATATGCACAGCAGTAAAAACAAAAATGAGAAAAGAGGAATAATACGGAATTTAAGTACATCATGACTTGACACAGAGATCCTCGTTCCATAATGACACAAAAGGAGAAAAACTACATTTTGAAATATAACAACATGCAATGTTAATGAATAGTACAGTGGGTTTTTTAGTCTCACTTTTGTAAGTGAAAGTAATAATAAATCAGTAAATCTCTTCTGAATTTCTTAGACTTTGCAGTTACCCAGTGGTTGCTGAAGAATTGTAGCATGCCCACCCACATGGTAGAGGGTGGTAAGCCACTTAGCTACCGCACTGAAACACAGCCCAAGCCAAAACGTGGTCTCATACAAGCTGAGATCAAGGTGTTGAAATACATTTGTTCATCTAATCTCCAACTCCACTGGGTTCTATAAAACTTTCCCAGCTTTGAGACTTGCCCTTTGCTATTGGTCAGCATTTCTGTTTTGGAGTCTGGACCTGCTCATTTCTCCACCCTGTATTGTTCTTCTCCAGGTTCTTCATCCCTCAGGACCCAGCAAGGCCCTATCTGAACACATAACCTAAGTAGGTCCCAATGCTGGTCTCTATAGCCTTCCTTCATAGCACCTATTTAACATTTGATAATACTCACTCACTTGCTTGGTTACTAATATGTCTGCTCATTCCGCCCCCTAGATGGGAAAGATAATGAGGGGATGGATTGTGCAACTAGCACTGTGCTCCAGCCCAGAGCAGGCTCTTACTAAAAATGAATTAGATAAAAGTACCTTTCATAATAAAAGACTATTTTCCCTATGTATTCCTTTGTCCATACTTCATAATTCTAAATTTGAAATTTTAGAGGTCTTGAGACTAGTGAATATGCAGGTGAGGAATAAGACTAATAGGTTCTCTGTTCAGTGTAGAATAACTGTATAATATCAGGCTTTTATTTGAATGCAATTACATTTCAAGAGACATGATATTATGTAAAGTGTATCTAAATTTAGGTACAAAGGAGTCCAATAATATAATTCCATTCTGCTGTATTAATTTGAACTACGGGTGAGAATTATTTCAATTCAAATGGCCTAAACAGTCACTTTACATGTGCCCTAGAACCTAAAGTAAAAAAAAAAAAAAAAAAATAGTCGCTTTCAAATTGAAGCATGAAAGGGTATAATTTCAGTTCTAGCATTCTAACAGAGTCCACTATAAAGGCAAAATAGAGGTTAGGAGACTTTAAAGTTAGCTTCAGAAAATCATTTGGAGATAATCTCAGAATTAAAAATATATATATTTTATTGAAAACATTTTTCCTACTGATAGGATTTTCTAGTCAATAGAATTACCTAAAATCAGATTGATTTTTAAAGGAATTAAAGTATGAAGACTCAGTTAAAGAAATACTGTGTTTAGGAGTAGGATGCAGAGTTGTAGTGCACCTGCAGTAATAAATCAGCAGCAGAGCATTACAGAGATGTCAAGGTAAGCTTGTTTGGAAATGTACAAGATGCCATTCTTACAGTCATATCTGTTAACCCAAGGTCTTCACAGATGGACTCCACATTTCAGAGACAGATCAGGCACATACAATGAAACAATGCATTGAAAACTCTCTGTGGTATTTCTGGGTTAAAAGGTTATTTTCCTCACTCATTTTTACAAATATCATGATAATTGAAACAAAATGCAGAATGGAAATATTTATTAACAAATCATTTTCCCCAGACAGCATCATAACCATAGAAGTTGGCTTGCATTGTGATATATATTTGCCAACACTGTCATAAATTTTCAATGACATAATAATTATTTCCTGACCCAGAACTTTAAGTTCATAAAGGGTTTCAGAATATTATCTTGCTCTAGAAATTTCTTTTCTAATCTGCCTTTGTCCTTCTGAAGAGATTCCCATAAATAGCACTGACCCAATGAAGAAAGGGTATATTTTACAGGAACAGACCTGTTGGTTACATATTATAATAAATAGTGAAGCACTATTACTTTGTCCTCTATTATTAATAGCCCTATTAATCATTTTGAGGTGTTTCATTATCCATACAGAAGCAATACCTATATGCATATTTTGCATATTTAACATTCTACCACTTTGAGGATATATAATTCGTACTTGCATAATTAAGAAGACTTGATAATGAACAGAAAAATGCCTCATTATTTGGATGGCATTTGTATTCAAGCTTATGTTTAGCTATTTGCTAAAGCACTTACAATGTGCCAAGTACTATAACATAAAATTTACTTTGTCCTTTAATTTAATTTTCATAACAACCCTATGGTATAGGTATTGTTAACCCCATTGTATACACTAAGGCAAATGTGGCATGAAAAGGGTAAAAAAAAAATTCTTCAAATAATTTCAAATAGAGGAACTATAATTCAACTAGATCTGTCAGATTTAGAGACTGAACTCTTAAATGTTAAAATAAGTTAAGAAGCTCTGAATTAATCGATCTTCTTCATTTGGAAGCTTATATCTTATGAAAAGTAAATATGTTACCCTTTAACTGCTCTACAGATTAACCCCAGCCACATGGTCACACTGTGGATCTAATTACCAGAAGGTACTTTCCATATTTAAGGTCTCAGTTGGTGCTTCTTATGGGTTTCACCCTGGGAATTCACCATTAAGAAGTCCATGGTCATGTCCAATTATAAGGATCTCACTTTAAGAAGAATGAGGATTAACTAAGACACATTAAGAGAATGGTCATAATAATGAAGAAATTAATTAGGAATAATAACTGGTGGAAGTGTGAGCTAATTTTAAAAAAGGATACTCCCAAAAAGTTAGTTTTTTAAAACATTATTTTGAGTGCTATTAGATGGAATAAAGATTAGTCTCATTTTCCTGTGCTCCAGAGTGTAAACTGAAAACAGCTTACTCACTGACTCAAGAACATGGTATTCATTCCATGTCAACTTCACTTGTGTTGGCCTCCTTGCCTAAAATTTTCTTTCTTCTAATTTACTCAAATTTTAGCTCTCCTGAAATGTAATCCACATTCCATTACTTTCAAGAAAATTTTTTTTTCTCTTTTTTAATGAATAATGTTTCATTTTATTCTTAAAATGGAGAAATGTAGATGACCAAAAGCATATGAAACAAGTGAATCCATTTATTTTAAATTCAAGATTACTATATAACCTCTTAAGTCTTCAGTAGTTGAATGTGAAAATCCAACCTGCCATTTATACTTAATTTTCTAGAAATAAGTGAAAATCAACATACTTGTTATGGACTTGATATCATACTTAGAAGTTCAACCATCCTCATTGACTTTTCCACCTTCAGAACTCCTAGGCATTATTATACTGGCTTCTTTTGATTGCTCTTATTTGTTACAGAAAATCTCCAACACACTAAGTGCTTTCAAATTAGGATCTATGGCTTTTACTTCTCTACCATATGAAGGTAAGGTGTTGAAATAATGAAAATAGATATCTATAAACATTATTTTCGATAAGAAAATTAATAAAGGAGCAAAAGCAAGAGTTCTACATGTTATGGGGAAAACACATCCAAATAACCCATGAGTTAAGAAGGAACCACAATGGAAATTTAAAAATATTTAGAACTAAATGCTGTAAAGAATACAGATATTACATTTGTGGGATGTAGTTGAAAGAAATATTATGTAGAAATTTACATATGTATATGCATTCATTACTCATGGACATAAAGATGGCAACAACAGACACTGGGGTCTACTATGGAGGCGACAGACGGAGGGGAGTAGGGCCGAAAAACTAACTATTGGGTGCTATGTTCAATATGTGGGTAACAGGAGCAATCATACCCCAAACCTCAGCATCATGCAATATGCCCAGGTAACAAGCCTGTTCATGTACCCCATGAACCAAAAAAAAAAAACAAACTTGAAATTATTAAAAAAGTAGGTTATGTCAAGTACATAATGATGAATAGATCAGTAAATCTATCAAGCATATAATGAATATCAATGGTACACAATCTTCTAAAAAGCTGAAGAGGAGAGACTACTTCTCAACTTATTCTGTCAGGGATCTTACTTACCCTGATCCCAAGCCAGATAAAGATATCACAAAAAGCAAAACTACTGACAGGTGTCCCTTACAAATACATGCAAAATTTCTAAACAAATTATTAGTTAATTAAATTTAACAGTATATAAAAAGGATCATATATCCTATTTAAGTGGAGTTTATCCCAGGAATGTAAGATTGGTATAACACTGGCCAATCAATCCATGAAATTGACCTTATTAATAACCTGAAACAGAAAAATTATATGATCATCTCAATAGACTCAGAAAAAAGTCTACACTAAAATCCATTATCCATTCTGATAAAAATTCTTCAGAAAACTAGAAAGAGAAACAAATTTCAGAAACAGGATGAACAGCATCAACTAAAACCTAAAGTTAACACGGTAATAGTGAAAGGCTGCTTGTTTTCCCTTGACATCCGAAACAAGTCAGGGTGTCTGATCTCACTTCTGTTCAACACTGCACTGGTGAGTCTAGTCAGTGCAATAAGGCATGAAAGAAAATAAAAAGCAATCAGATTAGAAAAAATAAAAATAAATAAATGCATACATTGGAAACACATGGCTTTCAAAACACACAGACCTGGGCACCAGTATTTATTAGTATTTACTAAACAACCTATTGAAACTTCCAATGTTCATGCTCCTCTCTTATGTGATGACGATAATAATATCAAACTTACGACGGTGTTTTGAAGATTGAAGTAAATCACATAAATAAAGCATCTGGAACCATGTCTGACACACTCGAGGTACTCTTTTTAAAAATATTATCACTACTTCCCTTCGAAAGCCAAAAGAACAATCAGATTAATTAAATGCTGACCAATATTTAATTAATGGCATTGACATATTTAAAGAAAAAAGAAAAAGATGGTCTACATGAAGCTTGAAAAAGGAAAACCAAAGGACACAGAATTTTGTACATTCTTCCTTTATTATCTGGGGAAGAGAGACACTGACCAAATACACCAGTATGCCAGTCTCCTTAGAATCTTCTCATTAATTCCTTTTGCTCTAATTATAATTCAATTATCTCTATAGTTTTTTTTTTTAAATTCTTTTCCCAAAGGAGAATCCTATAACTAGGCCATAGAGAGTAAGAGTCTTCTTGACTACACTAGTGGATAGGACTACTAGTGAAAATCATGTATAGAAAAAATCAAAATAGGGAGAATATAAAATAGGAAAAGAAAGTAGGAAGAAATATGCAACACACACACACATACACACACACAGACACACACACGCATATACACAGACACACACACGCATATACACAGACACAAACAACATGTAGCTCACCAAAAGAAAAGTCAGAATAGTCAGGTTAATAGATGCCAAGAGGAAGAGAAGTTTGATTAAGAGGAAAAGGCAACAGTATAAAATGCCAAAGAGACATGAGAAAAGGGATTTACTGTAGGTATTTAGGTCACTGGGGATTTCTATGTGAGTAGGTTCAGAAGAGGAGAGAGAAGAGCCAGTTTCCTAGAGGCCAATAAGTGGTAAAAAAGTGCTGGAGAAGCATGCAGTATCAAACCATGCTGTTTTACTTTGTGATAAGTTAGCATGGTAGCTAGAGTGGGGTCCTCCTCATACTTCAAAATGTTGAATCCATAGAACCCCTTTTACCCGGTGTGATTTGCAGCAGTGTGACAGAGAAATAATAAAAAGGTAATACGCACATATTTAAAATACTTAAAATATACAAATGAACATTTACTTGTCAGTCAGTAATGGAGAGCCAAGTCCTTTGCTTTGAGCTCAAAGTCATGCCTTTATAAATCACAGGAATTATGTATTCTGTAGGAGTTGCAGCTTTAATTTATTTAAAGTGCAGTGAGAAATTAAAGATGCTTCCAGAGCAATCTGAATAATGAATAGTAGATTCATATTATGTTTTCCAATATTTTACAGTTTTCTTACTCACCCCTCATTTGAAAACACATTTTTAAGGACTTGACCAAATCAAGTTTTCCTACATAGCCAACTTAATTTTTGGTGAAACAACATATTTTGGAAAATATGTTTAGTTGGTTGTCATCGTTGGTTAAAAGAGCTTCTACTGAAGAGAGGAATTTGCTACCTGTCTTCCTACAATCATAACCATTCCTGTAAAATTCTCTAAGCTTAGAGAGAATATATTCAGATATAATAAAAGGTTGCCAGCTGAAAGGCTCTATCTTAAAATAAAATTTTAATTAACCACATTTTTTATATATAACTGACATGGATCCAATTCCTTCTTCTATTATATAACTTGCAGAACTACTTTAAGAAAATGTATGTGAAATAACCTGAAAATTGTAAAGCACTTTATAAAAGCAAAGACATGATTTAAATAACCTGAAAATTGTAAAGCACTTTACAAAAGCAAAGACATGATTTGATGGAAGAAATATTTGTAACATCTGTCATTCTTTTTTTTAATATACTTTAAGTTCTGGAATACATGTGCAGAATGTGCAGACTTGTTACATAGGTATATACATGCCATGGTGGTTTGCTGCACCCATCAACCCATCATCTACATCAGCTATTTCTGCTAATGCTATCTCTTTCCCTAGACCCCCACCCAATGACAGGCACCGGTATGTGATGGTCCCCTCCCTGTGTCCATGTGTTCCCACTGTTCAACTCCCACTTATGAGTGAAAACGTGGTGTTTGGGTTTCTGTTCCTATGTTAGTTTGCTGAGAATGATGGTTTCCAGCTTCATCTATGTCCCTGCAAAGAACATGAACTCATCTTTTTTATGGCTGCATAGTATTCCATGGTGTATATGTGCCACATATTCTTTATCCAGTGTATCACTGATGGGCATTTGGGTTGGTTCCAAGTCTTTGCTATGGTGAATAGTGCTGCAATAAACGTACTCATGCATGTGTATGATTTATAATCCTTTGTGTATACACCCTGTAATGGGATTGCTGGGACAAATGGTATTTCTGATTCTAGATCCTTGAGGAATTGTCACACTGTCTTCCACAGTGGTTGAACTAATTTACACTTCCACCAACAGTGTAAAAGTGTTCCTATTTCTCCACGTGCTCTCCAGCATCTGTTGTTTCCTAATTTTTTAATGATCACCATTCTAAGTGATGTGAGATGGTATCTCATTGTGGTTTTGATTTGCATTTCTCTAACGGTCAGTGATGATGAACTTTTTTCCTATGTTTTTTGGCCACATAAATGTCTTCTTTTGAGAAATGTCATATCCTTAGCCCACTTTTTGATGGGGTTGTTTTTTTCTTGTAAATTTAAGTTCTTTGTAGATTCTAGATAATAGCCCATTGTCAGATGGATAGATTGCAAAAATTTTCACCCATTCTATAGGTTGCCTGTTCACTCTGATGATAGTTTCTTTTGCTGGGCAAAATCTCTTTAGTTTAATTAGACCCCATTTGTCTATTTTGGCTTTTGTTGCCATTGCTTTTGGTGTTTTAGTCATGAAGTCCTTGCCCATGTCTATGTCCTGAGTGGTATTGCCTAGGTTTCTTCTAGGGTTTTTATGGTCTTAGGTCTTAAGTTTAAATCTTTAATTCATCTTGAGTTTATTTTTGTATAAAGTGTAAGGAAGGGGTCCAGTTTCAGTTTTCTGCATATGGCTAGCCAGTTTTCACAACACCATTTATTATATAGGGAATCCTTTCCCCAGTGCAAGTTTTTGTCAGGTTTGTCAAAGATCAGATGGTTGCAGATGTGTAGCATGATCTCTGAGGCCTCTGTTCTGTTCCACTGATCTACAGATCTGTTTTGGTACCAGTACCATGCTGTTTTGGTTCTTACTGCAAAAGCCCTTTGTCAGGTTCCCTCATCATCTGTACTCACTTCATTCCTTTGCTTCTTCCCAGTAGTTCCTTCACTATCACTCTTGAGAGTTTTCTTGCCCTACAAATTTACAAAGCATCCTTTTCCATTCACACCCTTAATTTGCAAACTCTATTCATTTAAAAACTACTGAAACACCTCTTCCTTCCTCTAGTCTTTCTTAATTGAAAAAACGAGGGTGATTTTTAGATTTATTCTATTCTGGCCAGATGCACAACTCCTTTGACTTCTTGTGTACTTAATAGTTACCCACTCGAATCTCATGTAATGCTATTACAAACTCCACTAACAAACATCATCATATAGATAGTACTGAGGGGTAAATGGCCTTTTGAGGATTCTAAGATGTATATAGGTTATGTAAAAGTCCTAAATATAACATTTTCTGTGGTGATTAGCATCAGAACATTACCTAGCTAATGGCAGCAAAATGCACAACATATAATTTCAAGTGGGAAGAATTGATTAGGGAAAATACACAGGCAAATTCTATCACACAAACCTTGAGAAAGAGCCGAATCTTGTAAGCCGAGCCAGGAACAAAATGAGAAGAGAAATCAGCATAGCTAAGGGATACTTTGTAGATATCCCATATTTTGAGTTATAGAAGATTAACAGCTCTTCTGTGGGTAAAGCTGACACCTAGTTTCACACAAGGAGCCTGGTTAAATGTTTATTGATAACACATCCTATAACAACTTATCCACACTATTTCACTTGCTTTGTTCAACAGAATCTTTGCCTTGAAGACACTATGTACAGACAAAATGGATGCTCATTCTCCAGCTAGCCCGGATAAATTGGCGTGAGTTAGAAGTAGTTTATATCAGCACTGTTCAATAGAAATATACTCTGAGTCATATATATATATATATATAAAATTTCATTTTTCTAATCATCCCATTAAAAATTGTAAAGAGATTAATTTTAATATATTTTATTTGACCCAATACATCTAAAATATTTCAGCATATAATCAATATAAATATTATTGAGATATTTTTAAATCATTGTTCATGCTAAGTCTTCAAAAATTCTAGTGTACATTTTACATTTAAACCACCTATTAATTCAGTTGAGCAAAATTTCAAATGCAGAATGGCCCCAGTGACTAGCCTATTGGGCGTCACAGGTCTAGAAAACTTATTCCTGGTATTCTTCTCCCAGTCTTTTTCACCCCACAAAAGTATTAGGTGTGCCTAGAGGAAAAAGTAGAAGAGAGATTCTACAGAGAGCAGATATGATTGTAAATAATGACATAAATGGATAAGCCACAGACACCCACATACATTTTCTTTATGAACCAAATTCATAAACCTGTGTAAACTAACCTCTTTCCAGCTTTATCAAGACCATGACACTTCACTCTACCCACAGAACACTCATAAATCATCTTCAGCTAAGCTGGGCCATTTGCTATTTCCTAATAAGACCTTAAGTTCTTTCAGTGTCAATTCCTTTTCCTTACTTCTTTTGCCATTTTACTCAGTTTTCACTAACTACTCAGCAGTTCAATCTAGAAATATGAGACTTACTTGACTTTTCCTTTTCCCTCATTCTGCACAACCGATAAATCACAGGTCCACTTGTTTTCCATTTCCAGGGCTAACCTCCTAATCTGAATTACCAACATCTATTGTCTGGAAGAACCTCCTAAAATGGTCCTCTCAATTCCATTCTATTTCTAACCAAACCATACTCCACACAGTTCTTACAGCAATGTCTTTAAAACATAAATAGGATCATGTCTCTCCTTTACTTAAAACACTTCAATGGCTTACCATGACATCTATCCTGAAATTGAAACTCCTTCTGTGGTTTAAGACTCTCCATAATCTGGTTCCATGCTACACCTTTATTCTCATCCCATGCCACCTTCCCCAAATCACTATGCTCCAAACCTAAGGCCTCTTTTCAGTCCCTCAAACACACCAACCTTTTATCCCAACTCAAAGCCTCAGTATATGCCTGGCTGTCATTATTTATTTCTCTAGTGTATATCTAGCTCTCAAATAAAACTAAATTCTTCAAGGATAAGGATTCATTTGTATAGTTTTCATAGTTTACCACTAAAGGCTTATGCTCAGTAAATAGCTGTTGATTGCTTCACAAATACGAATGGGTTAAAAAATGTGTTTAAGACCTTTCAAAGTATCATCATCATCATCATCATCATCACAATTTAAATATATTGCACATTGCTATGCACCAGGAACTATGGGAACACTTTTCACTGAATCTCTTTTGTCTTCACAACAACCTCACAAGGTAGATGCTATTGTCCCAACTGTAATAATAATGATAAAACTAAGCCTGAAGGGGAAAATACGTTGCTCCTGTGGCTGTGCAATTAAATAATAGGAACTGAGATTTGAACCCTGATTTGTCCAACTCTACAAATAATTATTTTGCCTCCCTGAATTTCTATAAGCTTTATAATTTAAGTAATTTATTTTTCTCTAGTTTTAATAAACAACCACATTAACAACTCAAAAATTGTAAAATCAGTACACATGTGATCAGTTTTTACATTCTACATTGTGTAGATATCTGATGCTGACATTGCACTGCTTCAGTTGCTATTTTTGGAACATGGTTGCATAGCAACAAGGATTATTAGATGGAATGATCTTCTAGATTGTATTTTGTTTTTTTTTTTTTAATAGAGTTACCACATTATTAACATAGAAATAGCTGAGGAACAAGGGGACAAATTTGATACAATCTATGATATCACATAAACAATAAGATGAACGCTTTTCTGTTCAGTAATGTATCGGTTTTAGTTTCCAAATACTTCTTTCAGTCATCAAATGTATTTGGAATCCAACATGGTTGGGGAGTGACAACATGTAACTGAAGATGTTAAAACTTTAGAAGTGAACCAGTTAAGAGCAACAGGGTTGGAAAGAACTATGTTTACTTTATAAAGGGGAAAAAAACGGCTCCACAGATCTCATATCCTATCCAGAATTCTCACAGCTACGTTCTCTTGGAACCAGATGTAACTGAGATGGAGCATATGGCTAGCTCTATGCAAAGCCCTCACCACTAGTTTAAAAAGAAAAAAAAAGAAAAGAAAGAAAAGGAAAGAAAGAAAGAACATATCTGAAAAATAGTGGCTTAAAGCTATCATTTTACACCTGCTAAGGGAAAAACGTGTTAAGTACATAATAAATATCCAAAGCATGAACCAGGAACAAGGCAAAGGGGATCTAAGCTCCTTGTCAGCTAAATCAAATTTTTCCCTTAGCTTATTGTTAAAACATTGTATTTTTAGGAGTAACTAATAAAATTAACTAAAATTAATCAAATTTATTTCATGATACAAATGGATTTGAACAAAGTGAAGGGTAATCAAATAATTCACTTTTTGCAAGGCATCCAGTAATGCCCAGTGTCTGACATAAAGCCAATCTCACCCGACAACTTGAGAAAACCATGTGATCAAAATACCCCTGCTAGTACTGATGTGTTGTTTAACAAATAATGAGGAAAATAAATTTCAGTGAAGAAAATTTAATAAAATCATAAATATGAGTCAGGCTGTATCGGAGAAAGATTGCAGGATTTGGCATCTGAAAACCTAGTCAGTCATAGTCCTGGTATTTAAAATCGTGAAGCCTTGTACCAGTTTCTTCTTCTTCTTTTTTTTGAGAAGGAGTTTGGCTCTGTCACCCAGGCTGGAGTGCAGTGATGCAATCTGAGCTCACTGCAGCCTCCGCCTCCCTCCCAGATTCGAGCAATTCTCCTGCTTCAGCATCCCAAGTAGCTGGGACTACAGGTGCATGCTGTCACACCCAGCTAATTTTTTGTATTTTAGTAGAGATGGGGTTTCACTGTGTTGCCAAGCTGATCTCAAACTCCTGAGCTCAGGTAATCTGTCTGCCTTGGCCTCTCAAAGTTCTGGGATTACAGGCGTAAACCACTGTGCCTGACCCAGTTTCTTCATTTTGGAGTCACAACTTTCTTCCCTGTGAAATGGGGATAATATTTCCTTCCTTGTCAAATTCAAAGAAATAGCAGGTAGAATGGTGGATGTTAGGAATGAGGGGGAAGGAGGAAATGGAAAGTTCCTGTTCAATGGGTATAAAGTTTCAGTTACCCAAAAAGGTAAGTTCTGGAGGTCTACTGTACAACAGTGTATCTATAGTTGACAATATTATCCCTTAAAATTTGAAGAGGTGGCTGGGTGCGGTGGCTTGTGCCTGTAATCCCAGCACTTTGGGAAGCCAAGGCGGGTGGATCACCTAAGGTCAAGAGTTCAAGACCAGCCTGGCCAACATGGTGAAAACCCATCTCTACTAAAAGTACAAAAATTACCCAGGCATGATGGTGTGCGTCTGTAATCCCAGCTACCCAGGAGGCTGAGGCAGGAGAATCTCTGGAACCCAGGAAGTGGAGCTTGCAGTCAGCTGAGATCGTGCCACTGTACTCCAGACTAGACTCCATCTCAACTTCGTCTCAAAAAAAAATTGTGAAGAGGTTAGATCTGGTGTTATGTGTTCTTACCACAATAAAAAAGACATTAAAAGCACCAAGATACACACCCATCCACACATCCACACATCTAAACCTATAAAAGGAAAACAGTTTCAGTACAAACAAGAATTCAGAGAATTGGCCTTGTAAACTCCTACAAACTCTCAGATGAAAATTTTATAATATGTATTAAAGTATTAAAATGTGCACAATTGAGGCCTAGTAATACTATAGAAGTGCATGCTAAGAGTATTATCAGGGAGGATTACAAAAGTCCCACACCGCATATTATCTGTAAGAGTGAAATTCTAGAAAGAGTTGAATATCTCAACCATATGTGACTGGCTGAATAAATTACAGTGTATTTTATAGAGCTACAACACCACTCTAAATTATGTTGTGAAATATTATTGATATGATAAAATATTCATGAGTTGATCATTTTAAGATTAAAAAACATTATGATAGTATGATTCCAATGCAATTTAAAAAGGTACATAGGCATTTCATGTGTAGGTAAAAGAATAAAAAGTTATGTCTAAAGTATTAACATGAGGTCCAGACCTTCCAAAGGAAAATAAAAAGATTAAATACTAACAGCAGTATCACTAGAAAATGAAATACTGGGGGATTTTAATTTTCTTCTTTGGCCTTTTCTGTTTTCATTATATCCTGTGCATGTATTACATCTGTATCTGAAGAAAAATGATACATATACCAAAGAAAACATGTAGCAACATGAAAGCAGCAAATTTAGGGTTTCATGTAAATGCTGTCTATTTATATTAACCAATGCCAAGCTTTTCAAAATATGTGTGTTTGATTTCCCATGAATTTCAGTAGAGTTTCTATTGATAAATATTATCCAAATTCATTTTTCTGGAATGGTTCTATTATGTGCATAATGATACATATTTTGCAAAATTAACAACAAAAAAAGCATGTCTGTACTTTCAACAAATACTTAAAAGACCTTAAAAGGTGTTAGAAACATGAGTAAGAGTTTCTACTTGGAATGATAACAATTATTTCACCAGGAAAATCTAATCTAATGAAGACAAACTACAAAGGAATAATACTCAAAGGACATTTGGGCTGAAAGTGTCTCAAACTTACATTTACTACTGTTACAAAAGAAGATTCAGCTATTGATAGACTATGAACACAGAGAGCAGTGCAAGATTAACAACCTCATTCTATTCCTCTGTGGAGACAATCCTGGAATGAGAAATTCAGGCCATTATGTAGCAGTAGAAGAAAAAATACAGATAAAATAGGCTTGCTTTTGTAAAAAGCAATAAATATGAGTAAGGGGCTAGCAGGACTGGCAGAGAGTAAGTTCAGAGCATGGTATATAATTGAGTTGAATTTTGTATAATAAATCTGAGATAAATTCTAGGCAAGGTAACTAATAAATGGAAGAGAACCATGGCAACCACCTACTGCTATTTAAAAGGTATACACTAAATTTCTCCTTTAGAAGAATAAAGTGAGAATAAACTGAATATGACAAAGGAGGGAAAGTCTTTATTTGATGCAGGCTCAGCTTTTGGATTAAGAGTTATTTGACTGTCAATCTTTTGAAGGAACTTATAAACCCAGAAGACATCCTATACCAGATAAAGTATATATGTGTGTGTATATAAATAATACATATATATATGCACAGTGGTTTGTGTATGTGTGTGTATATATATATGTGTGTGTGTATATATATTATATATATGTGTGTATATATACATATATATACAAATACACAAACCACTGCATACTCACTATACTTTTTTTATTCCTTAAAACTCTGGCATAATGTGCTTTGATGCTCTCTTGGTAGCTAATATTTATTTCCTAAATTAATGGGCCCAAATGTCTGCTGATACTCATTCATCTATACCTCCCAGGAACTATTCCGGGTATCCACTGACGAACAAAGCAGAAACAACAGACATTATCCTTTCTTTTGTGGGGCTTACAGAAGCTGGGGAAAGACAGTTAAGAGGAAAAACATATTTGTGACTATTAGCTTTTGAAGTAAACATAATAGAACTCCAGTGGATGGGGAAGAGACTATTTAGATAGGGCAGGCAGAAAAGGTAATTTTTAGGTTAAAATATAGAAAATGGGCAAGAGCCAACTGTGCAAAAGGAGAGGGAGGAACCGTGTTTCAAGTAATAGGACAGAATACGGAAAATCGCTGAAGAGAAAAGATTGAGATTTCTTCTAGGAAATAGGAGGCTAGTGAGACTGAATATGAGAAGCAAGACATCAAGTGGAATGAGACAAGTTAGGAGAGGGAGGGAGAGGACACATAGCAGCTTTGTAATAGGGACCCACTAAGTGGCAATAAGCAAGGACATAACGTAGGCCATTTTTTTTGCTTTTAAATTATTGCTCTGGTGGCTTGGTCAGAACACACTGGAGATAGCAAAAGCAAATGTGACTAACCAATACAGTAGTGACAACAATTTGCTGACTTAGACTTGTATCATGAGAGGGAGACAAGGACAAGGGTATGGATTTGAGCTTTTCATTTTGAAAACTAAAACACAGGACATGTTTATAAATTGGATGCTCAGAACCAGAGAGGACTCAAGGGTGGCCTCAATGTCCATGGCCTTAGCAAATGGGTGGTGAACAAAGCGAAAGTGGGTAAGACTGGGAGAGAAACATTTTCTTCTTCTAAATCCCAATTTGCTCCTTGGGTACAATAATCCTTTTTATAGTTGAATAATAGAATTTCATATTATCTAATTAACCACGTGTTATTTCACAGCCAATCCTGTGGGCATTTCAAATATCTTTTAATATTTTTAATTCTTAAAATACCTTTAAAAGGTGGGTATAATTTTTCCATTTTACCAAAAAGGAGTGTGAGGGAGGGTTAGTAACTGGTTGAATTTCCCAGTTAGTATGTGATAGGTCTGCCTATACACTCCTTACTTCCTGACTCCAGCCCATGTTTATTCAGTATATTCTAGTATATTATACTCTTTGTACCCTCATCTTGCATCCATCATTATAATTTTGTATAAGCAAGTGACAATAGCACATTGCCTATAACTCTGTTTAGCAATCAATTCACTTTGTCTTTTATTAATTTCAGTGGAATGACTAAATAAAAACATTTCTCTCTCTCTTTATGGATTATAAAGTCTCCAAGAGTATACATCTTTTTCTTTATCCTCCACAGCATGAAGCATATGTCTTCCAAATAGTAGCTAATAAATACGTATTTTTCAAAAAACCACTTGTTCTAGGCACTACTGAAAATATCTCACATGTATATTAACTTATCTAATTCTTAGAGTAAGTGTGAGATATTACTTTCCTTCCCATATTATAGAAGGGAAATGGAGGCACTGAGAATTAAGCACCTTGCAAAAGGTCACAAAATTAATAAGCTGCATAACCAGAAGTCGTACACAAGTGGTTGGGCTCTAGAGGGATCTTGTGAACAGTACAATAGAGTAATTCCTGCTTATTCATGGAGGATATGTTTCAAGACCCACAGTGGATGCCTGAAACCATGATTGGCACCAAACCCTATATCTACTATGTTTTTTCTTATAAATACATACCCATGATAAAGTTTAATGCATGAATTTGGCATGGTAAGAAATTAGTGACAATAATGAAAAAGAACACTTATAACGATATACTGCAATCAAAGTTATGTGAGTGAGGTTTCTCTCTCAAAACATTTTATTGTATTATACTCAACTATTTTTGGATTGTGGTTGAGTGCAGATGACTGAAACTATGGAAAGCGAAACTGTGGATAAGAGGGGACTACTGTACTGCCTAGTGAATGTGAAGTGAAAAGTTCAACTTAAGGAAAGAAGTCAGAGAAAAACTTGAGTGAATGGAGCTTACAGATCACTCTTAGGCCATGTAACTATTTTGAATGCTAAGTCTCACGCCAGTTAGAATGGTGATCATTAAAAAATCTGGAGACCACAGATGCTGGAGAGGATGTGGAGAAATAGGAACACTTTTACACTGTTGGTGGGAGTGTAAATTAGTTCAACCATTATGGAAGACAGTGTGGCGATTCCTCAAGGACCTAGAAATAGAAATTCCATTTGACCCAGCAATCCCATTACTGGGTATATAGCCAAAGGATTATAAATCATTCTATTATAAAGACACATGCACATGTATGTTAATTGCAGCACTATTTACAATAGCAAAGACCTGGAACCAACCCAAATGCCCATCGACGATAGACTGGACAAGGAAAATGTGGCACATATACACCATGGAATACTATGCAGCCATAAAAAATGATGAGTTCGTGTCCTTTGTAGGGACATGGATGAATCTGGAAACCATCATTCTCAGCAAACTGACACAAGAACAGAAAATCAAACACCACATGTTCTCACTCATAGGCAGGTGATGAACAATGAGAACACATGGACACAGGGAGGTGAGCATCACACACTGGGGTCTGTTGGGGGGGGCAAGGGAGGGACAGCAGGGGGAAGGGTGGGGAGGTCAGAGAGGGACAACATGGGGAGAAATGCCAGATGTAGGTGATGGGGGGATGGAGGAAGCAAACCACATTGCCATGTGTGTACCTATGCAACAATCCTGCATAATCTGCACATGTACCCCAGAACATAAAGTACAATAAAAAAAATACTACTGAGATACTTTAATTTTGACTAAATTAAATTTTCACTACTTAAATAGTTAAAAGCTTACAAATTTGGGATGCTATTTGAACTTCTCTAGTTTCGGTTTCCTCGTATATAAAATGGGGATAATAATAGTACTGACCTGAAGGATGCTAATGAGATTAAATGAAAAAAAAAAAAAACAAAAAAAAAGCATATAAAGGGTGTGAGCATTGTGTCCAGCACATAGTAAGCACAGATCCTGAGGAGCTGTGCTGGAGACAACCTTCCACAGTGCGATAGTACACATGCATTCTAAACACCTAGAATTTGGGGCCACCAAAAACCAAGAGCATAGAGGGAAATGTCAAGGAGTGGATAGCAGGGCCCTTACGCAAATCTACCTGGGACCGGCACTGATATATAATCTAAAGAACATGAATTTGGGGATGCTGAGATTGACTTAGCCAAAGTTTAGGACCACATGTCTAGTTCACATATATTCAAGGAATGGTTTTGCTTTCCCTAAAGTGATGGAAGAAGAGAGTAGCCAAATGTTTTTTCCTCTCCCTATTTGAATAAGGGTTTCTCCTCTTAGAAAATCTGACCACTTAAGCAAATCACTCAACCTCTCTGAGATTTAGCTTTCTCATCTATGCAACAGGGATATCTGCTGCATAGAGATGAAAAAGACATAAAGTCTTTCTTCAAATAACATATAATTTAATAGGGGAAGATGTATGGGTAAACTACTAATACAAAATCAAACATTTAATTAAGAGCTATAGAAATGAAGATTAAAAAAAACTATTGAAGATGTCATCCTGTAACTAGAAAGGTGAATACTAAATCCACTTGAGTTTCAATCCATTGGCTGCTAAATTATCCCACTTTCTAATGAGTATATGCAAAGAAACTTATACAAGTGGGAGGTGTTTATTAAGCAACAGAAGGGGAATAGGATTTCAGTAAGTGAAGAAAAAATAAAATTAAGATGTCTGTTCTGGCCAATGAAAACCACATCAGCTAAGACATTTTTACAGAATGTATAATAAAACTTGCCATAATGGGATAAGCGGGGTCTAAAAATCCAGTCTAGTAAAATAAAGTTGGAAAGGTTATGAGATTAATGAGAAACAATATTCTTCAATTGGTTGTCCAGTTACTAGGTGATGCATCATGTGGTTGGAAGGTGAGGGTAAAGGTGTCCTTGCCACTCTTGGTTTTAGGCAGTGTAGCTATTCAGTTTTCTGACTCAAAGTAGAAGAGAGCAGTGGAGACTGCTGCACAGGTCATGATGCTTGGATGTGGCTTCACTGTACAGAAGAGGCAGGCAGAAATAGATGCAGAGAGTTACAGGGCTGGACTCTGGGATTGACACGTGTCGAAAGCACTGACACTTCCTCCCACTAGAAAGAAAGCTTCAGCATCTGTCTTCTGTCAAATCCTTGCAATGTTAAATATGTTTCGAATTTAACTCATAAATCCTCAAATGATCACGAGTCAGTCACTTCCTACTTCTCTTCTTCCTCCCTCAGCTCAAAAAGGCTAAGACCTTTAGCTCACCTCAGGTTAAGGGGGCTGGATCCAGCTACATCAGCATTTGAATTACAGTGTGGTACCTTAACAAATTCTACTATAATAGTTTTGCAAAGCAGAAGCCTGTGGTTTGAGGACACAGAAGCTGTAAAAAGATATGAAACTAGAAAGGAAGACTGCTCTGCTAAGGTGTGTGAGTGTTACTCTGTAGGCGATAAGAAGACAAGTTTCTAGAGAGGGAAACAACCACGCTGCATGCGAAGATGAAGCTGGTGATAAAACTGGGGTCATAAAGAGGAGGCAAAACTTACAGACAGGGAGATAGTAGCATATCTAATAAGTTCAGATAAAAAAACAAGGAAAGCTTGAACTGAGATTGTGGCAGTGAGAATAATAATGCCATCTTATATTTTTATAATGCTTCGAACATTCTTTCACGTATTATCTTGTCATAGAACCCCACACCAACCAAGCAGATTAAAGAGAAAGGACAATGTAGATCCTGCCTTCTTTTGCTCCTTCTCTCTCCCTCCCTCCTTGCTTGCTGCCTGCCTTGGTAATCCAGCATCTGAACCACCTCTCTACTTTGGAAACATCATCCATCGTGTGATTCTAGGTAGGAGGCAGGGTGCCCTTACCACTAGAGAAGCCAAAAGAGGAAAGATGCTGTCTGTCCCACCAACCTGCTGCCACTTGGAAAATCCACAGTCTTGCAACATAAATTAAAACAACTATTAGCTTCTGCCCAAGAATTCTGAATGTAGAATGAGTGACTGGAAGGCAAAGAGATAGTTGGAAACCACTTTCAGTGCTGTGAGTCCCCACACAGCATCCTGCAATGGTCCCCAGTGGCAGGGGTGATACATATTACAATTGCCCCATCCTGAGAAGACTGTTACAGCTTTGAAGGTTTCAGAGATGCCTTTGTCTCTGCACATTTTCCAGACTGCTCCTCAAGCTTTATCTGTTTGTTGATCTAAACAATTTTTTGAACCCTATTGTGAACCACACATGCAAGAGATCTAGATTGCATGCTCCTATGAGAATGTGTATTCTTTGAGCCCCTATACCCTGCCAGGAAATCTCCTTAAGCTTAAGACAGTCAGTTTTTCTTTTTCTTCTTTTTTTTTTTTTTGAGATGGAGTTTCACTCTTGCTGTCCAGGCTGGAGTGCAGTGGCACGATCTCGGCTCACTGCAACCTCCGCCTCCTGGGTTCAAGCAATTCTCCTGCCTCAGCCTCCTGAGTAGCTAGGACTACAGGCACGCGCCACCATGCCCAGCTAATTTTTGTATTTTTAGTAGAGACGGGGTTTCACCATGTTGACCAGGATGGTCTCGATCTCTTGACCTCGTGATCCACCCGCCTCGGCCTCCCAAAGTGCTGGGATTATAGGCGTGAGCCACCACGCCCAGCCAAGACAGTCAGTTTTTCTTATTATTTGCAACTAAAAGCCTTGACTTCAAAGAAATAAATCGTATTTTCCCGATTTGCTAACAGGACACTGAGATTCAAAAAGGCTGAGAGTTGCCTGTGATCACAAGAGCATTTGGTTGGCAGCTGCACAGGGCTCTTTCCAATAAGTGCTATCAGTTGTTTATCACTGGATTCATCTAATTCTGCATAGAAATGTGGAAAGAGTTACTGCTAAAGGAAGGGTAATACCACTAATTACAATGTGTATAAAGGGAAGGTGAATTAAAGAAAAACATCATTAGTATCAAGCAAGCTAAAACCTACAGCCTCAGGCCTCACTCCTCTCGAAAATGAGTTGCAAACTGTAACATATCCTCTTTCTTTGATTAACTTACAATGAAGTCCTGCAAAATGAATCTAAGTGATGTATTCCCTTGGATAATTACATTTTATTTCTTATAATATCTTGTTACCTCCTTACAAGTCATTGATTGCTATTCCCTTTTAAAAGACATTGCATCTATCGAATAACAGACTGACTGTTATGGACTGAATGTTTTTGGCTGCCTCTGCCCCCCAATTTATATGTTGAAGCCCTAACCCCAATGTGGCTGTATTTGAAGATAGAGCCTTTCAGGAAATAATTAAGGTTAAATAAGGACATAAGGGTGGGGCACTGATCCAATAGGTTAAGTGTCCTTATAAGAAGAGATACCAGAGAAATTTCTTTCTCTTTGCCTTCTCCTAAAGGCCATGTGAGGACATAGTGGAAATGCAACTGTTTGCAAGTCAGGAAGAGGGTCCTCACCAGAAATTAAATTGCCCTGAACCTTGATATTGGACTTCTACCCTCCAGAAAAGTGAAAAAATAAAATAAATTTCTGTTGTTTAAGCCCTGGGGCATGGACTGGTACCAGTCTGTGGCCTGTTAGGAACTGGACCACAAAGCAGGAGGGGAGCAGCAGGTGAACAAGCATTACTGCACAGCATCATTAGATTCTCATAGGAGCATGAACCCTATTGTGAACTGCACATGCAAGGGATCTAGTTTGCATGCTCCTATGAGAATCTAATGTGGAACAGTTTCATCCAGAAACCATCTCTACCCCACCCCACTTTTCCATGGAAAAAAACTGTCTTCCATGAAACCAGTCCCTGGTGCCAAAAAGGTTGAGTATCCCTGGTTTAAAACACACAGTCAATGGAATATTTAATGGCAACATAAGTAGACTAAAAATCAAAAGCCATTAAAAATCAAAACAAAACCCAGTATTCAATAGTTTGACTTCCATGGATATTTTCTACTTTACTGACAAATTTTATGTGTTTGTTGATCTAAACAATTTTTTCTGCTATAAACTTTGCAATAAATTAAATTTCTAGATTTTAAAATTGGACAACTGATACTACACTATAATGACACACACACACACACACATATATATATATTCTCTCTGCCACTATATTACTTAAGGTTATTATAATTTAATTTTGAAAGCAAAACTAATGCAGATGATTCAAAACTTATTGAAGTGTCTACTGGTTCTTCTGGGGTTTATTTCAGTGTGACTTGTGAATCTGGTAGGAATATGACTCATAAAGAAGACAAACCTTTGACATTAATTCTTATATTAAAATCTCCATGGTTTAAGATGATCATATTTATGGTCACTTGAACATCATAAATCATGGGTTACAAATTAAAAACGCTCCAATTTGTGGGTCAGACAGATAAAGCAAATGGGTGAAACAGACTGCCTACAAAAATTCTTAATATTTATCTGAACATGTTTTTCTACTAAAAATTCTGAATCTCAGTGACTAGGAGGGGGAGACTTTCTTCTAAGAGGGCTGTTACTATGTCGGCTGTGATTGATAGTTGAGGTACAGCAGTGCAGATCCAGAATTAACAGGGATTAATCTGAAAATCTGGCTGGAAATCCAGATTTTAATGACAAAATATTTTGAATGTTTAAGTACTGAATCATTAAAACAACCAAAAGCCAAATAAATCTCCATTGAGAGCTAATTGTGGTCCATAGATCACTAATGGGTGGCTCAGAAATAGGCTTGCTGGCATAGAGTACTCCTGAATTAAAAGGTCATTCTCAACAACCCTGCATTCTGAAGATTATGACAACAATACCCCCAAAAAACCATCTAAATCTACAAACATTTTTTATTGTTTCCAAAATTATCGTCTGTGAACTTCCTTCACATTATGAAGTTCAGAATCTCCTAAAATAAGGCAGATGAGAAATGTGCTATACATTTATTTTATTTATTACATGTTGGGTAAATGTATAGTTCTATTTCTGTATGACTTTGTGTTTGTGTTCACTAGAAACAGACAATGAAAATGTTCTAAAAATTTTGAGCACTCATTTTTACAGCAAAACCAAATATGGAAAAAGCAATTCAAACATTAAAGTGAGGAATTTAGGTACAAATATGAACTGAATCCTTTTCTCCTCAACTGGCTATCCCTCTAACTCTCTCTACAAATGCCAAACTTGCTCCAGAATTATTTATTCTCTTCAATCATTAGGGAAAATAATGGGAACTAAGAATCATTTTTAAATATAGTTTTGGACGAGTTAACAGTGTGAGCTAATAATAATAGTACATTAGTTTTCTATTGCTGCCAAAACAAATTAAACTTGGCAGCTTGAAATATATTTATTCACAGTTCAATAGGTCAGAAGTCCAACCTACATCTACCAGGCTAAAATCACAAGGTCCACAGGCCTGCGTTTCTCTCTGGAGGCTCTAGTGAATCTGTTTATTTGCCTTTTCAAGCTTCCAGATGTCTATGTTCCTGCTCATGGCTCCTTACCTATTTTCAAATCTAATGTTACCTCTCTCTGACCAGTCTTACATAGTCCCATCTCTAAGTTTCTTCTAAGTACTCACATGATTAGATTGTGACCACCTGGATAATCCAGGGATAAGCTCCTCATTTCAAGATCCTTAACCTTAATCATATCTGAAAAGTCCCCTGTGCCATGTAAGGTAGCATGTTATTCACAGGATCTGGGGATTAGGATATGAACATCTTTGGGGGCTTTTATTCTACCTACCAGAAATAGCAACAATAATAACAAGTATTATCTACTCAGTGCTTCTTATGTTCCAGGGATCATACTAATTACTTTACATGCTTTTTTCTTATTTAATTATAAAAACATATAAGGTATGTGATATCATTCCATTTTAAAGATGAAAAAAACTGAGGCAAATTGCTCATCATCAAAACTAGTGAGTAGTAGAAGAAGAATTCAAATCTAAGAAGCCTGAGTGAGTTATTATCCACAAGCTAAAATGCCACAAAATGATCATGGAGAAAAGGGGGCCAGGGAAACATTATGATTTGATCTGGACCTCTTAGCCATTTCCTGTCTTCTGGTTTCTGTTGTTTGTTGTTGTATTTCACTATAATTTTGTAAATCTATTTTTTTAAATTCCTCAGATAGCAACTTAATGGTAATGACTTTGTTCTAGAAAAATTCTAAAATCAGTTCTCACTAGGCCACACTGAAAATTTGCTTTAATGAAGTTCCAAGAACACCAACAAGACCTTCTGCCTTCTTTGAAATATAATACCATATCACCTTAATACCAGGCCTGCATTGATTATCAGAAGTCTCATCAATTTAATAAACAATTTTTCAGCAAAAGAGAAAAACAACATACAGCAAAAACAAAATAAAGCAGTAACACTTAAACACGTACATTTCAATTAGGATGTATCCAGACTGACAGAAATGTTTCAGAAACCATAAATGTGTCTTAGAATTTTCTGTAAGACTTTCTGGCTTTATCTCTTACAATTCCACTCACACCAAACTTGCTATTATACAACAACCTATACTTTTGTACCTACTCTTCCTGCTTCTTGAAATGTCTTATCTCACTTTTCTCACTTCTCTCTCAATTTCAATGTCACTTAGTTGGTGATGTGTGACCATACCCAGGCTTCAGCCAGATGACTCACTGCCTTCTCTGAGCTCCCCACAGCTCTGTGCACATTTCTTTGTTACAAATTGTACCACATTGTGCTGTAATGATTGATTTATACTATTCCCATCTATTAAATTGGACAATAACCCTACCATGTACCTATATTAAAGCTCTGGTGTAAAGAAAACTAAAAGAAATGTGTGACAGGTTATGAGTTTTTCACAATCACTCACACACAGTTCCTACACCATACATTTTTACTGCTCTAACTCTCTCTACTCTTATCCTTCAACCTGACATAGTTTATCTGTACTTGGCTGAAGTGGGTTAATTAACTACTATATACTAATAGTTTGTGGTAGTCAGTCTCTAAAATGGTCCCCTATGACAGCCATCTCCTGATAGCCAGGCCTTTGTGTAATCCCCTATGGTTTAGCATGGGCTAGACGTAGTGATTTGCTTCTAATCAATAGTTGACAGCAAAGGTAATAGGATGTCAGTTCCTATTGGAATGCAGCTATTCCATGACCAGATTCCTGACCCCAAGATGCTGTAAGAAAACACTCTCCGAGCAGTCAGTGTGGCTGTACCTCACCCCAGCAGAAGCACCCAGTAGAGATGAGGCTTCTGATTTGGGAGAAAAAAACTCAATCTTAGGGCCCAAAACCATGATTTGTCATGATACAACACTGCAGAGGCACTCTGGCCTGGGGAGGAAAGGAGAGCAGAAAGTCAAGGTGATGTCACCAGGAGGTTATACACCCACTGCAAGATTAGATCAGCAGCAGAATGGGAAGATGAACTCTGCTCCATGGAGCACTCAGAAGGTGATAGGACACAAGGAAGGTCGAATTTCATCCTAGCTAACATGTCAAAGCCAATAATTAAGAAAGGAAATGAAAGGCATCTGTTGAGCTTCCAATTCAGCAATCCTCTCTTCCACAGGTGTCTGTTGCTAAGACACCATTATTATTACACTCCTGGCAGATATAATCCTTTTATTCCCCTATGTGAGTTTTCAGCTCTCTGCTTTTCATATAAAAATCTTGAAATGAAACAAATAATATATCCATTTGGGACAAAGGTAAATTAGGGTTTGACTAAATAAGTCAAAATAGATGAGGCTTGCTAATGAGGCAGCTTCCACCATCTCAGTCCTCAGGTGAGCTTGCAGAGAGGCAGTTCACAGGGAAACATGCCACTGGTGCTCTAAAGACCAAACTATGGCCAGCTGGGCTGGAGGTTGTTCATGGATATGACAGATGCATGTGATGGTACATAAAGGCTCTGACAAGCCTAAGAGCCGCTACATTGAAGCTGGTGTGCTTCCCTCACTCACTGACAGATTCAGCAAGCACAGACTCCTTTCCAAGTTTTTCATCTTTAAAAAGGCAGTTCGGCTCCCTAAGCCTTTGAGCCTGTTCCGTTTTGAGCTGACTGCTAATTGTATGCATGCACATATGTGTTTCAGAAAAGAGATAAGCACATTGCCTTGGCCTCCTCAGTAACTGTGGAGACACGTCTCACTTCTGTTCTCTGTGAGTTTTCTAAATGTGGCCTAAAGTTTTCCAAACATTAACCCTTCCTGGTAACCACAGTACACACTTTTCTAGAGATGCCTCCTGGATTATGTTGGTTTAGAAATAGTTTTTCATCATTAACGTTGAGTCCTAGGGGTGGTATTTTAATTTGCTTTTGTGATCATGTTTATATTTTCAAATTACTTAGTAAGCAACAGTGTAATAATAGAAAATAAACCACTGGAGAATAATGAGGCATCATTTAGCTTTAGGGGGCATACTTTACATTTTAAGACCTTAATTTGTCTGATTTTCATGTTTTATAAAAAGGCTGATATATGCCACAATTTCATTATAGTTTTCAATGCTGATTTCATAAAAAGAAAATTTGAAATGGTTATTCACAAAAATGCAAAAGTCTTTTGCCATAGTGATGGCAACTAGTGGCCAGACGGTAGGATTGTCTGATTGTTGACTGTGACTCTTTAGAAAATAAATCCACACAGAAGCAGCCAGGCTCACAAAATCTGTCCTGCTCGAGAACCGCCCAGACCTGCTGATTGTTTAGCGGTGCTATTCTTTAACCTGGGCAGATTAGTGTTGCAAAACCCTGAATGTTTCCATTTAGTTCCCAGTATCATAATCTAACATTCATTCTGGAACTTCTTCCTAGGAAGTACAACAAATCCTCCAAAGGAAGAAATTTTCCAACTTTCAGAGTTACTGTTTTTCAGTTACATCAAGAATTTTAAGCCCCTATTCACAGGTACAGAAGAAGTATAGTTGAATAAACAATAACACATTGAGTCCATTGCTCCAACAAAGTTATCTATTTTATATAAATTAACAACTCAGTTTAAAATTAACCAGAGGAAAGTGCCCAGTTGAAAGGGTCCCAGTGAGAAATAAGACATTTCCTCAAGAGAACAGTTTGTCTAACCATAAGAGAAACAATAACAACAGCTAGTGTTCATTAAACATTTCTTTTGAAGTAAGCACTTTACTAAAGGGAAAATGCACAAGCACTTTACAACTAAAATAACTTTGTTTAATGTTTTTCTGAAAGCTGATATGCATATTTCCACTTCCGGTTCTTTGTCATACTTCTCCCCAATCTATGCTTCTTGTGGCCATATCTACTCTGTCACTGTCCCCAGTATTCTTACTTCCTTTACCATGTATATACCCGCAATTATTATGGGGCATGCACACACAATAAATTATCTGTTTTGTTCTGTACTTGTGATTTGGATAAATCCATTGAAAGCTATTTTTAAATAGCTGATATGAAGGTATCGGTCATCCATACGATGAATTTTTAGCTTCAATATATATATTTTTGGGAAGACATTAGAATAAAAACCATAATATTGCTGCCTTTTCAAAATATCATTTCTTTAAATCCATCAAATTACTTTTCTAGCATTATTTGAGAGAACTTAAACACACAGGGCAGTATTCGAGAAAGCGGCATGCATGGGTTACAACTGACTTAAAATCTTTGCTTTAGTTGCCCAGCAGTAAATTCTTTTCTGTAACCTTTTGTATCCAACAATAGTTTCCAAGACTCTTTTAAGACTAGAAAATATGGGGAGGAGAAGCTGTAAGCAAAACAGAGAAGAGCAAGTCAGGTGGGTTGATGAACCAGGACAGTGTTTCTCCTCCTGTTGTTCATCTCTGGGAATGGCACCATCAGGTATCTAGTAGCCCCAGCCTAATGCAAGACATTGTTCTTGCATACATATAATAACAGGCTCACCTGCATCCCCTTCAACCATTCTTCAAGCTATTCTCCACCAAATATATAAATCTTACCCTGTTATCACTACTCACACCTCAACCCTTACCCCTATAAATTCCATAAAAGACTTCCCATTTTTCATAAAAGGGAGACACAACTTTCCACATGGCTTTTACTGAAGTACCGTGTAGTCTCCCCAGCACATCCACTTTGGTCTTCTTGGTGCCTTGTTCTCTCTTTTAGCCATTGGGACTTTCCACGTACTGCCCCTTGTTTCTGGAGCACTACTGCCTCTTTCTCAGACAACTCTTACTCCCACTTCAGCATTAGCATCACCTCTTCAGGACATTCATTCTTCTCTTATAGCCTCTAATAGGTCTGTGGATCCCCTCTACATAGTATACAGGTGAAATTGTTTATTTTATATTTGTGCCTGTTTAACATCTCTCTTCCCCATTATTCTAGAACCCCTGTGGCCATTATATCTGGTTATTGCTCACTATCTAGCACAGATATTGATACATGGAAGTGACTCAGCAAATACCTATTAGATGAATAAATGAGAAGCAAAGAAGCCAGCGAAGAGGGAGAACATGAACTTGCTTCTCTTTCATTCTCTCCACTCTACATTAGATTCATTAGTCAGTTGTGCAGAATTTACATGCAAAAAGGTAGATTCACACCTGAATCTGAATACTTCTCATTACCATCACTTCTGCTAACCTAGTCCAAGCCACCATTAACTCTCATCTGTATTATTATATTAACTCTCTTCCTGGTCTTCCTTCGACTTTAGGTCCTTATAGAGGAGTCAGAGTGTTTTCTTAGAACAGCAGTCCCACATGACACCTTCCAATGCCTCCCATAACAAAGAGAATAAAGTGTAAGCATTTTCACACTCATGAGCCTCTGCATGATCCTTGGCTACTCCCTCTAGTTCACCTTCTCCATTTCCCTCTTCACACTATCCAGTCATGCTGGCCTTTTTGTTATTCCCTCAACACATGAAAACCATTCTGGCCCTAATAATTCAAAAATCTATATATTTTTTTGGCCTGGAATACATTCCCCTACATTGCCTCCTCCAATCTTTCAGGTGTCTGCTCAAAAGTCTCCTTCCCTGATAGGCCTTTTCTGACTACTCTAACCAAAATAGTCCACCTGCCATCCCTGTCAATCTATGTCATCTTTTTGTTCTTTTTCTTCATAAAAAATTTTACTTTCTCAGATTAAATCCCACATTATTTTCTTATCTTCCCTAGTGGAATATAAGAACCACCAAACACTGTATTGCTATTTTATTAGGCAAAAACCAGGGTCCAGAACAAAGGCACCTAGAGTTTGCTTGATAAATATTATGGAATGAACAAATTAAAAAGAAAACTAGCACCAACACAGTGCCCATCACATAGCAGTTGCTCAACAAATAATGTAACTGCACATCTAAAGATATTTAACCTTTGATATCATAAAAAATTGAGACTGAATTCTCAAATGAAGACAAATAATAATGGCATTTTAAAACAGTATATTTAATGGAAGAAAGAATAATCTTTTCAATAAATTATGCCAGGACAAATGAATATGCAGAGGCAAAAGAATGAAGTTAGATCCCTACTGTATACCATACACAAAATTAACTGAAAATGAATCAAGGACCTAAATGTAGAGCTGAAATCATACAATTCTTAGAAGAAAATATGATTATAAATCTTTGTAACCTTGGATTAGGCAATCATGTCTTAGACATGACACCCAAAGCACAAGCCACGAAAGAAAAAAGTAGATAAATTGGGCCAGGCACAGTGGTTCATGCCTCTAATCCCAGCTTTGGGAGGCCAAGGCAGGCACATCACCTGAAATCAGGAGTTTGAGACCAGAGACCAGCCTGGCCAGCATGGTAAAACCCCATCTCTACTAAAAATACAAAAATTAGCTGGGCATGGTGGCGCATGCCTGTGATCTCAGCTGCTTGGGAGGCTGAGGCAGGAGAACTGTTTGAATGCAGGAGGTGGAGGCCGCAGTGAGCCAAGATTGCGCCAGTGTACTCCAGTCTGGGTGACAGAGTGAGACTCCCTCTCAAAAAAAGAAAAGAAAGATAGAGAAAAGAAAAGAGAAGTGTAGATAAATTGGACTTCAGACACATTTAAAACTTCTTGGATTCAAAGAATACCATCCACAAAAATGAAAAGATAATCTACAAAACATGAGAAAATATTTTAAATAACATATCTGAAAGGGTTGCTATGCAGAATACATGAAGAACTGTTACAACTCAACAGTATGGGCAAATAATTTTAATTGACATTTCTCCAGTGAAGATAAATAACCAAAACATACATGAGAAGATGCTCAACATCGTTAGCAATTAGAGAAATGTAAATGAAAACCTCAATGAGGTACCACTAAACACCTACTAGGATGGCTAAAATTTTTTTTTAAAGAAGGAAAATAACAAGTGTTGGCAAGGAAATGGAAACTTCATAGGTTGCTGGTGGGAATATAAAATGGTACAGCCATTTTGAGGATCCTCGAAAGGTTAAACATAGATTTACTATTGGACCCAGCAGTTCCACTTCCATGTATATATCCAAGATAATTAAAGGTGTACATCCACAAAACAGTTTGAACATGAGTATTTATAGCAGTATAATTTGTGATAGCTGAAAAGTGGCAACAATACTGATGTCCATCAACTGATGAATGAACAACAAACAAATGTTGTATACATACAATCACATATTATTCAACCATAAGAAGGAATGATGTACTGATTTGTGTAACAACATGAATAAACCTTGAAAAAATTAGGCTAAATGAAAGATGTTAGACACAAAATATCACATATTGCATGATCCCTTTTATATGAAATGTTCAAAATAGGCAAATTCATAGAGACAGAAAACAGATCAGTTGATTGCCAGGGGCTGAAGTAGATGGGAAATGGAGTGACTGCTAATGGGTACAGGGTTTCTTGTGGAATGATAACAATGTTCTAGAATTAGATAGTGGTAATGGTTGTAGAACTTTGTGAATATATTTTAAAAATCACTGAATTGTATCCCTAAAAAGTGTGAATATTGGTATATTAATTATATTTCAATAAAAGAAAGAAAAAACTAAGCACAATTAATGAGCCCATTAGTAATATCCCTGTATAAAGGGATTATTAGTTTCCTCATTTTTAGCTATAATTTTCTTTTCAATTCTTTATTAAATTTTTAAGCTCATTTTTGAATGAGAGATAATCATTGACAATTTTCTGGAAAACAAAAGCAAAGAAGGTGAAAGAATTAGAATAAAATCATTAAAGTAAAAGAAAAAAAAGAAAATCAACAGCGATAAGGAAAAGTGATGAAAATATCACCACTCTTTCTCCATAATTAGCAAAGTAAATAATATGAACAGGACACTAGTGATAACATTTTTTAAATAAAAATATTTGCCTCTTTTAATATTTCGCTGGAGAGAAAAGAGAAAGAAAGAGAGAGAGAGGTGTGTGTCTGTGTGTGTGTGCATGTACGTGTGTGTGTGCATGCATCTGTGTGGTATGTGAGGTAAGAGTCAAAACTGAAGTTTTCCTCAAATTACCAGCCATTTATTCTATTATCATTAATTGAAAATTCTTTTCACATTGTCTTATGATAAAAGATGTATTGGAAATTCTTTTTATTTTTCATTATACTCTAAGTTCTGGGATATATGTGCAGAATGTGAAGGTTTGTACATAGGTATACACATGTCATGGTGGTTTGCTGTACCCATCAACCCGTCATCTATATTAGGTATTTCTCCTGATGCTATCCTTCCCCTAGCCCTGTACCCCTGACCAGGCCCTGGTGTGTGATGTTCCCCTCCCTGTGTCCATGTGTTCTCCTTGTTCAACTGCCACTTATGAGTGAGAACATACAGTGTTTGATTTTCTGTTCCTGTGTTAGTTTGCTGAGAATGATACTTTTCAGCTTCACCTATGTCCCTGCAAAGGACATTAACTCATCCTTTTTTATGGCTGCATAGTATTCCATGGTGTATATGTGCCACATTTTCTTTATCCAGTCTATCATTGATGAACATTTGGGTTGGCTCCAAGTCTTTGCTATTGTGAACAGTGCTGCAATAAACATACATGTACATGTGTCTTTATAGTAGAATGATTTATAATCCTTTGGGTATATACCCAGGAATGGGATTACTGGGTCAAATGGTATTTCTGGTTCTAGATCCTTGAAGAATCACCACACTATCTTCCACAGTGGCTGAACTAATTTACACTTCCACCAACAGTGTAAATGCGTTTCTATTTCTCCACATCCTCTCCAGCATCTGTTGTTTCCTGACTTTTTAATGATCACCATTCTAACTGGCATGAGATGGTATCTCATCATTGTCTCAGCCCAAAATCTCCTTAAGCTGATAAGCAACTTCAGCAAAGTCTCAGGATACAAAATCAATGTGCAAAAATCACAAGCATTCCTATACACCAATAACAGACAAACAGCCAAATCATGAGTGAACTCCCATTCACAACTCTACAAAGAGAATAACATACCTACAAATACAACTTACAAGAGACGTCAAGGACCTCTTTAAGGAGAACTACAAACCACCGCTCAAGGAAATAAGAGAGGGCACACAAAAATGAAAAGACATTCCATGCTCATGAATAGGAATAATCAATATCGTAAAAATGGCCATACTGCCCAAAGTAATTTATAGATTGAAAACTATCCCCATCAAGCTACCATTGACTGTCTTCACAGAATTAGAAAAAAACTACTTTAAATTTCATGTGGAACCAAAAAAGAGCCCATATAGCCAAGGCAATCCTAAGCAAAAAGAACAAAGCTGGAGGCATCACACTACCTGACTTCAAACTATACTACAAGACTACAGTAACAAATACAGCATGGTACTGGTACCAAAACAGATCTACAGACCAGTGGAACAGAACAGGGGCCTCAGAAATCATGCCACACATCTACAACCATCTGATCTTTGACAAACCTGACAAAAACAAGCAATAGGGAAAGGATTCCCTATTTAATAAATGGTGTTCAGAAAACTGGCTAGCTATATGCAGAAAACTGAAACAGGACCCCTTCCTTACATCCTATAAAAAATTAACTCAAGATGAATTAAAGACTTAAATGTAAGACCTAAAACCATAAAAACCCTAGAAGAAACCCTACGAAATACCATTCAAGACATAGGCATGGGCAAAGACTTCATGACTAAAACACCAAAAGCAATGACAACAAAAGCCAAAATTGACAAATGGGATCTAAATAAACTAAAGAGCTTCTGCACAGCAAAAGAAAATATCATCAGAGTAAACAGGCAACCTACAGAATGGGAGAAAATTTTTGCAATCTATCCATCTGGCAAAGGGCTAGTATCCAGAATCTACCAGGAACTTAAACAAATTTACAAGAAAAAAACAACTCCATCAAAAAGTGGGTGAAGGAACGGAACAGACACTTCCTAAAAGAAGACATTTAAGTGGCCAACAAATACATGAAAAAAAGCTTATCATCACTGGTCATTAGTGATAACTTTTTTAAAAAAAATCAATATCAACCATGTTAGAGAAAAAGAAGTGACCATAAAAAGATCATAAAATGTAAGCACTAGTCATATTCAATGTTATAAAAATTTAAGTACTTTCAGAAGTGAAACTCCTTGAGGAACACCAGAGGAGTCTCTTTTTAATAACAAAAACTCAAGTATCTAATAGAATTCCTTGTGCTTAGACACTTTATAAATCTCCAGTGATATGTGACATGGACCAAAGCCAGCACCATAAGGCCCTGAGATAAGAGAAGCAGTAAGAATCAGTAGAAAGTGTATGGAGCTTGCATCAGGATATTGTAATTTGAGGGGCCCTAAGAACTTCTCTCTGTTGTTCAATGTTCCAACGTTATCATTGGAGAATCATTCACCTAGGGTAAGCGAAAATCAGATTTTCATAGAAAAAAGGAGACAGAAGAACTTAGTGGTGAGTGGGACTTAAAAAGGGGTCCTTTCTGTGGTCAAAGGACAATAAGAGGACACTGGGGATCACAAGAAGTGAGAGAAGATACAGGGCCTAAAGGAAATTCAAATGGGAACAGGGAAAGTTAAAAAAAAAAAAAAGTATGTATCTTACAATTTTAATTAGGTGACTCTAAAGCAGTATTTCCCAACCTTGGCACTATTGACATTTGGGCCATGTAAATTGTTTTGGGGGTGGGGACCTAGCTGTCCTGTGCCAGATATCTTGTAAAGGATAAAGATTAATCATTCATCTGAAAGGTAACCAGAGAAAAATTCCCATTGAAGGGGTTCCAAGGAAATATAACATTTCCTCAAGCAGATAGATAGCCTAAAATAGTATGGGGTATTTAGTTGCATCTCTGCCTTGTACCTACCAGACGCTGGTAGCAACTCCTTCCCACATAGTTGTGATAACCAAAAGTATCTCCAAACATTTTCAAGTATCCTTTGTCAGGTGGGAAGGCGCAATTGACAACCACTGCTGCAAATAATCAATTTAATCCCTAGGCTGGGGCAAGAGCATTTTCCATCCCTTCTACCCATCCATCCTTCCCATTCTCCTATTTCCAGTCTAAAGAACTGCACAACATAGAGCTCATCAACACAAAAGAAGAATCAGAATTCCCTTTTCACTGCACTAGAGAGCAGACAAAAGTGAGGAAGATCTGAAATAAATGCCTCTTCACTCAAATTTTGATTCTGTTACAGGTAGTTAGACAGGCCTAAGTGAGGCAAGAGAGGGTTCCCCTCTACTCCCCAGGAATGTCAAGTGATGGTTTGGCAATCATCACATTGCCTCTCTAAAAGTGATGAACTGGCAGCTGGCACCAGGGAAAGGCCATTTCCTGAGGGTCCATATATGTCTCACTAAAGCGTTAACTTAATGCAGATACCAGGGAGAAGCAACTTCCCCGGCATGTACATTAAGAAACAAAATGACAGAGTATGACTTTCCGGAGGCATTCCACTGGAAAAGGGAAGAAATCAGATGAGCATGCATACAACTTCCTAAACACACTGGGCATGCTCACTTTCCAAGTGTAAGGAGGGCACTGCACATGTGGGCAGCCCATTCTAAGGGAAGAATCATGGGAAAGGGGTGCAAGATACAGGAGGTGGGTTGGCCTATAAAGTCCTAGGATCAAGGTTAAACACAGCACTTGGCCTTTGGGCCACCCATCTGGGACTCTTCCAACTGCACTTTCCTTCTCGCAAGTGTATTTTCTTTCTTGCACTAAATTTTTTAATAAACTTCCACTCCTGCTCTGAAACTTGCCTTGGTCTCTTTTTCTGCCTTATGCCCCTCAGTTCTCAGTTGAATTGTCTCTTCTGAGGAGGCAAGCAGTGAGGCTGTTGCAGACCTACCTGTACAGATCACCACTGGTAACTTGAATATCTTCCACCAGTAACATAGTGACATGTAACTCAGATATTTGCCACCAGTAACAATTTCGTCCTTGTTTCTAGAGATGTTTCATGCTTTTTCCACTACACAAGGCCAGTTCCAAGAAGAGACTTCCAGTAAGACTCAAGAAGATCTACCCAATTTAATTAATGCTTATGTGAGTGAACCAAAAAAGCCATTAGTCCATATAAGTAATCAAGGAACTTTGTTATGCATAAACAAAACAGGTCATTTTTGCAGAGAACCTGAAGAATGAGCTTCAAGCATCTTGGCTTATGTTTACCCTTTCATTCCCTTCCCTCTTCTCTTCCCTTTTCCATCCATTTCCTTCTCTTCCCTTCTCCTTTTTTTCTCATCTCTACTTCTCTCTCTGTACTCCCTTCCTTCCCTTTTTCCTTTCCCCTTCCTTTCCTTTATCTTTTCTCCCTCCCTCCTGCTCCTCTCTCTCTCTCTCTCTCTCTCTATTTCTTCCCTTATGATATCCAATATTTCTTCTATAGGAACAGGAAAAGATATATAGAGAGAAATTATGAAGCATTAATTAGGAAAAGTAATAACACATTCACTGGAAAGAAAATTGTATTAACGGGTTTAGAAGAGCAAACACAAATGCATCATTTGTGCAAATGGTGCAACTGAGTCATTTTTACAAGTTGGGAATAGAGTCAGAGGCCCAGAAAACGGTGATTCATATTTATTCCACTAACTTCTGATTTAGGATCATTATTATAAGATCTGTACGGTAAAAATTTCTCTTGGAGTTGAAGCTAATTAACTAAATAACCCATAAAGACAGCAGTTTAAATACCGAACATTACATATGAATAGTATATTTCTACATAAAATATGAATCATTTCCCTTTATTTTTGTATGGCTGCAAATTACACAAATGATAAATAGTATAAGAGTTAGAATAAAGAGGATCATATACCAGCCCCCTTTGCCTCTCACTAGATGTTTAACTATGGATAAAGGAATTAATCTCTCTAAGCCTCAGTTTCTTCATTTGTGAAATTTAAGGGATTGAACCAGATTATCTTTAATAATTCTTCCATCTCCAAAATTTTATGATCATGAGGAAAATCTAACTCAAATCATCTGAAACTGAAAAAAACAAACCATGCAATTTGATCAACTTGCAGATGTAATTCATATGCCAGTTACTAGGTTAAAAAAAAGCAAAAAAAAAAAAAAAAGGCTTTATTGATCAAAGCTCTTGATTATTAAGTAATGTGTATTGCTTTTGGAATCTTCTTTAAATTAGAATGTCTATGATTAATTTCCACTTGGGATAAGCTACTTTGAGAGTCTGCTGGGCGTATCTGTTGTTCTGTTAGTGGAGGCTCTTTAACAGGAAAGAGGGACAGGGATACAGAAGGAAAACAAAGATGAACCAAGAGCTCAGTCACAAACATCAGGGACTGGCTCTGCAGTGAGGGCTTGACATTCATTCTGCAACGTCTTCTACTACAAGGATATGGGTGTCTGTTACTAAAATTTAGAAAAAATAAATCTTAATCTTTTATAAGATAAATAAAGTCCTACTCATGGGAGCTCTCAAAAAGGAAGAGCTTAGAAGCCTTTGGCCACAAGGCAAAGTCCCATCAGCAGAGTAATTTCTTTAAGTCTTTTGAACAGACCCTAATATCAAAGCGTGGGGGAACCAGTCCAAGGAAGTAAAATGTAAACATGTATTTTCTTTACAGAAACCTGGAATATGTGTTGACCCTCTATGGCCTAACATTAAAAACAAAAAAATTTTGGCAATATTCACCTGACTCTGGACTAAAAATAAAATCGATTTATATTCTCTAAAAAAAAAAATGCGACTTTTGTGTTCATAGACCTAGTCATAATAGAGAGGAAATCTAAGGGCAAGAAAGTTTCTCCTCTTTAAGTGGTAGCATAGAAATAGTGGTGTTAGTTGAAAATGCTACTGACTCATTAAAGAAATATATTTTATCATCTGCCAGATCCTGAGATTCTTGGCTCTGGTTCCTTAGGCACAAAAATCATGGTCTGAACAGCTTTTCTTAAAATGATTTTCTACTCCCTCCCCATTCCTACAAAGACATAGTTCATTTATATAATTAGATACTTTGAAATGGTAAGGGAAAATTCCTCCCAAGTAGTCAAAAACAAACATTAATTTGTAGGATTTTATGTGGAAGGAAAGTGTACTGGAAGAGGTGAAGCCAAAGCAGAAGCTTCTCAGTAAATGTATGAAAGCTAAACTATTCCTTGGATTTATATCCAACAGACTCAGAACGGAAATGAATCTCTTAAAAATATCCTGCCCTGCAGAAACACTCCTTACTCAACAGTAGGCCAAATTACGTGCCATGTCCTTTTACTTAAAATTTCTGATCGTACTTTAAGAATATAAGAAAAACAAAGAGAATCATTAGGAAATATAAAAAACGCACAAAGCTTTTCAAGTCTATAATACCAAAGAATCAGTGGACTCCCCCGAAATTGCTAGCACTCATTTTTAATAAGGACACCTTGAAATATATGCATTCTAAGATGCAGCAGTTTTATCTTAGTTTTCTTGTTAAAGACTAAATGGAAATTCAGATTTATTGATATTATTAGAATAGTAAATGATATATTCCATTTGCCATGTATTGATTATAATTTATTCTTTTATATTCTTTTTATGCCGAAAAGCATCTCTGTAGTCCTCCTTCAAGATACTCT
This sequence comes from Aotus nancymaae, assembly GCF_030222135.1. Lineage (NCBI taxonomy): Eukaryota > Metazoa > Chordata > Mammalia > Primates > Aotidae > Aotus > Aotus nancymaae. The sequence continues at coordinate 5,449,760 of NW_026988507.1, read as the reverse complement.
TCCACTCAATGTACTTAAATTTTGTCTAAAAAATGAAGAATTACTTCCATAATTTGGAAATGTTTAGGATGAACTAACAAAAAAGATAGGAATTCATAATCCATCAGCATTTTTATATTAAATATCTTCTACCTTCAGAATATCTTCAGTTATTTTCCATAAATTGGGAAGTCACTTCTCATTATTTTTGAATATCATTGTTTTGTTTTTATAAATACTATATTTGAATTTAGAGGAAGATCTTTCCCTGTGCTCTGATAAATAGGCTATCAATTAGCACACAGTATCGACACTATAATGAAGACTTAGAAATGAACAACTAAAACAAAGACAAAGTGATACTTCTTTATAGATTCATATTTTTACTAGGGAGGATTATGGAGTCTCTTTCCCTGGAAACATCTAGGTTTTGTTTACACATGCATCTGATAAAGATCATAAAGTTGGAGGTAGAGAAATAGTTGACAAGAAAAATATTTTTGGGTGCTCTCCAGTTTTATGATTCTGTTTTTCTAAAATATGTTCTTTTTGTTTCTTTTATTTAAAAATATACAGATGGAAAGAAATGTTCTGTTCACACCCACATTTCCTCAAATCCTATAGTATTCAAGCTACTCTTCTAGCACCATGTTTTGTTTTGTTTTCTCATATTCTACAGGTAGAAAGCTATAGAATAAAGGGAATACGCTGCGTTACCCCAAGCCAGGACCAACTAACTTCAGATATTACTAATACAATATCCCTAACAAGTCTCTGGATGATACTGAAAGAGTGGCATTTAATACAACAAAAATATGGAACACCTCTTTATGTAGTCCTTAATTGTACTTTTCAGATGTGTGAAGAAGCTCAATTATCTTTAGGACTCTAAAAATCTATTTCTGCAAAAAAAAAAAATCACATTATTTATGTTATTTTTCCTCTATTCTCTAGTATCACATATCATTTAGAGGTTGTTTCTCAGATTGACCATAGTATTTCACACAAGTTTTTTTTTTTTTTTTTTTTTTGAGACGGAGTCTCGCTCTTGTTACCCAGGCTGGAGTGCAATGGCGCGATCTCGGCTCACCGCAACCTCCGCCTCCTGGGTTCAGGCAATTCTCCTGCCTCAGCCTCCTGAGTAGCTGGGATTACAGGCACACGCCACCGTGCCCAGCTAATTTTTTTGTATTAATAGAGACGGGGTTTCACAATGTTGACCAGGATGGTCTCGATCTCTCGACCTCGTGATCCACCCGCCTCGGCCTCCCAAAGTGCTGGGATTACAGGCTTGAGCCACCGCGCCCGGCCTTCACACAAGTTTTGAGCATAAATACTAAGTATAAATGTAGTATAATACTGAATTTTTAGAGTTTTTATCTTTCAAATCAGAGTATATATTTATACAGAGCAAGTAGACATTTTTTTTTCCTTTAAAACAGATTAAGAAATAACTACCAAATCAAGAACATATGATTTTGCTTATGTTTTGTTGTCTTTATGGTATACTTATCAAAAAATGAGAATCAAGGAAATTTTTAAAAGTAAACTTAAGATATAAAAAGATTTTATTTCATAAATAACCACCATTTACCTGTACATGAATAATCATCAATTCTGATGTATCCAGTTTTGCAGATGCACATAAAAGAACCTGGGGTGTTGACACACATCGTATTTTCACGACAGTAATGACGCCCTTCAGCACACTCATCAATATCTGTGAAGAAAAACAGGACAAAGAGGTCAACAGTGGCAATATTCTGGAGCTCCTCTAGAATTTTCCTTGGTAGGGAGAGGAAAATATTTGCTTTGAATAGCATTTCAAAAAAGCATGCACGGTATCTCCTTTGCTAGGAGTGTTTAATGTTCAAATGACAAAAATCATGAGTTTTTTCCAACAGCTCTTCTTGGAGTTTTGAAGAAGTCTGTCTATTTTAACTTGCATCATCTAAATATCTTTTGAAATTTTCAGTGCATTCAACTACCTATGCTTGATAAAATGAATCAGAATGCAAAGATGGGGCTGCCTTAGTATCCTATAATCTTCAATCACTGAGCCTGCCACATATTATTGTTTGATTCACCAGCTGTTCTGTACACTTGAGGAGACCCTGAAAGAGATAAATAAAGTGTTTGGTATTAACCAGAATTGTAATAACCTTACTTAAAGATATGAAGCCAACTGCATGAGCTTATTAGAGATAAAAGTAGGCATATAGCTATTCCAGTAAGTGTCTAAACACAGATAAAATTACAACAGAAACCCGATATAGATGAAAGTTACAATACGGGAAAATAAGATAATATATTGAAGATCTTACATGGTAAGTCACATACCAAGTTTTGAGTATGTATAATGACTTCTAGATGCTAACTCCTAAGAATCACTGCTACTAATTGTGAAGAATCTGAATTTTCACAGTGAAACTGTCCTCATTTAATAGCATCTCTCTGCATAGAACATAAAGCATTTTAAAGGTATTTTATCATTATGTAATAGTCTTTATTAAAGGCCTTAATCCATTGTCTAGACAATGAATTTCCCATCTGGAAGTCTGCTTTCTCAAATCCTTGTGATGATTCCACAAGGTAGCATTGAATTCATTTATACTATTAACAGAAATGGATCAACTATAAAGAGATGGCTAGATGACACACAACTACAGGGGCCATGTCATTTGTGTAAGCCAAACTATGTTCCCAGTACTGAGAATGTCAGAATCTCAGGAATCCGTATTTTAGAACTGTAGGGTTCTTACTCATCTGAGCTATCTATTTTACAGAGGGAAAAACAGAGTCCTAGAAAAACTCAAATTTTCTATTCAATTCCATGGACAACATAATATTCTAAACCTTTTATCTGAACCTACAAAACTTTTCCTGGTTTGGTCCCTATTTTTCCAATTTCACATCTGATGACTTCACTTTCTTCTCTCCTCTCAATGTTCTGGCCACACAGTTTCTAACCTACCTGCTCTTTTACCTATCATCCTTTACATATGCTGTTCTCTCTACTTATAACTGCTACTCCTCCTCTCCCTGGTATGATTCCAGCGGATCTTGTTTACCAATAGATTCGTCTTTCAAGAATCTTTAAATGTCCCTCCTACAAAAACTTCCCTAATGAACTAAAATACTCCCAATGCAGTGCTCCCTCTAGACTTTGTAAATGTCTCCATTATAAATGTATTAATTGTATTTTTACTAATTTTTATAAACTTACTTCTCCCAAACAAACCACATATTCCTCAAGAGTATAAATTATCTATTAGTGTTTCTTAACTTTGTCTGCCCATCGTATTTATTGGGATGCTTTTTTAAAAAACAAACAAACAAACAAACAAACAAAAACTAGTTCTTGGGCCAACTCCGAAAACCCCACTCCAAATTCTAATTTAATTGTTTGTGGTGGAACATAGGCAATGATTTTTTTTAAAAAAGTCTTATCCATAATGAATGTAATACAGGGGTCAAGAAAAAAACTTCTGTAAAGAGACAGATCATAAATTTTCTAGGCTTTGGATGTCTAGTGTTTGAATAATTTGGCAGTGTTTGAGTAAAATTTCACTTACAAAAATGGATGGTGAGACAGATTTAGCTCACAGGTCATAATTTGAGGACTCTTGACCTAATGCATAACCAAGGTTAACAATCACCACTGAGTGGGGTGGGGATTCAAGGTGCTTACTAGAGGAGCCTGGTACTCATCTCCTCCACAGACAAAGATCATAACAGCGAGTAGATAACCACATGTCCAGCTAGCTCTGTGGTATCTAACACATATCTAACTGAGTTTCTATCAGACAACTCTGAAATTCAGCAGGAAAGTGTCAGAGAACCTCTGATGCATGGGAGAAAGAAGTGAAGCAGCTGGCCTGGGCGATATCAGCTCAAAGCTGTAGGGCTGAGGGCCCCACAGGGTCATGGGGTGTCCCTTATGCTATGCTGAGGTGCAGGATCTGAGAAATAAAGAGACAGGACACAGAAGTACAAGGAAAACGCAGCTGGGCTCGAGGGGCCACACCACCTATGAGCAGAGTCAGGCAAGGCCCCGAATGTCCAGAAGCGTGTGTATTTATTGTGTATAGGTTGGGGGCAGGGCAGTGAGTGAAATCATCTTTAAGGATAGTGATAGGGTTGTGAGCAATAACACAAGGGGTCCACCCCCATTAGGTCACCTAGGCTAGGAGGTGGACAGTGTGCAGCAAGGGATCCATTCCCATTAGGTCATCGAGGCAAGGGCCGTGTGCAGTAAGTGGTCCACCCTCATTAGGTCACCGAGGTATGGAGGTGGGCTGTATGCAGTGAAGATGGTGCAGTGTGCAATACCTCTATCTATGGGCAAGCTACTTCTAAGATTTATAGGAGAATGCTTTAAGTCACACAGCAATGACAGAGCTGTCAGGGTTACTGCAACCTGCTGGCAGATTCCAATGAGTTCTATAGGGGAATGCTTTTCGAGCAGCACAGTAACAAGAGCTGATAAAGTTCACAGTCACCAAGGTGCGATTATCTGGAGGGGTTTTGAGCCCTCAGATGCTTGAGGGATTGCCGGTCTGAGGGCAGCCCTCCACAAGAACCAGAGCAAGGTCCTACAACTCCTTTATCAGGAGGAATGGCTCTTGCCCCAAGCCTGCCATACAACGAGTATCTTTATGATACTGAATGCTGCCGCCTGGGCCATGGGTTCTTGTCCAGGCATAACTGTTTTCCCTTAAATCATGCTCTGCACTGTGTCTGCTCCAGACAGTCCTCTGACTATAAGCTGCTTATTCCTTAATTCATGCTCTGTACTGTGTCTACTCTAGGCATTCCTCCGATTATGAACTAAGATATAGTTTTATATATATATATATATATATGGAAATAACTGAGAGGTAAAATATTCTTTAGGCACTCATTCTAACAACTAATATATGATTATATAGAGAGGATTATATAAAGGGAAATAACTAAGTAACTAAGTAGTAACACTATAAACTGAGATATTCTCCAAGCCCTAATTCTATAAACTAATATATGATTATATAAAGGATTATATAAAAGGAAATAACTGAGTAGTAACACTATAAACTGAGATATTCTTCAGGCCTTAATTGTGCCAGGATTCTGCTTTGCTATCCTTCCTTGGTACCTATATGGGGGGTTACCCACAAAAGCCGGGAGGAACTATCTATTGTGGCGAAAAGGTAAGTGAAAGATTCACAGAGGTCCACATTCCCACCACAGACTCATATAATCCTAACCGCAAGTGAGACCCTGAGCCTAGTACAGGAAGGTGCCTAGAATCCATAGGATGGCATTGTTCCAGAGAGGGAGTTCACGCAGGGGCCTGCAAAACTCTCTGAGACCCAAGCAACTATAGCATGGTGCCATTTTGAGAGTCTATCCCTCAAAAGATGATATACTGCCCTGGGGCCCAAAAGGCCCTGCTTTTCTACATATCTGGAGCACCACTGCCATCCCTTCATGTCCATCCAGAGGGCTATGGTGCCATAATACCAGCTGGACCCAGCAGTGCAACCAGGTCCCCAGCACTCTAGTCCATACAATGTCCTACACACTGGGGAATGGATGGTGCAGCACACTGAGGAAGCTGCCCCTGGGACAAAGAAAGCCAAAGCATACCCTCCCCAGAAATGGAGAGCCGACTACCCAGGGTCACTGCCAATGACAACAATCCTGCCCTCTCTAGCAGCGTGGCTACCCTGTACCTGTACATGCCTTCAGGAGACCTTGGGACTGGCCATGTGCCCTCCTGGGGTCTGAGAACAGGCTTTCCCCACCCACTGCCCCTGCCACCAGCATGCAAATGTGCTCACCAAGGACCTGAAGATTGACCTATCCTACCCACCATAGCTAGGGCCCAGATGCACCATCATGGTGCTTGAGAGACTTATCTCATCTGCTGCAACCACTGCTGGTGCCCATGCTCACTATCACGAATCTGGAGATCATCCCACAATGCCCACTTGTGCTGGCCAGGAGCCTGGGGATAGGCCCAGCCTGCCTGCTGCCACTGTATATACGCACACTATCCAGGGTATTAAGGACAGGCCTTCCCCACCTGCCTTCAGTATTCACATGTACCTCTTGGGTAACCCGGAAACCAGCATGCCCATCCCATTGCCACCACCACTAATGCTTGGGCATGTGGCTCAGAGACCTGAGGGTTAGAAACTGCCACTAGTGCCACCATCAGTGTCACAAAGGCTGCCTGAGTGATCAAGGACTCACTCAGTTGGCCCACCACTGTCACTACCAGGACCTGAGCACACTGCCCAGAGGCCTAAGAACAGACCCACCCATATCTGCCACTGGTGGTGCCCCTGTATGCAACTAAGGGCCCAACAACTAGCCACACCCAGTCCACCAATGCCACCACTGGTGCCCAGGGACCAGCCCATCTAAAATTCCCATTTCCAGCAAAGCATCACCAAAGCCTCCTCTAACAATCACAGCCTAAGTCACTGAGGAACTCATAGATACCAACTGACACTGATTATAACCCGATATATCATACAGAGACTACACTATTGTGCCTACCCAGAATCAAAGCAAAAGCACCTTACTAAACCAATAATGCAGACACATCTATAGAAAAAAAGTCTTTCTCTACTAAAGTCAATCTATAAAATTGGAAGAAGAGACTGTTACACCATATGCACAGATATCAACATAAAGACACAAGAAACATGAAAAAACAAAGAAATATCACATCCTCAAAGGAATATCATAATTATCAAGTAACAGATCCCAAAGTAAAGGAAATCTATAAAATGTCTAAAAAGGAACTCAAAGAAATGACACTAGAGAAATTCATTGAAATACAAGAGAACACAGATAGAAATCAGGAAAACAAGTTATCATCTGAATAAGAAATTCAACAGAAATAAATGCCATAAAAATAAACAAACAGAAATCCTAGACGGGAATAATTGAATAAATAAAATAAAAAACATAATAAAGAGCATCAACAATAGACCAGATCAAGCAGCAGAAGAAAGAATTTTTGAACTTAAAGACAGGGCTTTTGAAATAACCCAGTCAGACCAAAAAGAAAAAGAAAAAGAAAAAAGAAGAATAAAATGAAATAAAGAAAGCCTAGGTGGCATATAGGAAACTATATAATAAGTAAAATTTAAATTTTGGGAGTTCCAGAAGGAGAAGAGATGAACAAAAACATCAAAAACTTATTTAACAAAACAAAAGCTGAAAGATTCCCAACTCTTGCAAGTTATAAACATCCAGATACATGAAGCTCAAAGATTCCCAGATAGCTTCAATTAAACAAGGTCTTATTCAAGGCACTTTATAGTAAAACTGTCAAAAGTCACAGACAAACAGCAGGAACAAAGCATCAAGTCACATATAAGAGAATCCTTATCAGACTACCTTTCTCAGAAGAAAATTAGAGGCCAGGAGAGAATGGAGTGATGTATTCAAAGTGCTGAAAGAAAAACAACAACTGGTAGTCACAAATACTACACCCCGAAAAGCTATCCCTTAAAAATAAAGGAGAAAGAAATTCTTTCTCAGATGAGAAAATGGTGAAAGAATTAATCATCATTACACCAGCCCTACAAAAAAATATTTAAGGTAATCCTATATCTGGAAGTGAAAGAAAGATATCCACCATCGTGAAAACACATGAAAGTATAAAACTCACTGGTAGAGCAGTTATACAAATAAGCAAGAGAAAGGAGTCAAATATTATCACTATAAAAAAAACCCATCAAATTGTAAAGTAAACAAAGAGGAAGAGAGAATATATAAAACAATCAGAAGGTAATTAGCAAGATGACAAAAGTCCCCACCTATTAATAAAAGCTTTGAAAGTAAATGGCTTAAATTCATCAATTAAAAGATACAAAATAGTTGAATGTACTAAAAACCAAGATGCAAGTAAAAGAAACCCATTTCATCTATAAAGACACACACAGACTAAAAGAGAAGGGATTAAAAATAAAATCCATGCAAATGAAAACCAAAAGTGTGAAGGAGTAGCTATGCTTATATCAGAAATGGATTTCAAGTTAAAAAACATAAAAAGGGACAAAGTAGGTCAACAAAGATGATGATGTTATAATTCAGTAGGAAGATATAACAATCGTATATGTACCCAACACCAGAGTGCCCAGTTACATAAAGAAAATATTATTATAGCTAAAGAGAGCTAGACCCCAATATAATAATAGCTGTAAACTTCAATACCCTAGTTTTAGCACTGGGCAGATCATCGAGACAAAAAAATCAACAAAGAAAAATCAGACTTAATCTGCAACACATACTACATGGGGTTAACATTTATAGAAAATTTAACTCAATGGTTGCAGAATACACATTCCTCTCATCAACACATAGAGGGTTCTCCAAGATAGAATACATGTAAGGCCACAAAGCAGGTCTCAAAAATTTTTAAAAATTGAAACCATATCAAGTATCTTCTCAGAACACAATGGAATAAAACTAGAAATCAAAAACAATAGAAATTCTGGAAACTGCACAAATACATGGAAATTAAGCAATGTGTTCCTCAGCAACCACTGGGTCAATATAGAAATTATGAAGAAATAAAAAATGTTCTTTAAACAAATGAAAATGAAAGCACAACACAGCACAACCTATGGGATACTATAAAAGCAGTGCTAAGAGGGAAATGCATAGTAACAAATGCCTACGTCAAAATAGTAGAAATAATTCAAATAAAAAATATAGCAATGCATCTCAAAAAACTGGAAAAGTGAGAACAAACCAAACCCAAATTTGTAAAAGAAAATAAATAACAAAGATCAGAGCAGAAATAAACAAAACAGAGACTATCAGACAATACAAAGAATTAACAAAAATGTAATGTTGGCTTTTTAAAAAGATAAAATAAACTGCTATATAGAATAACAAAAAATAAAAGAGAGAAGACCAAATAAACAAAAATGAAGACAATATAACTGACACTACAGAAATACAAAGGATCATAAACGACTATTATGAATGGCTGTATGTTAATAAATTTAAAAACTTAGGGGAAGTGGATAAATTTCTGGACACATACAAGCTACCAAGAGAGAACCAGAAAGAAATAAAATACCTGAAAAAGATCAATAGCAAGTAACAAGACTGGATCAGAAATAAAAAGTCTCCCAACAAAGAAAAGCCAAAGACCAAATGGCTTTACTGCTTAATTATGCCAAACTTAGAGAGAAGAACTAACAAAAATTCTTCTGAAACTATTTCAAAAAATTGAAGAGGCAGAAATTCTTCCTAACTCATTCTACAAAGCTGCCATTACCCTCATACCAAACCAGATAAGGACAAACAACCAACAAAAAAACTAGAGGCCATGATCTCTGATTAACATAGACATAAAAGCAATCTCATCAAAATACTAGTAAACTGAATCTGACAACACATCAAAAAGTATTCTGTGATCAAGTGAGATTTATTCTAGAGAGGCAAGGATGGTTCAATGTATGTGAATCAATAAATTTAATACATTGCATCAACAGAATCAAGGATAAAAACCATATAATCATTTCAATAGACCCCAAAACAAAAAGAATTTGATAAAAGTAAACATCCCTTTATGATAAAAACTCAACAAATTAATTATGACAAACCCACAGCAAACATCATACTGAATGAAGAAAAGCTGAAAGCCTTCTCTCTAATTATTGGGACAAAACAGAAATGCCCACTTACACCACTATTATTCAGCATAGTATTGGAAGTCCTAGCCAAGGCAATAAAGCAAATGAAAGAAATAAAATGCATCCAAACTGAAAAAGAGGAAATCAAATTGTCCTCTTTACAGATAATGTGATCTTATATATAGGAAAAACAAAAGACTCAACCAAAAACTCTTAGAACGGATTCAGTAAAGTTGCAGGATGCAAAATCAACATCAAAAAAAAAAAAAAAAAAAAAAAAACAACAACAACAACAAAAAGTGGCATTTCTATGCACCAATAACAAAGTCCTGAAAAGAGAAACATAGAAAAGCAATCCCATTCACAATAGCCACAAAAAAACCCATAAAATACATACAAATACATTTAACCAAAGAATAAATTTAACCAAGGAGGTGAAAGACTTCTACTACTAAAAACTACTAAACACTGATGAAAGAAATTCAAGATGATATGAACAAATAAGAAAAGATCCCATATACATGAATCAGAAGATCTAATATTGTTAAAATGATTATACCACCTAAAGCAATCTACAATTTCAATGTAATCTCCATCAAAATACCAATGACACTTTTCACAAAAAAAGAAAAAAAATCCTAAAATGTATATGGAACTACAAAAGACCCCAAATAGGTGAAAAGAATAAAGCTGGAGTCACACTATCTAACTTCAAAATATATAACAAAGCTATAGTAACCCAAACAACATAGTATTGGTATAAAAACAGACAGACCAATGGAACATAATAGAGAACTAAGAAATAAATCCATGTATTTAGAGCCAGCTGAGTGTAAAGAATCACTGAATGTATCACTCATTTCTGTATCTGCAATAACTTGTAAGGTATCCAGAACATTATGGGGTCAATAAATGCTACATAAAAAATGAATAAATACTTCAAAGCTAGTTAATGAAGACTTAGGAATGGCTCTCAATACATATGTAGCATGTGTAGGTTTGCAGCAAGAAAAGAAAAAAGAAAAAAAAGAATGGCTCTCATGATATCTTGCTACTTCTAAATATTTACACTGGTCTTCAAGGAAAATATCATGTTCAATTATAGCCTAAAAATCAAGTTACAAGGAACTTAGAGAAATACAGTAAAACCTCATTATCTAGGGTTTTAAGATCATAACTAGAATCACATGGGATTATTAATGTGCTGAGCTCAATGAATGGATGGCTTGAAACAAGACCCTCTGAGAGCCATAGTAGGAGTCCCCTTGGCTTAAGCTCATGAGCTAGAGAGGATGCCATCAAGAACTCCATGTGTACAAAGGCATGAGCAATTTACATGTGGGGATAAAAGAGCCAATTATATGAAACAAGTCAGTGAAAACACCTTGGTTATCAGAGAGAGGAATTATTTTGATTACACTGTGGCATTTCCTTCCTCAAACAAGAGTGTTCCTGGTTAAAGATCACAGTTACTAGTACAGATAGGAAAGCAACTTCAGTGTCTAGAGGAGGACAGTGAGTCCCAGCTGGAGCAAACATTAATTACATCAGGCACCATAACTCTCTCCAAAGACAAAACAATATCCCATAGAACAGGGGTCCCCAACCCTGGGACTGTGAACCAGTACCAGTCCCTGGTACCAGAACCATCAGGAGTAGCTACCAAATCTGGTTAATTGAACTCACAAGTATATGTGAAACAGCCCAGATCTCTCCCAAGAGTACTTAAAAGATGGGAACTTTGATGGCACTGAAGTTCTGTGAGAGGTGGGGAACAGAGGCAGTGAATCAGGGTTATTTCTGTTCATGTGACCCTATTTACAGCCACAATGGTGGAAAATTTGATTTATAAACATAAATGGAGAAAATTGTGCAAGAGTAAATTGGCCTTCTAAAAATTTTTCAGCATTGGGTCTACATCCCACAGGTTTAGGAGACAGTGACCTGTCCAGTCTTCTTTTATAGATGTTTCCCTTTTAAGCTATCGTACGGCCAGAGAAAACTCCATGTAGGATCATGAAGCAAAAACAAAAAGACTATTGAATATAAAACCATTCAGGAACTCAATGATTTGGATCCCATAGACATATAAGATTCATGACCAAGAGATCTCAAGTATCAGCCTATTACTTGGAGCAGTGTTGTGAGAAAGAAGGAAGTAAAAATAGCAGACAACACCACCATAACACTGCAGATCTAACTGCCACTTGCCTTTTTTGATTTCTCATGCCCTCTCTTTAGAGGAAGAATTTCCCAAAGAGTTGCATTTATGTACTAAAATTGCAAAGTTACATAAATGTCATTTCCATTTACATGTATGGAAATTTGCAGGCATAAAAATGGCATGACTAAAAAGTAATCTGGTGGAAAATCATGTCAAATTTAGTCCAAGGTGTATTTTAGTTCCAAATCCCAACTCAAAAACCTAATATAAGTCAAATTCTCACAATTCAATTTTAATTCTCTACACCTTCATTGAGTATTCTATGTACAAAGGCATTTTATTGAATTTTCTGATGTCCCTATGGGGTAGAACCCAATGATGAGTGGATAGTATTAGGGATAGGCTTTGCCTCATTATGACTTTGGGCTAAGCAGAAAGAACTGCACAGATTTGGATTAGGCTGCCAGTAGAAATATTCTGACGTGAGCTGGTTATGCTGTAGAGACTCAAACAAAGAGTGTCCCATTGGACCACACGGCCCTTCGCATACCATCCAAAATTTATTAGAGTTAAGGGATAGACCCTGCCTTACAAAAGCTTACAATCCAGGAAATAGATAATGATGATCATCATCACTGTCATCCAATTAGCTGCCTTCTACATTTGAAGCCAGCATTTCACAAGCAGCATTGTTTAAAAGCAATATCTTGAATAGAGGTTCATGGTACCTTAAAAACAAAATATTACATGATGAAATAAGTTTCAAGATCACTATATTACCATAGTTTTCCTAGCTGCCTCCTAAACACTCATAATGTACATTAGCTAATTATAAGCTCTCAGATCTTTGTTTAAAAAAAAAAACTTCATTCATTTGTTCAACAAATATATAGTGGACAGGCACTATGTTCCAGGTACTGTATTAGGTGATAATACAAGAGAAAATAATATATATATGATAATATTATAAAGTGATGCATACTATATAACAGAAACACATTGTGCATTGAATAGGGAGCAACAGATTTTTTTTTTTTTAAACATAGTCCTTATTTGTTCTGAGAACCTATTAATGCAGAATGCATTTGGGAATTTATATATGGTGATACAAATAATTTTCTGACTCTGACTCCTCCTCACAACTTGAGAAGTTGATAGTGAAATTAAAAAGCCAGAACACATTTACATAAATAACAACATGAGATCCCATATTATAAGTGCCAAAAAAACCCACACACATACACATACAAATCCTACAGAGACTGATATTCAGAGAAAGGTTTATGACTAAGAGTAGACACATCCAGGGAAAATATAATGATGTGTCAGGGCTTGAGGTGAATTTTGAAGAAATCTACTTCACTTATAATGTGGGACCTCATGTTATTTTGCTGCAGAAGGAGCAAAAACATGAAATGTTCAGGAACAATAATCCATTTAATTGGAGTTTGTGCATGAAAAAAGTGTAAATACAATTATGGGAAAGGAGACACAATGTGAATGTATTTAAATGACAAACATATATGAGGGAGGGACCTTCTTTGTAGTGATATGAAGACATTAAACCATTTGGAAGAAAGGGGTATGGAGGAGGTTTAGATATATCTCATTGGAGTTGGTAAAATGGCATAATTGAGGAGTTGGTAAGAAGCGCATTCAAGGTAAGAAGATCTTTTATGAATTAATAAAAGTCCAAGTCTTAAGTGGTTACTACATCTAAAGTAATCTTCCCAGTCTCAGTTTCTTCATATGGTACCTTCGTTGGTATCTGAAAGAATTCTATTAAGTTTTTGTTAATATGTCTGCTAGCTATGTCCATTGGAATATAAGAATCAAGAGGATAGAGAGCTTGTCCACAACAAAGGCTGGCCCTGAATAAGTATCTGTTGAATGAATCAATGAATCTTTTTATGGTTTTTCCTTTAAAAGGTCAAAAATGAAAGTATTTTCATTCACAATGGTCTGATCTGAAGCTCAACATGGCAGAGTGAATTCATTGTCTTTCTAGCACACTGCCTGAGAATTTACTTAGACATGGGCATTTGTATGAATAGCAAACACAAGCCATCCTGGGGAAACAGTCTTGCACAGTAAAGGAAAAACGGAGTGAGAATAAAGAAGCCTGAACTCATCTACGGCCATACAACCCTGAACGCCCCTGAACTTGTCTGATCTCAGAAGCTGAGCAGGGTCAGGCCTGGTTAGTACTTCGATGGGAGACTGCCTGGGAATACCTGGTGCTGTAGGCTTTAATTAAACAAAAAATATATAAATAAATAAAAATTAAAAAAAATTTAAAAAAAGCCTGAACTCTGGACCTGCATTTATTACAAACCTGACAAGCATTTAGTCCCTCCAGACCTTAATTTCATCATTAAAAGATAATTTTCAAGTCCCTACTAGCCATAAAACTTTGCAATTCCGACAAAGGGAACATGATCTATGTGGCTAGAGTGGTTTCTGCTCCTCCAGGATTTTGTAAGCTATACAGTCATATTCTACCATATCTAAAAAGCAAAAGTAAACTGTGTTTCTTATACTTGAACAGCTTCTCCAGCCCCAGGATAATTCAAGCTGGTCTATTTTAGAAACCAGCATTTATAAATGTATAAATTCCCTTTTATCCTATCTGAAAGCTGAGGCCAACTTTGTAATTACTCAGAATCATAGATTTTTAGATCTGAAAGGAACTTTAGAAATCATCTAACCCCAGTAATTTACGATTGAAGAAACAGAGGCACAGAGAAGCCAGAAACATATTAAAGAGGTGGCAGGGATGGGATCATAAAGCTTTTGTGAGCCATATTAATTTGGACTTCATCTCATATAAAATGGGAAAGGTTTTAAGAGGTAATTAATTGAATCAGATCTGTGTTTTTGGAAGATTCCTCTAGCACAAGCTTATATAGTTAATGAGTGGCAGCCATAACAAGAACAACATTTCTAGATCCCAGGTTTAAAATGGTTTCTTTTGGTCTATGGACTCATCTCCAGACTAAGCTCAGAGGCAGTGAACACTCAGGCATGATGCTCCCTTTCCTGTGTTCTGTCACACCACCACACTATGCCACATTATACCTTGGATGTCACTGATACTATTTGTTTTCTAAAGTATAGTGTATTTCTAAAGCTACATTTATCTTGATTATATCCTGTAAAAAGATTATATTAGTATGTTACACTAATGTCTTCTTGCACAGCCAATAAAATCCTGAAGTCATGAAGCTCAAGTGCAAAGACTCCACATATTGAAAAACAATACAGATTGGTATTGGTTATTGCTAAGTCTTGACTCACCAGCTCTGAAATACTGGTTGGGCAACGTTGGCAAAGATATTAATAAAATAATTCACAAACCAGGATAAAGACTAAGTGCTAAGAAACACAATTCTGGAAAGAGATTTGAAAGTAACATTTGGAAACATAAGAATATTTTTTAAAACACAAAATTTGTAAGTTTAAGTAGGCTGCTCAGTGAAATACCCATAAAGAATAAATTTAAATATCATTTACAAATAAGTTAACATTGAAAGGAATTGCCAGCAATCATATGTTTTAAAGTCAGTGGCATTAATGAATTTGTTTACCATATATTAATTTCTATGTATTAAAAACTATATCCATCTAAAAGTATAACTGAAGGATAAGACTGAAACATATGATTTTCTTGACATCTCAAAATAATGCCCACACATTTGCTTCATTCATTTTGTAATTTCATTCATTGCAAATTGTATGGTACATTCCTCAAGAAGAGTGAAAGCTCTGACATTAGAGAAGATTTCTTGCTACTCTTAATAGAATACATAATCCTTAACCACTACCAAAGCAGTCCACCACTACCAAGGCAATACATCACTACCGAGGCAGTTCACCACTATCGAGGCAATCCACCATTACCGAGTCAGTCCGTCATTACCAAGGCAATCTGCCATTACCGAGGCAGTCTGCCATTACTGAGGCAGACCACCATTACCAAGGCAATTCTAACTATACCTCTGTAAACAAAACTGCAAGGAAGTTCACACAGCAGCTGGGCAGAGCCCACAGCAGCTCAGCAACGACTCTGCTGGCAGACTGTGACTAGGCTACCTCCTTGCTGGTCAGGGCATCTCTGAAAAAAGGCAGCAGCACCTCAGGAACTTATAAATAAGGCTCCACCTTCCCAGGACAGAGCACCTGGGGAAAAAGGCATTTGTGAATTCTGTTGCAGCATATTTAAACCTACCTGCCCAGCAACTCTGAACAGAACAATGGAGCTCACAGCTCAGCACCTGAGCTCCTATAAGAGACAGACTGTCTCCTCAAGCAGCTCCCTGACTCCTGTATATCCAAAGAGACACCTCATAAAGGAGAGCTCAGGCTGACATCTGGTGGGTATCCTTCTGGGACGAAGATAACAGAAGAAGAAACTGGCAGCAACCCTTACTGTTCTGCAGCTGCCGCAGGTAATCCCCAGGAAAGCAGGGTCTGGAGTGGACCTCCAGCAGTCCTACAGCAGAGAGGCCTGACTGTTAGAAGGAAAACTAAAAAACAAAAAGAAATAACTTCAACATCAATAAAAAGGATGTCCACTTAGAGACCCCATCTGAAAGTCACCAATTACAAAGACCACAGGTAGATAAATTCACAAAGATGGGAAGAAACCAATGCAAAAAGGATGAAAACACCAAAACCCAGAATGCCCCTCCTCCTCCAAGAGATCACAACTCCTCACCAGCAAAGGAACAAAGCTGAATGGAGAATGAGTCTGATGAACTGACAGAAACATGCTTCAAAAGGTAGGTAATAAACTTCTCTGAGCTAAAAGAACATGTTCTAACCCAATGCAAAGAAACTAAGAACCTTGAAAAAAGGTTTGACAAAATGCTAACGAGAATAAACAGCTTAGAGAATAACATAAATGACTTAATGGAGCTGAAAAACACAACACGGGAACTTCGCAAAGTATACACAAGTTTCAATAGCCAAATCGACCAAGCAGAAGAAAGGATATCAAAGATTGAACATCAACAATAAATTAAAAAGAGAAGGCAAGATTAGAGAAAAAAGTAAAAAGAAATGAACAAAGCCTCCAAGAAATAGAGGATTATGTGAAAAGACCTAACTACATTTGATAGGTGTACCTGAATGTGGCAGAGAGAATGAACCCAAGCTGGAAAACACTCTTCAGGATATTATCCAGAAGAACTTCCTCAACCAAGCAAGGCAGGCCAATATTCAAATGCAGGAAATACAGAGAACATCACAAAGATATTCCTCAAGAAGAGCAACCCCAAGGCACATAATTGTCAGATCCACCAGGGTTGAAATGAAGGAAAAATGCTAAAGGCAGCCAGAGAGAAAGGTCAGGTTACCCACAAAGGGAAGCCCATCAGACTCACAGCGGATCTCTCAGCAGAAACCCTATAAGCCAGAAGAGAGGAGGCCAATATTCAACATCCTTAAAGAAAAGAACTTCCAACCTAGAATTGCATATCCAGCCAAACTAGGCTTCATAAGTGAAGGAGAAATAAAATCCTTTATGAACAAGCAATTGCTCAGAGTTTTTATCACCACCAGGCCTGCTTTACAAGAGCTCCTGAAAGAAGCACTAAACATAGAAAGGAACAACCAGTACCAGCCACTCCAAAAACATACCAAATGGTAAAGACCATAGACACAATGAAGAAACTGTGTCAGCTAATGGGCAAAACAACCAACTAGCATCAAAATGGCAGTATCAAATTCACACATAACAATATTAACCTTAAATGTAAATTGGCTAAATGCCCCAATCAAAAGACACAGACTGGCAAATTGGATAAAAAGTCAAAACCCATTGGTGTGCTGTATCCAGGAAACCTGTCTCACACGCAAGGATACATATATGTTCTAAGTAAAGGGATGGAGGAAGATCTACCAAGCAAATGGAGAGCAAAAAAAAGCAGGAGTTGCAATCCTAGTCTCTGATAAAATAGACTGTAAACCAACAAAGATCAAGAGAGACAAAGAAGGGCATTATATAATGGTAAAAGGATCAATGTAACAAGAAGATCTAATGATCCTAAACATATATGCACTGAATACAGCAGTACCCAGATACATAAAGCAAGTTCTTAATGACCTAAAAAGAGACTTAGACTCCCACACATTAATAGTGGGAGACTTTAACACTTTACTGTCAATATTAGACAGATCAATGAGACAGAAAATTAACAAGGATATCCAGGACTTGAACTCAGATGTGGACCAAGTAAACCTAGTATACATATACAGAACTCTCCACCCCAAATCCAAAGAATATACATTGTTCTCAGTACCACATGACACCTACTCTAAAATGAATCACATAATTGGAAGTAAATCACACCTCAGCAAATGCAAAAGAACAGAAATCACAATAAATAGCCTCTCAGACCCCACTGCAATCAAATCAGAACTCAGGATTAAGAAACTAACTCAGAACCACACAACTTCATGGAAACAGAACAACTGGCTCTTGAATGTTGACTGGATAAACAATGAAATGAAGGCAGACATAAAGATGTTCTTAGAAACCAATGAGAACAAAGACACAACATACCAGAATCTCTGGGACACATTTGAAGCAGTGTCTAGAGGAAAACTTATAGCAATAAATGCCCACATGAGAAGCAAGGAAAGACCTAAAATCGACACCCTATCATCAAAATTGAAAGAGCTAGAGGAACAAGATCAAAAAAACTCAAAAGCTAGCAGAAGACAAGAAATAACAAAGCTCAGAGCAGAAATGAAGGAGACAGAGACACAAAAAAACCTTCAAAAAAATCAATAAATCTAGGATCTGGTTTTTTGAAAAGATCAACAAAATAGACCATTAGACAGATTAATAAAAAAGAAAAGAGAGAATAATCAAATAGATGCAATAAAAAACAATAAAGGGGATATCACCACAGATTCCACAGAGATACAAACTACCATCAGAGATTATACAAACAACTCTATGCACATAAACCAGTAAACCTGGAAGAAATGGATAAATTCCTGGACACTTGCACCCTCCCAAGCCTAAACCAGGAAGAGTTGAAACCCTGAATAGACCAATAACAAGGGCTGAAGTTAAGCAGCAATTAATAGCCTACAGACCAAAAAAAGCCCAGATCCAGATGGGTTCACAGGCAAATTCTACCAGACATACAAAGAGGAGCCGGTACCACTCCTTTTGAAACTATTCCAAATAATCCCAAAAGAGGGAATTTTTCCCAAATCATTCTATGAGACCAACTTCATCCTGATACAAAACCCGGCAAAGACTCAGCAAGAAAAGAAAACTTCAGGCCAATATCCATGAGGAACATAGATGTAAAAATCTTCAATAAAATACTGGCAAACCAACTGCAATAGTACATCAAAAAGCTTATCCATCATGATCAAGTAGGCTTCATCCCAGGGATGCAAGGCTGGTTCAACATACGCAAGTCTATAAACATAATCCACCACATAAACAGAACCAAAAACAAAAACCACTTGATTATCTCAATAGATGCAGAGAAGGCCTTCGACAAAATTCAACAGCCTTTTAATGCTAAAAACCCTCAATATACTAGGTATTGACGCAATGTATCTCCAAATAATAAAAGCTATTTATGACAAACTCATGGCCAATATCATACTGAATGGGCAAACCTGGAAGCATTCCCTTTCTAATCTGTTATTAGACAAGGATGCCCTCTCTCACCACTCCTATTCAATGTAGAATTGGAAGTTCTAGCCAGAGCAATCAGGCAAGAAATAGAAATAATGGATATTGAATTAGGAAAGGAAGAAA
Organism: Aotus nancymaae; assembly: GCF_030222135.1. Taxonomy (NCBI): domain Eukaryota; kingdom Metazoa; phylum Chordata; class Mammalia; order Primates; family Aotidae; genus Aotus; species Aotus nancymaae. The sequence goes on along the minus strand of NW_026988507.1, from coordinate 5,430,178 downwards.
TCAAATTATCTCTATTGGCAGATGACATGATTGTATATTTAGAAGACCCCATTGTCTCAGCCCAAAATCTCCTGAAACTGATAAGCAACTTTGGCAAAGTCTCAGGATACAAAATCAATGTGCAGAAATCACAAGCATTCCTATACACCAATAACAGACTTAAAGAGAGCCAAATCAAGAACGAACTGTCATTTACAATTGCTACAAAGAGGATAAAATACATAGGAATACAACTAACAAAGGATGTAAAGGACCTCTTCAAGGAGAACTACAAACCACTGCTCAAGGAATTAAGGGAGGACACAAACAGATGGAAAAAAAATTCCATGGTCATGGTTAGGGAGAATCAATATTGTGAAAATGGCCATACTGCACAAAGTAATTTATAGATTCAATGCTATCCCCATCAAGCTACCTATGATCCTCTTCACAGAACTGGGAGAAAACCACCTTAAACTTCATATGGAACCAAACGAGAGCCTGCATAGCCAAGACAATCCTAAGCAAAAAGAATAAAGCCAGAGACATCACTCTACCTGACTTCAAACTATATTACAAGTCTACAGTAATCAAAACAGCATGGTACTGGTACCAAAACAGAGATATAGACCAATGGAACAGAACAGAGGCCTTGGAGGCAATGCCACACATCTAAAATATCTGATCTTTGACAAACCTAACAATAACAAGCAATGGGGAAAGGAATCCCTGTTTAATAAATGGTGTTGGGAAAACTGGCTAGCTATGTTCAGAAAGCAGAAACTGGACCTCTTCCTGACACCTTACACTAAAGTTAACTCCAAATGGATTAAAGACTTAAACCCTAGAAGAAAACCTAGGCAAGGATTTCATGACTAAAACACCAAAAGCATTGGCAATAAAAGTCAAAATAGACAAATGGGATCTAATTAAACTCCAGAGCTTCTGAACAGCAAAAGAAACAATCATAACAGTGAACTGGCAACCAACAGAATGGGAAAAAGTTTTTGCAATCTACCCATCTGACAAAGGGCTAATTCCCAGAATCTACAAAGAACTAAAACAGATTTACAAGAAAAAACCAAACAAACCCATTCAAAAGTGGGAGAAGGACACAAACAGACACTTTTCAAAAGAAGACATATATGAGGTCAACAAACATAGGAAAAAATGCTCATCATCACTGGTCATTAGAGAAATGCAAATCAAAACCGCATTGAGATACCATCTCACGCCAGTTGGAATGGCAATCATTAAAAAATCTGGCGACAACAGATGCTGGAGAGGATGTGGAGAAATAGGAATACTTTTACACTGTTGGTGGGAGTGTAAATTAGTTCAACTGTTGTGGAAGACAGTATGGCAATTCCTCAAGGACCTAGAAATAGAAATTCCATTTGACCCAGCAATCCCATTACTTGGTATATATCCAAAGGATTATAAATTGTTCTATTATAAAGGCACATGCAAAGACGTATGTTCATTGTGGCACTGTTTACAATAGCAAAGACCTGGAACCAACCCAAATGCCCATTGATGATAGACTGGACAAGGAAATTGTGGCACATATATACCATGGAATACTATTCAGCCACAAAACGCGATGAGTTCGTGTTCTTTGTAGAGATACATATGAATCTGGAAACCATCATTCTCAGCAAACTGACACAAGAACAGAAAATCAAACGCTGCATGTTCTCACTAATAGGTGGGTGTTGAACATTGAGAATACATGGACACGGAGGGGAACATCACACACTGGGTTCTGTTTTGCAGGGGGCATAAGGGAGGGACAGCACAGGGTAGAGAGGTTAGGGGAAGGATAACATGGGAGAAATGCCAGATGTAGGTGATGGGGGGATGGAGGCAGGAAACCACATTGCCATGTATGTACCTATACAACAATACTGCATTTTCTGCACATGTACTCCAGAATCTAAAGTGCAATAAAATATATATATATGTATTTTATATATATTTTACATATATATGTTATATATATTAAATATGTCATATATTTAATATATATTATTTAATATATAACATTATATTATTTAATATATAATGCTATATATTAAATAATATATTATATATTTGTATTATATATAAATAATATATATATTTAATATATAACATATCTATTAAATAGATATGTTATATATATTTTAATATACTAAAATATATATAACATATCTAATATGTTACATAAATTTAATATATATATGTAAAATATATATATTAAAAAAAGAATATATAATTCTTAGCTTTGGTATTCCTGAATTAAAAAAGAGAGACATGCACTAGGAAAATCTGAGACATGGTTGAGAGTGTATCATAAATAACATTCATGGAGAAAAATGAGAGAATGTGGAATATTAAGGAGTGGGGAACAAAGGCATGTGTAGGTTTGTCCATGAATAGCTGCTGACTTCCTACTATGTCCAAGGTACTATAATAACTTAGATACCAATGGCATAGCCTGAATGAAACAGATGGAGTATCTGTCTTTGCAGAGCTTAGGATCTGAGAAAAGAGACAACTAGTAATTTTTAAAAATGGAATGAGAGTTTGAGAAGGATAGTTCCATCTGGAAAACAAAATGAGGGCTCCAAACCTAGTCTTATGAATAAGGAGAAATTGACATCTAAGAAGTAGTTAGCCAGGTGGACTGTGCTAAAAGACCATTTCAAACAAGGAGACTCTATGCAAATGTTGAGAATTAAGAGAATTTGATACGTTTGAAAGATAGCAAAGTATTCAATACTCCTAATGAAGTAAGCAGGAGTGAGTTTGTGTGGAGGTCTTACACACTACATGAGAGTTTGACATTATCCTACGATCAACGGTAATCACTGAAGTTTTTAAAATTATTCTAAAATATGTCATATGTACACATGCTGTAAAACTTAAAAGATGCACTAGAGTGTGCCATGAAAGTAAATCTGAGTCATAGTCACTCAGTTCTCCCACTACTAATCCCTGAGACAACCACTGGCAGCAATTTCTTGTGCAATTTCCAGACATATTCTATGCCTATATAAGCATACACACAGGGATGTATGTGTTTGTGCTTATTCTCTGAAAGGTGTTCAGCAGGGACATGAGATGTTATCATTGCTAAACAGTATCTTTGTAAATGCAGGGCTGAGGATAAATTAAAGAAGAGTAAAACTGGAAGCTAGGAGAAAGCTTACTTAATAAATAGTTTCAGTTCTTGTGACTATGACAGCAGAACATGAAAGGAGTGAGGCAGATTTTAAAAATGCGTGGGTTCTAAAATGGCTTGACTCTGGGACTGACTAGATGCCTGAAGATTAGGGAGGGATGCTCTCAAAGATAATATTCTTCTAACTGAACAACTCGGTGGGTCCATAGTATAGGGAACTGCAGGACTGCAATTGAGTTACAGAGAAGCACAGTTTTAGATAGGTTAAATTTGAGGTGCTTATGACATATCCAAATAAAAATGTCCTGGAGGCAGTGAGATATGTGGGTCTAGAGCTTACTCAGGAAACAGCACTGAGCTAGAGATCAAGATTTGGGAGTCATAAGCACAGAGAATGTAATTAAAGTCATGGTGTTAAGACACAGGTAGAGGATGTTGAATGAGGAAAAACCAATTAAAATGGAGATCTGGGGAACTTGAACATTTAAGTGACAAGTAAAGAAAGAAGATGAAGAAAAATTGCTCAGAGAGATAGCAGCAAAACTACAGTAGTAGTGGAGAAAGACATGTCAAAACAGTAGGCAGTGATCACCTTTTGAACACACCTACATTTGGAAAAATCTTTGTTTCTTCAAGAAGGGAAACTCAAATTTTTGGTGTCCTCAGAAATTAGTGACCTAGTACTACCAAATGGGAGCACTCAATCCAGAAGAAAACCATATAACCTTGCAGGTTGCAAAATTTAGCAAGTATAATAGAGAAGGCTTATCAGCATTTAGCATGATCGCCATGGCATTCACTTCCGGAGTCCAGTCCTGCATGCCATCAGTGAATGTTCACAACATTTATATGAGCTGTGGTATTGACACCAAGAGGTAGAGGTAGCAGGATTTGTACCAAGAGGTAATAGGTATTGTCTTGGCTGAATATCATCTTAACCTGCCCTACAGTCCTCCCACATACATTGTGAGCTACCTAACGTTCTCCAACATATTCTTCTGCTTAAATTGTCAGAGTGGATTCTGTTGTTTGCAGTTCCAAACCCTGATCAATACAGTGTAGTATCACAAAGACAAGGTAAATAAGTATTGGAAGAAGGGAGAGATCTATAGAATTAATTGCTGCCTAGAAGTCAAGCAAGATAGAGACAGAAAGTTGTTTGATTTAATAATAGAGAAGTTATCAGTGACCTTGGTGAAAGCAGTACAGAGGGGATATAGGATGAAAAGTCTAAATTGAAGTGGGTTAATGAGAATGTCTGGGATGAAGAAGTGAAGACAATGAGAAAAAAATCATTACATTAAGAGATCCGGCCATAAAGGGGAAAGGGGATAATAAATAAACTAGAAGGGATGTAGAGTTAAGGGAGAGATTAAGCATAATTAAATCTTGATGGGAAAGAGCAAACAAAGAGAAAGAAATTGAATGAGTTTGAACATATAATGGATGAAGCAAATTTCCTCTGAAAAGAGGAAGAGATGAAATTTAGTACTCATATGGACCTATTACTCCCAGGAGGAGAGGTTTCTATTCCACTGAAACTAGGGAGAAGGAAGAAAGAGAAGTAAAGCATGCTGGCTTATGAAATTGGAACAGGAGGATGAAGAAGTTGCTGTCTGTTTCTGTTACACTGGTAAAAAAGTTATCTGCTGAGAATAAGAGAACTGGTGGAGTCAAAGGCTTCAGGGAAGGTGAAGGTTTACAATGATCATTGTAGGAAATGAGAGAAAACTCTGCTGGAATGCACAGTAAAATTACCAAGCAGAGTATAGGACTCAGCCAGAGTTGGTAAACATGAACATAAAGCTGTGTGAATCCACCACCTGACATTTTTATAAGACTTTGCTGTGTACAGTGCATGTTCATATGCCTTGAATGTTTACTCTCACAATCATCCTGTGACCTGGGGAGAACAGTTAGTAACCCCTTTTCACAGCCACGGAACCTTTGTGAAGTTGAGTAGTTTCCCAAATGTCTGTTTTAAGTTAGTGTCTGGTAAATCTGGCATAGAATCATTCATTACTAGCCACTGTTCTTCTACAATCTGGTCCCTATCTTTGTGGTTTAATACACTAACACTCCTGCATATGAGCCTCCTGTTGTAGAAAAGCTCCAGAACACGTCTTCCCCTTTCCCTTTGCTTACTCTTCTCTGCCAATCTAAATTTGATTCTCATCTAAAGGCCCAGATGAAGTCTCAATTCCTACATGGTACCTTCCCTAACCTTTTTGGCCACAGGGATTCCATCTGTCTCTACTTCTGCACTTTTTGTCTGTGCTTATTCATGGCTCATTAGTAGGTATCTTGGCTGAATCTGACTTGCTTGAAATTAAAGAACAGATAGTCTCATTTGAATGATTGTCTTGTCATGCTGGTTGAAAATTCATCAAGTTGAATCACAGGATTCTTTCCAAGAAAGTGGATTATTATTTTTAAATATTAGAAACTAATTCAGTAAATATATATTTATTTTGCCAGAAAGCATGAATTGCAGTCATAAAATTATCCAAATTGCTACCCATCCAGAGTTATGCGATTAACCTAAACATTACATCAGTGCTTTCATGAAAGATATGAAGCTACTCCAATTTCCAATTGCTTGCTTGTACATAAATCACTGACTGAATTGCATTGCTAGTTTTGACAATGTTAATCAATGTTTAATGTTGATTAGGAAGCAGGGGCCTTATAACAACTCAGAATACACAAACATATATGTTCTACAATTGAAGTCCCATTTGTCCACCACCATGTTTCCACTTGAAGATAGGAACAATTTTTAAAAAATCTATTTGGGAATACATTCTTCATATTAAAGAAAAATTACTTGGAGGACATTTAAAAATGTAATTATAGTTGTTTTTTGAATTTAAAGTAAAAATGAAAATCAACTGTATTATTAAAATCCCGGGTATCTATTTTTATATCATACCAATGAATAAGACATGCAATTTAGAAAGATAATGTCCTTGCCTCTTCACCAATGCTTCACATTCATTAAAGGCAGCACCAATTTCCTGTCTCTTGTATCAAAACACATGGAGCTCTGTTTTCTGTGGAATAATAATTGGCTCAAATAAGCCAGGTCTTTCTCCATCACATAATTCAAATATCTCCCTGTGCTCTCTGACATTCGTTTAACTCGTACCTACCTGCTTCCCCCAGTTTGCAGTTATTGTTGTCTCCAAAAAAAGTGTTCTTATTTCTATTCATTATACTAATAATGAAGTTAACATTTACTACAGTATCTGTTGCTTTGACAATGCCATTTCATTGTTTTCCCCACAGCCTCACGTTTTCACAACAGATCCCAAATGTAATCTCAGCACTATTTAATCAAAGTTAGATCCCACATGTAATCTCAGCAATATTTACTCAAAGTAGATTTATTTGGGCAATTCTTATGTATTTCTAGTTATAATGTTTTCCTGCCATTAACCAGGCCCAAGCTTCCACTTCCTATCTCAAAGCCTTTTTTTCCAGATGTCTTTGATGTACATGATAATCTTATTTTATATTGGAGTTGGTTCTTTTTGAAAGCTGATGGATAGAGGAAGATAATGTAAAAGGAATGCTAACCGTTGTGTTTCACTTCAAGCAAGCAATTGTTTTTTTTTTTTTTTTTTTTTTTTTTTTTTTTTTTTTATTGCATTTTAGGTTTTGGGGTGCATGTGAAAAACACGCAAGGTTGTTGCTTAGGTGCATACGTGGCAGTGTGATTTGCTGCCTTCCTCCCCTTCACCCATATCTGGCATTTCTCCCCATGCTATCCCTCCCCAATTCCCCACCCCCCCACGGTCCCCCCCACTCCCCCACAACAGACCCCCATGTATAGTGAAGCAAGCAATTGTTAATTGACTTCAGTATTTTCAAAAACTATAACCAGAACATGTGACTTGGATTTCTTAGAAGAAAAGATAAAGCTGGTATTTATAATTTAATCTCTATGCATACCTGACCTTAAACTTAATAAAGTTGCAAAAAGGCTTTTTGTATCAATTAGATTTTTAAAAGTTGTTAATCATGTGATGTCTTATATATCACTTCAGATGGATTTCTTTCCAGGGAGGCAATTTATTATTTTTAATAATTGCATTTCTCTAATGAAAAAAATCATAATAAATGGCTGTATCACATAAGATACCAGCAACTGATTTGTTTAAAATGAATTGCTTAATTCTAAGCAGACAATTTCTCTCTAACATTAATAAATAACTACATGTAATGTAATTATCAAGTATTTTAACTTGCTATTTATTTACAGAAAAATAACATAAATCCCCATAGTTACATTTAAAGACTTCTCATATAATTTTCAAAATGAGAACAAATTATACATACTCTATATTGAAGAACTGGTTAGAATATTATTCAGACTAGAAAAAAATTGGCATAAAGTAGTTTGGTTCTGGAAATAACTCATAACTTAGTTATGAAGTAGTTACAGATGTCATTATAATTGGCTTTAAATATCATTATACAGACTCTAAGAATCCTGTTGTCTCTAGTTTCTAGTAAATTAATTATATTTTCATTCCAAAAATAAAATCATATTACATGAATTAACTGATACACTGACAGTAATAAATACATGTGAAATATACAAGTTTAATGAGAAACATTTCCTGATTTATTTTTCTGGAAGATATTTTTAATCTTATTTAATCTCTGCTTCCCTAACAACCCCATGAGACAAATTCTCCCCGTTTTAATAGATGAGGAGACCGAGGCTCTGAGATGTTAAACGATTTGCACAAGTTCCCACAGTTAGTAAATAGCAGAGGTAAGAATTCAAGTCTTCTTGGGCAATGTTCTTTCCATACATCAGCACTGCTCTTGTTTGTAAAAGACAGACAGATTTTGATTTGATCTATACAAACCCTTCATGTTCATCTGTCTATTAAATCTCCAAATTTTGTCTGGCATGCATTTTTTAAAAATAATTATAGTTGGCTGCACATATAGATATGCAAAGTGTGTATTCACATACTAGAATGATTATGTACAAAGAATGTGCTTAAAATAAATTATTTGCGGTGGCTCAAGCCTGTAATCCCAGCACTTTGGGAGGCCGAGGCGGGTGGATCACGAGGTCAAGAGATCGAGACCATCCTGGTCAACATGGTGAAACCCCGTCTCTACTAATACAAAAAATTAGCTGGGCATGGTGGCGCGTGCCTGTAATCCCAGCTACTCAGGAGGCTGAGGCAGGAGAATTGCCTGAACCCGGGAGGCGGAGGTTGCGGTGAGCCGAGATCGCGCCATTGCACTCCAGCCTGGGTAACGAGCGAAACTCCGTCTCAAAAAAAAAATAAATAAATAAATAAAAAAATAAATTATTTGTTCTGATTTACTTTTCAGTATCCACACAACTGACTAGCAAAAGAGTAACAATTATAAATGCCTGTTTAACATTGGTGGGTGGTAAATGTTTCCATTATACTACAAAGAAATCCAAAGGTAAGCAATCTGTTAAAAATAGTGGGCCAAACAAAACACAAAGTCATACCAGACATTCAACAATGTTACAGGCTATGGATACAAATTTTCCTGGCTGCTAATAAATTGGAGGTCGCCCTTCAAGGTCTCCCCAATTACTTCTGAGTGCACTCTGGTGTTCCTATGAGTTCAGGAATAAATCAACAACATATATACTACCACTTTCCACTATCCTGCCCTTGGCCATCCTCTGGGCCTTTTCCATGTATTCTGAGTCTCTGCCAAAGCTAGTACATATTCCTATGTCCCTATTTTGTCCCTTCAAAAGGAGCTCCCATCCACAAAGCTATTGTAGAAAACTCTTTAGCTACTACCCAGCATCTTCAGACTTCAGAAGCATATTCAGAAAGACTCAAAAATGAAAAAAAGGCCAGGTGTGGTGACTTGCACCTGCAATCCCAGCACTTTGGGAGACCAAGGCGGGTGGATCGCCTGAGGTCAGGAGTTCGAGACCACTCTGGCCAACGTAGTAAAACCCTGTCTCTACTAAAAATACAAAAAATTAGCTGGCTGTGGTGGCATGTGCCTGGAATCCCAGCTACTCGGAAGGCTGGGGCAGGAGAAGCACTTGAACCTGGGAAGTGGAGGTTGCAGTGAGCCGAGATCACGCCATTGCACTCCAGCCTGGGCAACAAGAGCCAGACTTGGTGTGAGAAAAAAAAAAAAGAAAAGAAAAGAAAAAGAAAAAGAAAAAAAAGTTTTTATACCTAATTTTGTTTTGTTCTTTAGGCCATAGGTCCTCAGTGCCCTTGTTTCTGTACAAATATAAGAGTTTTTCCTCTTCCCTAACATCATATTATATCTCTCTCACCATAGAGTGTTGAAACCAATCCACAGGGCCAGGCAACCCTTATATCCCATACATAAGTCTCTTTTCACCCTTGGCATAAGCCCTGAAGAGAATCAAATAATGACAATAAATACTTGGAGGTAGGAGTCATATCCATATACAACCACGCTTCTTTTCTTTATTTAGTTTAAACCAATTATTCTCACCTGAGAACAATTTTGCTCTTCAGAGGAAATTTGGCAATGTCTGCAAACATTTTTGGTTATCATAACTAGGAATGTGGGCTGGCACAGGTGTGCTACTGGCATCTAGTGGGTAGAGACCAGAGATGCTGCTAAACATCCTACAATGCACAGAACAGCCTCAAACAACAAAGAATTATCTAGTACAAAATGTCAACAGTGTGAGGTTGAGAAACCCTGGTTAAAATAAAAAACACTCTGATACACAGGAATATATGACCAGGGATTGAATAATCCATCTTTCTAGGCAGGAGCATATAAACTAAAGACTCAAAAATAATTTTTGAAAATCCATCCTTAGAAAGACATCAATGTAAAACTAGCCTAAAAATACTCCTTCTCCAACTTTAATCTGCATAAGAATCACCGAGGAGGCTTGTAAAAATTTGAGACGCAACCTTGACCTACTCAAGGAGAATTAAGGTTGTGTCCAGTAATGTGCATTTTTCACAAGATCCTCAGGGGGTTTTGATGCAGCCTGAATCACATTCTAAGACACAATGTTAGAAAACCAAAGCTTATACTGATGAAAATAAACTGAGAACATAAACATTAAAATTCCTCTCCAGTTGAGCATATGGCTGAAAAGAATTGGATAGCTACCAAATTATTGATGATAAATTAATAAACTCTACACCCAAAACCTGCTCTCTTCAAATTTTGTATGCATAGGAATCATCTGGAGATCTTGTTAACATGCAGATTCTGATTCAGAAGGACTGAGATAAAGTATAAGATTCTGCATTTTTAACGAGCTCCTAGATGGTGGCCCATTGTTGCTGGTCCTTGGACCACATGTTGAGCACTGAGGTCTCGAAAAAAAAAAAACCTGCCAAAAGAGTATAAAAACAGAATTACTTCTTTTTAACAAAACACAAAACCATCAGTCACAATTCTCATTTCCATCTGCATCTGGGCAGAGGTTTTAGAATGTCACCTCCGCTAGAAAGTCAACTCCATGAGAGCAGGGATTCAGCAGGAGGGTTTTGCTGATAATTTTATTAGCAGATAGTATGTGCTTAACAAATACTATGAATAAATGGATATTGAATAAAGATTATCTATATTATATCTGATGATAGAAGCTAATCATAAATCAAATTCCCAAGAAGAACCTGTAGATCCACCTCAGAAAAAAAATGTGCTTGTTCTCAGTGCTATGTAACATACAGCTATATAGCTATATCACTAATTGATGATTTAAGTTATTTCTTCTCTATATAGCATCCAAAGCAATCATGATCTTTAATAGAGTTAATTATGGGTATTTTTTTAGGTAAGTCACTACCTTGAGGAGGGAAAAATCAGTGGACCACGAAAGTCACACAACTAAGGTATGTTGTTTCAAAACTAGAATACAGGCCTTGTTTTATTGCACTTCACTTCACTGCCTTTTACAGATAATGTGCTTTTTATGAACTCAAGGTTTGTGACAAGCCTACATTGATCAAGTCTGCCAGCACCATTTTTCCAACAGCAAGTGCTTGCTTTGTGTCTGCATGTCATGTTTTGGTAATTCTCCCAAAATTTCAAAATTTTCATTACTATTATGTCTGTAGGGGTTATCTGTGAATAATGATCTTGATTTTACTATTCTAATTCTCCTAGGGCACTATGAACAGTGCCCATCGATAATGGTGTCTGTTCTGATTACTCTACTGACTAGCCATTCCCATCTCACTCCCTTTCCTCAGGCCACCCTATTCCCTGGGACACAACAATATTTAAATTAGACCAATTAATACGTTTCCAAGTGAGAGGAGTTGCACATTTCTCATTGTAAATCAAAAGGGAGAAATTATGATGCTTAGTGAGGAAGGCATGTTGAAAGTCAAAACAGGCCAAAAGCTAGGCCTCTTGAGCCAGTTAGCCAAGTTGTAAATGCAAAGGAAGAAATATAAAAGTGTTACTGTACAGAACAAATGAATGATAGAAAGTGACATGGTCTTATTGATGACATGGAGAAAGTTTGAGTGGTCTGGATGGAAGATAAAATCAACCACAACACTCTCTTGAGCCAAAGCCTAATAAAGAAAAAGGCCTTAACTCTCCTCAATTCTATGGTAAGAGAGGTGAGGAAGCTGCAGAAGAAAAGTATAAAGTCAGCAGAGGTTGGTTCATTATGTTTAAGGAAAGAAGCCATCTCTATAGGAGAAACGTGGAAGATGAACCAGCAAGCTCTGATGTACAAACTGCAGCAAGTTATTCAGAAGATCTAGCTAAGACCATTGGCCAAGTTAGCTAAACTAAACAACAGATTTTTCAATCAAGACAAAATGGCCTTCTATTAGAAAAAAAATACCATATGGCACTTTTACATCTAGAGAGAGAAGTTAATGCCTGGCCTCATAGTTTCTAAGGAGAGGATGACTCTCTTATTAGGGGCTAGTGCAGTTCTGATAACTTTAAGTGGAAGCCACTGCTCATTGACCATTTCAAATATCCTAGGGCCCTTAAGAATTATGCTAAATCTACTCTGCCTGTGCTCTATAAATGTAACAGTAAAGCCCAGATGACAGCTGCACATCTGTTTTACCATGTTTTACTAAAGATTTAAAGCCCACTGTTCAGAAAAACAGATTCCTTTCAAATTATTGTGGCCCATTGACAATGTACCTAGTCAACCAAGAGCTCTGATGGCAGTACACTAGGAGATGAACGTTTTCATGGCTGCTAACACTACCTCCATTCTACAGCTCATGAATCAAGGAGTCATTTAGACTTTCTAGTCTTATTACTTAAGAAATGTATTTCTTAAGAATATAGCTGCCATAGATAATGATTCCTCTCATGAATCTGGGCAAAGTAAGTTGAAAACCTTCTGGAAAAGATTCACCATTCTAGATGACACTAAGAAAATTTGTGATTCATGGGAAGAGGTCAAGATAACAACACTAACAGGAGTTTGGAAGAAGTTGATTCCAGCTCTCATGGATGACTTTGAGTGGTTCAAGACTTCAGTAGAGGGAGTAACTGTAGATGTAGTGGAAATAGTAAGAGCACTAGAATTAGAAATGAAGCCTGAAGATGTGAATGAATTGCTGTGATGTCATGTTAAAATTTGAACAGATGAGAAATTGCTTCTTAGGGATAAGCAAAGAAAGTAGTTTTTTGAAATGAAATCTACTCCTGGTAAAGATGCTGTGAGCACTGTTGAAATGACAACAAAGAATTTCAAATATTACAAAAACTTAGTTGATAAAGCAGAGCCAGGGTTTAAGAGGATTGATTATAATTTTGAAAAAAGTACTCCTGTAGATAAGATGCTATCAAATAGCATTGCACGCTACAGAGAAATCTCTCATGAAAGGAAGAGTCAATCAATTGACAAACTTCACTGTTACCTTATTTTAAGAAATGTCCACAGCCATCCTAACTTTCAGCAACTATCTCCTTGATCAGTCAACAGCCATCAACATCAAGGCAACACCCTCCACCAGTAAAAAGATTATGACTCTCTGAAGGCTCAAATCATTGTTAGCATTTTTTACAAAAAAATATGTTTAAATTAAGATATGTACATTTTAAAGATATAATGATATTGCACACTTAAAAGACTAGACTGTAAATATAAGTTTTATATGCACTGGAAGACACAATAATCTATGTGACTTGCTTTATTGCAATATTAGCTTTATCGCAGTGGTCTGGAAACAAACCAGCAATATCTCCAAGGTATGCTTGTATATGGATAGCATTGATGTTTCTTCAATTTGCTTTGCATGAGAAATCATGTCTAAGAAGAAATTTAGAAAGGTTTCATCTTTATCAGGTTTGATTTATAAATTTCAAAATTCTTTCCTATCAAAGGAGAGCTTTGCTTAACATTTTTAAATGTCCTTTTCTCATATCTGAATATCTTAATGGTGTTCAAGTCTAGAAATGAATGGAAATTGTTTTGAGTCTGAGAAAGTTGAAGTATAGCAGAAAATGATGAATAAGTCCAGATGAATAGCTAATGCAAGTTCAAATTTAGCTAGGTCACTTAGAACTTCCCTAACAAAATTATCTAATTGAAGAAGGAATTATTCTCATGAAAAAATAAATCCATTAATTCCTCAGCATTGTAAATATGTTACACAGATGTTCCTCAAAGCCTACAAATACTTTAATGTTTCCATATATCATATCAATCCTGAAAGCTGTTTTATGTAGCAACTTTTTCACTTGATTGAATGGACAGATGATGCCATTAAAAGGTCAAGTCATGACATTTGGAAAGATCAGAAATGCTTTTGCTCTTCTCTGTCTCTCTTTCTCTCCTTCAAATTTTACCTGTGATGGTATGTGACAACTTGACTAGGCCAGGGGGTAACCAGACATTTGGTCAAACATTATTCTGAGTGTGTCTGTAAGGGTGTTTCTGGATGAAATTAACATTTGAATTTGTAGACTGAGTAAAGCAGATTGGCCTCCCATCCAATGTGGACAGGCCTCACACAATCAGTTGAAGACCTGAACAGAACAAAAAGACTGAGTAAGAGGGAAATTTTACCTGCCTGAGTCCTTGAATTATAACATTAGTCTTCTCCTATCTTTGGATTCGAACTTATATCATTAACTCTCCAAATCTCAGGCCTTTGGAGTCAGACTGAAACTATGTCACTGGCTCTCCTGAGTCTCCAGCTTACCCACACCAGATCTTGGGACTTGTCAACCTCCATAATCATGTGAGCCAATTCCTTATAATAATAAATCTCACATGTATATAATACACAACACACACACACAAACACACATCCTATTGGTTCCATTTTTCTGGAAAACTCTGACTAATACAGTATCCTTGGACATTTTTTTTATTTAAGTAATTCTACCATATCATACCACAGAGAGTGCATCATTAATGACAGTTTTGAAAGTTACAGTATCTGCTAGAGTTTCCTAATTAATCCCATAGGGCTCAGTTCTCTAGGTTATTTATCCTAGCTGTTAGCAAGCCTCCAATTAGATCCAGCAGGGACTTCTGTGCTGGGTTTGCAATCAGAGAATTGAGTTCACTCTATAGCTTTCCCTTTATATCTCTTGGAGCAACTTTGCAAGGCTATTGCTCATCTTACTCTTAAAGGAATCCTTTCGGATTTCCTCTATATCTCACAGTTAATGATACTCAACTATGGTTATATCAGGAATTCACCACTAAACAAGTTGAGAGGTAGTAAGTAGCTGAAAAAAAAAGAGAAGGAAGAAGGGAGAAGGGGAGGAAGGAAGGAAAGAAGGAAGGAAGGAAGGGAAGGAAGGAAGGAAGGAAAGGAGGGAGGGAGGGAGAAAGAAAGTGTGGGAGGAAAGGAGGTTGGTTACAAGGTTTCTCTAAAGGCAATGAACTGCTTTCTGGATGAAATACAGAATCAGAGCTAGACTCTGTCTCAAAAAAAAAGAAGCATCCAATTTTTAAAGCAGTCAACTGTGATTGAAAATGTCTTTCTAAAGAAAATTATTATGCTACTCTTTCATATAGAAAGAATCAGATTCAATATTTAATAAATAAATTAGTCTCGCCATAGTGGCTCATGCCTGTGATCCCAGCACTTTAGAAGGCTAGGTGGGATGGTCACTTGAGCCTAGGAGTTTGAGACCAGCCTGGGCAACAAAACAAGACCCTACCAAAAATAAAATAATTAGCCAGATGTGGTGACAAATGCCTGTAAGCCCCAGCTACTCAGGAGGCTGAGGTGAGAGGATCGTTTCAGCCCAGGAGTTTAAGGCTTTAGTGAGCCACAATCACACCACTGCACTCCAGCCTGTACAACAGAGTGAGACCCTGTCTCTAAAAAATTAATTAAAAGTGGTAGAGAGAAAAAGTCCACAGAATGTGAAGACAGATGACATGAATCTGAACCCTGAATTTACTGTTTGCTATCTGGGTAAATGATTTTGAAGAAGTCATTTGATATCCAAGTTGTTCAGTTTTCTAAACTACAAAATAGATTTTAATAAAGCTTTCATCATCATGGGACTGTTGGATGAAATAAGATCATATATATGACCAGCCTAGGCAACACAGTGAAACCATGTTTCTCCAAAAAAAATTTAAAAATAAAAAATGAAAATAAATTAGTCAGGCATGATGGTACATGCCTTCAGTCCCAGCTACTTGGGAAACTGAGGTGAGAGGATTGCTTAAGCCCAGGAGGTTGAGGCTGCAGTGAGCATGATTGCACCACTGCATTCCAGCCTAGGTAACAGAGTGAGACCCTGCCTCAAAACAAACAAAAACCCATGATATGTGGAAAGCATTTTAAATGCCTCCAAAGAACCATAGTTTTTCCTCACATTATTTTGTACATCGGCTACAATTCCCTGAAATACAGAACAAGAAAGAGTGTAGAAGAGGCATCACTAGCCAAAAGATAGCATTAAAAAGACAGGAATGAGGTGGGAGTAATCAATGTTTTTATTGACATAAACGATGAAATTTAAAAAAAAATAGATATTTGAACTAGATGTCTAAATATAATAACTTATTAGCTAACGTTTGGGGTTCCAACTCTGGCACATCACAGGTGCTTAGCAAACAAATGTTTACTAAGACTCTCATCTTCAGGTTCAACTGGTATTTATTATGCACCTTATACATACCAGATATTTCATGTTGAAGTGAGTTGCTTTGCAAATTTTAGGTAGAATTCAAATCTTAGGAAACAATTGAGTGTTATGTGAAAGCAACTGTGAAGATGGGAAAACTTCTAGTAGTCAGGGTGCTTTTAATGTGGATGTTATTTATCAGTAGACATATAATTTAAAAATTATATAAATATTGAATGTTACGAATGAACAAATTTCTTGTACTACTCAAAATAATTTTTAAAGCCCAATACGAATCAATTTAAAACAGAATCCCTTTTAAGCTACAAAAGTCAGTACCATGATTAGATTTTCTCATATATAATATAAACACAACTCAATAAACTCAGTGCTTGCCCTGAGTCATTTTTTAGTGATGAGTCAGCCTAATGGTGCCCATCAGTTCAGCATATCTAACCACTGCAAACCGTCAATAAACTAATCTTTCTTAAGCTCTACATTGCTTCTATTTTAGAAGTTTGTGAGAATTCAAAGAAAATAAAAAGGCTGTGATCACTAGGAACTTATAGTTGAAAGAAGTACACACATACATATATTAAAATCAGAATTAATAAATAACACATCTGAATTAATAAATAACATAGTACAATAAGTCCTCGCTTAACATACATAGGCTCTTGGAAACCGCAACTTTAAGTGAAATGGCATATAACAAATGTAACCAACTTTGACATAGGCTCATGGTAGTAAACAAGGATTAAGTTCCTTCAGCATATTTCTGGTCACAGAACATCACTAA
Source organism: Aotus nancymaae (assembly GCF_030222135.1). Taxonomy (NCBI): domain Eukaryota; kingdom Metazoa; phylum Chordata; class Mammalia; order Primates; family Aotidae; genus Aotus; species Aotus nancymaae. Next base: position 5,413,178 of record NW_026988507.1, on the reverse strand, counting down.
ACTTCTAACTAAAGACCAAAACACTTCTAATATTAAACATGGAAATAAATGTGAGCTACACATAACATTAAAGAACCATTAATAAAAACAATTAAGATAATTATTTACCCACTTATTCCAGTTCAGGGTTGGGGAATGGCTGATGCCTGTCTGGGCAGCCCAGGGGACAAGGCAGGAACTGGCCCTGGTCAGGTTATCATTCTATCACAGCACCACTAACACACACCCACAATCACTCACACTGAGGCCATTTAGACACGCCAATGAGTCTACTGTACACAGCTCTGGGGTGTGGAGGAAACTGTAGTACCTGGGGAAAATCCACACAGACGTGGGGAAAATGTGCAAACTCTACACCAGACAGTGGCCCCAGTCAGGAATATGTATATTTTTTCTCATCAACATTATAACAAAACAAGATTAAATGAAATAACATTATTTGAGGATGTGTTGTATACTCCAGCTGAAGAACTGGATATAAACCAATATAAAGTGCTAATTGCTCAGTCAGATAAAAAGAATTTGAGAAGGTAATTCTATGCACACAATAAATTCATGAAGAATTCTTCACAGAGTAGATAAAAATCAAGCAGAGGCTAGAAGAATAATTAAATTATGGATTGTTAGGCCAAAAAGCCAAAGGCATTTCTGTCAGATTGTATTAGTTTTCTAAGACTGCCATAATAAAGTACCACAAACTGGGTGTTTCGTGCAGCAGAAACTTATTGTCTCACAGTTCTGGAGGCTAGAAGTCCAAAATCAAGGTGTTGACAGGATGGTTCCTTCTGAAGGCCATAAAGTGCAACTTGTTTCATGATCCTCACCTAGCTGCTGGTGCTTTGCTGGTGATCTTTGGTTTTCCTTGGCTTATAGTCCCATCATCCTCATCTCTGTCTTCATGTTCACATGATAATTTTTCTATGTGTCTGTATCCAAATTTCTCCTTTTCATAATGAAAGCGATCATATTGGAGTAGGGTCTCACCATCCTCCATCATGATTTTATCTCATCTTAACATATTAAATCTGCAATATCCCTATTTCCAAATAAGGTAACTTTCTGAGATGCTCATGGTTCAAATGAGAATGTAAATTTGGGGTGTGAGGGTAACACAATTCAATTCATAACTCAGATGAATCATTATCAGCAAAAGAAATGATCATGATAGGTGACCTGCTTAGGGCTAATGGATGCTATGTGAGACCAGGTGACACACAGCTCTGGAAGCTGGGCAAAGAAGTTTGAGCTTGAGGTGATGAGCAAGAAGAAGGCACTGTGAACACTCAGGTAGAACAAATGATGTTTTATGAATGTTAATCTGGAGAGCGGGTCCTTGTTGGTTAGGAGTGGGAAGAGATAAAGGAGACAGAAGGTCTAAATAGAAAGTGACATGAAGTGAAAATGACACCTGGAGGCAGGAATAAGAATGAAAGAGATTGAATCTAAGAGAAATTAGGCTATCAATAAGAAATTAGGTACTTGGAGGTGGGATCAGGCTATACCAAACTATTTCCCATATTCTTGTTAATATGAAGAAATGTCTCACAAACTTACTTTAAAATTCATTAATAAGGCATCAATTATCAATTTTTATAATTATGTGTGATACGCAATTATATAAATGACTCACTTTTGCAGGACTATTCCTGTTCTTAGTATAATGTCAGAGGCTTGAATAGGAAAAATGCCAGAGGTTTTAAGAAGTTTGGAAATCACAAAAATCTTCTTCATTGTAATGCACTATTGGACTGACACAGCTGGCATCCCCAGCAACTATTATGCACTGAAAAAAGAAACTTAAAAATGACTCCTGAAGTCACCATCTAAAATAGAATGCCAAGATAAACCTAACATAATACTGAATAGTGGAATGTGAAGAAAGAAGATATAGTCTTTCAAAAGCTTCTTTCAAAAGCTCCCATAATTTTCAGTGTCAAGTGAAGACATGTAGCAAAAAACCAGTCTGAAAAACAGGACATCTAACATAATTTTTGACAACTTTTATATCTTATATGTACTGACAAAATACCAAATGAGAGGTAAAATATTTTAAAATGTATGAGAAATCTATAGGAGATGAGAGGATGGAGATGAATACATAATTTTTTAAAGAGAAATGTGATAACCATGCAATTTACAAAAAACTAATGTAGGCCAATATACTTCCAGACATTCTAGATCCTTTATGCAGAAAAGCTAGACAAGCCATGCCGTCATAAAATCCTAATATTATACTATGTTTATAAATATCTGAGGTGTTGCAAAACTCACTGAAGAACAAGAGGTTATCATCTGCCTGACTGAGATACTGGGGCAGGGAGAAAGGGTGAAGAAGTTAAATGAGAAAAAGCATGTGGGGCAGAAAAATGCCTTCTTTAGCTTCAGGTCCCTTAAACTACTTTCTTTCTTCTTCCCTTTGTACACAAATATCTAGAAGTTCTCTCCCTTCTTGAGATTCATTTCTTTTCCCTTAGACAATATTTAATGTACTCTAAACTGGCTTGTATCACCAACTTTGCACCTAAATCACTATTGCCGTCCTTAATGCAATCTGTGAGGTTCAATGCAAAGAACATCTTTCTGTCTTCATTCTTCTTGATCTCTCAGACACATCGCACTTTCTTCTTGAAACTCTTCTCTCTCGGCTTCTGTGACATCACCTTCTCTTCTCTTTCCTCCTATGTTTCAGCCATGACTTTGCTATTGTCATCACCAAATCATCTTTTCTATAAAATGCTCAAATGTTGCTCAAAACTCTCTAGGCAATCCCTTCTATTGCCTCAACTAACATTTATGTGCCAAAGAATTCCAAATTTTCTGTCTAACTTAAACTTCCTTTAATGCCAAATCGAAGCATATTCAAGTAGCTACTCAACTTAGATGTCCCATAGGCATTCCGAACTCATCATGATTTTCTTACTCAATCTGTTCCCTAAGTGAGCAGCACCAATGTTTAGGCCAGAAACCTAAGAATCAACCTCCAGACCTCTTTCCTCATCATCTACTGTCAACAATTAATCAAGACTGGCTGGTTTTACCCTGCATTGTTCTTAGATGCATCCACATCTCCACTTCCATTTTTAAGACAAGCCCTCACTGGCTTTCGCTCACTGGTTTCTCTGCATCCAGACTTATTCCCATTCATCCTACAGCTGGAGTGATATGTTTAAAATGCAAGTGTGGCGGTGGCTCAAGCCTGTAATCCCAGCACTTTGGGAGGCCAAGGCGGGTGGATCACGAGGTCAAGAGATCCAGACCATCCTGGTCAACATGGTGAAACCCCGTCTCTACTAATACAAAAAATTAGCTGGGCATGGTGGCGCGTGCCTGTAATCCCAGCTACTCAGGAGGCTGAGGCAGGAGAATTGCCTGAACCCAGGAGGCGGAGGTTGCAGTGAGCTGAGATCGCGCCGTTGCACTCCAGCCTGGGTAACAAGAGAGCGAACCTCCGTCTCAAAAAAAAAAAAAAAAATGCAAGTGTGATCGTGACACGTCTCGGCTTAAAATCTTTCATTAGCTGCCCCTTGTTCTTAACATGAAACCCTTATTCTTCAGTGTGACCTTCAAGATCCTGCTTCTCATCATCAGTTTCATTGGGCACCTCTCCTTTGCTCTCTGCTTCCAGCTACTGACCTTCCTTCAGTTCTTAAAAAGTCCTTCTTTCTACCTGAAGGCCCTTAGACATGCTGATTTACCCACGTAAGAGATTGTTTTCTTTTCCACTCTTCCTTCTATTATTTCCTTTTACTTACCCTTCATATTCCATAATAAAACTCTTCTTGTTTTCAACAAAATTTTCCCTAACCCCACAACCAGATCACATGCCCTATTAACCTATTTCTCTTTTAGGGTACTTGCCATATTTGCAATGAAATGTTCTTTGGTGTAAGGAAATGGCCTGTTAATTATCTTTCTTGCCTGAGAGAATACTAGTCATGTGTATCTAATTTACTGCTTTACCCTTATCTCTAACCTTGCACAAAGTAAGTATTCAACAAATATTTATCAAATGAATAAATGAACTCCAATAGTTACCAGTGTTATAATAACCATGATCAAGCAAACTGTAGTAAAAATCAAGTCTCAAAGTCATATCATTAAACGACCCCACAAATTTACTAAATAAAATTTTATGTTATTTACAAACAACTGCTTGCCTATTTTTGTGTATAATCACAAATGTAATTAAGTTCTTAAAGGATCAAATATGTAACATGTAAACTTGCATTAAAAATGTTTAAAAGGTGTTCCTTCTGAGAAGTCAAAACATTCTCAAAGTTAGCAACCATGCCAAAATCAAAAGGAAACCATATTTGATAAGAATTATTCAAATCCTGATTAATATTTTGTTATTGAAGTAAATAACAAAAGGAATATTAGAAGTCTTCATGTATTTAAAAATTCAAGATATTTTGAATTCGATATCAATATCGATAAATTTTTCCGTTTCTTATGTTTTAAATATTATATATTTAAATGAAAGATAGTATAAAGTTGTAAAACATTTGTCAGTGTATAGAGCATTCAAGATGAAAACAGCTGCCAATCTGTTCCACAGATTTTATCCAGAACACCTGCAGATAAAAACTGAGCGACTTAGTCTTTATGATTAGGCCAATTTTCAGTAAGTTGCATTGATAAATAATTTTTAAAAGTAAGGCAATCTAAATCTCTGGCCTCTTTCCTTAACTTCTTTCCCGTCTCAATAAATGGCGACAGCATCCATGTGTTGCTCAGATTCCAAACCTTGGCTCCTCTAGATCAATTCTCCAGTGCAATAAACTATCTGCAAGTATTTTGGCTTTACTTTCAAAACACACTACGAATATACCCCACTTCTCTTCACCATCTCTATAACTTTCCTTATCCAGGCCATCAACCTCTTTACTTGTACTACTGCAATAGCCTTCCAATTGGTCTCCAATTTCCACTTCTCCCTACCACACCCAACACCATAGTTCATCTATCACACTGCAGCCAGAACTATCCTTTTTAATACAAGCCTGAGCATATCACTCCTCTCCTTGAAGAAACTGAAATCCTTGCAAACTTTCCTACATTACCTGGCCCCTGCCTAATTCTCCAGTGTGATTTGTCTGCTCCATTACATTGTCCTTCATTTTGTTCCTAGCGCATTCTAAGCTCAATCCCACCTAGAGCCTTTCCACTTTTAATTCTTCTGGTTGAAATGTTTTGTCCAATATTATTACATGGCTGTTTCCTTTCTTATCATCCAGTCTCAGGTTAACCACTACTCTCCGTTCACTCCCTGCCCCAGAGGTTGAACACTCTATCTGAATAAATTCCCAGCCAATCTAGCACATTATCCTGTTTCATTTCTTCGTATTATTTTTTTACTACGCGAAACTGTCTCCTCTAGTTTTATGGCCCCCAACTAATTCTCTCTCTTACCCCAGAATGTAAAATTCCTGAGTACAGGAAATTCTTAGACTTGTTCGCCATTCACTCCACTTTATACCAAGCCTAGAAAAGTGTTCAGGACACCGTAGGTGTTCACTAAATATTTATTATATGATTGAATACACTTAGTAGCATCAAAAGCAGCTCAAAAATTTTTAAAAAGTAATAATCATATGAATAAAATTTAAAACAAAATATAACGATTCATATTATACACAAAAACAATATCAAAGGGGCTTGTTACATATTAGAGATCTCAAATATTATAATGAAAATACATTAATTTCCTAAGAAAATTTACCTCTATGTTATGTAAGGATAAAAATCATTAGGTAAAAATCCATTTTTATGTAAAGCCTTTTAAAACGAGGAATTTTAAATAAGTCTGCATTATGAACGGGGAAGGGAAGCCATATCTCTTTTATTCTGCAAAACTGGAATGATCCCTTTAGGACTGAATCAGTAGCATTTTAAGAAATATTTTGATCCAAAAGTCAATTTAAAAAATGAATACAGATTTTTTTAAGACAAAGAAGAAACTATTTAAAGCTAAGGGAAACAACAGAAGTTGGTTTCCCAAGAGCCAACAAATCATCCTGCAGCTAAACAGAAGCTGTGTGTTTATACCTGAGGTTTTCCATCTATGGCACACGCTTGACATATGGAGTGGGTAAGTCTAGAACCCTCCAAATGCCTAAACACCACCAAATCAGTGTTCTTATTCGTAGAAGCTACTAGCTAGTTACACAATTAACAGAAACGATTCAAACACATACCTTAGGGAAATCAGAAATTATCTCATGGACTTCTGCAGGAAGAGTCAAAGCCACAGCATTTGCAAATGCCAAGGGTCTACTCACTGTATGTGGACAGTTTCCATGAGAGAAAAACTACCTTGGATATTAGTTAAGATTTTTAAAAGGAACTAGAAAATGATTTACTCCACTGGAGCTACTTACTAAACACTACAGACCATGAATAAAACCCTTAGCTTACTTATAGTAGCAAACAAAAATAGCGGTAGGCACTTTATCTTCCTGTTAAGTGATTGCCTTTGTTACACAACACTGTCTGGAAAAATCTCACTACCATTCTAACTGCAAGCCACAGTAATCATGTCAATATGTGAGCTATCTGAATATCTAATTATGAAAAAAAAAAAGAAGGCAATTTCACAGTGGAAGAATTGTTCTAATTCAAGAAACCAGGCATATTAACTTATTAGTCTGACATATAGCAGATAGCTGAAAAACTTTAATTTGAAAGATAATAATTTTTAGCTGATTAATATGCTTCAAATTAAATTCACTGCTTTTAATGGGCCCATCAACTTGACAACCTGGGAAATTAATAAATTTTGCATGCAGTAATCCTAGAAAATTTATACAGCTGAGCTACACATCATTACAAGGATTACCTTCACAGTAGGCATTATCTTCTCGAAGAGCCCTGAAACCATCTCGACAGCTACAAACAGCCCTGTCATTCAGATTTCTGCAGACAGAATTCTCCATGCAGTTATGCCTTTCAGAACAAAAGTCATAACCTACAGAAAAAAAAAAGAAATGTATTAAGGTAAATGAAACTATGACAAAGCACATTTATTCTAGTTAATATTTTCTTTAATTTGGAAGCTATTTTTCCCTAAATGATTTTTTAATTAGTATCTTCATCAACATTTACAGAAGAATCACATGCTATGAGTACCAAAAAGTTTTTCTTTATGTTTAACTCAATTAATTTCTATTTCAAGTTAACTCTGTTTCTCCTTTGGTTTTTGACTTTCAAATGCTATCTAGTCCTCAGTATTCTAATTACAATCCTCCATATATCTGAAAAAAGAAATATTATAAGGGTCCAAAATGAAGATTTACAATATAGAAGATAACACAATGAGAAGGTAATCAGAGAACTATAGGTTCAGCATTATCAATACCTGTGGGTAAAACAAACCAGGTCAGATGAAATGTACCTATTGTATATTTAAGAAATTAGACAGATGGCTTAGCATCCAAAAAAAAAAAAACTTTCTAAATGTGTCAAAGATGAATATTACATCACTTTAACCTAATTTTCTCTAGAAATCTGCAAGGCAAAGTATGTTCACTCTAAAGAGGAAGAAAATTTTTAAGAATTATAGAGATTTCACAGATCTCAAGAGTCTTTATGAGAGAAAAGAAAAATGGAACATTTTATAAACAGTGAGAGCAATCGTGTAATTTCTCAAGATCTCTTCTTGTGGTCTGAATCTTTTGTTCAAAGATCATCTAAGATGCTGAAATGAAGTCTTCAAAACTGGAATCCATATTTAATGGAAATTGCATAATTATATATCATTCCACCAGTTTTAAATTGCTTGATGTATGTTATCTATCTAGTTTTGCATTTTCTAATGAATTACTATTTCAGCCCGTGTTTAAAAAAAAGAAAGAAGGTGGTCGGACATGGTGGCTCACATCTGTAACCCCAGCAGTTTGTGAGGCTGAGGCAGGTGGATCCCTTGAGGTTAGGAGTTGGAGAGCAGCCTGGGCAACATGGTAAAACCCTCTCTACTATAAATACAAAAATTAGCAAGCCTGTAATCCCAGCACTTTGGGAGGCCAAGGCGGGTGGATCATGAGGTCAAGAGATCCAGACCATCCTGGTCAACATGGTGAAACCCCATCTCTACTAATACAAAAAATTAGCTAGGCATGGTGGCGTGTGCCTGTAATCCCAGCTACTCAGGAGGCTGAGGCAGGAGAATTGCCTGAACCCAGGAGGCGGAGGTTGCGGTGAGCCGAGATCGCGCCGTTGCACCCCAGCCTGGGTAACAAGAGCGAAACTCCGTCTCAAAAAAAAAAAAAAAAAAAATTAGCTGGGCATGGTGGCAGATGCCTGTAATCACACCTAGTCAAGAGGCTGAGGCAGGAGAATTGCTTGAATCCAGGAGGTGGAAGTTGCTCACACCATTGCACTCCAGTCTGGGCAACAGAGTGAGGAAGAAAAGAAAAGAAAAAAGAAAAGAGAAGAAAACAAAAGGAAAGAAAAGGAAAAGAAGGAAGGAAAGCAGGGAGGGAGGGAGGGAGGGAGCGAGCAAGCGAGCAAGGGAGGGAGGGAAAGAAAAAAGAAAGAAGAAAAGAAGGGAAGAAGGAAAGAAAGAAGGAAGGAAGGAAAGAGAAGGAAGGAAGGAGAGAGAAAGAGAAGGAAAAAAAGAAGGAAGGAAGGAAAAAGAAGAGAGACTAAAAAACTAAAGAAAGAGAAGAAGGACTAAGAAAGTATATTTCATGTATCTTAGAATAATCTGATCTACCTATAGCCAAGAAAGACTTTTACTTGCAAAAATCATACAGATGGAAGTACTAAATTGGTTAATCTTATCTGTAATCAAACTGGTGTTCACTCTGATTGGTATCATTCCAGAGTTAAAACATATTTCCTATTAATGCAACTATGGTGTATGATAAAATATTATTAGTACAACTTAATAAGCCTGAAGAAGCATAATGTTCCAAAAATGTAAGAACGTCATTAAAAAAGAATGGAAAAGTAATCAAATGACTCAGTGATTTCTACAAAAATAAAATAAAATCAAACATAGGTTTGTTCAGTCCAGAAAAATATAGTCAATAACAATATTTAAAATACTTAGAGAGTTAGCTTCTTTTGACAAGAGTCTTCACAATATAAATTGTCATGATTAAGGCTGTACATTTTAAAGTAAAATTCTTAAGAAGAGCAAAAGTAAAAAATGCTTTCTCTTAGGGTCTTTTTAGTTCCTTCTTCTTTAAATAGCTAAATTGAGATAATATTTCTTCAAATGTATTCCACAGTCTTTTTATAATGCCTGAGGGAGAACAATTTCAGCTAAAAAGTTATCTTCCCTACCTATCCCAATAGCTCAACACATCATCAAACTAACTGAAAAGGCTTCAAAAACCACTTTATATTCATTATATATTAAAACAAAGTTACTAAAAAATAGCCTACTTCTTAAGATACACAGAGAATTAAGAAACAAAGCTCTAACACAGTGCTAAATTTCTGCATAATTTTACCTGTACTGTTTCAAACAACTTTTAGAGGGCTGTAACTAAGAATGGGTACTATTTCTGATACATCTTTTTCTCACAACTATCCTTCCATTTTTCACTTGGTTGAATTTTCTACGCTCCTATCTTTAAGACTCTGCCCAGTATTATCTATGCCATATGATATGCCACCTCTATTACCATCCATTTTCAGTTCTGTTTCAGTAATGTCGAGACTTCCCATCTCAGCATTAAACATCTTGCACACATACACTATGTAAAGTTTAATTGCTGCAAGAATTTTCTCACTGTAAGATAACAGCATGATCCAACTTTCACTATTTTTGGTAAAAGTTAGAAAGTGCTTTATTTTTTATCAGATGGGTTTTATTAAACACAAATACTTGAAAAATTAAAATTTCAGTCAACTGAATTCCAATTTACTATAAACAATGTCAGCTATTTTGATTCATTCTTCCAACAGATAAGTTGATTGAATCTACTGGTTATTCTGCAAAATGCTAGGATCAAAAAGCTAACAACAAATGGGTAAAAAATCCAGACTTGATTTAATGTGGGTTGCTTCTGATATATAGGGAATAGCTTTAAGGAAATCAGAGGATGGGTTGGCAACATAATCCTATTATCTTCATAGTTGCATTTCCATTCATGTGTGCTTGGCTTTTGGAGTTGGGAGGCCTGAGTTTACATCTGATCTCTGCCACTTACTTGCTGTGTAAATTACTAACTGTACATTAATTAACCTTTCAAAGCCTTCAGTTTTTCTCACTTGTAAAATCAGTATAATAACTACCTTGTAAAAATGTGAGCTTCAAATGAAATCATCTATGTAAAAGCATAATAGTATATTATTTGTTAATAACTAAAGCTATTAGAGTATTACTAATAATATGAAACAAATTATGTTGAGATCCATAAAAGAAAATTTAAATATTTGTTATAGACAGATGGATGAACTAATTATCTAATACAACCTAGCCTTTCTTTGATTTCCTTCTTTAGATTTTAACTTCAAGGGTATCATGTTCTCTAATCCCCTTTGTAAGCTTTACAAAGTTACATAAAGTTCTATGTTTTCTTAATCAAGTGTAGACCTTTTGGTAAAATATAAACATGCATTCCTATATAACTGGAAAAGTAGGAGGGGGTGGATACAAAAGGGTGTGTGTGTGTGTGTGTGTGTGTGTGTGTGTGTACTGTTTTATATATATATATAAAATGGTAATACATAATTGTCAGGAGAAAAAGAATACAATAATGTTGTGCTGAATATTTATAGGTTTTTCCTAAAGGCATCTATTTCTTGTTTTTGTGGAAAAAAGAATAACCTAGTTATACTTTGGAAGAATCACGCACCGCTACTTTCAGCCCAGATGCTTATAAGAAAATGCACTCTACTCCTCCCCAGGATGCAGCCACATCAGTCAATGTAGTCCGCTGGCCCAGATACGATAATTTCTTCAAGTCAGGGTATATTATCTACTTCAGGCTAATGAAGACCACTGAAACTCAACTCTGGGACTTTTATTCAGTTTATGAGAATATTGAGCTTTTCCTTCCATCTACTTGAATGGCATAATGATATGAGCATAAGAATGTAAGGGTATAGCTGAGAACACATAGAGCCTGAAAATAAAGCTACCTCAAAGGAGATAAACTGAGAGATATATCAAAACAAAGGGACGGGATTTGAGAGCTGAATCAAGCTACACCTGAAGCCAATTTACCCTCTGCTTATTGGGACCTGCACATTCCAGTTTTTTGCTGTGCCACTTGAATTGGGTGTTCTAGCACTTGTACATTAAAGAATACTAACTTAATTCTGGTGTTGGATTATCCTAGTGTTTCCCAAAGTGTAGCTTATATACATGGATGAACATTAAAAAATACAAATAGCAATGGATGTCTTTTAATGTGTATAAGAAATACACAAATCTAGCAAATAACCCTATTATTTCATGGCAACCACCGCTTAGGAATAAAACTAAATCTTTTAAAAATGAGTTGACTAAGAGTAGGTATTTAAAAATTAGCTATATCATGGTATTAGTATTAGCCAGAATCATGGTGATAAATAAATAATGTGGACTACAGGTTATCCAGAAATTTCCCAGGGAGAGGAGAACAACCGACACTAACTCAGTCTTCTGCATGTGGATGCCCCTGTTGCTTATAATTACGAGTTGAGATGAAGTAAATAACAAATTGAAGAGGGACATCTAGTGAATAAGGCTTAATGGTCTTGCAGGCAGACAAAGTGGTTGCCAAGGAGGAGAAGAAGAACCAGAAGGGCCGTGGCTATAAAGGTTATCCACATTATTTCTGAATCTAAGTCAGAATCCTCACTGGATCGCTTCGTCTCTGTCATGTGGTAATCTGTTACAAGCTTCCTTGAAAGGGATCTCTAATTTGAAAAAAGCAGAAACCTTTTCTGCTACATTTCTTCTGATCTGCTACTACAGAAGATGGCTAGCTACAGGGTATGTAGAACACTGTGATTTTGATTTAGCGTCTAGTGATTTGGAGCCTGACTTTGGTGTGCAGCTTAGTTTCTAACCACTGGCTGAGCCTCTAGTGAAAAGGTCAACACTTCAACTCATGCTCTGCCCTCAGAGAAGATTTACTAATTGTTGTCCAACAACTCACTCTTTCCGATGTGAACACACCATCTTTAGCACTACACAAATAGGTCTGGAAACAGGAGGCCAATTTTATTAAAATGAATTTGTCACAACATATCTTTAGAAGCTGACTAAAAATTTAAGCCTTGAAAATTTGACTTATTTTAGTTTGAAAGTTAGAAATGCTAGGAGAACATGTTTATTTTACATATTTGAAACCAGAAATTGATGCAATCTTTATTAAAAATGGTGCTAATTATTTCAAGAAGGGACAACTGTCCAATTTCAGTTTGAGGATTATCCAAGCCAGTGGTTCACAATCCCAGCTGTGAAAAATAATTTATCAGGGAGTTTCTAAAAATAGTAATGCCAAGGCCCCACCCATCTTATATCAGTTACATCAAAATCTCAGATGGAAGGGTATCAGTCATGATACAGTCTATCATTGTGTTTTTAAGTATGCTATGTAAACACATTAATTTTTTTAAACTGTAAATAATGTAAATATAACACAATTTTTGTATTAACCTTTTCCATTTATTAACTTGCTTTTCATAATATATTAGGACTCTTTTATAAAGAAATAGATGTGGTTAAGGTTTCTCTTGATATCTTAAAGGCCCTATTACAGCTTTTTACCCAAATCTTATCTTACCCAACTTTGACTAACTTCTATGCTATTCATTTCTGTAATTTCTGTGTAGCCCTTGGACACCTTTAATGTCTATTAAAAATAGCCATTAAAGGTGGTCACACTTTTTCAGTACTCCTATCTATGGTGAGGCCTATCTTCCCTTCTTTTGAATGTGGGCTGCCTGCGACTGCTTTGCCCAATTGTGTATGATAGAAGTGATGTGTTGCCAGTTCCAGACCTAGTCTTTGAAAGCCTGAGCCACCATTTAAGAAGTCTGATCACTACCCTGCTGGAGAGACCATGGGAGGAAGTCCTGAGATTATATAAAGAGAGAGGGAGCACCAGCTGTGTTCAGCCTTCTAACCATCCCTACCAAGGTGACCAATATATAGTGAGGCCATCTTGCACCTCCCAGCCAAGCCCAGCTTTCAGCCCTACAGCATTGAATGACCCCAGTTAACACCACGTGGAGCACAGGAATCATTTAGCCAAGCCCCGTCTGAATTCCTGACCCACGATACTATTGTGTTAATCACTGAGTTTTGGAGCAGCAATAGATAGTGTTTTTTGCAGCAACAGAGAACTACTAAAAGTGTAGTCCTGCTTGTCATCAGCATCAGCATCACCTAGTTTTTTTTTTTAGAAACTCAGATTCTTAGGCCTGACCCTAGACCTACTGAATAAAAATCTGCATTTTGACAATATCCCAAAATTAGTCATATGTATATTGAAGTTTAAGAAACACTGATATGGCCTACCCATGTTTGGATGCCAAAAACACTCTAGTAAGCTGCAAACTGGGAGGCCCAAATCCAAAGAGCATTCCTGATTCATAGAAAATTGCAACATGCTTTGTGTAAGGCACTGACTCAGGCACTGTGAGGGTGAAAGCTCTTATGGTCCTTATTATATGTCCATGTGATCATAGTTCCTTTTAGAAGTGTTTCAAATTTTTGCAGAGTTACGCTGGAGGCTCCTTGATGGGCAGACCATGTCTTAAACCATTTTCTGATTCCTAAAGAGCCTCACATAAACTGAGATTTAAAAACTCTCTATTGAGTGGATAGAAAAGTAACTTAAAAACTAAAAACAAAACCAAACTATACCACCCTGCTAAAAATGGGAGTGGGTGATCTAGGATCTATCAGATCCTATGTCCATTTTTGTTAGAGCAGGTTAAAAGAAAACAAAATAGTATACGTTTCATAACGTTTCTTTGTCTTACTTTTTCTATCTAAGCTTCATTTTGCATCAACATAAAGGTCATTATTCAAACAAGTACTAGTAGCTCATTTGGGGCAGTATGTCATACAGCACCAATTACATCAGTTATAAGTACCAACTACATTCCAGATATTATACTAGATATTAAGGATATAGAGATGAACATAAAGACTCAGCTCTGCCCACAAGATGCATTGTCTAATGCAAAAGATGGATACGCAAGCATATAATTCCAATATAATACAGGAAGATGCATATATTTCATGATTGTCAAGGATCTTAAAGAGGTCCATATAATCAATGTTTTAATTTAATATATGAATCTATAATAACATACCTAGTTTAAAAACCTTTAGTGATGGAAATTCATTGCCTTCTGGCAGTTAATTTCTTGAACTTATCTTGAACTAATAATCAAAGTCCCTCCTACTTATATTGAACTAATAATCGAAGTCCCTTCTAATTACTAGTTCTAGTCCTATCATATCAGAGGCAACACAGAACAAACAATGTATGTCTGATGGCCTCTCTCTTCTCAGTAGTCCAGAAAACTATGGGTGAGAATTGAGAGTAGAATCAAGAAGAGAGGGATCTGAAGTAATAATAAGGGAAAGTATTATAGGTAAGTTATAAAAAGAAGCTGAGGAGAAATGATAAACAAACAAAACTCACTTGCCAAGAACAGTAACTGCCAATAAAATAACTAACTCAATATTGTTGTGTAACTTTCTTTAGTAAAGCTGTGTTGATTCCGAACCAGCATACAGAAAGGAATTTAGAAATCCAAAGCTTGAGACAGGTACAAGACACCTTGCAGAAATGCATGGGAGCAGCTCGGTTTTAATTCAGTTCAGTAAATATTTCATGACTATCTACTGTGCTACTCTGTGCCAAATCAGGAGAGCATATAGGGAAATACTATTAGTCTATGGAAATAATTCACTCATAAGAGTTTCTACTTCGTGTCAGTTATACTAGCCTACTAGAATGACTCTTGCACATAAATTTTACTTTCCAAAAAAGTCTTACCTTTACAAACTTTGCAACAGCTGTGAGACAAGGTAATCTGATGAGACTCTGGACAATCCAAAGCTGGACAGCCTGAACTCTCAACAAGTTTCATGGTCTGGTCCTGTTAGACAACACAAAAGAAATGCTTCAAATTTTGTCATCAGGACTTGCTAAGAAGTTTCCAGATCCAGCATCTGAGAAGGCTCTTTTAAGATCAGAGGAAAATTTTTGTTCTGAGGACCTCTGCATGGGTCATGGGCTCACTTCCAAAATGGTAATAAATCCCAACTGAAAAAAGCCTTTAGAATGAGCAAGTGTTTAGAATAGGAATCAGTCACACTGATTCTGCCACACTGCAGCCATGTGTATAATTTGCCAAACATCTATGTAATCCTGGAAATGTTTGCTAGTTTTAAAATACATTTGTAAGCCCTTTTGAAACATTTCAGTTTTCTTATAAGGTTTTGTTATAAGAAGATTCTCACAGATGATTCTGGTAAGAAATATTGACTATGTCCCACAAAACTACAAGGAAAATGAGGACAGGATTCAAGTCTCTTGTAAATTAATATCTAGCACATTTTCAGGCACATAATTGACACTGTAAAAATTTTCTTAAATAAATGAAAAAAATCAATGTAAAATCATTGTGGTTCTTGCAGACAAAAAGATTAAGTACTTCCCAAGGGGAAATCAAAATACAAAATACTTTCCTGACAATTGAAGTAGCCCTGCCTTAGGAGCAAACATTTGTTTTCTATACTGTCGGTCTCCAGTCTCCTAAAAACAAGCGTCATTAACTATGTTATATTATGCTAACCAATATATAAGTAATTAAATAACTCTTGTAACTTGCAAGCTTCCATTTTAACAACTGCTCAATAGCTTAGATTTGTAGATATCAGTTCTGCAAGGAAAGCTTTCATAGAAGAAGTACACATTTCAATATCTGCCTTTTCCTGGCTCATTTATATAAAGGACCTTCTCTAAATCATAAGCTTTTGTCAAGAAGGTGGCAGGAGACATGTATACAGTGGAGTCAAATGCTAGTCTTCTCTTGGTTTAGTAGTGAAATCAGTTCTGGCAATCTGATTTCCAAAACCACAGTGTTTTTCTGTGTTAGTATTAAAGTCACAGACCCCAGGACATATTTTCAAAGCCACAAAACTGACAATAAAATAATGGGCTGGGCGCAGTGACTCACACCTGTAATCCCAGCAATTTGGGAAGCCGAGGCAGGTAGATCACAAGGTCAGGAGTTCGAAACCAGCCTGGCCAAGATGGCAAAACCCCGTATCTACCAAAAATACAAAAATTAGCTGGGCACGGTGGTGGGCACCTGTAATTCCAGCTACTTGGGAGGCTGAGGCAGGAGAATAGCTTGAACCTGAGAGGTGGGGGTTGCAGTGAGCCAAGATCGTGCCACTGCAGTCTAGCCTGGGTGACAGAACAAGACTCCATCAAAAAAAAAAAAAAAGAACAAACAGGGACTAGAACTGACAGCCCAGAAAATGGATGTGTGAATGAGCTGTCAATTATGTAACACTGTAAATACAGGAGCTAAGGGCCTTGAAGGGAAAAGAAACTGTGAAAGTCCTTAAAGTGAAGAACTTAGTACAAAAGCTTATGATGATCTAATAGAGCTGTGCTCTCCAATCAATAGCCACTAGCTACATGTGGCTCTTTTACACTGTAATTGCAAAGTATACACGAGAGTTTGAAGACTTAGTTTAACAAAAAAATGGACAATATTTTATTAATACAATTCATATTGATTACACATTGAAATGATGATATTTTGGATATACAGGGGAAACCAAAAAAAAAATTGGTCCAGGCCTGGCTCACGCTTGTAATCTCAGCACTTTGGGAGGCCAAGGCAGATGAATCAAGAGGTCAGGAGTTCAAGACCATCCTGGCCAACATGGTGAAACCCTGTCTCTACTAAAAATACAAAAAATTAGTTGGACATAGTGATGGACACCTGTAATCCCAGCTACTCAGGAGGCTGAGGCAGGAGAATTGCTTTAACCGGGGAGGCAGAGGTTGCAGTGAGCAGAGATCGCGCCACAGCACTCCAGCTTGGGTGACAGAGTGAAACTCAGTCTCAAAGAAAAAAAAAAAGATCCAATAAAAATTATGTTTGTGGTTTGCATCATATTTCTATTGGATGGTGCAGCATTAGAAGGTAAAAAATTGTACCTTTTGTTTGAGTAAATAAAAGGTAACATTCACTCATTTATCTAAAATTTGCTGAGCACCTGCAGTGTTGCCTCTCTACAGACTTCTAGCTGAACCTATTTAAATTCAAACAATTTTATATAATAGCAACTTTAAAATCCAATAGGCAATTATACCAGTACATTTCTAAACCACAATTATCAGTATTATGAGACATATTCTGGTAAAATGAATAGGATACACATACACTCTCTCTCTCACACACACACATACACACACACACACACAGAGAGAGAGAGAGAGAAAGAGAGAGAGAGAAAGTAGAGAAAACTTTAAATGTCCTCAAGATTTTTAAATTTAGAGCCCACATTTTAATGTTAGAGATTACTATAGAAGCCAGCTGGCAAAAGTTTTCCACCCTCCTTAAAGTAACTACTCTGAATCCCTTTTCTCATTTTTGAGTTACTAGATCTCACTTTGTCTTCCAATTCTTTTATCTATTGTGGGACTTACTCCACTCACAAGAGCCTTGGTGTAGGGATGCTGATAAAGGAAAATCCATCATCTTGAAATACAGGTTGAGTAATTCATTTTAATGTTCCTGTGCCTCTATTCTCTTGATGGGAACCTACATCATTGGAAAGCTGATTTAAAACTAAAAGAAGCAGCTAGGACACTTTATAATGGGCATAAAGAAATCAGAGCTTTCATGTTCTAGAAATCAAATCTGTCACAGTCTTGCCTCTTTGCATCTCCTCCTTGCTTATCTCAAAGGATTTCCAAATTAAGATGCATAAAGTGGATAGCTTCTTTCAGATTCAATTTGTCTTGGCAAAATTCTTAGGATTTTCCTTTCCCTCACCCTTAGCAATCATATAGATGCTCACAGTTTATTGGTGGTGCCAGCAGCATATATCACTATTTTAATTTTCTACATAATTTATACATACTAAATCATTTCCCAAACCCATGTACAGTAAGTATTTAAAGAGGAAAATTAACTATCAAATAAAAATGAAACCCAAGGCAGAAATTTTATATAGAGACAGTTTCCTTCATATGGAATAAAGATTGAAATGTAATACTAGGGTCAAGAAATATAATATTATAATTTACAAGGGGCAAACATGAAAAGTGTTGTGAAACATATTTAGTTTTTCAATTAGTAGGTCAAGGGCAAAAGTTCAAATGAATCACATTTGCTTCAGAAACCTTGGCAAGTGAATTTGTAAGGAATTCCTCTTTATCTAATTTAAAACAGTCCTTCCAAAGGGAATTAGAACAACAACAGTCTCAATTCTATCCAACAATTAATTTTAGTTAGGTAGCTTTTTGTTTTGCTTTTAATTGAACCAAGCAATATTTCTCACATGGTTCAAAATCATTAGTGACAAAAAGCTAAGTCTAACTTCACCTACATTTTCCTCCCAACAGCAAATAAGGAGCTGATTTGAATTTGAAAATATAAGACAACTTTACAAGGCTTTAATTTGACAAAATGACATTTTTATTTATTGGGAAAATGATTTTTCAACCACTAATTTACATGTTCTAAAAAAAATGAGAATTTCTTTACATTCGAACTGTAATTGACATTGTGAATTTTCTCTTTGCATTAGAATTTCAAAAACGTATTTCAAGGGTGAGCTAGTCAAGAAACTTTTATTGTGTTTATAAATAGAGACAATTTTGAAAGATCCATGAATGGTCTTCTTACCTTGCACTCATAGAGAACACATACTCCAGAAGAGGAATAGACCGTATTTCTTTCTCCTTCAAAGTAGGTTCGTCCTTGAAATTGGCATATCGCTTTGGAGTAAAAAATACATATACATTTATTTTATTGGAAAAATAGCTTAGAAGGGATCAGATCATCTTGTAACAGCAATTCACGTTTTTACTCCTTTTTTTCAACATGTTTGAATAACCAGAAACCTCAATTCAATCTACTGCAAGACACATGTAAACTTAAATTAGCGTCACGCAAATTAAGTTGAGAGAGTAAAATAAGATACAAAAAAGAAAAAGGGCAATGACAAGTCAGAATTAGACTCTGAAAAAGTAGTGCCAAGAAGCAGACTTGCAGCCAATTACTTGCCTGACAGATGATGCCCCACTTAGGGCATATTAAGTAGGCACTTAGCGTGGCAATAAATCAAGGGTAATGAGAATCAGGGAACAATATGAGAAAAGTTTTTGTTTTATATACCACTACAGAATTTTAAAATAGAAAATTATAACAGAAAGAAGCTATATTCATTTCAGCACATCCATGTAAGTTTTAGGGTTTACGGTTTAGTGTTATTTTACTTATAAGCATGTAAGGGTTAGGGCACCCCATATAGGATGCTGATAGGTCTTAATCTGAACCAGCCTTGCTTCTGTCCCAATTAAGTGAAATTTTAAAATGTAACCTTAGATTCTATGGGAAAAAAATATGTTTTTAATCCGTAAAAATGCATAGAGTATCAAATACTTTTTTTGAAAACTTGCAAAATATTTAGTTCACACAAACATTTAGCCAACAGAAATCATTTCCTTGTTTTGAAGTATTTCACACTACTCACATTAACTCATCACCAAACCTAAAACAGACTTACCCTAAAGCTAATGAAGCCTAATTTTCAGGGTCCTTCTCTGGCTTAGGCTCTTTGTAAGATCCTGAACTAAGTTCTCCTTTCATAATTTTGTATGTTTTTCTTTGAAAGCGCACTCAATATTGTAGATGCTGCAGATCCCCATAACATCTAGATCTACCCTAAGATAATTATTTCAAAGACCAGTGGAAGTGACCAACTGATACAGACTCTGGCAATTTGTTCCCCATATTTACTAAATCCAATTTTTTATTTTAACTATACAAATCCTATAAAGTGAATGTGTACATTTTCTTTTAATTCCACTGTGTGAATTATAAGAAATTATTTCTCTCTTTGAAATTTATATATCCCTATTACCTTTAAAAGTATCAACTTGCCAATAATAAAAGAAATTAGACATACCTTTATTTTTTAATTTTATTATTTTTTTCTTTTAGAAACAGGGTCTTGCTGTGCTGCCTAGGCTGGTCTCCTGTCCTTCTGCCTTCCCTCCCAAAAGTGCCAAGTGGTCCTTCTGCCTACCCTCCCAAAGTGCTGGGATTACAGGCATGAGCCACCATGCCTGGTCTATTCTCTTAATAATATTAACATATTATTGTATAAATATTCATACCCAAAGTTAACACAACTCTCACTTTCCTTGAAAAACTATTTTAAAGTTGCATATTTAAATAATGAAAATTGTGCACATTTTTTAAAAAGGTCATCTTTCAACTCATCTCCTTACTTAGCATTTATTAACAAATTTGACTACAAAAAGCATATCTTCTAGTCAATTGATTTTTAACTTTTTAGAGCTTACTAGCAAAGAATACAATTTACTTGCATTAATTATATCACTTAAAGTCTGGCTAAAATATGCTCACTCCTGAATGTTCAAAATGAAACAAAGGATTTATCAGTTGTATACTATCATATTATGAATTAAAATGGTATGTGCATTTACTTAATAAACCTCATTAATTACAAAATATATCTCTCTGACATCTAACTTCTAGGATTTTATTTTTGTTTTTATGAAACCCAGTAACCTCAACATACCTAGTATATTGCACATTTAATTATACTTAATAAGTACTATATTTTATAAGATAATGATAATAAATAAAACCTTTCTTACATCTATTCAGTAACTGCCATTCAAAGGTTTCTAAGCCTATTATCTTATATGACTTGATAACTGCAGCCTATATAAGTCCAAGGGTAAGTGGAAGAAAAACAATGGTCTTCTAAATCTTTCTTACACAGAGGGGAAAGGAAACATTGTAAAAACACACAAGAGTAAATTCTCTTTACATAGAGTCTTTTGATAATTTAATACTCATGTAGAGAAAAGGGGCCTTCTGTTCTAAACTCTTAATTCAAAAGACTCAAATAGGCAACCTGCAGGACAGTAGGGCACCAAATGGAGCTTGGCAAGGAGGGAAGCAGCACAAAAATGAATGAGGTCACAATTGCAATGAGCACAAGCAGGAAGAAGGTGGCTTAGGGAGAACCCAAAGTGAGTGATGTTTATTTAATTTTCTTTTTTGATAAGTTGCTGTAATTCTCCATAATTCTAATGTTGACATGAAATATTCAGTAACACTAGTAGGATATTTCTTAGCTAGCTCTTTAGAGGAGAACTGTGAAGAAATTCAAAAAAGATATAATGATTCCTAAAACGATTGCAAAGAATCATAAAAATGGCTAACACAGTGAAACCCTGTCTCTACTGAAAACACAAAAAATTAGCTGGGCATGGTGGCAAGTGCCTGTAGTTTTCAGCTACTCAGGAAGCTGAGGCAGGAGAATTACTTGAACCTGGGAGGCAGAGCTGCAGTGAGCTGAGATTGCACCACTGCACTCCAGCCTGGACGAGAGAGCGAGTCTTGGTCTTAAAAAAAAAGCGGGGGTGGGCATTAGAATGGTTCTAGGAGTTTTCTAAGAGAAGATTCAGGGAGTAACAGTCTTGTTAACCTATTCGTTCATTTAACAAATGTGTACTGAGCTCCTATCACATGTCAGATACTCTGCTAGGTACTGGAATTCAAAGACAAATTTAATGTGCTTCTTGCCTCACTATCTAGTAGGGCAGACAGACTCATACACAACTAAGAGAAGCCACACTGAAATTCTATGATTAAATAATTCATAAGTTATACAGAAACTCAGGAGACCAAATTAACTTCTAAGAAGGAACAGCTGGATTAAGATTAAGAAAATAGAACTATAAATCGTTCTACTATAAAGACACATGCACACGTATGTTCACTGCAGCCCTGTTTACAATAGCAAAGACCTGGAACCAACCCAAATGCCCATCAATGATAGACTGGACAAAGAAAATGTGGCACATATACACCATGGAATACTACACAGCCATAAATAATGATGAGTTTGTGTCCTTTGTAGGGACTTGGATTAATCTGGAAACCATCATTCTCGGCAAACTGACACAAGAACAGAAAACCAAACACCGCATGTTCTCACTCATAGGCAGGTGTTGAACAATGAGAACACATGGACTCAGGGAGAGGAGCATCACACACTGAGGGGAGTTGGGAGGGTGCTAGGGGAGGGACAGCGGGGGATGGAAAGGGTGGGGAGGGATAACATGGGGAGAAATGCTGGATATAGTATGCACCTATGCAACAACCCTGCATGACCTACACATGTACCCCAGAACCTAAAGTAAAATTTAAAAAAGAAAAAAAGAAAAGAAACAAGGGCTGCTCAAGGATCCAGACTGTGGTAACAGCAAGGAGTCATCATTACGCTAGGGCTAAGGAACAAGGGAAGAAAATGGTTTTACTAGAGTCCAATAAGGTAGAATTATGGAGGAGAGGCTGCCTTGTGAAACCTATAATCGTGAGAGCACAACTATGGCCAGAGACATAACCTGGTGCAGGAAAGAAACATAGCCAACCTTCTTTCCTCCTTTCTTCCAATTTCCTGCCAGTGTCTCCCATCGGTGAACTCTACTTGAAACTAGCTGAACAATAACAAGAATAGGTGTCTATTACATTAATTCAGTATAAGCCACCAAGAGGTCTAGTTTACCAGGATAGCTTGCTCAGAAGGGCATGAGAGAGTGGAATAAAGAAGGAAAAGGTTTGAAAGAGAAAACAGATATTTTTAAAATGTAGAGCCTCCTTGAGATTATCAAAATGAGTTTTACAGGCAGTCAGAGGGTAAAATGAGGGAAATTAGCTGTGGAAAACTCAGGTGTGTAAACAGAGGAAGGAAAGCAGATCAGGCCTACGCCCTAATTTTAACCAAGGCCAACCCATGCAGGTATCAGGTGCAAATTCTCAGAGATAACAATAATTGCTGGTTACCACAATGGCTACAGGACCATCCCCAGAATTCTCTAACTGAAAAGTATCTGCCTGCTAACTTGTCCCCAGTAGAGTATAAAGTAAGAAAAATCACTTCCTCCATAAAACAATATAGGAATAATCATTTTTACTATATTTATTGCTCCTTTTAACCATGTTAATTGCATGCACATGTTTACAGCCAGAGGCTTCATTTCTTTCCTAATTTTGTTGTTTGGCTTGTGTACATGTGAGTGAGTGTATATACCACATTAAGTGTTTTGTGATGCAACTATGGATTTCTACACCTCAAATCATTTACAAGCTTAAAGTAGAACTGTTTCAATTAGGCTATATTTTCAAAAGTCTGTGCTGAGTGATTCAGTAAATACATTATGTGTATATATTTTAAGATATAAAACTTCTAGGGAGATGTGTTTAATTTATTCATACAGGCTTATCACTTTGTAGACTAAGAAGCTACACCATTTAGAAATCATACTAACCCATAGAACAATAGCTACTCATTAGTTATTAATATTAAGCAATGTGATATGCATATTTATTCTGACTCTGGTAGATGCTGCTGTTGGCATAACTCCAGGGAGTGCATTCACATGGTGGTCTATGTGATTTATGTCACCCAGAGCTTTCCAGCACACAATCTATTTAGTGATAAGTAGAGACATTAACAAGAACTTGGAGAAATTCAACAGGACAATATAACACTTGATATATATGTTCTACCAAGGTTATGTTAAACATTACAAATTGTATAGTCACTAGCATCATAATTATGAGAGAATCTAAAAAAGCAATTAATACAAATTATTTTCACTTCATTTTAACAACATAAAAACAGCAAATAGGAAACAAGAGATGGTACAGACAAGTTTGAAAGTCATCAGTTGTTAAAAAGTGAAAGGTAATTTATAACACAGACTGAGAAATGGATAAGTGAAAGAAGACAGTAAAACTCTGAAAATTCTAAGTTCCACATTAAAATCTTAATTTACTGGTCATTAATGCAGAGATGGCAACTGCGATTCCTCTAATGAGATTTAAATGAACTTCAGCAAACCTTTGTAGAAAGAATTATCTAAATCTAAAATTATTTCAGAATATATAAGCTAAAGGGCATGAGATTTCACTTCTAAACATTTCCTCCCTATATATTTAGCTTTTTCTTCTTATTACTTAATTGAAAATATATGCATCTACTTTAAACTTCCCAATTGGTATCAATCCCTTTAAAAATGATTCAGTATAAAATTAAAAGGTATAAATACCAAAAAGAAAGCCAGTATAATTCACTTAAGTGAGTATGGACTTACAGTTTATTTAAAATTCATTTTCAAAACACCAACTATCAGTAATCTTTAGATTGATTGATTATCTGTTAAGGACAGAGTATTTTATAAAGTAGTAGCTTTCCTATGGTGTTCTTTGAAATTTTGATTCCCTTTGGGAGACTTCTTAAAAATGTATAATAGCAGTTACTTCATTCTGAGCCAATATTTTGTTAATGATATACAAATCAAAGCTGTTGGATGAGAAAATAACTCATTAACTATAATTATGTGTATTTGTATTTTAGATGTTTTAAAAGAATGTACAGTAAATGCATTCATGAGGCAGGCAAAGATTCCGCAGAGTCAAACAAGAAGTCTAAAGGTGTTTCGGTATTCTCAAAAGGCTCCAATCAGCTATTCTGCATTTATCCAACCCACAATCTTTTTTTGTAATCTGGACTCTCTTGGAGTCAATTCTTAACAATATGGTTGTAATAAAAGTCTTGAGCACTACTGATACAAATTAATGTCTCTCTTCTCTACAATGCTTAAATCTCTATTATAGCCCTGAACACATTTTCTTTTTCTCTAGTGAGTTGTACACTTTTTCTTCTTTCTTATCTCAGGACAGAGACAGTGTCTTACTTGTCTTTGGATTTTATTCAGCACCCAGAACGGGCTCTGAGTCATACACTCTCAAGGTTTTTAAAATTTTTTGATAAATTCTCTTCCAGCTTCCTGTTTGATAAAAATAAAAAAATCTAAAATTGAACCTCTCTAAACCTCATTTTTCCCTTTACATTTCTCACCTGTGGAGTTTGCATCTTATGACAAAGATTCTACAGACCGTATCTTACAGAAACATTCTGCCCTTTCTGTAAAATGACAGCTTACTTTCAACTGGAGCACATCAGAAACATCTGAAATGGGAGCATTGAGAAAGTAGCTGGTTACTGTCATAGCAGTAACTTACTAACATAAAAATGCAAATTAGCACGCTCAAAGAAAGTCCGCTTGGACAATTGATGACAAAACTTCTTCTTTCCCTAATAAAACCAGTATATGTGAGTCAATGTTGTTTAAAATGATCAGAAGTTCAGAGTGCTTAAATAATTTACAAATTCATGAATTAGACATGATCGTGCCCCTTAGCTAAATCTCATTAATTGTTTGGGAATTTAGTTGTTTGCAAAACTAATATTAGAGCTTAAGAAATGAGATCTCAATAGTAGTTGTGCGATCTCCCTTTTCTGTTTTATATACATCATGTCCTTGGGTTTCTAAAGGACCAAAGAGTGCTTCTCCTGGGGTGCCTTAATTTAGGTCAGTAGCTTATTCTTCCAAAAAGAGAATGGGCCCTGAAATACTATAAATTTAGCAGTTGTGAGGGGTTAGGAGGCAAAGAAGGATAAAAATACCTCCTAGAATAGAACAAGAGCAAAAATTCAAGCACCCTGTCCAGATTAGCCTTTAGTTTAGAGAACCTATAAGCTGAGAAAACAAAAATTAAATGTTTAGAAGTTAATAGCAAAAAGGCACACACTATTGCTATAAGCAGAGATTCAGCATTTTTTACTCTCACTTTACCAACTTAAATGGCAATCTTAAAGTATTCTGAAATTCTTTTAATTTAGCTACTTTTCTGTTACTAGTCTTATTCTTGATCCTGGCTCATATACCATAGAACAGTCTTTTAAAAAGACAATGCAATCGATTCATTTAGTCCTCTGGCAATAAGAAAAATAAATTGAATGACTGGAGGTAAAGATTTAGAGGAAAATACAGTATTTGTGTCAATACTTAAATACTATTAAAGCAACAGAACATGGACACACATGAAGAGACAGGTTTCATTACCACTAGACAAACAAATATAATGTATAATATAATAAAGAAAAGTTTGCATATTATCACTTTCAAAGTTAGAACTAGAATCTATCTGACAGTCCTTCTGTGCATCTTTTCTTACCACCATAACCCAGTGAATTTGGTCAATATAGGAACATCTAGTCTTTGGTTTAACTTTGTGAATAACTTTTTTTTTTCTTTTTTCCAAAATGCTAGCACCATTTAGACACATGTTGTTTTGATATTATAGTGATGAAGATATTAAATGTAAAATGTTGTGTGAACTGCAAGGCATGATTCTTTTCATTATAAACCAAATGTTAATGCTCAACTAAGAGATTAAAAGTAGAAACATTGAAAAAGTGATTTTGCTGCTTCAGAACAGTTTTTGGTGTGCAGGCAAAACAAAGGAGAAAACTGTTGAGGGGTAGCTCTATTAGGAGGACATTTTTCAATGCAGTTTCATGAGAGCTATATTAATAACTCCATTATGCAAAAAAATGTAGGCCAAGAGAAGAGAAAAGGCACAAGGTTAAAGGGAGCAAGCTCGTGTAGAGCAAGGCAAGCGGAAGGGATGGCACAAAGAGGAGGGAATAGAGAGCAGAGGAAGCAGCTGAGGATGGAAAAATTTGAAATACTGATAGTTTTTCTCTTTGGGGTCAATCAAGTAAAAGTTTTTGACAGCTATGCAAAATGAAACATCAAGGTTAAAATATTAAACACATTATGTTACCTCTGTAAATTAAGAATTAAATTATCACCAAAATTACCCTTCTCACAATAATAAATAATCAAAAGAAAATTTGGTTACATTACTTCCAAATGCCTCTGGAATTAAATAAGAAGCAAAAGGGCCTCCCATAATCTTTCATGTCTTCAGTGATGCTATTCTATATATATTGATAAATTTCCCCTCAGCCACATTTATTGAGAAGAATACTGTGGAAATGTTCTTGTGCATAATCTCACTCACACACACACAAAAAATTATTACTTTACTGGCTATTACGTGCCAGTCAGTGGGCTCAGCCTAATCAAAAAATTAAAAATAAAATAAAAAAACCCACAGACACTGACCTAAAGAAACAGAGGCATAGATTACCTGAAAAGATGTCAAAATGACTATCGTAATGATGCTCAATGAACTCAGGAAACTGATACATGAACAAAATTGACATTGGAATATCCATAAAGAGATGGTAATTTTTTAAATGACCAAACAGACACTTAGAACGTAAGAATACAATAACTGGATTGAAAACTCAACAGTAGATTTGATTAAGTAGAAGAATCAGCAAACTCAAAGACAGTACCTCTGAAATGCAGTCAGAGGAGCAAAAAGAAAATAAAATGGAAAAGGATGAAGAAAGCCTAAGGGACTTATGAGATAACATACAGTGAACCAACTTATGCATTTGGGGGTCCAAAAATAAAAGAAGATAGAAAAAGACAGAATACTTATTTGAAGAAATAATAGCTGAAAACTTTCCAAATCTAGGAAAGGAAATGTACATCTAAATTCAAGAAGCCAAAATAACTTCAGCAAGATTAAATGCAAACAAAGCTACACAAAGACATATTATAATCAAATTGTCAAAGGTCAAAGACAAAGAGAATTCCAAAAGAAGCAAGAGAAAAGTGACTAGTCATGTACAAGGGACTCTCCATTAGACTATCAGCAGAATTATCAATGGAACCACTGCAGGCAGAATAGAATACAATGATGTATTTAAAGGTTGGAAGAAATAAATCTGTCAACCAAGAATACTATACATACAAACTGTCCTCCAAAATTAAGAAAAAATAAAGACTTTCTAGATAAACAAAAGCTGAGGGAGTTTATCACCACTCAACCTGCCTTACAGAAAATGGTAACAGGAGTCCTTAAAGCTGAAATGAAAAATAGACAGCAACACAAAGTATATGTACGTATAAAGTTAACTGGTAAAGGTAAGCATATAGACAAATACAAAATACTGTAATATTCTAACAGTGGTATATATATCACCGTTAATTATGGTATAGAAGTTAAAGATAAAAATATAAAAATATAACTATAAAAATATGTTAATGGACATGCAACATAAAAATGACAAATTTTGGGTAGACTAACAAAGGAAAAAAGGGAAGACTCAAAATCAAAAATGAAACAGGAAACATTACAACCAATGCTACAGAATAAAAAGGTCATAAGAAACTACTCCAAATAATTATAACACCAGTAAATTGGATAACCTAGAAGAAATGGATAAATTTTAGAAACACTACAACCTACCAAGAGATAATCATAAAAAAACTAATAAATTTGAAGGGACAGATAACAGGTAAGGAAATTGATTCATTAATCAAAAATATCCCAGCAAAGAAAAGCCCAGGACAAGATGGTTTCAGCAGAGACTTCTAACAAGCATTTAAAGAATTAATGCTAATCCTTCTCAAACTCCTCCAAAAACACTGAAGAAAATGGAACACTTCCAAACTTATTTATGAGGCCAACATTACCCTGATATGAAAACCAGACAAAGCACTGGAGGAAGAAAGCACTACAGGCCAATATCCCAGAGAAATACACATGCAAAAACCCTCAACAAAATACTAGCAAATTCAATTCAACAGCACAGTAAAAGGATTATACACCATGATAAAGTGGTATGAATCCCTTGGGTGTGAGGATAACTCGATGTATGAAAATCAATCGATGTGATACACCATGTTAACAGAACAAAGGATAACATCACATAATCATTTTAATATAAGAAGAAAAAGCATTTGACAGAATTTAACACCCTTTTATGACTTTAAAAAAAAAACCCCAACAAATAAGAAATAGAAGGAATGTACTTCAACATAATAAAAGCCATACATGAAAAGCCCACATCTAACATTAAACTCAAAAGTGATAAACTGAAAGTTTCTCCTCTAAGATTAGTAAAAAATCAAGTTTGCTCAATTTTAGCACTTTTCTTCAACAAAGTACTAGAACTCCTAGCTACAGAAATTAGGTAAGACAAAGAAAGAAAAGGCATCCAAATCAGAAAGGAAAAAGTAAAATTATCTTTTTTGGCAGATGACATTATCTTACAGGAAAAAGACCTGTGAAAGCTCATAAACAAATAGAGCAAATTTGTAGGACATGAAATCAACATATGAAAATTGGTTTTGTGTGTCTACACTCTAACAAGGAATAATACGCAATGGAAATGAAGTAAATAATCTCATTTACAATAGCATCAATAATAATAAAATACTTAGAAATAAACTTAACCAATGAGACAAAGGACTTGTATATTAAAAACTATGAAACTACTGAAAGAAATTTTAAAAGATATTAAAAAATGAAAAGACAATTTGCATTTACAGGTTGGAAAACATTGTTAAAATGTTTGCACTATCCAAAACAATCTACACATTTAATGCAATCCCTACCAAAATCCCAATGTTATATTTAGAGAAATAGAAAAAACAATGCCAAAATTTATATGGAGCCATAAAGGACCCCACATAGCTGAAACAATCTTGAGAAATAAGAAAGCTGGAAGCCTCACACTTCCTGACTTTCAAACACATTACAAAGCTACAGTATGTAAAACAATATGGTTTGGGGCACTAAACACAGGTAATGAAACAGAATAGAGTGCCCAGAAATAAACTCACTTGCATACAGTCAAATCTCCAACAAGAATGCTACAAATACACAATGGAGAAAAGACAGTCTCTTCAACAAGCTGTGTTGGGAAAACAATATAAAATGCAAAAGAATGAAATTAAACCTCTGTCTTACACCATGCACAAAAAGCAACTCAAAATGCATTAAGGCCTTAAATGTAAGACCTGAAACTATGAAACTCCTACACGAACTAATAGAAAAAATTTCATAATATTGGTCTTGGCAATAATTTTTTGGATATGACACTAAAGCCCAGGCAACAAAAGCAAAAATAGAAAAATGAGACTACATCAAACTAAAAAATCTCTGTACAGTAAAGGAAACACTCAGAATGAAAGGCAGCCTATGAAATGGGAGAAAATAAGCAAACTGTATCTGATAAGGAGTTACTATTCAAAATATATAAGCAATTACCACAATGCAATAGCAGAAAAACAAATAACCCATTAAAAACTGGGCAAATGATTTGAATAGGCATTTCTCCAAAAACAAGATATAAATAGCCAATAGGTATATGAATAGATGCTCAACATTACTAATTATCAGAAAAATGCAAATCAAAACTACAATGCAATATCATTTCACATCTCCTAGGATGGTCATTACCAAAAACAAACAAATATAAATAAAAACAGAAAATAACAAGTGTTGGCAAGGATGTGGAGAAATTGGAAACCTTATGCACTGTTGGTGGGAATGTAAATGTGCAGCCTCTATGGAAAACAGTATAGAGGTTCCCCCAAAAATTGAAAATAGAACTACCATATGCTCCAGCTATCCCACTTGTAGGTATTTTTTCATCATAATTGAAATAACACTCTCAAAGATCTGTGCTCTGATGTTTATTGCAGCATCATTTGCAATAGCCAAGAGGTGGAAATAATCTAAGTGTCCATTGATGGATGAATGAATAAAGAAAATGTAGTACATATATACAATGGAATATTATTTAGCCTTTAAAAAGAAGGAAATCATGTCATATGCTACAACATGGACCAATCTTCAGAACATTATGCTAAGTGAAATAAGCCAGTAAAAACAGGACAAATATTGTATGAACCCAATTAATATGAGGTATGCAAAGGGATCAACGTCATCTAAGCAGAAAACAGAATGGTAGTTTCTGTGGGCTAGGAGGAGAAGAAAATAAGGAGTTTCTATTCAATGGTTATAGAGTTTCAGTTATGCAAGATGAGAAAGTCCTAGATGTCTGCTGTACAACAATGTGCATATATGTACTGTACACTTATAATTTTATTAAGAGGGCAGATTTCAGGTTATGTGTTTTTTTATCCAAAAATAAAAAAGAAAGAAAGGGAAGCGAGGAAGCCAGGAAGAAGGGAAGGAGGGACAGAAGAAAGGAAAGAAGAAAGGAATTGAATGAATTATAGTATGGAATGTTCTAGCTATCTACTGCTTCTGATTTCTCATTTAATTGCATTGTGGTCATAAAGCATATTCTGTATAATTTCAGTTCTTTGAAATTTGTTGAGATGAGCTTTATGGCACAGTATAAAATCAGTATTTATAAATATTCCATGGGTGCTTAAAGGCTTAGGTAAGCTGCACAGTAGGGGTATAATAGTCTAAATATGTTTATTAGGTTTGGACTGTTAGTCACATTCAAATGCTCATATCCATAATAATTATTATGTGTGCTCATATTCTATCAATTACTACAATTTCACCCTGTGTATTTGTCTATTGCTCCTTATAATTCTGTCAATTTTCTTAAATCTATTTTGAGGCTATATTATTAGGTAAATACAAGTTTAAATTGCTAGGTCCTCCTAGTAGTTTTAAGTTTTATCATTATTAAGTAATTTGAGTAATACTTTTTTGTCTTAAAAGCTACTTTGTCTAATTTATCAGAGAAACCTAGCTTTCTTTTGCATAGTCTATATTTTACTGCTCTTTCACTTTTAATCTTTCTGTATTATTATATGTTAAATGGGTATCTTTTAAACAGTTTAGAGCTGAGTTTCATTAATTCAGTTTCAAAATATTTATTTTGAAATATTTATTTGAAACTGAATTAGTCTTATTCACATTTAATTTAACAACCAATATAATCAATTTTAAATCTACTGTCTTATTTTGTGCTTTCTCTTTTTCTGCCTAAGCTGTTTCTTTTTGTCTTCCCTGCTTTTACTTATTTTGAATTAATTATTTCTGCTCATTCAATTTTCCTCTATACTTAGTAGTTTAGATATTTAACACTCTCTTCTTAAATAATAAAAAACTAAGTTTAGACAATAACTTTAAGGTCCTTTAGGATAATAGAAGGGTCTTAAAATGTTTTAACAATATTTTATCCACCCTACTATAATGTAATTGTCATATTTTTAAATTTCTATACATTTTATAAATTCTGTAAGATTCTGAGGATGATAATTATCATCTTATTCTATCAATACTCATTTAGGTTTACTCACTATAACTTATTTTTTCAGCGTCTTACTTTTTAGAAATATTTGTCTTTATTTCATTCTTGTAGGATATTCTTGTTAAGCATAGATTTCGAGCTCAGAAGTCATTTTCTTTTCATATATTGAGGAAGAGAAAGAACTACTCCCTTCTGGTTTCAACTGTTGAAAAGTTAGTATGATCTGTCTATTCATTATTCCTTTGAAGTTAACATTGCCTTTGGCTCCTATTGGGACTTTTTCTGTCTTCAGTTTTTCTGAACTTTCACTTTATTGTGTCTAGATCTTATGTCTTCCTGTTCCCTGAAGATATATTCAGATTTATCTTATTTAATGAGTACACTTGTATTATATTAACTGTTGGTAAATTCTAATTTGACATTTTTGCAGTCTGTTTCTGTTGTCTGTTGTTTCTGCCAGTTTCATTCTGTAGTTTGTTTCCTTGAATGCTTAGTCGTAGTGGAAAGAAACCATATTTCTAAAAGTAACTTGAGGTCTAGGATAAAGATAGATTTCTCTAGAAAGAATATTTATTATCTTTCACCAAAGGCATAACACATAAACACAAGTGAAATCCAAGGCTTCAGTCACCCTGAAAAACTGAGATAACTGCAACCTAGGCTTTATTTCCATGCAACATCTTGTTTACTTTTAACTTGCTTTTATCATGAAGGTACATGGTTTTGGAATTTCAGCTTAATGTAATGAGGGTCTCTTGAATGCTCCCTCCTACTATAGGTGCTTCGCTTTTATTTCTATCTCCTTGGTCCCATAAATTTATCAAAAGGAAAGCTGAATTTTCAAGGAAAAAGAAAGACCATCAGAGCAAAAGCAGTTCCACTCATTTTTTTCACTGTATTCTATATTCTGGGTTTCTCTTTGGTTTTGGTCTGAGAATCCCTTGATATTATTCTAATTATTTAAATAATTTTAGGAATTTAAAAAAATATTTTTATCCTCCTTTGTTAGTTGCTTTCAGAAGAACTTAGTTCAAATAACTTAGCCTTTATGCAAAATAAGAAATTCTATTCTCAATTTTCATCTTTTTAATTAATTGAAAATAGAAGACTATAAATACTTTATTTGGTGAAAACTTACAGACTGAAAGTTCAGATTAAAGACTAATAAAAATTTAAGTAAATTAAAATTAAATACAAGCAGTTAACTCTTTAAAAAATAAAAGAATTGAGTAACTTTACTAAACGGTTGCTAAAACAAAAATATTCTAGAGCCCTGCCAAGGCCCTGCTACACAGAAACTGCAAGGCAAAAACTAAGATTCTAGCATTCTAAAGGATAAAGTAGACACTAACAGTAGACTAAACAGTGATCAATATAAAATATACGTAGAATTAACCATGCTTAATAAAAAAAGAGACAGAAATCATGAGCAAACGTCAGAATTGTACATATGTTCTTTCTTAATGAAGCCAGGCTTTGCTAACAGGTGGATCTGAAAAACTCAACAATATACTGAAAGAACCCAGAAAAGAAGTTATCCCCAAAATGTCTACTATTGCAATTCAATTCAACTAGTTGTAATTACGTAAATTAAACATTAAATTCAATAATTATACTGTTAATATTTCACAAAGCATATTTGAAAATAATTGTCTTTAAGAATTACAGAATCAGCAAATGTCTGATATACATATAGTCCCCCTTGATGAAGTTAAAAGACAAATTATACATAATGTAATACTGCCTTCAAACCTATATATGCAGGCATAAATTTAATTTTTATTAAAAATAATAGAAAATTTCCTAATTTACTTTATAAATTTATACATTTATGTGACTATCATAATGTAAATATTCTCATACTTTCTACTCAGTCTGATCTATTGTCCTGATTTATTTTCAGTGCTATAATTAGTTACATAAAAAGTAAGATGATTTTTAGATATTCAAATGCTATCAAATTATTTATAGATATTTTGTTAAAATTTCTCTATTTTGTAAAAATTATGTAAAAATTCAAAATAAATACATACTATATTAAAATTGCTACTTTTCTAATATTCAGAGTGAAGTTGCTCAGATTAACATAGAGCACGTTCAATTTTCAAGTACTTTATTTTGCTATAAGTCCCTCATGTCTAGCTGCTAACTGACCATTTCCTTGGTCATGCATAATTGATTAGAATAAAGCAGTAATGGTCATTGTAATCACTGGGTTAAACAGTCTTGACATGCACAAATATAGTTCACAATCAATAATTTTTCATAATAAACAAAACACCTGTTTGTTCTTTAGTTGATAAAATTATGCCTATTTAATAGGACGCAGATTTCACATTTGTTTGCCTACTCCTCCCATATTCCTTTCTCATTGTTCATGCAAGAAATCTCTAAAAATATTATTACTGTTATTTTAATTCCAAATCACTTATTTTTCTATAATTGGTTTTTGCCACATACTTCTTATTGCTCTGTAATAATCCCTCAAGATAAATAAATATATAAGTCCAGCACTCAGAGCATTGTTATATGGCCGCATAACAATTGTGATCAACCTGCATCATTAAATTCCTATTGGCTCACAGAGAATCCTTCTTCCACTTTATATTGGTCATTATATGTGGATTTTGCTCTTCATTAATTCCATATTGTCATTTAATTACTAAACTAAGTCTTCCTCTCCATTCTGCATACTTTCTCCTGGTATACAACCAAGAGAGAATTATTGTTCTTAAGGCCCTTATGATCTAATTAAAACCCAGATAAAAATGAGAACAAAGGGCAAAAGCTTGTCTGCAAAAAAAAAAAAAAAAAAAAAAAAAAAAACCAAAAAAACAAAAGGTGACTAGCTACAAATTAACAAGATAAAAAAAACAGGTTAGCTGCTGAGAGAATCAATAAGGAAGTCATAGAAACTAGTTGGTACTAGTCAAGGAAGATTTCATAAAGAACAAATGAAGTTCCAATTTACTCTGATTCCTTTGAGAAGCCCCCACTGATTTCCCAAAATAAAGGAAGTTTCCACTGCTCTATAAACCCACAGCACTTTAACATATCTCTATCACAGCACTCAGCCATTATATTGTAATCTATTGCCCCTCAGTAACTATAAACTTGCTGAGAAGAACTACATTATTGTGTTCATATCTCAAGCAAGTAAGTTCATATCTCAAGCAAGTAACCAACTGCCTCGATTACAAGTGTTTTCTCAATAAATAAAAGCGTCATCAGAACATGGATCTAGCAATACCACTTCTAGATATACATACAAAGGAAATAAAATCAATATCTCAAAGAGATATGCACTCCTATGTTCACTGCAGCAATATTAACTATAGCTAAGATACAGAAACATGGAAACAACCTAAGTGTCTGTTGATAGATGATTGGATTTTTAAAATGTGATTACATACACACACTGGAATATTATTTACCTAAAAAAAAAAAAAGGAAAAAAAAATCTTGTTTGAGATAAGATGGATGAACTGGGAGGATATTATGCTAAGTGAAATATGCCAGAAACTGAAAGACAAATCCTGCATAGTCTCACTTATATATGGAAACTAAAAAAGTCAAACTTATAGAAGTTTGGGGTCAGGGGGAGAGAGAGGAATGAAAGGTTGTTGGTCAAAGGATACAAAATTTATTTCAGTTATATGATGAATATGTTCTGGAGAGCTAATGTACATCATGGTGACTATAGTTAATAATAATGTATTCTATCTTTGAAATTTGCTAAGAAAGTGGATCCTAAGTTTTCTGATCATTAAAAGGTAAATATGTGAGGTGACAGGTTAATAAGCTGAATTAATCATTTTGCAATATGTACATATATCTATTTTTTTAATTAAAAAAGTACCACCTCCCACTCATGGACTACAATGATTCAGATATACTGGAATTAAAGTCCAAACTCTTTATGGCTTTGAGGTTTTGATACTTGCTATTCCCTCTTCTAGAATAATTTCCCCCACCACCATTTATACATATCCGTACACAGATACATATTTTGCATATTCATCCTTCTGATCTTAAAATGTTACTTTTTTAGAGAAGGTCTTCGTGAATTCCAGTGTAAATTAAGTCCATTAAGTCCCAAGAGTTGCCTCTCATAGCACCTTAAACTTTTCTTATGTTGCACTTAACCATAATTTGCAATAATACGTGTGTGTGTGTATGTGTGTATCCTTTACCACCAAACCAAGGTAGAAAAATACAAACAACGGCCTGTGAGATTTTTCCAAAGGTAGTTTCAAAGAAAAAAAAAAAATACTATCTATACATTCTAGCACATGTACAAATATCTAGAATAGAATTTCTTTGGTCAAAATAGCTTGTAGTGGCCCTGGGAACTGACTCAGGGGTTGACAAACTATGACCCAGAAGTCAAATCTCTATTCACTATCCAGTTTTGCACAGCCTTGGAGCTAAGAATAGTTTTCATATCTTAAAATTGTTGAAAAAATTTTTTAAAGAGTATAATATAAAATTACATTATAGCAAATTCAAATTTCAGTATCAAGAAACATGGTTTTAGCTGGGCACAGTTGCTCATGGCTATAATTGTAGCACTTTGGGAGGCCAAGGCAAGTGGATCACTTGAGACCAGGAGTTAGAGACCAGCCTGGCCAACATGGTGAAACCTCATCTCTACTAAAAATACAAAACTTAGCTGGGTGTGGTGGCAGGCAACTGTAATCATAGCTACTAGGGATGCTGAGGCAGGAGACAGTCCCTTGAACTGGAAAGTGGAGGCTGCAGTGAGCCAAGACTTCACCACCGCACTCCAGCCTGGGAGACAAAGGAAGACTCCATCTCAAAACACAAAAACAACAACAAAAAAACACATGGTTTCATTAGAACATAGCATGATCATTCATTTTCATTTTTATATCATTTGTGGCTGCTGTCATGCTATAAAGACAGAGTTTAGTGGTTACAACACAAACCATGTGGCATGCAAGGCCAAAATTACTTATTGTCTGGCCCTTTATAGAAAAAAATTTACATACTGTTATTCCATCCAAATTATTATTCCAGGCAAAACATGGTAATTCAATTCCCTTTGGAAATGACTGGCTGAGTTATGGGTGTGTGACCCAATTCTGGCCAGTGAGAAATGAAGAGAAATCTGTGAGGCAACTTCTCAGAGATATTTTTCTTTCTTTCCTTCCTTCCTTCCCTCCTTCCTTCCTTCCTCCCTTCCTCCCTCCCTTCCCTCCCTCCCTCCTTCCTCCCTCCCTCCTTCCTTCCGACCCTCCCTCCTTCCCTCTTTCCCTCCTTCCTTCCTTCCCACCCTCCCTCCTTCCCTCCTTCCTTCCCACCCTCCCTCCTTCCCTCCTTCCCTCCTTCCTTCCTTCCCTCCGTACCTCCCTCCTTCCTTCCTTCCTTCCTTCTTTCTCTCTCTCTCTCTCTCTTTCTTTCTTTTAAGATGGAGTTTTTGCTCTTGTTGCCCAGGCTAGAGTGCAATGGTGTGATCTCAGTTCACCACAACTGGTGTCTCCTAGGTTCAAGCGATTTTTCTGCCTCAGCCTCCCGAATAACTGGGATTACAAGCATGCACCACCATGCCCAGCTAAGCTTTTAAGAATGACATACAGATATGATGATATACTAATGTTTCCTTTATACTTCTGTGTGCACTTGTATCTGGATATAATTCCTATAATTGTTATACCAGCACACCGAGGAGGGTAGAAAAAAGGGAAGCAAAGAGAAGCAGAGGTAGAACCCTGGCATATCTTTCCCTGTGTTGTCCTATCTGTGAACAACTTCTAGCATTAAATGACAAATTTTATTTTTCAGTCGATTTGCATCAAAGTTTGCTGTAACTTGGAGCCAAAGGTATCCTAACCACACATAGCTAAATCCAAAACTGTATGTCATGCTATTGGGTCCAGGAACTTGTGAAAAAAGAAAACTTACCTCAGCATTTATTACAGAAAGATGTATCTGTAGAGTTTAAAAGTATAAATTCAACACCTAAAAAAAAGAGTCTAGAATGGGGATGTTAGCTTGGGACTTTGTTTCTTCTCTGCCAGTTAGCAAGCAGGTCTCCTCTCTGCGATACCAAAGGAAAGTCTAAAATTCATACAAGCCCCATTTTTCTGTATATGCCTCTGAATTTTAGGGAGAGCAAGGGTAGGCTACAAAATGGAATACCAGAAGTGCAGCATATGTCATGGCAACAGCACATGGATACTAGATAAAACTCTGATCCATTACTGATAGGGATAATTTACTTAGTCACAGGGGGTCACATCATAATAAAAAATATAGCAATTATAACAGCTAACAACTTATATGGAGCTTATTATGTACCAGGCACTTTCAAAGTACAGTTGACCCTTGAACAACATGTGTTTGAACTATACAGGTCCCCTTATTCATGGATTTTCTTTTGATGCTGCAACCCCTGGAACAGCTGGACCAATTCTTCCTCATCTTCCTCCTCCTCAGCCTACTCAATGTGAAGACAATGAGATAGGAGATGATCCACTTTCACTTAATAAAAAGTAAATGCATTTTCTAATTCTTATGATTTTCTCAATAACATTTTCTTTTCTTTAGCTTACTTTAAGCTAAAGCTTAAAGCTTTTCTTTAGCTTACTTTAAGCTATATTCGTAAGAATATAGTATATAATACATATAGCATACAAAATATGTGTTAATCAACTGTTTACATTATCAATAAGACTTCTGGTTAATAGTAGACTGTCAGATAAATTTGATGGGAGTCCAAATTTATACATGGATTTTTGAGTGCACAGGGTTCAGCGTCCCTGACCCCCAAGCTGTTCAATGGTCAACTGTACTTTATATATATTAACTTTTATTCTACCAATAAATTTATTTGACTAACCAAACTTGCAATGGGAAGATCTGAGGGCAAGAGGTCTTGCATCAGAGTCCAGGCTTTTAATCAATACATCATACTGTCCCTTATCTGACTCTCAGTTTTATCATCTGTAAAATGAGGATTGTTCATTAGAAGAGAAACATCCTCTATGAAATGTGGACAGAGTAAATTAGCAGCACTTAGTGCTCGCAAAAAATTACAAGTCACATGAACCTGTTTCGGAAACTTTAAATTGATGTAAATTTAATGATTTAAATTTTAATTGATATAAATTTAATGATTTAAATCATTCGTCAATACTATAAGAATACAAATAACATCACTATTCATACAGGCTAATATATAAACAAAAGTGTCCCTTTATATTTCTTGTGACTGAAATGTACTCAACAACAACAGCAACATTTCAGACCTTTGACAGTAGGTATGCTTTCCTAAGTCATTGGTAAGAGTATTATTTTTCTCTACTCTTTAATCTTTATACACAAGGAAAATACATCTTTTGCATTTCCTCATAATCCTATGT
Source organism: Aotus nancymaae (assembly GCF_030222135.1). Lineage (NCBI taxonomy): Eukaryota > Metazoa > Chordata > Mammalia > Primates > Aotidae > Aotus > Aotus nancymaae. The sequence goes on along the minus strand of NW_026988507.1, from coordinate 5,373,578 downwards.
TTTATAGAAATAATAAAGATCCTATCCAACGTTTTCAGCAGACTTTATTATATATTCTTTAATACAACACTAATTATTATTCACACAAATGAATCAAACCTAAATAAATCAGGGTTGGCACTATTATCATCACTATACCTATAATGTGGCATAAAAGGGAATCATATAAATGACTGAGTGTTGAGAAATGCTTAGTTTCCATGGGGCCCTAATTAAATTAAATACTTTGCTTATTGAATAAGATTAGAAACAACCAGGCAGCTTTTTGGCTTATACAAACCAAATCCTTCAAACCTGGACAGTATGAAAGCAATGAAAAGATCTATCCATTTACCAAATTAAAAGAGTCAGAACTTAAGCTCAACTTTCCAAATTAAGTATTCAAGCAATAAAATCAAATACCAAAGAGGGACTATTAATGATTAGCAAAGAGGAAGAGACTAAGAAAAAAACAAAGTTAATATTTCTCCACTTTATGGGAATTGAGTTATAGTGAATTTGCACATACTCATAAATAATTTAGAGACTATAAAAGGCAAAATGATTCTGATACAGAGATCTCAGTATTAAATTAATATCACTCATGCCACATTAACCTTGCAAGATGAAATCAGTTTTCTCAACAAAAAGATGACTCCAAAAGGACTAAGTCTGATACTTCATTAACATTGACAAGGGTTTGAATCAAAGATTGGCAGGTAATGACCCTCTTGAAGCTGTCTATTCCTTCAGTTCAGTCTCTCCCTAAAGGTTTAGTTAAAGGCAAACTGCAAAAGAAATTTCCCTTGGGAACAGCAGGAACTACTGTAAAGGTAGGAAGATAAATAATGTACTATCAGCTTTTTAAAAATTACTTATCATACATATTCAGTATTCTCATCCTTAAGAAAGGGTAATTTCCTTCCCCTTTTTTCTGAAGTACACTTCTATGTGTAAGAAAGAATGCAAATTTTTGTCATTACCCTATTATTTTTCCCGATTCTATTTTAATATACTTTTAGCCATTTTCCTTTCCTTCTGGCATCTCTTAACCTGGACATAAGTAGCACACATCAAAAATTACTGCAGCACTGAAGTAGGTGTCAGATGACACCTCTTCTTGCTCACACATATTATTTCTTTTAACATTTCCTTCTTTTATAGAAGTAACTATATTGTCAACTCCTTAGAAGAGAGACTAAGAAAAAAAAATTGATGTCATTTGAGGATTATTACTTGTATTTCCAATATGCCATTATGCATAGCTAACACGAATAATGAGGTGAAGTCACCCTCGGAGCAGGAAAGGAGAGGGGTCTACTGAGGGCATTCTTACAGCAGTGGCAAACTGTGACATAAGAGAAGAGGTGATGTCATCATTCAGAATGTAATTATTCAGGAGGACAAATAACACCAAAAAAAAAAAAAAGAAAGAAACTGACACAAGATAAGAAGTACTGTCTTGTGCACTATGTAAAACCTGTCACTTAGTGAGTTTACAACAGACAGAAATGTTGGAAAATATTCTCAAACAACAAAGTAATTATTATGAACAGGTAAAGAAATATGTAAATCAGGAAATTGGCAGGAAGAAAAGGAGAAATTAGAAAAGGTGCATATAGCAAGATATATAAAGAGAAAGAACATTTACAAGGAGAGAGTATATACACCAAGCTCATTGCAATACACAGTGCAAGAAAAGTCCCCTTCTCTGCAAAGGTTGGAACTAGAAAAGTGCTATTCTTCAAACAGTAAGAAAACCACACACCAGAGATTATGTTTTCCATTTACATTCTTCAAAAATAAAATAAAGTTAACAAATGTGTGCTGTTAAAGATCACATGAAAAGGGGAAGTATGTTTCTTTATGGTCTCTGCAGCAGATGCTGTTCAGAGAAGCCCATAATCACCTAGCAGGTAGACAGATAAGAAGGGACATTTTTTAAAAATTACATGTTAGGACAAATTATTTGGAGACTTTCATAAGAGGGTAGGTGTTCCCTAATACATTAATGCTGGAGGATTCGCTGACAAGAAACAAGAAGTTTTTATGTGTTTGTTTTTGAGATGGAGTCTCGCTTTGTCACCAGGCTGCAGTGCAGTGGCACGATCTCAGCTCACTGCAACCACCACCTCCCAGGTTCAAGCAATTCTTCTGCCTCAGCCTCCCAAGTAGCTGCGACTACAGGCAAGCACCATTATGCCCAGCTAATCTTTTGTATTTTTAGTAGAGACGGGGTTTCACCATACTGGCCTGGATGGCCTAGATCTCTTGACCTCGTGATCTGCCCGCCTCAGCCTCCCAAAGTGCTGAGATTACGGGCTTGAGTCACCACACCCAGCCGTAAACAAGAAGTTCTGTGGGCTTTATAAGTTTATACACTTCCATGTGACCATATTGTGTAAAGCATAAAAAATCAAGCAACTCTGAAAATCAGTTTATTCTATGAGTATATACAGATCACCAATGCTAAAATTTCACTAATAAAACATGGAGTAATTGAAAACTTGAACTACCAGAAAATTCACTAGATTCAGGTGACCATTGCTCATGGAGAAGGAATCTTTCTTCATTCTTTTCTCAGTTGCCACTCTCCCAGGTTCATAACACTCAAAAACATCAGTGTGGGTCACAGCATTCAGGAAAACCTTCCATTATATTTTTATACATCCAGGCTTGGATATACCACACATATCCAGAGATATAAGTCTTGATAGCAAGCATAAACATGTTTGAAATGGAAAAATGAAGATAACAGGTTATGAATGCAATTAAGTCAAATGACTTAACCAAAATTCAGCATTTCTAAAAGTGATTCAAAAGAAAATTACAGCAAGAGTCATTATAAAATAGTAGGCAATATGCAAGAAGGTATTTAGGTTCTCCCTAAAATACTATTGTCAGGAGAATAAAAATTAGGATTTAGCAACAGCCTTTCAGTCCAAAAGTGCAGAATAAAGCTTCTAAAAGGACCTCACAGAGAAGATTAAATTACCACAGAATTTCATAAAGAATTCATTGAATGCTTAAGCAGTTTCTGTGGAGGTCAAAGGGAACCAATCAGAAAATTGGGGTCATTAAGGGATGAGAGACAGGGTAATAGGAGCTGAAATATAATTATATACTAAGTGGAAGGGGAAGGAAGAAATAGCAGAAATAATAAGTGCTGTTTTGGTTTTGGATGAATCATTTTTTTCTTTAAAGACATTTATAGACTAACTCCGTTGTTTTTCCCTTCAATGATATTTTATTCTTTATATTCTATTTTAGAATTATGGCCTCAAGGGAGTGGCTCAGGTGATGGAAGTATCGGAGCCTTTGATAGATATTTCACATATATTTAATTGGGAATTTGAACCATACTTCATCTTTCTTCTTAAAATGCTCATTAAAATCTAGTATTTCACTATACAAATATGTGTATGTATTACATTTCAACTTCATTTTCAAGAAGCAAGTCTATAAAACATAAAAGCAAGAAGTGATAATAAGCTAAAAATCCACATGTAGGGATAACCAAGATAACATTTCATATTTTTCCTGTGTTCCCTTTTTCCTCTCCCTCCCTCCTGTGTTTACTTTGGAGTCTATAATTCTAAAACTTGTATATGTTGTTAAAACATGCATACTTTATCTTTTAAGCAAGTCTCCTTAATTCACTGAAATTTGAGATAAGAATAATGAGTTAATCAAAACTTAAAATACGTAAACTGGTAATTCTGCTCTAAAATTATAAAAAATAAGTTATTCTGAGCTTTAGTTAGTTGGTGTATAATCTAAGCCAGAGGTGTCCAATATTCTGACTTCCCTGGACCACATTGGAAGAAGAATTACCTTGAGCCACACAGAAAATACATTGACACTTACAATAGTTGATGAGCTAAAAAAAAAAAAAAAAGTCAAAAATATGTCATAATGGTTTAAGAAAGTCTACGAATTTGTGTTGGGCTGTATTCAAAGTCGTCCTGGGCCACGTGCAGCCCATGGGCCACAGGTTGGACAAGCATGATCTAAGTCTTCAATTTGAACTTCCTTGCAAAAATGTTATGCTGCCATTCTACTTTACACACATTTCTATACAAAACTGACTACTCTAGAATTGATTCAAATTACAAAGTCAGCAGAGGAGTTACTACAGTTAGAAAGCAATACAGAGAAGACAAGGAGTGTGGTTTTATGAACATAGCAAATACCTCACACCTAGTTATTTTCAGATTCAAAAAGCTCTTTCACATGCAGTATTTTATAATTATCTTAATAACACCGTTGAATAAGGCTTATTTTGTTCCAGCAGTATGGTTAACATACAGCATCTCATTTAAGCTCACAAGAAACAAACCAATAGAGAAACAGTGAAATCAAGGTGATCTTAAATGATTTACCCAGGTTCACAATGCTGAAAAGTGACAGAGACTAAACTCCAAACCAGAACTGATTGCAGTTAATTACCACCTCACTACAGCTTTTGCTTTCAAACAAACGGAATGACATTCTTGGGAGATCAATAAAATTCAATTCAGAAAGTCCTGAAACATGCCCCAGAACTCAGCATTTAGTTTCCCTGCTACCTCTCTAATGGCTCCTCTTGTTCTTCCTATTCCCTAAATACACAGTATATTCCCCTAAATATGTTCCCCAACTTCCTACCTTCAGACTGCATCCTTGTCTCCTGAAAATCATCTTTTCCTCTCCACTGAGCACCATTATTCTTACAACTGAAATTGCTGGTATCATTACTCCTCTTCCAAACTATAATCAGTCAATTGCCAAGTCATATACTGCCACGGTGATGCCCCACTCACTGCCACTGCCGAGGCTTAAGTCCTCATTGCTATCTCGTAACTGTTGCAAACAGGCTGAAAATAAGATTTCAGGTCCCCAGGAGGTCTTGCAGGGTCTTGTAAGCCACAACTCCTTTTGCATGTCATCTCCCACCACACCTCTTGGACTCCCCAACCCTGCTGGCCTGAACTCTTTGCAGTTCATTACACACAGGGTCAAGCACACGCCTGCCCTAGAGTCTTGCCCTTACTGTTCTCCAAATAGTTACACGGCTGACTTCTTCACTTAATTCAGGTTCAAATGTCGCCTCCTCAAGAGACCATAGCACCCTGTCCCTATTACACCCCATACCCTTATCCTGATTGTTTTCCTTCATGGTACTTTCAATTTCAAATCACTAGCATTTATTTTGTATTTATTACTCCCCATCCACCCCAAGAGAGTAAGCTGTACTCAGGCCAGAGATTTCTATCACTTTCATTCCCTACCTTGTCCCTTGTCCTTTGACTACTGCCTAGTACATGGGAACACTGAGGTATTTGTTGAATGAATGGATGAAAGAACATCTGAATAAATCTAACAGGTTTTTCTTTTACTATTTTCTCCCTCTCTGCTTTTACCATCCACAATATTATCAGTGTGGCTCAAAATACAGCAAAACGAAATATGGAATTGGTAAGCCTCAAAGTATTTTTGGGGAACAGTGAGTAGGTCGGTGAAATGCCATATAAATAATGGCCTAGGACCTGGCTGTGTTGACTTCATATGCACTATTTCTAATACCTTGTTTCAGGGAATAATAATAATCCTTACCTCACAGGACTATTTTAGGGATTTAATGAGGTAGTATATATAATCTGCGTATATAAAATGATTGATACAGGGCTGGCACATAGAAAGCATTCTGTAAATATGAACCAGTATTACAATGGCTGGCTTGCAGCCAGTTTTCTATTGCTGCTCTAGGGTTTTAAATATCATGGTGAGGATTTTGTACCTAATGTATTTCTAAGGAATGTTTTGTTAAATTTTCTCCTAATTAGTAAATATTTTGAATGACTACATTTTTGTTTCATACTCTTCCTAGGCCATGTTTCCCTCTTTCATAATGTTATCTATCTAGAGTTGCAGAATCTAAATGACGCTTTGAGGGAAAAAGTCATTTCTGTATTCCATATTATAAGCAAAGATAAATCCCAAATGTATTTAAACATTAAAATGATATCAAGAGAAGAATTAAGAGACTATTTGAAGATATTTGGAAATAGAGGGAAAGTTATTTTAAAGCCATTTGAAGAATTCATAAAGAACAAGATACCATTTTACTCCTATTAACATGACAATACAATTTTAAAGTACGATGTTCAGTGTTGGTAAAGAAGTATACTAACAAATCCGGTATAACTGGAAGTAATTTGGTAGTTTGTAGCAAAAGAATTATAATGATGAATAGTCTCTGGCCCAGTTATTACTCTTTCAAACACTTACTCTGTGGAAATATTAATAATCCTATACTTAAGGTAAAGCACGAGACATCACCGTTTTGTTTCTCTGTTACCTAAATGGAAATGTCAGGAGCATCATCAACTCTCTCCTCTGTACTCTACATTCACACAAATGCCAAGTATTTATATTACCAAAGCTATTCCTTTTCTTTTATTTCCACTGCCATCATCCCGGTTTAAGTTTCATTAATTTAACCTAGACCACAGTCCTTATGATAGTCCAAGATTTTTATGCCAGGGATTCTTGGAAGTACCACTACTGTTAGAATTAATATGATTACAAGTATAGCAGCAAAAAGATAAAATGATTGCTATTTATGGAAGATACGACTGACTATCTGAAAAGAAGATAAACCCTGAGAAACCACTTGAACCAATAATTGAGTTATAAAATAAGTAGACCAAAATCAATAGCTTTCCTTTGTACAAATAATAACCTATTGAAAAATATAAAGTAAATAAATCTATTCTCTCAGCAGTGAAAAATATAAAATACTGTGAAAAGCATTGCAAACCTACAATTTTTCCATCAAGATTTACTATCAACAATTCTGTGAGGCAGCTAATTCAACAAAAACTCAAGTATCTCTTGCTTCTTTTCTTCCTCTTTGTGAACCAGCCAAATAAACTAGATCCATTCATCTGGACCTAGTAGTTTCGAATAATTATCTTTCCAATGCACTGTGATTCTCCTATTACATAACTACACACATCCCACCAACCTCTTCCTCAATGCCAAATACTCAGTTCTCTGGAATTCTAGTTCTACCCTTTCCACAGCTTCAACCTCTTGGCCTTTTGGCTCTCCCTGAATCCTGCGATTCCAGCAAGAACACCACTTGCCCCATGGACTTCTCAAATGGTAGCTGCAAATTCTTTGACCACCATGGATACTGCATATATACCATGAACTACACATTTGTACTTCAGAGTCAGAAGGTACAGTTATCACTTTTCTACCCCAACAAAAAATACCTGCTCTTTGAGGTTCCTGTTATTAATTTCCCTGTCTACATACACACCCATGCACACACACATTCATAGACTCTCTCCTTCATTCATTGCTGACTTTGAAATCTGGGTCACAATCTCTCTCTCCGTCACAATGTCTGTCACATTCTGAAGGATTCTGACATACATGTGATTGACCTATCCTGCACCCTGGCCTTTTGACTCCTTGGCTCTCTCCTCACCTCCACTTCATCTGTATAGCCACAGTTTTGTCATCACTCAAAACTACTCCACCTCTAAAAGCTCTGAAACAGAAATTTTACTTTCCCTCCCTAGCTCCTTATTCTTCCAGGTGGCCTCTTCAACTATTCCTATTGCATTTATTCTTCAACCTCGTTATTGTGCCATATGAACTAACTTTCTCCCTATTGATGATCCTGTAACTATCCGTACCTTCTTCTCTATCCAATATAAATATCTTTAAGTCTCAAAGTTCAGTTAGTTTTTGATATTATCATAAACTTCTTTGTCTGGAAATCAAAATCCTAATGATGGATGAATCAATCTACTTTTCTCATGCCTACATCTTGGTTGTCAAAAGGTCGGGGCAAATTGTATAATCAGATGGATAAACAGCACAACTTCTGGTTATCAACTTTATCTGGGACCTCAAAACTTTCACAGGCTGTTTTTGGTACATTGCAATTTCACCTATGACTCTGCCTCTTCTCTCCAAAAATTCACTTTAGATCACACTTCACAGAAAAAAACAAAAGATGTCAGACATAGACTCAACTCCTTTAACTTCCTTTCCATCAAATAAACATTTAGTTGCATCAATATCCACCCATTTCTCCTTCCCTTCTGTTTCTACATGAGTGTCTCTTCTCCTAGCAAAGTTCAAATCCTTCAATTATGCTCTGAATCCTATGCTTTCTGCTCTATTTATACCATCTGTTAATTCCTCTTTACATTCTCAACCTTTCTCTCTTCCCTTCTCTCTCATTTTTTCTCTCTTTTTCTCTCAAATGCTAATGAATACCTGCCATCAGCATTTAAATATTGTCTCTTCCTATTTCTTCCCATTTTAAAAAATTGAAAAAGATTCCTGAGCCCTACATGTGCATTCAGTAACTATGCCATGCCTCCCCCCATTCAGACCCAAATGTATTACAAAAAGCATCACCATTTCTCCCACCCACTCCCCATAGCCCACTCTAATCTGGTGTCCTTTTGCAGGCCAGCAAACATGCTTTCAAAAAGACAACCATCTCCACATTCTGAATCTCATGAAAAATGGTAAAAGCATCATTTTATGTCCTCTTAGCACCTTCTGTTACCACGCATCGCTTCCTACTTCCTAAAATACTCTTCCTTTAGCTTCCTTGGTACAATAATACTTCTAATTTTGTGTGTAATTTTCTGGCAACTCTTTCTCATGTTATTTTACAGACTCTTCCACTTCTTACAGGTTTTAAATGTTGAAGCACCTCAAGGATAGGTCCTTGCTCCCTTTTCCTCTCTATATATTATCTCCTTAAGTGACTCTGACCATTCCTATGGCTCCAGTTAGCAGCTACACAAATGACTCCCCTATTTATAGCTCCAGCTCAGACCTTTCTTCTAAACATCAGACTTACACATAAAACTTCAATATTTCCTCTTAGATGTCTGTGGGCATCTCAAACTCCTTATGGCCAAAAGTGAATTCAAAACCTAATTGCCCTCCAGTATTCTCTACTTCAATAAATAGTATAATCATCATAGCCATTCACCCACTTTGCGACACATCCATGATATGTCTCTCTCCCTTGGTCCTTGAAATCCAATTACCATAGGCAACCTATTCTACCTCTCATACATACAAATCTATTTGCTTCTTTCCATAAAATGGAAAGAAAAAATCAAACTAGAAAAGATTTTCTTTTTAATGATGATAACATCTTGTGCTGGTGTGGGTGATGAAAACAGGCACTTTCAGATGTTGCTGAAGTGTAAATTGGTAAAACCATTGAGAATTATACAGCAATATGTGCCAAAATTCTGCATATTTTATACATTGTTCAACCTATAATTCCCCTTTTTTACATTGACTTGATATAATTGTGGCAGTAGTTTTATAATAGTGAAACCTGGAAACAAATGAACAGTAAATTTGAAATACTTTGATGTTTATCCTCAAAGCATAAGGAAGTGTTTGAAGGGTTTTAAACTGGAGTATGAATCATTAAATATTATAATTTCTATAGATGATTCAGCAGCAATGTGGGAACTGGGTTGAAAAATCAGAAGGGATATGGGAACATTAGTTAGGGTCATTAATATTTTATCTGCTAGAACATATTTTGTTTCATCTGGGAAAAGGTCTCTTTTGATACAGGAGATTATAAATACACACACACACACACACTCAATGTATGTGAAAATTCATCACTGTTTTCAGCACAATCTAAAGAGACTCTATCAGCTCAGAATTTTTAGTAGTTTATCATGTTTTATGTGATAACTAGATCACTTGGGGAATTTTTTTATCCTCAAAGTATTCAAAATCTGAAAATTGCTTTAACTCACCCTGATTTAAAGTTTGCAACATTCTTGACAAAATAAAGAATTTAGAAAGAACAGTCCTTTCTATTCTGTTCAGGATGAATGCTTTTTCTAAATGCCATTCACTGTGTCAGTTGTGCTACACATAACCCCTAGTTACTCTGCTTTATTAAATCCCCACTTCAAAATATAAAAAGAATAAATGACACAATGAATAGAAGTACAATTATTATTTTTTGCAGAAGATGCACAAGCACAATAATCTCAACTTATTGTTAATATGTACAGATGCAAATGAGTACAGTAAAAATCCTTGGAAGAGGGGTCAAAATATGAAACACCTTATTCAATAAATGTTGTAACATGTTTTAAACATCTACTATGCATTAGATACTGTCAAGTGATGAAGATACAGAGATAAATGACAGATGAACCTTGCCCTGTATGAATAACTCAATTCATTCAATACAAACTCAATTCAGCTTTCAATATAAAGCTTGGTTAGAATTTCTTCAGAAGCCTCATACCTTACCTGCCACTCATTCAGGACCGCTGTTATTTCCACCCTGTGACTGAAATTCAAAAGGTTAACCACTTCTGACCTCTGTGTTTCTGAACTAGTATTCTTTAAAGGCACTATATCATGTTTCTATTCTGTTCTATTTGAAACACTATCCAAAAAGTAAAACTTCATGCCTCTGACATACCATGTATTGCTTTAACCATAGATGGCCTCAGACATGGCAACTGACCACTGGTTCACCAACTTATTGATATGACCTGAAAATGCACCCTGCCCCAATGCTGGAACAGAGTCAGAGTAAGAATCATATCACTGATGTCAATGAAGGCCACCATACTTCCTATCTTGTTATTCTTGGGTACGACTACCCAATTTGAAAGTAGCTTCCAAACACATTATTCCTTCTTTCACCTTCAGACCTTGTTCACTTTCCTCCCTCCTGAATCATCCTCCCAGGGTATTAAAAAAAAAAAACTGTAGAAAAGGCTACAAGTTTTTGCATCCCTGTTTCTTTGTCCCTTTCAGTGTGACTTTAAAGGTTTTCCATCATCTATACTAGCCTTGTGACTTGAGGAGACCAATAGAATGTGGTAGAAATAATGATGTCTGAATTCCTAGTTTAGGAGTTAAGACATTTTGCTAGTTTTGACTTTTTAAAAATATGCAGCCATCATATAAAGAAGGCTGAGCTAACATGCTAGTTGAAAGATGATATGGAAAGACGCTCTAGTCATCTCAGCAACAAAAAGTGAAAGTGTCATAAACCAACCATCTGAACTGACACACCAGCTAACTACAGATCCACAAGCAAGCCCAGCATGATTTAGAAAAAAAAAAAAAAAAGATCCCAGTTGAATTCAGTCTAAATTTCTAATATGCCAAACTGTTTTTTAAACTACTAAATCCTGGGATGTTTTGCTACACAATAAATGCCAACTGATAAGATGGGCTTCCAATCCTCCATCTCAACCAGTGACCACGTAGATCCTCTACAACTTAACACCTCACTCTCAGTGAAACCTGGGTTTTCAGTTAAGACAATGCTGCTTACTCTGAAGTCCTCTCATTTAGACTGTTTATTTCCCACACCACATGTATGCTTGCTATAGGAAGGAGTGTCACTTCCAAAATATCACTATCTCACCCTCAGGAAAGAATTCAACTCCTTTAATGTTTATGGCATCTGTCTCCTTCACTACATTTTAAAATTTGTATCATCTATCTATGGCATAGTCACTGGGGACTTTGGAACCTGAAAACATTCTTTCTCTCTACCTTAGGCTGGGATTTGTCTTGGGAAATTTTTAATGGCCTTTGGGAAACTTGTTCAACACCTAGAATCTAAATTTGCTTGACTCCTTGCCTCCTCATATACGGTGAATTTCATTTCCTATCACTTAAGCATTCCATTTCCATAGCTATACCCTTGAACATGTTACTCCATCAAAATTAGTCAACCCTCTGAAATATTTCAACTCTTAGCCCATGAGACTTCTTTCACTAATATATTAAAATAAACAAAATAATAAAGATTTAAAAAAACAAAACAAAAGGATTCAACAACAAAATTCAACTGAATAACCATAGAAAAATGTTTATGGTATTCATCAAAGAATTATCTTTAAAAGATACCAGAATCAGACATATTCCAAGCTTTTAAATCAGAGACAGATAATTATCATAATATATAAAAGTGATCAAGAAGCAAGAACAAATTATCCAAAGAAATTCTTAAAAAGACGAGTGATGGTAGATTTGCTCTCCTGAATAATAACTCATACTAGAAAGTTATGATAAAATATTGTAGAATTAGTATCCTAAGACAAAATAGATTAATAGAGAATAAGAAAATCTAGAAACAGAGTCAAATACATGTAAATATGTCTAATGTAACAGAAAGGTGCAACATCCATCAGTGAACAAAATAATTATTTAACAAACGGTACTAGAATTGTTGGTTAATTTGCCTAACCAAAAAAAAAGTTAACTAGATTATTATCTCATGTACACAAAAAATGAATCCTAGGTTGTTTAAATTTAAAATGAAAAAAAGAAGGGGACATTCAGAGGCTGGATAGTAAATATTTTGATGAATAAAAAGAGGACAGGACCTTTTAAAGCATGACAACACTGAAAGCAGAACTATTAGGAAAAGACTGAAAGACTCAAATACATGATATTTTACATATTTTTGATTGAAAAACACTTAATAAAAACATTATGAAAATATATTTGTAACATATATAGTAGATAAGTTTTATTATAAAAAGAGCTTATACAAATAAGAAAAATGCAAAGAATTAATTTTTAAATTGCACAATGTACATGAAAAATTAATTCATAAAACAAATACAAAGAATGTTTATACATTGTTGGTGGGAATGTAAATTAGTACAACCTCTACAGAAAATCTGGAGATTTCTCAAAGAACTAAAAATAGAACTACCATTCAACCCAGCAATCTCACCATTTGGTATCTACCAAAGAAACAGAAATAATTATAGTATATTAAAAAGACCACTGCACTCATATGTTTACTGCAGGACTATTCACAATGGCAAAGTCATGGAATCAACCTAAGTGTCCATCAATCCAATCCATCAATGAATAATTAGATAAAGAAAATGTGACATGTATATACCATGGAATACTATACAACCATAAAAAAGAATGAAATCATGTGTTTTGTAGTAGCATAGATGGAGCTGGCAACCATCATCCTAAGTAAAATAACTCAGAAACAGAAAATCAAATACTGCATGTTCTCAGTTATAAGTCAGAGTTAAACAATGGGTACACATGGAATACAAAAGGAAATAACAGATACTGGGGAGTTCAAAAGGGGAGAGAAGAAGGGGCATGAGGGTCGAAAAATTACATATTGAGTACAATGTTCAGTATTTGTGTGATGGGCACACTAGAAGCCAAAACTTCAACATTATACATATATTTATGTAACAAACCTGTACATGTGCCCCCTGAATCTATAAAAATAAAATACATTAAATATGTTTTTAAACAAAAAAAAATAGAAATTTTCAACAAACATAATGAAAAAAAAATTCAACAATCTAGATTTTTACCTCCACTTTAGTCCTTTATCCCAGACTCCAGGCTGAAATATCCAACTAGTTGCACTACATTTCCACTTAAATAGCTAACAAACCTCTTAAACATAATATGTCTAAATTGAATTTGATCTTAGCCACTCTCCCAAATATAGCTCAATTACCAGCCTTTCCAATCTTAGGTATTAGCAACTATGTCCTCTTACTTCCTTGATCCAAAAACTCTGTAATCATCCTCAACTCCTCTCTTTCACTGATACCCATTTCTCACCATTAAAAACCCTGTTGGCTCTACCTTCAAAATATAATACATCCAAAACCTAATCACTTCCCATAACTTCCACCTAATGAAACTTCCATTATTTCTTCCCTATATAATTTCAAAAACACACTTGCCTTGCTTAAAATGTGTAACCAGCAACCCACCGACCTTGGCATAATAATAAAACTTAATTTAACCCCATCCTACCTCTCTAGCTGAATCTCATATTATGACTCTCCACACAGCAGTCAATTCTGTCACCTTTTACAGCATGACGCCTCCCTACACAGAGCCTCTACATATTCAGTCTCCCAGCTTACACATTCTTCCTTCCCCTCTTCACTAGTTAAATGCTATCTTTCATTAGAACTCAACTCCAACATCCTTTTCTCAGGAATACCTTCCCTGATCTCCCTGATAGTAGAATTTTACTTATTTCAGGTGCTTTATCAGCACCCTATGGCTGCACCCTTGCATTGCATACTTGATCATTACATGATTACAGAAAAGAGATTCAGTGGTAAAAAACTCATTTCACCTTTATTTCACTTAATTTCTATATGCCTACAACAATTATTCCATATTACTATTTCTAGATCATTTCAAGAGACATTCTCCAGCTCCTAAATTCATTCCTGGGCACATGGAAAATTCAGCCAGGATAGTTAATTCAATTCTTACATCCCACTTCATATTCTACTGATTATCTCCCCTGCCTCTAAGTCCTTCAGCATTTAGGAACTGCGGTCTGAGGAGACATTATACATTAAATAAATCAGTGAACAAGTACAATGTGCATCTTGTTCTATACCAGCCCACTCCCTCCCTTCTTTCCAACTAACAAATAAAAGTGACCTTTCTGAGATTCAGGGCCTGAGAAATGCTAGAGATAGACTACAAGCATGAACATAGATGGGTGAATTATTAACATTGCTTTGCTGTAAAATGTCCTAATTTCTGGTCAGGAAAGCTCACTTTTTTATTGGTTTAAAGGCCACTTTTTTTCATTGGTTTAAAAGCATGATGCTTACCTACAAAATAGTATGAAAAGAATATGCTATCTACTGCAATTTTTTCTCCTCCTCAAAGCATAATAAAGGATTAGCTTCCTAAATTTAATAATAACGATTTAGGCAAACAAACAAATAAACAAACAAAAGGCTCTTGTTTTGTGGTTTCCTATAAATAATGCTACAGTAAATTACATGATCCTAAAACTGGTTAAAAAGGCTTCATTGGTTAAACAAAGACCAAGAGAATATCCAGGGCCATTTGCAAACACTCGCTTTCAGCATCATGAGGTATATTTGTGCAGGCTCACTAACTCCTTGTAAATCACCATCTTTTAAACCACAAGAATCGAGTGGCACAGAGCACAATTCTAAGAGGATGGATTAATGAGAGAATTTTTACAAAGGACAAAAGAGAAGTTAAGCTTTTGGAAAATACATTGTCCTAAAGTTTTCTAATGCTGGATTGCTCTTATTAATCTTCTTACTCTTATAAGATCTACAATAAAAAACCAGAGACTTCAATGTATGTGGAGTACTAATAGTTAACAAGTTGGAAGAGAACATTTAATTTAGCATTGAGACAGCACAATCTTTCTCAGCAGAAACACCCAGCATAAACTAAAACTATTTTACAAGACTATACCAAGCTATAAAGGCCTAGGAAATTAGACAGATGTGATTTATTCCACAAGTACTCAGAAAAAGACTTCATCTAATAAAAATGCAAAGAAAACTTTTTCAAAAAGCTTTTGGTACTAAAGAATTCTACATGATCTCTAACTTTTAAGAATTCCAGTTAATAATCAAGGTAGGTTTGGACCTTTTACATAGATACTTTAAATTTTAATTCAGTGTGTTTTCTCTATTCTTTATTTACCAAAAGCCAGTAAAAACCCAATCAGAAGACATTTACTTTTGAAATGCCTCTTCCCGAACTATCAGATTTGATAGTTTCTGTTCCATGTAATGAAGTCTTACAAAGTAATGAAAAGTTGCACTTTTGATAACAGGCATACAAATTTCATTTTAAGGAATACTACAAGATTTACTTTTGATTCTTCTCTCTTACTAATCATATAGAAATAAGTATTATAAAATCATATTTCCTAAGTACTTACATGCCCATTGAACATATGGGTAATTAAGGTCCTTGATGTCTCTAGAACATCACAAACTCTTTCAATTCTCCATTCAAACTGATTTTCTATTTCCATTGATTAAATACGTTACAAATCATATGAGACAATATAAAAAACACTGCATATGTTTACACTGTGGCACTGCCACTTCACTGGCTGGCTTATCTCAAGCAAGAGAAGCAACCTCCCTAAGCTCCAATTTCATCTGTAAATTGGGAGCCATTATGAGAAACAAGAGAGATGATTCTGTTAAGTTCTCACACTTAGAAAATACTTTAAAAATGTCAGCTTAAAACAACCCTAAAACATATCCTGACATCTTACTGCATACCTAAGATCAAAAAGAGAGAGAGAAAGCAACATTGAGTTCCTGGACAGTCAGGGAAGCACACCTGTTAGCTAAGTCCTTCCTAATCAAAACATGCTCCATGAACCAGCATGTTTGTCTCACCCGAGAACTGGTTAGAAATGTGAACTCTTAGGCCTCACCCTGAAACACTGATTCAGAATTTTTATTTTAATAGAATCTCCTAATGATTCATATCCCCACTAAAACTTAAGCAGCACTGAGCTAAGTGACGTGTTTCTGTATACAGACCTTACAGCTTGTCTGAGAAAAATTCAGGTCTCAGCAAAATTACCAATGTTATGAATCATGGAGGTCACTTTCCAACGCTTAAAATCATAAATATTATATCGTATATTATCTATTGTGCTACATGGGCTGAAATTTATCTTTCCTGGGTTGCTGAGTTTGTTGCACAAGTATTTGTAAGACATCTCCTTATAACTTGCAATAATATTCATAAGTGAGGGCCATTATGAAGACAGCCAGAATTTTTTTACACTCTCAATGTAACTAAAGTATAAAACAATCAATAACTCCAGATCTGAGTCTTAAATCCTACAATCCTGAGGTAGCCCTATGGCTTAACACAAGTTCCATGTATCCACTTCCCTAATAGAGACAACATTCTAGCAACTGGGGTGAAAGGGATGTGAACGGGAGTTGCTCATTTAGAAACAAAATCTAAGTATAGGCTCTAGTGTATAATGTAGGTGAACTATATACTATGGCTCAGAGTGGGATTGCAGCAGCCATTCTGACAAATAGATGTTAGCAGATTAACATTCCTGAGTTGGAGGAAGCTCCACTCTTACCACCAACTCCAGGAATGATTTTTAAGGCAACTTCATGTGGTCTTTTTTTATAGTGAAAGATTTTTAAATTGGGGCCAGCTTTTGCATAAAAGGAAATGTGCTTAAACTCTATTCCACCTCAACCGTCTTTAAACTGAAACGTGTCTGAATTGTTCAGGCACCGTGGCTCACGCCTGTAATCTCAGCACTTTGGGAGGCTGAGGCAGGCAGATCACTAGAGGTCAAGAGTTTGAGACCATCCTGGTCAAAATGGCGAAACCTTGTCTCTAGTAAAAGTACAAAAATTAGCTGGGCATGGTGGCAGGCACCTGTAATCCCAGCTACTTAGGAAGCTGAGGCAGGAGAATCACTTGAACTCAGAAGGTAGAGGCTGCACTGAGTCAAGATCGTGCCACTGTACTCCAGCTTGCATGACAGAGCGAGACTCCGTCTCCAAAAAAAAAAAAAAGAAATTCATCTGAATTCTGCTTTATCACAATCACCTCTAAACTGAATAAGTGAATTCCTTTCTGGTCCCTCATACTAAACTCCCATATCGTTAAGTTTTCTTCATTTAATTCTTAAGCTATAATAATGTCAAACCATCTGTAAATATGTACAGAAAACTGAAGGCCACATACCGTTTTCAAGGCAGCCACTGGAGATGCCAGTGCAGCTGAGCTGTTGTTTTGCACGTTTGGTTGAGGATATGGGTACTGTGGCTTTATTCTCTAATAGGTGCTACATTGCCCCTTTACCTTTACTGTACAGTTGGGCTGTCGGAGTTACTACTTGCCACGTAATTGCCAAAATCAACTTCTAAGATGCTTCAAATTGTGTATGTCTCATTCTTCCCTATTCTTATTTCAAAATGCCATTTTGTATGATCTCAATTGAGAAGAAAATAAGCTCATTTATAAAACAATTACTTAACAGCACTGCAGATAAAAAGTTGCATTTTCTGTCTCAGTTAAGCGTTTTTCTTCTCTCTTAAATTGAGTCTTCTATAAATGATACCTAGATTATTGTTCTTTTGCTTTGGTATAAATCTGAAATCCTCTCACTTATTTCAAAGCCTTGTGATACTAAGAAGAAGGAATAGCCTTCTGATCACCTAAAGAATTCCATTTTAGTCCCCTAGAACTGTGCTAGACAGTTTGATTTAATTATTACTGGAGACAGATTTGCATAATGCTTTCTTCTGAAAAGTCTTAGGTCATTTAAACAATGTCATTATATGCACAGAGAAATTCTTTTGAGAAAGTGTAACGGGACATGAAAAATAATAAAATCCACAAAATACATTTATTCAAAGATTTTAATAATGAAGAGAAATTGCAATTCAGAGTGAAGAACTAGAAGCTGAGTATTCTATTATTTTAAAATAAGACAAGATTAAATAGGCACAGTATAATGCCTTAGAGTCAGAGGACAGTATCCGTGTTATGTCTACTGGAAAACCACATTCATATCAGAAAAAAAGGGGAGGTGAATACATTCTTATGCCATCTGTGGAATTTACTGAAGATGCAAAACAGCAATTAATTTAACAATAATTTTATATGAGTTCACCAGACAACATTGTTTGCGGTAAAACAAGAATATTTGGGCTTCCATTGACTATCTCTCATTAAAAGAACTCCTATAAATTGTCATTTTCCTGTCAAAGTTGCTTGGGAAAGACCAAAAAAGTCCCCCAATGCCCTTTCTAAAGACTTAGTGAAACCCGGAGAAATGTGCTGTTTTCAGACTTCTCTCAGCACTGCCACCTAGTGCTCCCTTGCTAAAGGAAGAAAACATGGGACCATCTTTTTGTAGAATAATTAGGCAAAAGCAAGCAATATTTAAAATGCCATAGTCTTTGACCCAGCAAGTCCGCCCTTAGCAACTTGCTCTATAGTTAAGGCCATAAGACTGTGCCAAAATTATGTAGTAATGGCTTCCTGCAATATTGTTTCTCATAAGAAATATATAAATGAGCTGGAAACAATTAAAATATCTTTAGAGAGGGAAGAAATAAAATTAATTTACATTTAATGTGAAAATATCTCCATATATATTATTAACAAAAAATAAAGTCCAGGAAAATTTTTAATATCATTTACAATATATAAAAAGCCTAGAAAGGCAATGTGAGTGGATGCATTAAAAGTCATCTGGAGGGATACACAAAAACTAGAAGTTTGGTTGGGAAACAATAGGGAGATTTTTATGTTTCATTTCATATCTGTTTGTATTGTTTGCATATTTATTATATGCATGCATTATTTTTAATTAAAGCATTAAAAATACTGTACTAGGATTGGGAAGAAAGAATGGTAGAATTAAACAACTTACACTACCCAGGACTGGCATACAGGACATAGAGGCTAAGTCACTGTGACATTGTAATCACTCTGTGATTCTGCCCTACATTTCGCTGGCATTCCAGCTATGAGCTGACTAATTAACAGTAGATTTATATTTTTCTAAAGATCATTAAAATATATCACATGGTGTCTCATAGTAATTAATCTGAAGGCTGTATTGTTAATTATTCTGCTATATTAATATATTGCCAATTCAGTATTTTTCCACTGATTTGACATTTGCCAATTTTCGTAATGTTTAAAAGGTAAGCAGCATGCCAACTGCCTTTTTGAAGGGTTTTTTTTTTTAATTAAGATAAAATTAATGACAGTACAGTATTTAGGAAGCCTACAGGATTACCTTGAGGAAATCTCTCTTTAATAAATTTAGCTATCTGTCTTTAGAGAAAGCATTCCCTATCATAAGCTCATTTTCTTAAAGTAATACACAAATGAACTATTTTCTTGCCCATTTGTCACATATACCTATAGAATTATACAAGTATTCTAATTCTATGATTTATCCAATGTTATTTCAAATACTAAATTAAAATCATTTTAGTGAGAAAAGACAGTCCAGACCAAGGCTATATATGGGATTTCCAGTGACACCATTAGCTTTCAGCTCATGCAATTGTTTGCTGTGACATAATATTCTGTATTGACTACAGACTTTCAAGAAATATTCTTAAAATAGCACATCTGATATGTAAAATAACACACTTTCCTTTTGATTGCTACTTCTACCTTTTCGTTATTACATAATTTCTCTCATTCTATATTGGCATTCTGGTCATATGGACCCTCATGTCTCTATCACACCGATTAATTTATAATTGTGTTCATGCATGAGAACCTCCAGTACATCCTGAATATTTCCCATGCTTCCAGCATAATTGTAAAAACAGCTATGTTTATTGGTTACTTTGTTCCAAAATTATTTTCTTTTTTAACATAGCCTACATATATTACATTTTCCCCTCTGTTAAGAACAAAAAAAAATTATTGGTAAATTATATTCCACTGATTTTTATTGAAAAATCAAGAATACATATTCAGAAGTCTCTGAATCCATTTTATCAGATTATCATCCAATTTTTAAAAATCCCTAAGTACTTGAGTGGCAATCATTTAATCTCTACTACCCGTACTTTGCCATGCATTTTAAGGTGACAGGACGAGAATCATCTATATTAATGTGCAAAGAAAATAAGCCTCCCAAATTACCACTTCCTACTAAAAGCAAGAAAATTATTCTTTGAAAAAGTATGAAGACAAAATATTTACTCTTATTTTTTATTATTTAATATTAATGAAAGCAGCCCATAAATATATAAAAAGGCACCCAACTTCATTAGTCACCTGAGAAATAACAAATTTAGGCTACAGCACAAAATCATTTACCAACATCATTTATCAGAATGGTTAAAATTAAAAAGACTAAAAATGCCAAGTGTGAGTGAGGGTGTGGAGCAACTGGAATTTTCACACTTTGTTGGTGAGACAATAAACTAGTATTACCACTTTGGAAAACTGTTTGGAAAATTGGTTTTGTCATAGAGCCAGACAGTTTTACCCTCTGACCAAACAATTCCACTGTTGGAGATATATATATATATATCTCTACCAGAAATACATACATAACTAAGACCAAGAAACATGTAAAGAATTATTCTAGGAGTATTATTCACATATCCCAAATCTGCAAACTACCTAACTGCCATCCAACAACAGACTGAATTATGGTACATTAACACAAATGAAATATATGCAGCAGTAAGTTTAAAAGATCTGCAATGGACAGCAAAATGATGCAATAAATATGAATGAGTGCAGCTACATCTTTTATCTGCATCAAAAATATGGATGAGTCTCACAAAGATGATTGTGAGTACAAGAAGTCAAACACACAAAACAGTACACCTTTATTAAGATATGCCCACAATATTGAGGAAGAGAGTGGCCTTGGGGAAATCAGGACACAATTTGAGAGAAAAAATATATCTTGCATTACATACTACTATTCAATCTTAGTAAAGTCACTTAATCTACCTGGCTTCATTATTCTTCTCTAAAATGGGGATAATGAAACTTTACCTCCCAAAAGCAAATGGCTGTTTCAAAGAACTCTTGAGGTCCTATGTAGCTTGGTATTTTTATCAATAAAAACATGAGTGACTCTTTTAATAAAAAAATAGTTAACATTGTTCTAAGCACTTTACATTTATTACCTATTCAATCCTTACACAGCCCCTATACAAATGAGGCAACTGAGGCCATTAGAGGTTAAGCAATTTGACCAAAGTTTCAGAGCTAATAAGTTGTGGAGTCAGAATCTAAACCCAGAAAATCTGACTTGAAACTCACAGACTTAACTACTCAATACACAAAGATATTACATTAAAGTCCACCTTAAACTAAAACGGCTTTTAAAACTTAAGTTTAAAATAACCCAATGTCTAATCAACACAGAGAATATTAAAGTGTAATCTATATTATATACTGAAACTTGGACCTTGCTCAATCAAAACCATGATCTTTTATTTATTCATATAATTCTGGACTCTGAAGAAATACCACTTAAACTAACTGTTGCTACTAGGCAAATACCAATCAGTTCTGGTGGTCACATTCACTTTCCCTGTATTTGAGATCTCTCTAGTAATGGAGGAAAGCCATTAGAGCATCAGTTCAGATTTGCCTCAGATTCCCTGTTTTCGTGAATCACCTTTCCTGTGAAGCAGAGCTCTGTGTACAAGCCTGAATCTACAATCAATATTAATAAATAATAAATAAAGACATGCATCCATGTAATAGTAGGAATATTCAGAAAAATTAAATTGTTTTCTAAGTTCAGTGACTTTCAGTAACGTTTGATTTCCTAGAATTTCAGTCAATTATTTTCTGATAATTCTTTTTGTTTAAATCTGGGTTGAGATTTTATGTACTTTAATTATGTCTTGACCTCATTCTATTTCAGAGTTAAAGTCACCTAAAATATTTATACTTTCCATTTTCTACAGCTATCAGGAAAATGTGTCACTTAATCTCCCTAGTTGTTAGTTGACAGCCTGAGACTGGGATAAAGGATATGGAGGAGATAGTGACTGAAGGAGAAGATGATGAGTGGTGAAGGCAAACTCTGACGCCTAAGACTCAACTAGGATTACAAAACACCTCTGGTGAGCTTATCTCCTGGTCAATAAAAGCAGATCACTTAGATTAATTATAACAGATGGTTTTTAAAAGAAAAATGAAAAAGAAAGCAGGCTGTCAAAGCACAGCACTTTCAGATGGAACTTCTCTAAGACCTCTAACTAACTGCCTGTTCCTGAACATCTTGGAATTCTCATTATGAGGAAGATGAAGATAATACCTACTTATAGAACTGTAAGGATCAAATGAGGCACAAAGTATGTGCCTTGTAACCTACAGAAGCAATATGACTTCACTATGGCTGTGATTACTATGACTTTAACGATTTGGCCTTGGCATTCCTGCCTTCGGCTTTTATCCTCTCTGTTTAACTCCAGCACACATTTTAATGGTCCAGGCAGGAATTAAGTCCCTCCTCCCAACGCTTTGTTTATGTAGATTCAAATAAAGAAAAGGCTTGGTTTCTTCTGACTTCTTTCCCAGAACAACAACCTTCTTGCTATTCATCAGTATCTATATTCAGACAACGAGCTGGAGTTGAAGTTACTGAAGGAAAGTATAAAGGAAGCTGCAAAATAGGACTGCCCAGAAATGTGCAAACAACTCTGATGAAGCACCCTGAAAGCATTAAAGGAAGAACACCAAAAAGTGGCCACATGCACGTGTTTCATTCATTTCAATCTAGGCAGAGTCAGGTTCAACAGTCAGGTCACATGTTTTACTTTCCAAAGAGTTCAGAAACAGTAAGAGATTAATCGCTTTAAACAGTTTTCAATAATAATCTATTTTACCGATTTTTGTCATTTAAAAGGCAGTTGAGCAGAAGAGTTTCCAAGATAGGATAAGTGCAGGGTCTAAGAAGAGGGCTTATATTTGTATGCAAAAGAGCAAAAAACATAGGAATTTATGTCTACTCCACTAAAATTAGATTTTCATAAATTATAACAGTGATACTACTGGTGAATTAACATAGGAAAATGAGACTATTTCTCCCCACATGCAACAGTAATACACACACACACACAACATCACAGATATGTGTAACTATTGGTTTCTCCCACTTTAAATGCATATGAAAATATATACTATCTAAGTAAGTCAATCAAAAAATCACTATTACATTTATTTTAAGTGTTATTTGTCTTCTACAAGACTTTTCAGAAACACATTTTCTGGATATTGTCAGTGACTTATTTTTAAACTGTGCTTTGGGGAGACTCATTCCCAAAAAGAACTTCCAAGAATATTCACCATATGAACTAAATGCTTATTTCCCTAAGGGAAAACACCTATGGCTGTTAACTGAAATGTCTTGCTAGCTCTAGTAAAATGTTAAGTTCATTAAAACTAAAATTTTAAATCTTTGAAATAACAAGCAAACATAGGTCTAAATCCTCTCTATTCCTTTCTATTCCATGGTACTTATCTGATATATCATTAAATGTGAACAGCAAGATAAAGTCACTTTATCCTTATTATTTTTTAGCCATATTCAACGACAGCCTATGGCTTTTTTTTTCATTAAGTTGTGGTCTGCTCACTGATTACTCACTTCGAGCTTTAATTATTTTCTATAAGAAGCAGTTTATTTCGATCATTAACACCAAAGACTGCCCGAAACACTCTTCCTTAATGAATCTCAAAACATTTTATCATTTCATTTTGTCTAACTGTATGCTTGTTGGGAAGAATTCAAGCATTAGTCCGATTTAGCCTGCAGTGTACTCTTGGTAACAGAGACAAATGGCAAGATCAGAATTGAAATTCACTTCTGATGAATCTCTCACAATGGCCCGTTATTTCAATCAACCTGTATCTAATAAAACTGACATCACTTAATGCATATCTGTCATATACATGAAAAACAACATAGAATTATGGATGGAATGAAGGATAAAAGAAGTTAAAGCAAAAAGTATGATTCCTTGCTATTGAATTATGAATATGAAGCCATATATATACATATGGTGCTTCTTCCTTCCTCTCCCCAACCACCTAAAAGAAAACTATAGGACATCACCACAAGTCTCTTGTAACACAGATTATTTCTCACCAAGGAAATTAGCTAGTCACATGTAAGAAAAATTGCATTCAATCCTTTCTAGTTCCACTGAATCGACTTGACTAGGCTAACAGACTTTTATGAGATGGATTGGCTTCAATGTAAAGCCTAATAAAATTAAATATAAATGCATTCCTGAGGGAATTAAATCAATGGATTACCCAGCAACTTCCTGATTTTTCTCTGATAGCTTGTCACTCTCACCAGCAGTAGTATATTGCACACTGTGTAGGCAAGAGTAAGATATGGCCACAGTAAAGGAGATGGGTAAACATAACATTCTAGCAAAAGCAGATGTTAATTTCTCTCCCTCTTCCTCCACCTGCTGTCTCTCTCTCTCTCTCCACCCCTGCTTCTCTCGCCACTTTGTCTTTGTGAGAGTATACATATAAATACACTTGCATTTACAGAGCTCTATATATTCCACAAACTTTAAAACAACTTAGTTTTCACGTATGTTACTACTCCTTTGTGCAAAAAATAGCTAAATATTTTAAATACTCTTTTTAACAAAGGTTTAAGTGAAGTCTTTTAAAGTATAAATAAAATAGAGAAATTATTTCCATTATTTATTGAATAATCTAAAACCCAGTTAAAGTTACAAATGATTCGAAAAGTATTTTTTCACATCAGAAGTGAACACTATATAATAACTGCTAAAAGGCAGAAAGGCTTCCACACACAGTGGTATGAGTCTTTTGTTTCCTGAATGAAGGTCATGGCCCTATCCACACTAAATTATCGTATAATAATGTGAACTTCTTGTTTGGGCTAATGGAACAGCATATCTTCTGCTGTGGAGGCCACTTGTGTCATGCATTTCCTTGGTTATTGTGGCCATGTGGACCATTCTTAACCTATTTGGGAGATACTTACAGTAAATAGTACAATGAGTGAAATGCCTTCCAGTAAGTTTCTTACATATCTTTCCTACCAAAATGCTATATATAATAGATTACTCCAAGAAAAATTTGTCCTGCTGGAATAGAGGCATAGCATTTTAAAATGGAAATGGACTGATAACCAAAACAGAGAAAGTATTCTTCCTTTTTTCTATCACTTCTGAAAGCTATATAGCTTGCCCAGATTAAATCAATGATGGGTGAATATTTACTAATGCAGTGCTTTATTTTTCCAAAGAAAGTATTCATCATAAAAGTTATGCTCACATTTGCATTCCTTACAGCATTTGC
This sequence comes from Aotus nancymaae, assembly GCF_030222135.1. Classification (NCBI taxonomy): domain Eukaryota; kingdom Metazoa; phylum Chordata; class Mammalia; order Primates; family Aotidae; genus Aotus; species Aotus nancymaae. The sequence continues at coordinate 5,347,910 of NW_026988507.1, read as the reverse complement.
CATCCACATATGCAAGAGCCGACTTAAGTGGGCAGTCAGGATTTGGACAGATGAGAGTTTCACACTGGATGGTTCCATTCTGAAAAGGAAACAATATTTAAAGAATTTCCAAGTTGAAGTTTAGTCGTTTTCAAGAATTTTTGAATCCATTCCTTAAATTTTAAATTCTTCATATGATATGTCATAAGTACCACTATTGTCTTTAATCATGGGTCTTTAGCAGGATCCATCTTTTACAGGGACAGCGTTAAGGACACAGGTGGAGGGAAGAGGACAATGTGACAGGGAAATGGCAGGCCTCACAAGGGTAAGCCTGGAACATCCAACAAACCCAGATTACTCATAAAATGAACATCAACAAACCAGTAGAGTTCTGGAATAGCTGCTGCCATCCTGGAAGTCCCAGTCTCAAGACCCAGAATCTCTCCATGGATATTTAACCTTGAACAGACCACTGCCAGGAGGGGAGGTGGTGCTGACAATCACCAGAAGGAGGCGCCAAACTGGAGACAGGACTACCGCAAGGAATTTGATTCCTAAAGGTCTCCCAGACCTCCCAGGTAGCTGGCTACTCAGGTTTTCCCAGTCATTTTATTGACCTCACTATACCACATTCCATCTTTTACTCAATTTGATTTTTTTTTTTTTTTTTTTTTTTGAGACGGAGTTTCGCTCTTGTTACCCAGGCTGGAGTGCAATGGCGCGATCTCGGCTCACCGCAACCTCCGCCTCCTGGGTTCAGGCAATTCTCCTGCCTCAGCCTCCTGAGTAGCTGGGATTACAGGCACGCGCCACCATGCCCAGCTAATTTTTTGTATTTTTAGTAGAGACGGGGTTTCACCATGTTGACCAGGATGGTCTCGATCTCTTGACCTCGTGATCCACCCGCCTCGGCCTCCCAAAGTGCTGGGATTACAGGCGTGAGCCACCGCAATTTGATTTTTGCTCCCCATTTAAAAAATTTAGGAAGATATCATGCTCCTGAATAAAAATTATATCACACACACAAACGTGCACACATGCGCACACAGACACACACACACACACACACATACACAGAGTTCTGAACTATTTTGATCTTTTTATATGCATAATATTCTGTTTTTGAATAAACTGGATGAACTTGGAGAAATTTTTTAAAAGGCTAATTTACGTAGATCTCTGACTTCTTTCCAGAAAACCAGCTTTAACAGATGAGTTTATGTGTAATTTAAAAGTTTAAAACCAAACCCACTTTAAACTTTTCTTTGAAAATGAACATATATTTCTGAAATCATAATGCATAAAATATTCTACTTCATTAGTGAGCAATTAGCAAAATCACATTTATTTAAACTCTATAATTTGTATTCCACTGTATTAGTAAACTATTAGATTGTCTCAACCATTTAAGCTCTATCATTTGTTTATATTGCCTGATCTGGACACAATATTTAATGCTGTATATGACTTAGCTTCATTAAAATGCATTCATAAAAAGACGAGGGAAAAAAAAATCTCTGGAAATGTTAAGGATAAGAGGATAGTCTTCTTTGGGAATCACCTTACTTAGTTTAAATTGCTAACTTCATGTGTGTACCAATAAACTTAAACTTTATAGCATTCCTAAACCATAATCATCTCGAGCATAGAAGGTGTTTTTAATAATGCAACACATTTCTTTAGATGTGACCAGGTTTGTTGGCACTTTAGTGTTGTGTCTTGAGAAAATGGGTCTTGAAATTTTCATGATTACATTGTTTTAATAAATATTTAAAGAGTAGGAGCATCTGAATTCCCTTAGTCTGAACTCAAATAGAAGCCATACCAGGCATGTGCAGTTCTTACAGCCATCTGTCCAGGACTCAAATTCTCGGTAGGTGGTTCCCTTCATGGTGCAAGTCCTTTCACAATAGCATTGATCCAATCTATTCATTCGCTGCTCAGCTCGAGACAGCTGTGGCACAAAAGAAGGGGTTTTACATTGTTCATCCTTCCAGCAACACAGAAAGTGAAACACTCCAGCAGGCATTTAATTTTTTAAAAGTATGTAGCAGTAATGATGGCTGTTCTTGTCAACCACTTGTCATAAACATATTTAAGACTTTAATTTAAAAGACTGAGTTTTTTTCCTCTTCTTCTTTTTGTGATAAATTTGCTCCCTGCCTTAGAAACAAACAACATAATTTATAAGACACAAATCAAAGGTTAATTCCAAATAGCATCACTCAAATGCAGAGAAGCATTTTCCAGGAAAATGTTTAATTTCATTAATATGCTTACTCAAGTAAAAAAATAAAATTCAGAATTTATATTGTATAAGAAACAAATCATACACCATACAACACAACCATCAGGTAATCTGTAAATACCATACAAAATTATAAGTCTGGTGAAATTGTAGGTAAACCTATGTGCTTATGATATTAGTAAATAATCCTAGAACTGTAACATAGTGGTAGAAAGCATCTGTGGTTCCATTTCCTTGATATGATTCTGGTGTCTATATTCTTGACACTGTCTTCCTGCCTCCTTACTTGTAATGAAAAGCTAAATAAAAATAAATAATAATAAAAACTAAACAATAGGTTTTGGGGTACATACCTAAAATGCAATAAAAAAATAAATAAATAAATAAAACTAAACAATAAATCCTCCTGTAGTAAGCAGTGTATAAACCAGGTAATCTTCCTCATTCCTGATTTGCTGAACCATTTGTTATACAGATGGCTAGAATTTTAATATTTATAAGCCTTTCCTTAAGCAGGGATTTAGATTCCGTCCTAGCAAACAGTATGGTATAAGAATACCCTTGAGGGGAAAATCTATGGTTATAAAAGGAAGTATTAGGAACATCAAGGATTTTTAAGCTTCCTCACTGTATTTTTGAGTAGCTTTTACCTTGGCTGATGTTTTGGCTAAAATATCCTGTAGCTCCATGATTTTCTGCACAAGTCCGTGGAAGTCATTGCAAGTTGGACAGGCTGGAATTACAAACACTACATTGATCAAGATGCATTTGTAAGGGGTTCAATCTGGTTAAGTCTATGCTGACAACTAATATATGGGAACTCCACAGTGCAAGAACTAATAGACTTACTGCGATTAAGATCTGGGCACTGAGCGATAAATCCCTGGGGCATGACAAGTAATTGCACATCTTGCATTATACCCTGTGTATGAAAAATAAAAAAAAGACATATTACTTTCATTTACCCAAATTATGTTCAATGGTCAAGTTCATGAAGAAAAGCATTACAGAATAGACTTACCAAAATCCCTGAGTAAAAAGTCTTTGTTAATGCTTTATTTCTACTTCATACCAAAGGGAAGGAAATTAATCAGGCACAATAGATGATTCCCCATGTATTCTCCTATTGATAATGTTTTTAAAGCCTTAAGATTTAAATGTCAAGATATAATTAAGAGGCAATAGTTATGTTGTTTTGAGAAGTTATTTTTAGTTAGCCACTAATGGGCTTGAAAATGACCTTTAAAAAATCAACCTGATAATCAGTTCTGGCTTCAGCAACTCTGACATTGATACCAATTTTAAATTAACTTTAATTATTGAAAATGATAGAAACACTGAGTCATGAAAGCATGCTCATTTGAGCATTTCTCCTTTTTCATTTGGATCTTTTAACACTAATTTCTCAGTTCAAAAAGGACAACAGATTTATTAAACAGCTACAGCAAGATAGAGTGATGAGTTCTTATGCATACAGAAAGTTTAGCATGAATTTTTTAAATGCTAGCTGGAAATGACCTGTTTTACACAGTAAGTTTTACCACATTTATAGGCAAAATTTACATGCCTACTTATTAAGGTATAATTAGCTTCCAGCTTGCTGGGGTCTTAAAGCAAAGGACAATGGTGGCTCAGAAATGATCTGTCAGACACATCCAGCTGTCTCTTTTATCTGCCACCCACCCCCTCCTTTCTTCATGGCCTTTATATATTTTATTAAATTATTATTTTACTTTATCCATTGGAAAAAATGCAAACAAAATATCTAATGATAGGGATAACAGTACCAACATGATATCAAGATAATTTTAAATGTACCTATAAAAATTCACCAACTACTGGACTAGCAAGGGTAGGATTAGATGGAAGCAAATTATGTAACAACTCCTATCACTCAGAAGCAGCAACATAAAAATAAGGCTACCAAGTACAGTTATATAGTTTGTGCACTGTACAACTCTAATGGATACTATTTACAGACTGCAATAAAGAGAATGACCCCTAAGGTTGTACACATAATTGATGTGTGGAGATTCTGAGGCCACACTCAGCCTCCATGGGAAAGACTCATGATTCAATAGAGAAGAGATTTGGCATTCACAACACACATCTGCCATCCCTTACCTGGGAAAAGAGCATGATTTTAGGATTTGCAAGCATGGAGTCAATTTCCTATTTGTGTCACTTACTAGTTTCCTGGATTTGAGCAAGTCACTTAACCCCTCTGTGCAGGTTTGTGCATAGTAAAATTGAAAAAAAAAAAGACCCTGCATCAAGACTAGCAAGGCTAGGATTAGATGGAATCATATATTTCAAGTATCTGGTTTCCTGGTAACAATGTTTAAATAAGTTTCCAAAACACCTTTATAGAATTGTAAACTTTGCTTAGAAAATAATTAAATTTGCCAGTACCCATTCTACCTTGAAATCTATGAGTTAAATCTATCACTTATCCTTCTTTGATTTGGTAATCGTTGAGCCACTTCCATGTTGTAGGCACTGTAATAGTCACTGGGGGAAAATGATTATACTATGGGCTTGTAGTCAAGCAATATTCTGGACTTTATTTCTTCATCTTTAAAATATGGAAAGAAGTGACATGTCCTTTAGAGCCTCTCCAATGATGAAATTCTATGAAGTATTGTCTCTAAGTACATACTAAAGGAAAATACATAAATTATGGCTGCTTTCTCTTTTGACAGATTTGTGCACATAGGTGTATTCCTTTCTCACTTTCTGCAGTATGAGACCATGAATAATATATACTAGAAAGCTTTCAATCCTCTATTAACATCATTGTAAAAGTATCATTTCAGAGTTTATTTGTATGTTAACATTTTAGATTTTCATTACATTGAAAGATTAATTCAAAGAATGACATGTCAACTGCCCTGATTGCAGCCTTGTGATCATTTCTGCACTGCCTAAAGATTAAACACATTGAAAAAAGAAGAGAAAATAATGTTTGCTGGCTAAATAAAATACTACTGTTTAAAAAAAGAAATAGACACAAATTTTCTAACTTATAAATCAAATTATTTTGTTTCACACCATAAAAACTAAAATCTACTTTTTGAAACTCATTAGAAAACATTTACATTTTATTCTCAGACTTTTGCCAAAAGATACCTTAAAATATCCATGTGCATTATTTCTCTGTCCTAGCCAAAATGTTGCGCCTAGAGGCAAGTCTGTGGAGGGCTTTTCTACCACCCTTTCATAAATTCTGCAAAAAAGAAACATCAAAGAAGGAACGTGAGTAGACAGTCATTTCTTAGAATCTTCCATTTCCTAAAATGAGGACATTACACTTACTTATTGCAGTCAATGTGTAAAATCAAATGGGAAGCACTGATGGCTAAGGAGAGCTTGTGCCACTTGTCGTCAGCCAAAATGTAAGGAAACACTTCTGTGTGAGGGCGGTGACTGCCTGAGCGGTAATGCAGTCTGACTTCATTCCGATGGCCACTGCTTTCAAGTTCCAAGTACCTGCAGAGAGAAGAGCCACATGGGATACGTAAAAAATAAAGTTCAAAAATGATTGAGGTGACCTCTGCCTACAGAAGGATGGAACAGATGTATATTTCTTAGTTCTCTCACAAAGTACAACCAGACATCATATACAAAAAAAAAAACAACACACAGAAGAATCTGGAAGATAGAGAAAAGAAAGATATTCAGAATCCAAGGAACAATATAGTAGTGAGTTCAATGGGTTTCCATTTTGTGTCATATATCCTAGACTGGAGTGAAAGAAGCCCACAAACTGGAAATATCAATAAATGTAGACCTAAAAAATCCCCAAGATGAGCCTGCTTTCTCTAGCCAAAGGAAAAATAAGGATCAGCCTAGCAAGAAAGAAACTTCTTGAAATAATCTCTCGGTTCCATTCAAACATCACAGAAAAAACTGTGACCCCATCCCAAACCATGCCAACCAAAAGCTAAGTGAGAAACATAGATTTCTACCCTGTTCAAGCAGAAATGAGGCACCTAACACCAGAGTAGTGTCAGAGAAGGCCAAGTTGAGAGCCAAGACTATTAATCCTGCCAGGCAGTAATGAGCCCCCACAACCCTATAGCACTAGTGAAGACCATATGATGAGGAGCCTGGACTTCCATCTCCATTTGGAAATAATGAAGCACAATTCCCTTTCCCCACTGGGATAGTATCAAAGGAAACCTACTGCAGAGTCAGGAGTTTTACCATCATCCAGCAATAATAAAACCACCCCTACCACAGTACCAGCAGAAACCATATAGATAACTGGAACTGCCCTCAACTCAGAAATAAAAGAAGCTTCCCCCTCAACTGTGAACAAAGGCAATTGGGGAATCTAGACTTCTATTTCCACCTGGCAGTAACAAGATGACACCCTCCCTTCCCCGGCCAAAGCACTGTCAGAGAAAACAGGCAGGTTAAATAAGATTCAAGTCTCAGAACATGATACAAAAGTGTCCAGGTTTCAGTAAAAAAATCATTAATTATAGAAAGAACCAAAGACATCGCCAACTGATTGTAAAAAGACAAAGAACAGAATCAAGACTAAAATGATAAGGATGTTAGAATTACCCAACAAATATTTCAAAGCAGCATGGACAAAAACAAACTATTATGAACAGACTTAAATGAAAAAATAGAATGTTTCAGTAAAGAAAAATGGAAAATTTTGTTTAACACCAAATAGAAATTTCAGAACCAAACACTACAATAACTGAAATAAAAAGCTCAGTGGATAAGCTATACAGCACAACAAAAGTGACCATGAAAAGAATCAGTTAACTGGAAGACAGGAAAAAAAAAGTATCCAATGTGACAAATAGAGAGAAGATACACTGAAAAAAGAAGTTGAACAGAATCTTAAAGAGCTCTTTTATAACAAAAAATCTAACATTTGTATCACTAGCATTCAAAAAAGAGAGGAGAAAGAAGGCGAACTTAAAAAACAATACTTGAAGAAATAATGGCTGAACACCTTTCAAATTTGGCAAGAGATACAAACTCACAGATTTAAGAATCTAAGGAAACCCTAAACAAGAAAAACTCATAACAATTTTTTAACTTCGTATCAAGCCATAAAATAATCAATCTTCTGAAAAACAAAAACAAAAAAAAAATATTGAAAGCAGACAGAGAAAATCTTGCACATTAAGTACAAAAGAAAATTAGAGTGACAGTGTATTTCTCAGCAGACACCATGGAAGCCATGAAAAAGTGGTAAAATATTTTTTTTTTTTTTGAGACAGAGTTTCGCTCTTGTTACCCCGGCTGGAGTGCAATGGTGTGATCTCGGCTCACCGCAACCTCTGCCTCCTGGGTTCAGGCAATTCTCCTGCCTCAGCCTCCAGAGTAGGTGGGATTACAGGGGTAAAATATTTTTCATGTGATGAAAGCCAAACAACTGTTTACATAGAATTGTATACCCAGCAAAAACATCCTTCAGGAATGAAGGAGAAATCAAGATATTCTCAGATAAAGGAAAACTAATAGTATTTGTCATGAGAAGACCTACTTTAAAAGAACAGCAAAATAATGATCTCTAAACAGAAAGAAAAAGATAAAATAAAAAACTCTGGAAAACCAGGAAGGCAGAAAGAAACACAGTATGTAAAAAAATATATAGGTAAATACAATAAGCTTTCTTTTTCCTCTTGAGTTTTCTGAAGTATGTTTGACAATTGAAGCAGTAGCTCAAAATAGAAGCAAAAGAGTTTGTGTCCTAAATGTATGTTAAAAAATATTTAAAGAAACTATATTATAAATGAGTGAGGGTAAAGGAACACAAAAAGAGCTAAAATTTCTATACGTCACTTGAACTGGTAAAATGACTACATGAGCAATCAGTCATAAGTTATGTATATATGGTGGAATATCTACAGCAACCACTTACAAAGCTATACAAAGAGACACACTCATAAACATACAGATAAAATAAAATTGTAAAACAAGTAGCTCATGTTAAGAAAAAATAACAAAAAAATAAAACAGAGAACAAATATGAAATAAAAAATAAAGTGGCAGACTTAAACTCAAGCATATATATAATTTTATTTAAAGTAAATAGTCTACATACAACAATTAAAAGAAAGAGATTAGCAGAAGGGATTAAAAACCATGATCATATTCTGTCTGCAAGAAACTCACTTCAAATACACAGTATAGGCAGTTTGAAAGTGAACAAATAAAAAATAATATATACTGAAATTATTTATCAATGGAAAGCAGAAGTGGCTAAATGAATATCAGAAAAATAGATTTCAGAGCAAAAAAAAAAATGCCAAAGACAGATAGAGATGCTATAAAATGATGAAAACAATCAATCCATTAAGAAGCACAGCAATTCTAAACGTGTATTACCAAAAACACAGAGCTGCAAAATATGTGAAGCAAAAACTGATAGAATTGAAAAAACTAAATGGTTAAATCCACAATTACAGTTGGAGACATCAATGCCCTTGTTTCAACAATTATTTGAACAATTAGCCAAAAAATCGATATATAACTCAAAAACACCATCAAGCAACAGGATCTACTCAACATTTATAGAACATGCCACCCAACACGTTCCTTTCAAGTTCCCATGGGATTTATATACCAAGAAAGACCATACCTTGGGCCATAAAATAAAACTCAACATTTAAAAGAATTTAAATCAGATAGTGTGTGCTTTCCAACCATAACAGAATCATATTGAAAATCAATAACCAGATAATCTCCAAATGCTTTGAAACTAAATATATTTCTAAATCATCCACAGGTCAAAGAGAAAGTCTCAGGGAAATTTTTAAAAAATACTTAAAACTAAGTTAAAATTGAAATAAAATATCAAAATTTGCAAAAAACAGGTAAAACAATACTTGAGAGAGAAATTTATAGCACTAAAAGTTAAGTCCCAAATCAATAAGCTCCCATCTATAGAGCAAAAAAAAAGGAAGAGCAAAAATGAATAAAAGTTAAAAAATAGAGAAAAATCAATGAACCACAAGCTGGTTCTTTTAAAAGATCAATAAAATTAATGAGCTAACTAAGAAAAAAGAGAAAAGATAAAAAACCAGGAGATTTCATTACAGATACTACAGATATTGAAAGTTTAATATGGGAATACTAAACTCTAGACATGAAAACTTGACAAATGACACAAAATGAACTAATTCTTCAAAAGACACAACTTAATAGAATATGAAATAGATTACTTGTATAGTCCTATAATTATTTTCTTAAAAAACTGATCTCATAAGTTTAAAACTCCAAAAAATTAAATCTCCAGGCCCAGACAGTTTCATTGGAAAATTTTCTCACATACTAAAATAAGTCATTCAATTCTACACAATTTCTTCCAGAAAGTAACAGAGAGAAAAACTAATAAATTAATGTTATGTAGTTTATATTGCCTTGATACCAAAAACCACATAAAGATAGTACAAAAAAGAAAAACTAAAGACCGTATACAAAAAAATGTTAACAAATAGAATTTCACAATATATAAAAACAATGATATACCATAAACAAGTGGGCTTTATTCTAGGGACACCAGGCTGGTTCAATATTTAAAAATCAATTCACTATATTGGATAACAAAAGAATAAAAATTATTTTATCATATTGACTTGTGCAGAAAAAGCATTTGACAAAATTCAACACCCACTCAAGATGAAACTCTCAGAAAAATAAGAATAACGGGGAACTGTCTCAACCTACTATAAAGCAACCACAAAAAAACTACAGTTAACATCATACTCAATAATAAAAGACTAGATGCTTTCTCCCTAACATCAAGAATAAGGCAAACCTTTCTGTTCTCATCATTCTCATTCAACATAGTGCTGAAAGCGCTAGTTAGTGCAATAAGAAAAGAAAGGAAAAGGAATGCAGAAAAGAAAGGAAAAGGAATGCAGAAAAGAAAAGAAGTTATGAAGTCTATATTTGCAGACTATATGATTGCCTACATGGAAAACCTCAATGAATCTAGAGGAGCTAGTGCCATTCCTTCTGAAACTATTCCAAAAAACAGAAAAAGAGTGACTCCTCCCAAACTTATTTTATGAGGCCAGCATCATCCTGATACCAAAACCTGGCAGAGACACAACAAAAAAAGAAAATTTTAGGCCAATATCCCTGATGAACATCGATGAAAAAATTCTCTATAAAATACTGGCAAACCGAATTCAGCAGCACATCAAAAAGCTTATCCACCATGATCAAGTCCACTTCATCCCTGGGATGTAAGGATGGTTCAACATATGCAAATCAATAAATGTAATCCATCACATAAACAGAACCAATGACAAAAACTACATGATTATCTCAACAGATGCAAAAAAGGCCTTCGATAAAATTCAACACCTCTTCATGCTAAAAACTCTCAATAAATTAGGTATTGATGAAGCTTATCTAAAAATAATAAGAGCTATTTATGACAAAGCCAATGTCATACTGAATGGGCAAAAGCTGGAAGCATTCCCTTTGAAAACCAGCACAAGACAAGGATGCCCTCTCTAACCACTCCTATTTAACGTAGTATTGGAAGTTCTGGACAGGGCAATCAGGCAAGAAAAAGAAATAAAGCGTATTCAAATAGGAAGAGAGGAAATCAAATTGTCTCTGTTGGCAGATGACATGATTGTATATTTAGAAAACACCATCGTCTCAGCACAAAATCTCCTTGAGCTGATAAGTAAATTCAGCAAAGTCTCAAGATATAAAATCAATGTGCAAAATTCACAAGCATTCCTATACACCAATAATAGATAAACAGAGAGCCAAATCATGAGTGAACTACCATTCATAATTGCTACAAAGAGAATAAAATACCTAGGAATAAAACTTACAAGAGACATGAAGAACCTCTTCAAGGAGAACTACAAATCACTGCTCAAGGAAATGAGAGGACATAAACAAATGGAAAAACATTCCATGCTCATGGATAGGAGAATCAGTATCATGAAAATGACCACACTGACCAAAGTAATTTATAGATTCAATGCTAACCCCATCAAGCTACCATTGACTTTTTTAACAGAATTAGACTACTTTAAATTTCATATGGAACCAAAAAAGAGCCCATATAACCAAGATAACCCTAAGCAAAAAGAACAACACTAGAAGCATCATGCTACCTGACTTCAAACTATACTACAAGGCTACAGTAACCAAAACAGCATGGTACTTGTACCAAAACATATGTATAGACCAATGAAACAAAACAGAGGCCTCAGAAATAATACCACATATGTACAACCATCTGAACTTTGACAAACCTGACAAAAACAAGCAATAAGGAAAAGATTCCCTATTTAATAAACAGTGCTGGGAAAACTGACTAGCCATATGCAGAAAACTGAAGTTAGACCCCTTCCTTACACCTTATACAAAAATTAACTCAAGATGTATTAAAGACTTAAACATAAAACTTACAACTTAAACATAAAACCTATAACCATAAAAACCCTAGAAGAAAACCTAGGCAGTACCATTCAGGACATGGGCATGGGCAAAGTCTTTATGACTAAACCACCAAAAGCAATGGTAACAAAAGCCCAAATTGACAAATGGAATATAATTAAACTAAAGTGCTTCCACACAGCAAAAGAAACCATAAAAGGTAAAAATTGATAAACTGGACACCATCAAAAAGGGAAACTTTTGTGCATTTTAAGACCTTGTGAAAAGATGAAAAACATGCTACAGTTTGAAAGAAAATATTTGCAAATCAAATATCTGACAAACGACTACTATCTAGAATAAAAAAGAACTCTCAAAACTCAGCAATAAAAGAAACAGAACATGGGGAGAATGGTATTATTATGGCAGATGGGAGGCAGGATTAGATTGCAGCTCCAACTCAGCTGAACAGAGCAGTGTGTGTACACTCACATGGTGAATTTTAGCTCTAGATCAACTGCAAGAATAAACCAGGAATCCCTAGAGGACCCACAGACCCTCTGAAGGAAGCAGATTGCTCCTGCAGGACCCGGGAGACACCCCAAACACTGTGAGTGCTCCAACTGTGGAAACAGGAAAGGGAGATCCTCTTCTCCCTAACACACATCCCCACTGGGGAAACTGAAGGTCTATTTGAGGAAGAAGTTTCCAAATTTACCTGGAGCTGAGTCAATCTAGAGAACCCAGCGAAATACAGGGGTAGAGGAAGCAGCAGGAAAGGCCCTGGGAGCTTGATGAGTCCCCAGGCAGGCCATTCCTGGCTGGGACCACAGGGATCCTTTGGGAGGGTGGCCAGAGGCACAGGTAAAAATGCCACAGGCGAAGGAAATCTCCAGCTGAACTTTGTAACAATTTAAACTGGGCAAGAAGCCTCCTGGCCAGAACTTGGGGGAGGACATGAATCCAGTGTGCAGACTCCATAGCCGAGCAAAGAACCAAAGCCCTGTTCTTTCGCAGCTGGGAGGTGGGTAGCCTCGAGCAAGTTCTGAAGCCTAGCTCACCCACCGCCTGGAAACAGACTCTAGGCTGTTGGAGTGGGCCACAGTGGGAGTGAGACTGCCCCTTTGGATTTCGTGGGAGCTTGGTGAGGCCTGTGACTGCCAGCTTTCCCCCATTTCCCTGACAACCTTCATGACTCAGCAGAGGCAGCCATTATCCTACTAGGTTCACAACTCCATTGACCTGAGAACCTCAACCCCCACCTGTAGGGGGGAAACCCTGCAAGTGCCGTGGCAAGGGTCTGAAACCTCAGCTTGTTCCCATATAAATATTGATTTAGAAAAGAATTAGAAATGTAGGCACATAGTTATTCCTTTATATAATAATATATTATATAATTATATTATATATATATAATTATAATACATATAACAATATATAATCTTATAGTTACTTATAATCATAAAGATATATACTCAATATAAGGTTATATACTCAATATAACCTTATATCTTTATGATTTATACCCTATAAATGTATCAGGTTAACAGCAAATTTCTTAACAGAAATCCCACCAGCTGGAAGGGATTGGGGCCCTATCTTCAGCCTCCTCAAACAAAACAATTATCAGCCAGGAATTTTTTATCCAGTGAAACTAAGCATCATATATGAAGGAAAGATACAGTCTTTTTGAGACTAACAAATGCAGAGAGAAATCATCACTACCAAGCCACCACTACAAGTACTGTGAAAAGGAGCTCTAAAATTTATAACAAATCCTGGAAATACATCAAAACAGAACCTCTTTAAAGCATAATCACACAGGACCTATAAAATAAAAATGCAATGTAAAAAGCAAAAACACAAAACAACAACAAAAAGTACACAGGCAACAAAGAGCACCTTGAATGCAATGGCACCTCACATTTCAATACTAATATTGAATGTAAATGACCTAAATGCTCCCCTAAGAGATACAGAACTGCAGAATGGATAAGAACACACCAGCCAACTATCTGCTGCCTTCAGGAGATTCACCTAACATATAAGCACTCACATAAAGTAAAGGGATGGAAAAAGGCATTTCATGCAAATGGACACAAAAAGCCAGCAGGTGTAGCTATTCTTCTATCAGACAAAACAAACTTTAAAGGAACCAAAATTCAAAGAGACAAAGAGGGACATTATATGATGGTAAAAAGCCTAGTCTAACAAGAAAATGTCACAGTCCTGAACAAACATGCACCTAACAGTGGAACTCCTAAATTTATAAAACAGTAACTAATTACCTAAGAAATGAGATAGACAGCAAGAGGAAAGTTCACTGATAAAACACCAATTATTCTTAGGTTTGGTCATTTAACATAATCCCAGACTTCTTGGAGACTTTGTTCATATTTTCTTATTCTTTTTTCTTTGTCTTTGTTGGATTGGGTTAATTCAAAGACCTTGTACTTGAGCTCTGAATTTCTTTCTACGTGTTCAATGTGTGTGTGTATAAGTGTGTGTGTATATATGTACGTATGTGTGTGTGTGTATATGTACATAAAAACTTATATATGTGCTGGAATACTACTTAGCCATAAAAAGGAATGCATTAATGGCACTGCATGAGATTGGAGACTATTGTTCTAGGTAAAGTAACTCAGGAATGGAAAACCAAACATCATATGTTCTCACTGATACGTGGGAGATAATCTATGAGGACACAAAATCATAAGAATATACAATGGATTTTGGGGACTTAGGGGGAAGTGTAGGAGGGGAGCGAGGCACAAAAGACTACAAATAGGGTACAGTGTACACTGCTTGGTATAGAGCTCCTGCAGTAATTCACAGGAGACATGATGGTGTCTTGGACCAGGGTAGTAGTGGTAGATTGGTGGGAAATGGTTCTATTTTGCATATACTTGGAAAATAGAGCTGATATAATCTGCTGATGTGGAGTTTTGAAAAAACAAAACTAAAAAAAAAAAAGTGGAGTTGGATCTTTTGACTCCAATGTTTTCTATTTGAGCAAATGGAAGATAAGAGATGCCACAGACTGAGACGGAGACTTTAAGAAGGGTAAGTTTAGATAAGGGGAATCAAGTGTTTAAATTTAGATATGTTCCATTTAAGGTACCTAATGGACATTCAAGAGGACATATAGAAAGGACAGCTAGATCTACAAGTCTGAGGTAGACAGAGGTCCATATGGGCACGGGAATATGGGGGTAACAGGCATACAGATCACACTAAAAGCCATGAAGGTATAGGGATCCCCTAGGGAATTATTATCAATAAAAAAGTCCCTTTGACATTTTGAGGAAGCAACAAAGGAAACCAGTGTGGCCAGGGAGACCAGAGAAGAAAAATGTGAGAGCAGTGTCTCAAAGGCCTAGTGATGACAATGGTGCCTCAAAAAAGGGAGTGATCAACTGTATCAAATGCCATTGACAAGTCAAGTAAGATGAAGACTTACTTTTTGGATTTAGCAAAGTTCAGAGATTATGCTATTTAAGAAAACTTTTTAGGGGACCCTAAAGCTATTTCAGAAAACTTTTTAGGGGCAAAAGCTGGTCTGAAGTAGGTTCAAGAGAGAATGGGCAAAGAGAACAAAGAGACAATTAATGGAGACACTTTGAAAGAAATGGGAAGGTAAATGATGAGAGACATGTCAAGAGATTTTTCTTTATATTCACTGATGAGAAACCCTATATGCTTGTATGCTGCTGGGGATAATCCTGTTAAAAAAAAAAAAAAGGAAATTAGCCAAAATTGAAAGAGAAAAGAAACTGGAATAAAAAAGAAGCCATAAAGTAAAGCATAGATTAACTTTACATTTTAACTACATAAAAATTAAATTTTTTTCAATGGAAAAGATACCATAAATAAACAACAAATGACATTCTATAAGACAAAATAAAATACATAATACATCAGAAGTTAATATCCACAATATATGAAGTGTACCTATAAGTCAATAAGAAAAATCAACTAGATGGATTTACCAATCAGATTAGCAAAAATTAAGAAAATTAATAATATCCAGTATCAATCATAATGTGGGGAAACTCTGATACATGATTTACAGCAGCATAAACTGTCAAGAGCTTTTTTGAAAGGCAACTTGGCAAAACTATCACCACCTTAAATGAGCAATTCTAAATCTAAAAATCTATCCTACTCAAATAACAACACAAATCAGAAATTACATATGTAGAAGGTGCTCATGGAAGATTTATTTAAAATAGTAAAAAAGTGACAAAATTTCAACTATTGATTCATATAAAATTGTAATACATCCATATTCTAGAACACTAGGCCACTCTACAAAAAAATGAGGTTCTGCTATTAAGTAAACAATAAAGCTGTCTATAACCACATTTTGTTTAACAAAATTCTATATGTGAATGTGTGTCCATGCATATATAACATAGGTATGAAGTAAATTGATATTTTAAGATAAAAAAGAAAAAGGTAAATCAAGCAGTCAAGAATATAAATCATTTAGAAATTACAAAGAATGAACAAAATACCAACTTGTTTGGGTTTTTTTTACCCAAAAGACACCAACCAGAGAATCCCTTTTATCTTCTTATTTAATAGCAAGTATTCATTATTTAATCAATTCAACAAATGAGTTCTATAATAATAAAGTATGTTTGCATTTTTAAACAATAACATCAGCAAACACATCATCCCGTTGCCAAATATCTGTCAGTTCTCAACATGAGACAAGAACCCAATTGTTGCTGTCAGGTCCCCAGTTTTAGATATTATTAGAAATAACACCTGTATTGAATCCTACATCTAAGCCACTAAAAGTAGCCTTTAGTAACAGTGAGGGTGATATTACATCCTACAAACAAGAACAGCCCTTAAGGAGTTAAATTACTTCATCAAAAGTAACATTTCATTAGCATAATTCACTCAGGTTTTTTTTCTAATGAAATAGATAAGTAATCCATCAAAACAATTGTGAGGAGAAAAAGTAAGTAATGATATAAAATACTTAGAAGTGTACCTGGCACATGGTTAGTACTCAATAACATTAGCTATCATTAATAGAAGGGAAGACATGTCAAAAGGAGTCAATCCATTATTTAATTCTGATATTTTTTGAAATAGAATGTCTTCAAAATCAGTCACCATTAAGATGTACAAAACTGTATGAATACAAGAAACTACATGGAAAATACGGTAATTGTATAGTTGTAAGTTTAAAAATATTTATAATGAACACTGTGCATACTTTGATCAATCATCTTTCTAAAAACAGTCATATTCACTTCAGAAAATCTGTCCCCCACTGGATAGAGTCTCAGTAGGGCACAGCCCTGGCTCTCCACACTGTCCCCTTCCTGGCTCCCTACCATGGCTCAGCATAGCAGTGTGGCTGAACATCTAAACCCTAAAGCCAGATCACTGGGTTCACATCCAGGTACTCCTCCAAGTGACGGTAAGCTATACTCCTATGTGTTTCGTCTGGTTAATCCACTCTATAATAGTACTTGCCTCATTGGATTTTTGTGAGGATTTGAATGAGTTGACTTAATAAGGCACTCAGAACAATGCTCAGCACATACAAAATACTCAGGAAAAGTAGTAAATGTCAGCTATCATTTTCATTTCAAAAAGGAAAGGCCTCAAACCTTCCCTCTGTCTTCCCTGGGTACAACTGGAGACAAGACCATGACACACCCTTCCAACAGACAAGCCTTCCTGTGATAGAATCTGATGGAGAGCAGCAAGGAAGGGAGGAGCAGGTAGTACCTCTCTGTGCTGGCAGGAGCAGCACCCTCGTCAGTTATGCTAAGGTCACTGTCCATTTTGCTTCCTGTTTGCTGACCCATCAGGGTACCGCTTGTTATTTCCTAGCTCTAATTCTGGCACCCTAGCCTCTCATTAGTTCTGCAAACTGTCCTCCCATCTGCAACCTCCCCAAATCACCTTTCAACCAAGAGTTCTAACCGACACATTAAAATTGTGACTACTTGGAAAATACATAATTGGAATAAAATGTACCAACATTTTAAAAATAATTATTTGATTGATAGAACTATGAGCAATTTTTAACTTTATTTTTATTATCCTTTATCTTCCCTTTTGTCTTTAATGAGCACGTACTACCTTAAATTGAAAATCACATTGTAAATCCCAGGAAGATAATTTGTCACACTTGAACATACCTTGTCTCCCTGATTTGTTATTCAGAATTTTGAGAGTTAGTTGGAATCAGAAATAAAGCTCACCTTTTATAGTAATTTACGCCCTCGTTATTCAAATATTCTTTGCATTGGCAGAAATATAAACTAATTTAAGATTAGGTTTCAGAGAAATAGGCAATGGTGGCAGGGCATCATTCATTTTAACAACCTCCTTCATAACTCAAGATCAAAGGATAAAAATAAGGTCATGTCTCATTTGACAAAAAGGTTGCACGCAACATGAAATGAGAATTTTTTTCTGCTGCCTTAAATTAAGCCTAAATAGGAAAATGATCAGATCATCTCAGAACATTAAGCCACAGCCCAGATATAAATAAGTCACCTAAAGAAAAGCCACATGTACTTCTAGTGCCAAATATATTATCAGTGTAGCTTATGGATGGTACAATTGCAGAGTTGTTACATGCACAAGCTTTGGAATTAAAAACATAGCTCAGCCTCTACTACCTGTGACTTAGGTAGATCATCTAACCTCTCACTGCCTCAGTTTCCTCACCTGTACAAGAGGGATTCAATGTGATAATCCATACTAAGCAAGGTGCCTGAAACATAGTAAGCACTCATAAATGATAACTATTTTTATTATTAGTCAGTAATCCCAATTAGGCATCATTTATAAAGTCCAGATTCTTAAGGCTGACTCTGTGAATAACAAGCAATTTAAATATGTTTATTAAGTGCAAGAATGCAGAAACCAGGAGATAAATGAAACAAAAACAGGAGATTAATCCACTCTCATAGAAACTAGTGGACAGCACTGGTATTGCAGGCCTCTAGTATAACCAATGAAATATCGTGAAGTACAGTGGTAAGGCCAAAATTATTGTGAGTTAGGTGGCTTTCCTCATTTATTATAGAGAATTGGCTGTTTCATCTTGCCACTTCCAGTGATTCCCTCACATGTTAAGGGAGATGGAAGAGCAGGTAGAAAAGGGTATATTTTTTGGCATACCTAATTATTAGAAACATTTTTCTGATATTTTTAACTTATTTATTTTAATGGTATTTGTTCATTTGCAAGACAGTATAATGCAGCAATTTAAGAGGACTCTATCTCCACAGTTTACTGTGATAACAGACAAGTTAAAAATTATCTCTAAGCCTCAGTTTCCCCCTCCCCATCAAAAGGGGATAATAAAAGTTGTAAACTTCTATGATTATTTTAACAATTAAATGAAGTAAAAGTTATAAGTGCTTACTTTGCACAGTTCTTAGTAAAGAGTAAGTACTCCATACATGTCATTATTATGACTTACATTTCCTATAATACCATTATACGTTCTATTAAAATATCAGCAAATTTTCAGGATGGGTTTTAACTTAAATAGACTTAAATGGCTTAAATATGACTCTCATGGACAGAAAGTATTTTAACAAGAATCTACCCAAATAATGTGCTTAAATCTCATCTATGATATTCATCTCAAAATGGTTATCTAATTTGAATATATCTAGTAACTAACAATCACAACTTCCTGAGACAGACCATTTCATTTTTAATTTTAAATAATTTTTCTTATATTAAAGCCTAAAGAAAGGACATTTTTAAATAATAATTTTTAATTATTCCAATAAATATTTACTAAGGTATTGAGAATTTGTCAATGAACAAGGCCAAACAACACTGTAAAGATTCTCAGTAATAAACACATTATTAAGTGAAAATTAAGTTTAGCTGTTTCAAAACTAATAATAACACTACTATAAAAGTCTTGTTACAAGAAAAGGAATGCAGCCAAATAATTGAGGATAATAAAACTTCTTCATGAATAATATAACTAGGAGTCAAAATTGTTTCACCAAGAGAAAAGATCACTAGCAAACTGAATTAATTCATAAGTGAAACCCTAGCATCCAACACAATGGCTTGAATAACAACCTCTCTATCTTATTACCCTACATAACTGAGCTTAATATAAAATAAAAGGAAAAAATAGGCACCTGTAAATTTATAAATTACAGGTAATTTATTATTTGTAATGATAAGGCCAGCAAAACACAAAGAAATCCTAAGAAACAATACTTGGAGCTATGATTCTGGAGATAAGAATTAAGTGGCATTGCATATATTTTTAAAACATCAATTTTCAAAAGGCTCTATATGAATATTAAGAACAGGTATTTAAAAAAAGAAAGAAAAGGTATAATAAAGCACTGATAATAAGTGGGGTACTCTACAGCACAGTGGTAGCCACAAGAGTTAAGGAGTTAAAACAGCCCATTGGACCTGCTTAACACTAGGCTTTCTCATTATCTCAACTTAGTCGAGACTGAAACCAAACAGGCACAAATTAGAGAAAGACATGGAGAGAGAGGGTTCAAAGATGTGGCAGGCTCAAGGAACATGAGCCTTCCTATTGTACCAAGGATGGTCACAAAAGCATACTGTTGTAAGGTGGGGACGCACTGGGGAATATGGACTGCTTTAATGATCTGAAAATGCAAATAGCAAGTGTGCAAAAATTTGGCTGGCTCACAAATTTTATAAGGGTTTCATAGATACTACAAAGTCCATTCATGGACTTCAAGCTAAGTATTTCTGAATAATAGGAAATACAAGTGTGAAAGAGTGAAGGCTTATGGCTAGTTGCAGAACACTTGACAACTTGTACAGTTTATGTATAATACATCCTTTTTCTGATTTAAAATAATAGGTTGCAATTAGACAAAATTTCAGAAAATACACAAAAGGATGAGGAAGAAAATTAAAATCATTAATGGTCTGGCTGGCCAGTTTTGTATGTATCCTTTGCAGTCTTTTTCATTTAACTGAATATAACTTTGTCTTCCCATGTCAATAAAGTAAACCCACATCCTTTTAAATGAATTTGTGGTATTTCATAGTATAGCTGTATCATAATTTATTATGTAATTTCTTATTCATTTCCAGACTTTCATTCTTAATAAAAATGTTTTAATACATGTTTCTTTGTGTATCTGTACAATTATTTTCTTAGAACAAATTACTAGAAATAAAATTGCTAGTTCAAATGGTATATACATTTCAATGGGATTTATATTACATTTACCTTCTCATTTATTCATTCAACAAATATTTTTTGAATGTCTACTTTATTCTAGGCTCTATTCTAGGTGCTGGGAAAATAGAAGTAAACCAAAGAGATAAAAACAGCAGCCTCAAATAAAGTAAATATGTAAAATATATAGCTTATGTGGCGATAAAAAAATCTATGGAAAAAGTTAAAGTAGGAAAGGAGAATAGAGACTATGAGGGGGTGATATTTAACATAGAATGACCAATGAAAGCTTCACTGAGAAAGTGATGTCTAGTGAAACCCTGAATGAGAACAATCACCCTGAGGCAGTGGCCTAGCTCATAAGTTCAACAAATACCAAAGAAGCCTGAATGGCAAGAGTAGAATGAGTAGGGACAGAATAGTTGGGAATTAGGCCAGAAAGGTAATTGAAGGCAGAGAGGAAGATCGTTTAGGGCCTAAGAAGCTAACAGGATAACTTCAGCAGCAGGCAGAAAGCCACCAGATGGTTCTTTGAATTGAGTTTTAGTATAAGCAACTTGATTGGAGTGTCAGAAACTCACTGTACGGAGAATGAGGAGATGCAAGGGCCAAAGCAAGGAGATGAGTTTGAAGGCTACTACTAGGGGTGGCTTGAACCAGGGAGGGTGGTGACTAGGGTCAAACTCCAGAGATATTTTAAAGGAAGAGCAATAAATATTTTCTCAGGATTAATGTGCAGGTGAGAGATACAGAAATCAAGAAACACTTCAAGGATTTTAGCCTGAGCAACTGGAAGAAAGTAGTTACCATTTAATGAGATGGTGAAAACTCAAGTTTGAGAAAGAGTAAGCTTGAGGAAGAAGGTGATACATTTGACTTCTAACATGCATAGTGTGATATTCCAATTAAATATCCAAAGATATTTAGATATCTAATGAAGGTGCAGTTGGGCCATTGGATACATGAGTCTGGAGTCCACAGGCAAAGATCAAGACTAGAAAAAAAAATAGGAAGTCACTGTTTCATAGAGATGAGATTTAAAGCTATTACTATGAGATCATCTAGGAAGTGAGTAGACAATGCATAATGAAGAGGTCTGAACATCAAGCCTTGGAACAGTCCTACATTGAAATGTCAGGGGTGTGAGGAGGAATGCATTAATGGACGAAAGAGTAAATCCAGAAGAAGGCGAGCTCTGAGGGCCAAATAAAGAGACAGTTTGGAAGGAGCAAATAATCAACCTGACAAAATGATGTTCAAAGTCCAATATAATGAGGATTCAGAATTGCAAAATGAATTTAGCAACATGGACATCAGTGGTGACGCTGATTTACAAAATTTTTAGTGAAGTAGAGAGAGCAAAGCCTGACTAGCAAAGTAGGTTCAATAGTGAGTGATACGATGGGAACTGGAGATAGCTAAAAGGAACAAAAAAGGCAGTAGATCACCAGTTTCTATGTTATATGCAAATGGAGAAAATTATGCTGCCAAATTAATCACTAAAATCATTGTACACCAAGAGTATAACAGATGACTCATCCACACATTTCATTAGCAATGGATAGTACTGCTTTTCCATGTGAATACATACATACACACACACACATACATATATATTCCTATGTCCAACAATCTCACTAAACCCTCATATTAATTATAATATAACCTTTCAGTCACTTCTGGTAGATTTATTAGTAGACAATTTTAACAATAGCAAATATTTGGCTTATAAAATTTATATTCATATAATGATTTTAAAACTCTAGTCTTGTTGTTTTATACATATGCTATTATATAGCAAAAGTGTCTGTTTTTCGAAGGTCTGAAAAACTCAACATTAAAAAAAAATAAAGTTAAGGTCTAATTACTTCAGGATGAAAAGACGAAAAGATCCAATTCTTTGACAAATTTTTATTCCAGGCTTCCTAGTAATCAGATTTTCTGTACTGTTTTTGTGTTGGGATTATAATTTGTGATTTCATACAAAATCATTCATTACATCTATATTTTCAAATCTATTAGTATGAGGTATAAGAATTTGAAATAAATATCACTATTTCTATTGGTGGACAACATGACTATGTGCACAGAAGAAGCAAAATAATCTACAAATAAACCATAGAATTAACAAATGTATTTAACAGGCTCACTGGATAAAATATCAATGTGCAAAATCCAATTGTATTGCTAACAAATAAAAAATAAAATTTAAAATGATGCCAATTAAAATAACATCAAAATATCAAATATCCATGAATTAATTTAACAGAAAATAAGCAAAAACTCCACAAAATGCCTATGGAACAATACTGAGAGAAATCAATGTTCTCTAACATAAGTATGTAAGTCATTCTTCGAATTTATGTATAGATTTAATGAAATCCCAAATACAATGTAAGCTGATTCTAAAATTATAAGGAAATATGAAGTAAAATACAAATATATATATCTAAGATAATCTTGAAAACAAACAAAACTTGGAGAACTTATGCTACCACATCTAAAATTATTAAAAATGTATAGCAATTAAATTGTGTAATATTGGCACATGAATAAAAAGTAGACTAAACACAACCCCATCAAAAGTGGGCAAAGGATATGAACAGACACTTATCAAAAGGAGACATGTATTCAGCCAACAAACATAAGAAAAAATGCTCTTCATCACTGGTCTTTAGAGAAATGCAAATCAAAACCACAATGAAATACGATCTCACACCAGTTAGAATGGCAATCATTAGAAAAATCAGGACACAATAAATGCTGGAGAGGATGCGGAGAAACAGGAACACTTTTGCACCGTTGGTGAGAGTGTAAATTAGTTCAACCATTGTGGAAGACAGTGTGGCAATTCCTCAAGGATCTAGAACTAGCAACACCGTTTGACCCAGCAATCCAATTACTGAGTATATACTAAAAGGATTATAAATAATTCTACTATACGCCAGGCGCAGTGGCTCACGCCTACAATCCCAGCACTTTGGGAGGCCGAGGCGGGTGGATAACGAGATCAAGAGATCGAGACCATCCTGGTCAACATGGTGAAACCTCGTCTCTACTAAAAACACAAAAAAATTAGCTGGGCGTGGTGGCGCACGTCTGTAGTCCCAGCTACTTGGGAGGCTGAGGCAGGAGAATTGCTTGAACCCAGGAGGCGGAGGTTGCGGTGAGCCGAGATCGTGCCACTGCACTCCAGCCTGGGTAACAAGAGCGAAACTCTGTCTCAAAAAAAAAAAAAAATTCTACTATAAAGACACATGCACACGTATGTTTATTGCAGCACTATTCACAATAGCAAAGACTTGGAACCAACCCAAATTCCCATCAATGAAAGACTGGATAAACAAAATGTGGCACATATACACCATGGACTACTATGCAGCCATAAAAAAGGATGAGTTCATGTCCTTTGCAGGGATATGGATGAAGCTGGAAACCATCATTCTCAGCAAACTCACACAAGAACAGAAAACTAAACACCACATGTTCTCACTCATACGTGGGAGTTGAACAATGAGAACACATGGACACAGGGAGGGGAACATCACACACTGCAGTCTGTCACGGGGTGGGGGGTTAGAGGAAGGATAACATTAGAAGAAATACCTAATGTAGATGACGGGATGATGGATGCAGCAAACAACCATGGCACATGTATAACTATGTAACAAACCTGCATGTTCTGCACATGTACCCGAGAGCTCAAAGTATAATTAAAAACAAAAACAAACAAAAAAAGTTGTAAACAGACCACTGTGCCACATAAAGATTAATGTGTAAAGACTGAGACTTCAAAAAAAAAAAAAAAGTAGACTAATGGAACTGTATAAATAGTTTAGAAACAGGTCCACACAAATAGGGTCAATTGATTATAGCAATGGCATTGCAATGCATAGAGAAAAAACAACAGCTCTTTAAAAAAATATGGAGGGATATTCACATAGCTTTGCAATGATTTCCACTTCTTATTTATCACCTAGGAGTATGACCTTTGTGCAATACAGTAAGATCCCACTTCCTGAAAACTCAATGCATCAGTTTGGAGATCAGGTAGGTACATTCTACCCCAATCTTGATGGCAGCTGCAAAGTGGTCTGCCTATAGTCCCTGCTGCAACTCAAGGGATGTTAATGACATTTGAAAAAAATAAAGAAGTATAACCCTTCACTAATTCTCCAAGTTGGTATTCACTGAAGTATGGTAGTTTGAGAAAGAGTCATCTGTGCTCTTTCCTTCTTTCCAAAACTTTTCCAACTTACTATCCCTTTATAATTTTTTTTACATTGATCAAGAGCCATTTATTATGGGGGCAAACATACCTTAAAAATAATAGCTATTATTGAAAATTTCCTTTGTGTCAAACACAGTTTTAAGCAGTTTATAGGTATACATAATTCAATCCATACCAAAAAATCCTTTTTTTTTTTTTGAGACGGAGTTTCGCTCTTGTTGCACAGATTGGAATGCAAGGGCGTGATCTCAGCTCACTGCAGCCTCTGCCTCCTGGGTTCAAGCGATTCTCCTGCCTCACCCTCCCAAGTAACTGGGATTACAGGCATCGGCCACCATGCCCGGCTAATTTTTTTGTATTTTTAGTAGAGACGGGGTTTTACCCTGTTGGCCAGAATGGTCTCGAACTCCCATCCTCAAGCAATCTGCCCACCTTGGCCTCCCAAAGTTCTGGGATTACAGGTATGAGCCACCGCACCTGGCCAAATTTACTAAGATTATACATGCGGCCGGGCGCGGTGGCTCACGCCTGTAATCCCAGCACTTTGGGAGGCCGAGGCGGGTGGATCACAAGGTCAAGAGATCGAGACCATCCTGGTCAACATGGTGAAACCCCATCTCTACTAAAAAAAAATACAAAAAATTAGCTGGGCATGGTGGCGCGTGCCTGTAATCCCAGCTACTCAGGAGGCTGAGGCAGGAGAATTGCCTGAACCCAGGATGCAGAGGTTGCGGTGAGCCGAGATCGCGCCATTGCACTCCAGCCTGGGTAACAAGAGCGAAACTCCGTCTCAAAAAAAAAAAAAAAAAAAAAAAAAAAGATTATACATGCACACCGTTCTACAAGGCCTGTTACAAAAACCCAGTAAACTCCTCTGCCCCAGCCCATTTCCTGCTCCCCAGAGTTAACCACTGAACTCTTACAGTTAGCTGACTTTGCTAGTAGTTTACACACCTAGTGTTTAAATGACACATTTATATTTCTATGGTCATATTTTTTCAGTTTTATGCTTTATCTATTGATACTTTATTACAGAATAAGAGAATTTAGCTTATTCCTCCATCTATCCCTGCCACAAGTGTACCATTTTCATTTCCTCTTTCTCCCCAAATAATTATAATTTTAGTTAGATCAATATGTTATGGGGCTGGACACAGTAATGTCCATAATTTTTCCATATAATTAAGATCAGTATATTAGAGAGAAAAATTAAGAGTTTGATCATTTATATACAAGTACTAGTGGTCCTATTTTGAAGGATTTTAGGTGTGTGGCAGGGAACAGTGTATTTAATACAGCTAAGTTATGAAACACATTTTATTCCATGGAATTTATTAACTGAGGTGTCACCTTACTTTAATTCAAAGATGAAAGTCCTACACAATAGTTATATGTAAAAGCTCAAATAAAATATGAATTTCTTTCTACATTAAGTTTAAATGTTATTCTACTTATCAACAGCGAGGTGGTGGAGTAAAGTGATCCCTGGATCTGTGAAAGCATCTGTCACAGGTATTAGTGGTCAAGTAGAGTTCAAAAAAATTGAAATTGAATTTAGTTATATTAATCCCCAAATCATCAGAATACATTCACTCTGATATGAAAAGACTTAGAAATATACAGACATATTAATTCCACAAAGTAATAACAGGTTTATTGAGGAATCATTAATTACTTAGTCATTTGGTATACAAGACACTACTATATACTTAACTTTACTTTGGTTACTCAAGTCAATCTCTTAATTTTGTGAAAAAATAAAATTTGTCTTTTCTGGATGTACTTTTACCTGTTAGAGAGGTTTAAGTCAGCTCTGCCTGAAGTTAAAGGGAAGAACTTGGTGATATCTTAAAATCCAATTTATACATAAATTAAATACTATTGTGAATTGAGATGGAAGAAAGAGAGAAAGATACAGAGAGAGAGAGAGAGAGAAGAGAGAGAGAGACAGAGGGAGTTCCCAAGAGAATATCTTTTCTTCAATTTCCAGATACCTAAGTGGTTTTACAAGCTTATTAAGGGATGCCTGCAATTGCACACTTTCAAAGAACAAAGAATTTTTAGGAAGAAAATGATATTACCAAAATGGTAGCTTTTCATCTTCATCTTCACCTAAAAATGATTCATGATACTTTTAGGGTTATGTTCATCTAGAGTGAGTAAGTGACTCTCAAAGCCCC
Source organism: Aotus nancymaae (assembly GCF_030222135.1). Taxonomy (NCBI): domain Eukaryota; kingdom Metazoa; phylum Chordata; class Mammalia; order Primates; family Aotidae; genus Aotus; species Aotus nancymaae. Next base: position 5,320,698 of record NW_026988507.1, on the reverse strand, counting down.
TCAATGCCCTATGAGTTCATGCAGTATTTCATCTGGCTTCCAGCCTTTCTCTTAAGTCAACAATTTGCTGTCCTAAGATGCTAAAAATCAATAGAAATGCTTTAGGTCAATAAAGCCTGGCCTGTGTAGGAATTTTCAGCAGCTTTATAGGTACATATTCTGAAACTATGGGCAGCAATAAAGGAAAAGCATTGATGTATGAAAGACAGCTAGAAGTTCTAGGCAGACTGTATTGGAAAGAGAGGAAATAGTTACAGGGCAGAGAGAGTAAGCTGTCAACACTGCAGCATCTGTTTTCTGACATGTTTCATGGGTCATGATATCTCCCCTATTGGTCAGTATAAATAAGAGCCAAGGAAGAAGGCAACAGGATTCACAGGCTACCCACTGAGGCGACATTCTGATTGTAGTGAGCATATTACTTCAAGAGTTCCCAACTGGAATGGGTACAGAACATCCCTAACTAGAGGAAATAGAACCAACCTTGTCCTAAATTCTAAATATACAAATGCCAAAATGCTAGAAATCTTACTTTTAAGTCTTGCCATTAACTTTTTGTGAAGAGACAGTTTGAAACATTAAAAGACAAAATAGTCCCCAATCATGCAAACTATGCTTTATTTACATTGCCTCAACTTTTCAGTAAGTTGTGGTGATGCTGCTGAAATAAAGAAGTAAATTGTGAGGAAAATTTCTGGCTAAAATCGTTTACTATAAATAAAAAAGCCCAACAGAGGAAAATATGTTATCATTATTATTATTTTCAGAAGCACTATAAAACAATAGTGTTAATCCTGTATTAGAGTTCTTGAGCTTTGAAGGAAGTAGAAAGCTTACAGTGCTTCTCTAAAATGAGCAGTTGAGAAGTCATCACGAAAATACTTAGGACAATGGGCTGTGGCACCAAGCAACCTGGTTCAAATGTTGATTCTGCCACTTACTGTTAACATTGGACATAAGACTACATGTCTCAGGGTCCCATTTCCTTGTCTATAAGATAGGAATAATAGTGGTACCTACCTCCAAGATCGCAATGCTGATTTAATGAGATTAATCCATGTAAGGAATTTAGGGAACTGCCTGACAAAGGGTAGCCACTTAAAGTGTTAACCCTTGCAATGAAGGGAAAACACTTCAAAGCACCTAAGAAGTCAGTTAGCTATAACAAGACTGGATGTCAGCAGATGCTCCGTACTTCTCATTCGGTCATTTATTTGGCAAATATTTAGTAGGCATCTATATGAGATATACTGGACCAGGCACAGAAGACACAGAAAAAAAAGAAGACAAGGTCCAGGCACTCAAAGAACTTCTCATTTCATCACTTTTGTCATTTTCTTGAATCAACATTCCTCAGGATAGTATAAAGCCTTCCCTGTTCATATCTAGAGTTCCTGTACTTCTGCCAAATCTTTATTTTACATCACAAGGCTTGTCTGTACTATTTTCATATTTATCAGTTCATATTGCTCTACATTATTGAATCCACTTAGAAATGGAGAGTTTAAAAACAAGCACAATTTTTCTTAATGTGATTAAGTAAAACTCCTGCAATAGATCTTGAATTCTGATAAATCAGAGGCTGAAAAGATTCTGTCATGTATTTATTCCAGTTACTGGCCAGTGGAAAACAATGAGGTTTATTTTTAAATGAATAAAACATACTTTTTAACCCACTATAAATATTGAAAAAATGAGGCTCCATTTCACTCATTGTTTACCAATAACTAAATGAAATTTAAAAAATTTAAAAGGCATAAACAGAACAGTCATATGTAAGTGCACTTAAATGTAAGTGCCTTTTAGCAAAATATACCTCTAATATATCATATATATACTCTTATCATGTTTTCATAAAGGTGTGTGATATTTCAGTTCAATATGTGCAATGCTGTATATAAAGCTAACAAGAGAAAGGTAGAAAAGCTAGGCAAATCATTTTTATAAAAATAAAATGCTATTTTCTCTATATTTCATTCAGCATATCTAATTACATATTTAATAAGAAAAAATATAGTAGTTAAATATGCCTTACATGGTGAATGCTGATATGTATTTGAAATAATATATAAAAAAGTTACATTACCATTTTTTAGGAATACACTTTTATATAAATACATATTCTCAAGTTGTTGATACTACCAGAATATGAATAAGAGTAAGAATGAGTGTGAATTTTCAATTTTATCATTTTATCCATGTCACTAAGAAAGAACAGTATTTAATACAGGTGGGCATGGTCAATGGATATAAAGGCAGTTGGGTGAAGATCTGATGATGATCAGGATATTGGAATAAAATTAGAATTTCTCCCCCATAAAACACTAATCAGAATCCAAAGGAAAAAAAAAATAATGAAGAACTTGTCAGTTCACCAACTTGACCCAGTGAGCAAGGTTAATATCACCAGTGGTAGGACAGATTGATCTAGGGTGCCTCCAGATGTGGTATACTAGTAAGAACCATCATCATTTCTATGGGTTTCCTGACAAGATGCATGGCCTAGGTAACAAGTAAACATCAAACAGACCCAGGTTAAGGGTGATCCTACAGAATGAGAGGCCTATACTTCCAAGACCATAAAGAATATCAGAGACAGGAAAAGACTGGAACTGCTCCAGATTGAAGGAGATGCTGGTAAATGACAACCAAATGCAACATGTGCTCTTGGCTAGAATCCTGGGCCAATAAAGAGTTTAGATCGCTGGTGATATTTGAATAGGGGCTGTAGATTAGATGATACTGTAATGTCAATGTTGATTCTTAATTGGAAGGTTACATGTTGGCTATATAAGAATGTCAATGTTTTCATAAAATATACACTAGAGTATTTAAAGGTGATGGAGCAGCTTGTCAGTAAAAGGCTCAGAGGAATAAGAGATGGAGGGTGATGAAGTAAATGAGCTAGATACCATCTCATGCCAGTTTAGAATGGCAATCATTAAAAAGTCAGGAAACAACAGATGCTGGAGAGGATGTGAAAAAATAGGAATACTTTTACACTGTTGGTGGGAGTGTAAATTAGTTCAACCATTGTGAAAGACAGTGTGGAAATTCCTCAAGGATCTAGAACCAGAAATACCATTTGACCCAGCAATCCCATTATTGGGTATATACCCAAAGGATTATAAATCATTCTACTATAAAGACACATGCACACGTATGTTTATTGCAGCACTATTCACAATAGCAAAGACTTGGAACCAACCCAAATTCCCATTAATGATAGACTGAATAAATAAAATGTGGCACATATATGCCATGGAATACTATGCAGCCATATAAAAGGATGCATTCATGTCCTTTGCAGGGACATGGCTGAAGCTGGAAACCATCATTCTCGGCAAACTAACACAAGAACAGAAAGCCAAATAACACATGTTCTCACTAGTAAGTGGGAGTTGAACAATGAGAACACAGTACACAGTGAGGGGAACATCACACACTGGGGCCTGTTGGGGGACGGGGTGATTGGGGAGGGATAATATTAGGGGAAATACCTAATATCGATGATGGGTTGATGGGTGCAGGAACCACCATGGCACATATATACTTATGTAACAAATTTGCATGTTCTACACCTGTACCAGAACTTAAAATATAACAATAAAATGAAATTTAGAGAGTTAGGGAATCTGTTAGAGTGAAGTTCTTTGAAATATACTTGTAACTTTTCTGTAGGCTTGCAACCATTTCAATTTTTTAAAATTAAAAACCAATATTAAATTAGGAAAACTGATGCTTATATGCTGCATATATCTGACTAAGCATGAGTTGATATCCTTATTATATAAAGCATTCTTACAAATAAGCAAGAAAAATGGCAAGACTCTCCTTTAAATGAAAATGATATTTAGAAACTATTCATCAACTCTGACACAAATAATTTACTAACAAATATATTTCCAAAATATTCAAATTCACTAATACTCAAAAATTATGAAATTTTAGAAATTATAGCCAGTTTTCAGATGTTATATTAGCAAAAAATTATTTTAAATATAATGCTCAATGCTTGAAAATGTGTGTAGTTTAAGTGTGTAGTTTAAAGTTTAAGTGTGTTAGTACGTAATTTAATGTTTAATTCATTTGCTAAGCACATTTTTTTCTTTTAATTCACTCAAAACACATAATATCTTACTTTACTTTTGGTGCTGTTCAGACTATTTTTACTGGCTGAATTAAATGGGTTTAAGCTGAAATATTCAGTAACTCATGTATTCTGTTATCCATTCAGTATCCTCAAGAATGTGTCATCCCACAATCAAGTGTAATTTTTACAATACCTAGAGTTCTAAATAACTAAAGGTTAAAGTACAAAGGAAAGATGACAGCATGTCAATCACCTTTCAGAATGCTTAGTGAATAAAATTACTAAAAAGAAAGGCAAAACATGACTTGTATTCAGCTGTTTTGAAACATCAAATTTCAATCACAAAAATATGAGTTCTCTCCAGAATCAGAGGAAATGGAGTGTACCCAACAGCAAGAGAAATAAGATGTTTTAGGTAATGGAGATGATATAAACTCCACTGTCAATTAAGACACCAAAATAAGATTTCACATTACATAGACTTTTTAAAAAGGTAGACACTTAATCGAAACTAAAGGAAATAGTGAAATAAGTTAAAACCAGAATTCTCTTTCCTGAATAATAAACTGTAGGAAAAATTATAATTTTTAAGTGATCCTTTTGTAAAATTATTTTAGGCAACTGATCAAGGGCTTAAAGAGTATTTGTGAAGTTTCACATTGACATGAAAAGACTAAAAGGAGATGTGTTGTAATGCCAAAGAATTAAAATATATTACAACAATCCTTCGACATTCATTGTGGAAAAGAATATTAAAATGTCAGTGCATATGAACGTATGGTAGATTATGAAAAGAGAATTAAATGAACTTTCATGGCACATCAAAAATTTTGTTATTATAGTCTGAGTTGCAGCCTAAGAATCTAACTTTGTCACTAGGGAAAAGAGAAAGCAATTTAAATCCTGCAGAAAATGCTACTTTTGATACAAACCAAAATCCATTTTTCTAGTAATACAGCAACCTAAAAGTCTTTTACAATTAGAAAATATTATAGAAAAGTAAATAACCCATCTCAGTAGCAGTACAATATATAAGGTTCTTAGGAATTAATATAACAAAATATGTACATGTACTTTATGTAATTTCAAAGATGATAATAGAAGAAATTTAAAATGTAGAAATAAACCATATTCCTGGATTAGAAGACTGAATAATATAAAAATATTAATACATTGACCCATAAATGTGATATAATTTCAATACATACCAATGAAATTTTTTTCATAAAACTGAAACTGATTCTAGTTATTTATTCCCAAGAATGAAGTTTCAAACACAGCAAAAATTTCTTAACAGGAAGAACAAAGAGACTTGAGCTATTAAATATCAAATCTTATGCAACTATATTAATCAGAGTATTGTGGTATCTCTGCAGAAATCAACAAATAGGTTAGTAGAACAGAAAACAGGGCCCAGAAACCAACTTCAGCACTGATGGAGATTTAAGATGGCATTATAAATCTGTGAGAAAACAGTAGGCTGTTGAAAAAATTGCACTGGGGCCACCAGCTTCATCTGTTGAATATTTCACTGAGTATCTACATCTAAGTAGATACCTTAGATACCTACATCTAACTCCAAAATGTCGATTTTTTTCTTAGGCAGGACTAAAGGGGACTAAAATAGAATATCCATTTAATATACTAAGGCAGATCAAGATGAAAATTTAAACAGAGATGTACTATTATACCCTTTCCAGATCCATAATAAAAATATCAGTAGGAAACTAATCAACAGAATTTTCATTTATGCCTATAGGTAGTATTAACTGCACTGCCAAATATTGTGCTGAGACAATCATTATCTTACTAGGTTGACACAAACTCTCCAACACCCAAAGCAGAATGTTCAATAGTATCAAGAATAGACTTTTTTCTTGCATCTAATAATTGTCCAAAATTATACTAAATTTTGTTTTATTTTATATAATGGACCATGAATTTCTCATACAAGATTCTATTTTTCTCGAATTTTCAATTTAGACTTCTCTTTTTTTTATACAGGAGAAAAACATTCTTTCTTCACTATGTCATTAACATAATCCCACCCTTTAAAGACAGAAATTATTGACTGGATTGCACATCATTTAAGAAAATTTAGCACCTAAAAAGAAACCATAAAAACTTAAAGGCAAATTAAAAATACAGATGATAATGAGTTAATATCCTTATTAAATGGAGCTCATTTAAATCAATAAGTAAACACGGAAAATTGACAATGTATACACATAGGCAATTTATAAAAGAAGAAATATGAATGGCCAATAAGCATATTAAAAGGTACTCAACCTCACCAACAGAGTATTAATTCTCACCTAGTGAATGGGCAAATTTTTTAATCATTGTGGAAGAAGGTAGGTAAGTAGGCACTCTGCTGATGAGACTGCAACATATTAAAACTTGTTATGAAATATGTATTTCATATATATTTATAGCATGTAGAAAATTACACATACACATACATATTTCATAAATCACCTATATTTGGTGTGTGTGTATAATTTTATACATATTAATATCTATAATACTTAAATCTATATCTATATATCTACCAAATATCATAAAATTTAGAAGTACATACACACAATGCATATAGAAATAGCCATACTGGTTGATTATAGTCAAGGTTTATTCTGATTTGTCACTTTCCTGCTTTGATTGTTTAATGCCCATGGCATACTGATTACTATACATTTTGAATATCACCCATTAATACAACAGTATACTACATTTGAGTAGTAATTTTTTGAATTTGCATTTTTAAAATGTATACATTAAATAACTACAACATGAAAAACTCCTGTATGTAAGTTTATTACTGGTACAAAAATAAACAGATTAATGAAACAGAAGAGATTGCCCAGAAATGATTTTAATATAAAATATAAGATTATGTATCAAATGAGGGAGGTGTTGGAATAATTATCTATTTGAAAAAATGTTTAGAGCCTCAATTCTTAAGTACACTGAAATAAATTTTAGATGGGTTCAAGAGTAAGATAGGGAAACCATAAAAAACATATTTTTAAAAAGCAAGGCTACCTGATCTCAGGATAGGAAAAGCCATTTCAAACAAAGAAAAAAATCTATAAGGAATAAATTAATTGAAATAACAACCAAATAATAAACACACATAAAGAAGCAACATTTGGAATGCAAAAATCCTCTTAAAGAAAAAAATCAAATGTTCAGCAAAGTCAGAACTGCTAATGGCATTGCATTTAATTATGAGGCATCATTTACAAAAAATAATAATAAAATATTTTTGTCTAAAACATTATATTTAATAGGAATTTACATAGTTGATGGATTGGCTCTTTACATACACACACAGAATTCTGGACCAATGGCTCAAAAAATATCTCTGTCCATTAAAAACATCTCTATAAAATATGATATTAGAGAGTAAATCATTGAGATATGATAAGCTTATATCCTAAAATTTAGACATCAACATTTTCAAAAATGGCCAAAGGGGAAATAATAAAGTCACAAGTCCTTAGTAAAGCCAAAACAAGAAAAAACTAAAATTATAATCTCAACGTTTTTATTCCTTAGTGAAGAAAAAGTAGTTGGAAAATTTTTTAATCATTAGAAATTTTTTTTAATGCCAAAAAGAAACAAATAACCTTAAAAAAGTAGCAGACTGATCATTAAAAGTTACATGAGCCAATTATTTCTAATGAACAATTCATGTCTCCTACCATGTAAAAGGAAATGATATGGCAACACAGAAACGGGAAGTATGAAAAACCACAAGAAGGAACACCAGGGTGGTTCCCAAAACACAGTATGTTTGTTCCTTAATGACAGTTGCTTACACAACAACCAAAATACCAGTACTCTGTCCATAGGGACTGAAGAGAGTAGATGTGAAAGAGCTGCGAGACGGATGACCCAGAAGGGTCTTGCAATGATTGCCTTATATATTTAGGGCCTGATAACTGGATATGCTCAGAATAGGATGGTTGCTTGGAAATATCCTTGGTCCTCTGCATCCCCATCTAGGAGGAAAATACCCAAAATGTGTGATGAAAGTGGATATGGGTTGGTTAGTCTATGGGCTGATGCAGCAGCAGTCAACTGATTTATTCTTTGACCCTGCAGAAACAGTGAACTGCTGACAGGAAGGGGAAAAATATGCCTTGCTTCTTGGAGTGAAATGGGGATTTGTGCTCTATGAGATAATCTCTGTATGTTAAAATGTATATTTCTGTCCATCACATCACCTTTATAAGAATTATGATGAGAAATTCCATTTCCTTACTTTAATTTACTTTATTTGGTGAGCACTTGACCATGCATACTTGGTAGTGATATATGTATGCTTTGCCACATTAGAATATATATTGCAACTTTCCTATAAAATACACATCAGAGATGCAATTTTGTTAAACAATGATATAGAAACACAAGAAAATAAAATCTAAGTAAAGTTTTTAATTACATAGAAATTGGAGTTTGATATTTTAATTTATAAACATTATCTTTAAAGTTATTTATTAAATAAAGTACAAGCAGAAAGTAAAGAGTTTAGTAGCATCTGTGTCAGTCTATTAATTTCATCCATAACAAAGTCATTTTTTAGTTCAGAACGATTAAGCCAAGCAAATATTGCCAGCAAGTTTAATTTTTACTTACTAACGTCAAGAAAGAGAAATGGCTTAATACATGACAAGCACTCACAAACATGAAGACACATTTTATCAACTTCATACATAAATACATTTTTACTTACCCAGAATGTATAATTAATATTAAGAGGGTAAAAAAAATCTCATTTATTTCACCTGAAGTTTATTAACATAGAAGATGATGACAAACTACAGGACAGTTTTGTATTTATTTGCAAAGCTATTGCCACAAATTATTTCCATGTACACTATTTGCAAAGCATTCAAAGTCAGAAACATAAATAATGCTTGGATCTCAGCAAAATTCCTAATAAACCCCTCAGAACCAATTTATATATCTAAAGTCCAAAATTATTTTAAATAAAGAAGAAATATTATAAATTATAGAACAGAATCTAGGCAACTACACCAAATCACACTAAGGTATAACAAAAGGGTTTTATTTATCCTGAAGAAACTGCAGTTGTATAAACATGGAAGAAGGAAACATAGTTTCTTTGGAATTTTCAAGAAATTTCTTTTACTTTTACTAATAAATATACTTTTGCATTTCAACAAGCCTTCATATTTTTCATATTTCTCTTCTATGTTTCCCGTACAAATGAATAAGTGAATGAATACCTTAAAAATATTTCTCTATTCTCTATTATTTCCCTTGCAAAACACAATAGTCAGAAAACTATAATAATGAGAGAATTCCTTTGATCAGCCTGAGTGTCTTAATGCTTTCCAACAAGTGCCATATATTATTGTCTATTGTTTTTAGGTAATGCTGCTAATGGTGAACATACTGAAACGACTGAAGAGCCAAAAATCTTTTTACACTGTGCTCACATGAAGTTTGTGGTTTAGTTTTTAATATCAGCCTCTACGTAAGGAACACCATTTGAAACCAGCATCTCAGGTTGGGAGGCCAAATGAGACTTTGCTCATAGCATACCAGGGCACTGCTGATGAGGTTCCCGGGAGGTTCATAATTATGTCATTTGATTTGAAGCTATGTTTCAGTGCCAAGGTTTGACTGAAGCCTTCTTCTTAATTATGTGGCAGTGTGACCATCTGCCCTTCCTAGTTTCATCTTGCTTTTAGCTCACTCCAGATACTAGAATCCATAGCATGCCCATTAGTCCATATGTCCAAACCAACAAAATTGTGTGATTAGATATCCAGCATTAACACTGTGGTTGAGATGTTGCCATATAGCTTATTACAGCGGCTATTCTCTAAGAACCTAACTTACAGCTGTTTCAAGGCAGTGGCTGCCAGTTAGTATATTCCTCACGCTAAAGTTAATGACATTTCAGGATGGATTAGGCACCCTGCATCAATATAGCAATTTGAACATTCTCCAAATCATACCACCCTAGCTTGATGAAAACTTCGTGATGCCATTTATGATTCCCGATGTACTCATAATAATCTTTCTCTTCATCTTTTACTCATTTCTTCATCTACCAAATATTTATTTAGCGTCTAACCGTGTATATATGACAGCATGACAGATGTAATGGAGTTTGCAAGTTTAATGCACAGTCCTTGACAGGAGAAAACCTTAAGATCTAATCAAAAATTGTCAAATATGTAAATATTTTACACAAACACACAAATTCACCTGAGAAAAGGATGAGAAAGCTGCATCCCAGAGCATTAATGAGGTTATCGCTAAATGTCAGAATTACAGGCAGTGGTAAATGTTTAACAATTGGCTCTCTGTTCTCTAGAGATATAATTCTAAGCTATTGCTTTATTTGCCCATTTGCATCGGAAAGAGAGTATTTAAGAAGTATGAAAAAATAAAGGTTCTAGGTTCATTGAAAAAGTATATTTTTAAAAGTCTTGTTTTGTAGCATCTGCTGATTTCCATAGAATAATTACTCATACCATGGCCTATTTCAAGCTACGAATGTCAACCAGTTCACAAAATTTCAACCTTTAGATCCAGGAGGCAAGCCTACTGACTGAATGAGCTTCATTTTCTTTTTTTTACTTTTTCTGTTTTCAAAATGCCTTAATGATAATAGTGGTTATCTTCAGGGATAGAAACTGGGTGGCGGGGGACAGGAATGGAAGTAGATTTTTTCCTCCATACCCTGTTGTGTCTTTTACATTTTGAACCTTGGTATGTATTGCCAATTTTAAAAAAAAAGCTACAAATTAGAATTTTAAAAGTTAAATTATTTGTTACAACTGTAATCAAAAGCAGTAAATATTTTAATGTCTCATGCAAATAACACACATGTATATACATAAAATATTTAAATAACACTGAAAGACATGCATCCATAAAAAGAATGAGGTCATGTCCTTTGCAGGGACATGGATGAAGCTGGAAGCCATCATTCTCAGCAAACTACCACAGGAACAGAAAGTCAACCACCGCATGCTCTCACTCATAAGTGGGAATTAAACAATGAGAACACATGTTCACAGGGAGGAGAACATCACACACTGGGGCTGGTCAGGGGGTAGGGGGGCAAGGGGAGCAAGAGAGAGCATTAGGACAAATACCTAATGCATGCAGGGCTTAAAACCTAGACGACAGGTTGATAGGTGCAGCGAACCACCATGGCACATGTATACAAACTCATGTTCTGCACTTGTATCCCACAACTTAAAGTAAAATTTTAAAAACTGGCACAAATTTTTTAAATGCATTGGAAACTGATCTAGGATGAAAGTAATGATGACTGAAAGCTTCCTGGAGATACGAGTGGAGTTCTGAAGTACAAGCAGGATTTGAACAAACAGAGAAAAAGAAAAAGGGTGACAAATAGATGCTAAGCAGACTGGTCACTGTACCTGGCTAGTATTTATACTCCAACTGAAAGATATCACTTTACTCCATCACCACCAGTGCTGGAGCTACCATTCCCACAGTCTCCATCACTTCCTACCTTCTCCCTCTTTAATTAGGCTTCAGAGCAGGCTGCCCCATAGATAGGTGTTCACTGCAAACAGCCCAAATGGAGATAAGACTGGAGTCAGGAACTGACATAAGGAAAAGAGAGCCAGTCTCACATCACCTCTAATAACAATACTAATGTTCATTTCATATTTATTGTCTAGCAGATTTCATGGTCTAACTTGCAGAGTCTAAATTCATAGAGGAATACCTCAAGCTCTTGCTGTTGCTCAAGCTCTTGCTCTTGTGCTTTCTCTCAGGCAGGCAAGAAAATGTGCTCAGAGGAAGCATCATAATGCCACTGCCACTCCATCTTCCCCTCAAAAAAACTAGAAAAATGAGCGTCCTTTAGCAGGGCATTCAGAAGAGTTCTTACTATGGTGAACTAGAAAGCACCCAATGAAGAGCTGGTCCTGCACCTAATCACTGCCAGCTGGAAGTGACTGAGCTACATTGAGAAAAGCAACATATATGTAATGTGGCCTGAAGGACACAGTCTACTTACCAGGCCTTCATATAGAAAGCTCCACTGGCATATTGAGCAGGAAAACTCGGTTGTATGTGACTGTCTTGCATATTACCAAGAAAGTGTCTCCAAAGGGGGCAGTGCTGCTTCAAAGACCTTCATATCTAGATGCATGTTATCGGCATCAGTGTAGATCTGCTTTTTCTGAAGTGACCAGCTAACAAAAAGTTCCCTGAACTTGTTCTCTTAGGACACTTCCTACCTTTGGCCACAAAAGGCCATAGGAGAAATATGTCTCTGGTTTCAGTGCCAAGAATGGTTGAATTATCCTGATTATTTAACTAGGTTTCTTTTTGTTTGCTCTGATTTGTATATGTTTCATTTTATCTTGTCTGAGCCACCTTAAAATTTTTGTGAAAGAAAGCAGAAAATAATGAAATAAGGGTTCGGGCAATGATGAAACTAAAGAGATGAGTGAGGAAAAGCAAGATAACTAAAGAAACATAGCTTCAGCAACAAGAACGGGAAAAATCCATTACAAGCCATAACAGACGGTCTGTTGAGATGACAGAAGGCAATATAACAGTGCATTAGTGAAAAGACTCAATAATAAGAAGGGGGTTGGGGTTCTGGCTCTGTTACTAACTAGCTAAATGATGTTATAAAAAAGAAAAAAAAAGTCAGCAAGAACCTAGTTTAATGATCTCCCATAGACCTGGAGAGACGAGATAGCACAGAGGTTCAGCAGGTGGGCTCTATAATCACACTGAGTGTGAAAGCCTACTCCCATTTATTCCCATGGAACCTTTAACAACTTATCTCAAAGGCTTGTTATTCTTATCTGTAAAACAAAAATAAGAGTGTTGATCTCGTATGATTATGGGAGGTTTGTGAATTTTTTAGCCAGTACTTTCAAGCACTCTATATGGATTTACAGAGGGGGACCCTTGAGATACAGAATAACAAAGCCTTTTTACAAGGTCCCAAAACCATTGAGTGACAGAGCTATGACTGGAATGCATGCTGTCCATCTCCAGGTCTACGCACTTAATGACTCTTGGATACTGATGACAAATGAACTAATCACGTGTAATGCATGGAGCACAGTGCCTGGCACATGGTAAGCCTGTAATAACTGTCAGCTTACTCAGCAAATGAGAGTGCCTCACAAATCTAAATTATTTTCCACATTATAGAAAGATATACTATATCTCAAATATGATATCTTTTAAATATAACATATCTAGATAATTCTACATAATTTATAATTTCATAGATAAATGTCTTATAACATTGACAGATGATGCAAACATAGAATGAACAAGTAAAATAAGAAATGACAGAAATAATATTAATTTTAAAAATGTAACTAGAAAACAGCTGAGCACAAATATTTATAAGAAATATTCATCATATTGTTATTTATTAAAGTTTAAAAAGTAAATGAGTTAAATATCCAAATGTAAGGGATTTAAACAAAATATGGCATATCTACACACACAGACAAAAGGACTGGATTAAAATATGACAGAATGTCAACATTATTCTTTTGGTAATATGATTTGTATTAATTTTCCTATTTGTTTCCAACTGTCAGTTTTCTATAATAATCTGAAAAACATTTCTATAATAATCTGAAAATAGGAAAACATATTTCTTTAATAATCTGGAAAAATAAAAATTGTTTTCAATTGAAATAAATCCACATAAAGCCCTGCCCATAACTTTAACAAATCTACCTCACAGGAAGAGTAAGAAAGGATTTGCTTGACAGCAAGCCACCTGACGAAGGTCAGGTATTTCAGTTGCCCATATCTTTATAATGTTTAAGGTGCTTAAAAACATCAAACTTTTTTAGGAAGTATTACATGGAAAAAGTTTGCAGATTGCAAAAGGTCTGTGCTGGTCAGAGTGTGTACAGTTAAGGTGTTCAACCCCAGGAACCAACACAAACATTAACCATCTAGGACTCATACACTTGAAGGAAATAGACCTATTGAAATGTTGTACAACCTCAGAAGGAGCAGATGGAGCCACCAGCACCAGTTAGCCCAGAGACAGGAGCAGTAAGAAAGGAGGTAGCAGTGGCCATCATCTACATATGGGATGTCATCTGGAAGAAGGCTGGGCAAATTCTATGTCTCTACAAACAGGGGAATGGGAGAAAGTCATAGGGAAGAAAAATCTAATGTGCAAAATTAAGGGGAAATTTTCCTAGCATGTAGAGATAATCAGAAATACAACAGGTTGTTCTGCAAAGAAACAATCTTCCTTTATTACATGTGACTCATGTTACCTGAAAGCTCAATGGACACAGGCAGAGACACACTCCTATAAGCAAGGAGCTCACTGGATCTCAACCACATGAAGACAAGGCCTGTCCCTGCCACCAGAACCAGACCAAAGGGACTAGCCCCAGTCAACCCTTAAAGATGGGATTGCTCCCTTTCTTGCTCTTCCCTGAAGGTTGTAAGCCAGTTACCAGGTGAATGGTAGAATGGCACCCTCCCCTCGAAAACAGGCCAGAACCTTGGAGGAAAGAAACCCAAGTGAAGGGCCTGGGAAATGATCCTTTGAGGCTAACGATGTAATAAAATGAGGCCTCCAAGCCCCAAGAACCAGCCAGATAGTATGTCCCTAGGAACCTTCCTCACTAAGTCAGCCTTGCTATATTTTGTTCTCCACAAATACTTGCTTATATTTGCTCTTTAGTATTTAGCAAAGATGTGCAAAGTCCCAGACTGTCTCATCTGTGATAAGAGAAACCAAATAAAGAGATTTATACCCACTCTTGGACAGGATCATTAAAGCTTTTATAGAGGTAAAGTACCTTATATGTATAAACTCTGTAATCTTCACAACTTATGAAGCAGGTACTAATATCCTCAGTTTACAGACGAGGGAATTGAGACACAGATGTTAAGTGATTTCCCCAATGTCCACAAATAGTAAGTTGTGGGCTTTCATTGCCAGAACTGTGGTTATTCTTTCCAGAAGGAATCATCTTTAACTCTTTGGTATTATTTAGCAGCAGTTTATGTATATGTCAAGTATTATAAATGACTTTCTTCTTGCTGTCTTCCCCCCATCGAGAGCTCCTAATCATGCTCTCATATATGAGAAAAGCTGGAAGATAGTAGAAAGCATTTTTATACAATGCACGTCCAAGCGCACAGCTGTAACTGCTGCAAACTATGAGGTACAAAAAGGAAGTTATCTGGCAATGATTTAAATCAAAATTATATGACTACTGGCCAGGCACAGGGGCTCACGCCTGTAATCCTAGCACATTGGGAGGCCAAGGTGGGTGAATTGCCTGAGCTTAGGAGTTAGAGGCCAGCCTGGGCAACATGGTGAAACCCTTGTCTCTACTAAAATACAAAAAATTAACTGGGCATGGCAGCGTGTGCCTATAGTCCCAGCTACTCAAGATGCTGAGGTAGGAGAATTGCTTGAGCCCAAGAAGCAGAGGTTGCAGTGAGTTGAGATCACTGCACTCCAGGCTGGGCTACAAAGTGACACTTCATCTCCATTAAAAAAAAAATACATATATGCAACTACTAAACTCTAAAGCCAGGCAATTTAACAAAGAAATAGAATATTATATTTTTGTGGATAACTGTTCACAAATTAAGAAGTATGTTTGGCTTTAACATTGAGAAAGATACCTTTTGAGGAATTCAGTAATTAAAAAATTTGTTTTAGGAATAGCAGCTTCTTACCAACCTGAAAAGGAGCAGCTCATTCTGCTTTTAGGCAATTACTTTCAATTACCTATGCTTGTGATTTTTATATAATTTAATAAAACCATTCTGTCTTAAACCAATCTTTTATACATCATAAAGAAATATATAAGAGAAGAAAGCTTTTGTTTACTTCTCTGTCATATGTTTATTTAACCAGATATAATGAAAACACAAGAAACTCTAGCAGCCATATTTACCTGTGATCCAAGTGGTGAATTGAGAGAATAACTCCTGAATTTAAGTGGGTCTGTTTTAGGGTCACCAAAATAGTAAATTCATGTTTATTTCTTAGCTTCTGAAGAAACTGTTCAGCTGTAGCAGTGGATGCTTTTACGCTTCTGGGAGTATCTAAAAAAGAAACAAACATGTACTAAGAATAGACTAGAATTTGATTTTGTGAAGTATCTTTTACATGAAACATCTTTCAAAAAATTTTATTAAGTTTATCAGTAATAGCTGATAAATACTGATTCTCAGACTCTCTTGGTAAATTCTTTTTCAACAAGACTTTATGCTATATATAGTAACACAGGACAGTAAAATCACACATGAATTACTGAACTTGTGTTTCAGGAATCTTTGTTCAAAAATGTCACCTTTGAAGCAAAGAATCAAAGAATCTTATTTGAGGAAGTACAATCCCAAGTTTTCTCTTTACACACTTCCTATATCCTAGATACCACAGCAACATCAGTGTCAACAATGAACAAAAAGATGTGATTCCTAGAATAGGACCTAAACGACCACACTAGAATCATTTAGCTTTTCCAACACCTCATGACAGAAAACTGGATGTAAATCTATGTGCCACCCTCCACATTGGTTTCTTCAGCCAGAAGGTTTGCTATAAATAGATTTTTAAAAGATCATCGAAATTAGTCACTCTCAGCCTTCTGTGCAGTGGAAGAGGCATTAAGATCAAATTATCTCACCATACGTATAGAAAAAAAGAATACATAGAACTTAATTCCATTTCCTCTCCAGGCTTACAGAAAGCCTAGCGAAGGGAAGTTTACTTAAGAGAGGAGAAACTTTTATTCTGAACTTCCTCATGGGTTAGCCTTGTACTCCAACCTCAGGACCCAAATTATATGGGGAAACAGGTAAGAATACAAATGGACTTAGTAAAAACCTACGATTCAAGCAATCTGCTAACTGAGCATAAGGCTGTCCTATTTATAGTGTATGCAAAGATTGATGAGAAGTAGAGATGCAGTTTGTATTATGATCAAATTACTCTCCTCTTTCCTACGCTTCAGTCTAGATAAGTAGTTTTCAATGAAAGAACTAGCATTTAGAGAGGACAATCCTTCTTTGTGCAAGATTGTCCCATGCACTGTAATTATGTAAATATGGGTCCCTGCCCAACAAATGTCAGTAGCACCAAATCCTCAGTCATTGCAACAACCCAAAGTACTGCCACACACTTCCAAACATTCCCAGGGAAGCAATGCTGTAGAAACTTAGTTGAGAATCACAACCTTGATGAAACAGGGATTATAAAATTAATCCAAAATTTTCTGCCTTTCTAGGCCCCACAGTTTTACATAATACTAATGTGTAATCACCTGGTCTAAGTCCATTACTGAGAATACACAGACATGGAGAATACAGACTTTGAGACACTCATACAATAGAAGGGACAACTAATGTGACACAATGAAAGAAATGCTCTGAGAGAGGTAGGTACAAAGTTTTAATGGGTCAGAGTGGAAAGTAGCCAACAGAATCTGAAGGGATTGGCTCAGAAAGTAGATGCTATTTGATCAGGAGTTGATCAGGTGCAGAAGAGGGAAAAGCATTCCAGACATAGGAAAAGCTTGTTAAAAAGCAAAGATATGAAAGGACATGACATAGTGCAATGGGTGAACAGCAGACATTGCTGGATGGGGCTAGGGGACTGGATAAGGCAGGACCTCGCAGGCCAACTTAAAGGGACAACTGCTGTTTCCATCACCATTACCAATTTACTCTCTTGACTTAAGAAAACAAAACAAAACAAACAAAAACTTCCTATTTGCCACTGAGAAATGATACCTCCTCACTCTCAACCCTTGACTTCCTCTCTGCTACAATTGGTCATGTGACACAAACCTGACCAATCAGGTCATCACCTATCCTTGTGCACAGTAATTGGTTCAGGAACGGGTACCTAATCCAAGGTAATAAAGTCAGACTTGTGATGGTTGTTCAAAGATTTAGAAAAAAGAAACTTTCTTGTTGCGAAAAAGAAACTTCAACATGCCCATTCAACATTCATAACTCAAAAGCATAACAGTAATCTGAAACTTTTGCATAATCAATGCAATAGTTTCTCTCTAGGCTCTATTGGGGATAAGACAGGCTGTAGAAGAGATTCCATAACATTCCTCTTAGCTTCAAAATTTTTTGTTTCCTAAAGAGAGCACGCAAAATACAATTGAGAATGATTTCATATAGTGTTAACTTTTAATTCATTCTAATTTATACAAAAGTGAATCATTCACAAACTTCATTCATTACTTCATTTTAATTTACTAGATAAAAGCAAACTGAAATTAAATTATAAATATTTATTATGCTTCTCCTCTTTTCAGGCAGGTAGAACTTCGGCAGCATCCTTTGTCTTGCCGAGCAGGAGGATAGATGGGGATGCAAATGAGAGACACGGAGAAAGGATTACAGTGAATATACAAATGATGATCAGACCCACAGAGAGGTTCAAGGATGTGGCCCAAAGAGATAGAGCTCTTACAGCAAGAGAAAAGGAATTTGGAAATGTGTGGTAGCTGCCTTACAAGATGGAACTTTAGAGAAAAGACGCTCAAAGATTTCAAAGAATTTTAGGCTATTTTGTTGTTTGCTATGCATAGAACTTTATTAAATATCTATATTATTCACTATTGCCTTTGAAGCTAGATTTGTGACCAGAGCTGAGAGGTTATATTTTGTTCGTTTGTTTTTAAATTTTGTTCTGTTTTCAGATGAAACGACACGTAAAGATTGGCCTTAAGGTAAAAGAATGAAGAACCTAAAAGAACAGATCACATTTGAATATTAGTAAAAACATAAGTCAGTATGGTTGAAAATATGGTGAAGGAAACTGTAGCTGAAGGGAAACCATAAAAAAATTGATCACTCTGCATTTTGAAAAAAATTCTCTAGTGGCCATGTGGAAGGTTGCTTCAAGAAAGAAAACAACTAGAAACAGATTGCTGGAGAAGTCTAGCAACTTGGTAATCATTAACTTTTAGGTTAGATTTCACATATGTTAAATGTCATATTTTGACATCACTAAACTACCTTTCCCAATTCAAATTGATTTTCTTTGGCTTTGACTAGACTAGTAATGGTAATACTGAGCTATTATTGTTTGCACTGCTTGTCAGGGATGTCAATGAGGGAAGGGCCAAGGGAACTCTGAGGTAGATGGATAATTTGTATTGGGGTGCTTAAAGAAGTGCTTTTAAGGAGACCTGCATAATAGAACCATCCTGTACCCCACCAGGTGGTAGGTGAGGTGCTATGAGGCCTCCATCCAACTTAGACTTGAAGCTCATTCACTCATGCAGGGTCACAATTCAGGACAGGATCACTTACTCCATTCAATCTCTCCTCCCAGTTTGTCTTCCTGTTTTGCTACCTCTATGGGGCTAGAGTGGCTTGCAGGAAGGAGGGACCCTCCAGCATGAACAAAGCCAACAGAAGCCCTATTCTGTTTACGCTATAGGGATAAGAACAATAATATTCTGTTTTTTCATCCTAATTAACCAAGCTATTGCACAAATGTTTAAAAATGGGCTTGCATGAGCCTCCCACCTATAACAGAGTGAGGGGCAGTGTGGAATGTCCATGGGAGAGAGAAAGCCCAGCTTGATTTATCATAGCCTCAGGATGGTCTCCTCACCTGGTGCCCCAGCCCAGGAACCCAGGATACAGATGAAGATTTTTAAGTTTCTCGAATGTGACAGAGAAAGTGCCTAGAGGAAGTATGTCATAATTGTATCATAATTTTAAGTTCCCTGTCAACAGAATACCTTCTGCTTCCAACCCTTACCTCACTCTGAAATATTTAAATTTATCGTTCTCCTTAAAAACATGTTTTCAAGAATTTATTATGTCCAAGGCCAGGAAAGACTTGATTAGGGCCTAAACTCTGTAAGTGACATCAGAATAAATAGGAGCAGGAAAATTCAGGATATATGTAGAAAGTAGAATCTAAAGAACTTGGTCACTAATAAATTACATGCAAAAGGTAAAAGAAAAGAGGAAAAAGAAATCCAATTGACTCCAATATTTCCAGCTGCAGAGACCTAAGGAAAGGAAATACAGTAGAAGCCTGATGGTATCCAAATGCGACTTCAGTTTTAGAAATAGTGATTTTAAAATGCTGTGGAACATACATATGGACATGTCCAGTACAAGGCTAGCACTTCAGAATTTGATATGATAGAGGTTAAAGTTGGCAATATAGATTTAGAAGTCACCAGACTGTGTTACCTAAAGTCATAGGCGTGCCTGAGTAAATCACAGAATCACAGCGATGAGAGATGAAAGGATGGACCACAGAAACATTAAGTTGGAGCACAGCAGGGGAAGCATATATAAGCTTTATAAATATATACATACACACACACACACACACACACACACACACACACACACATTCTATAATGCTGTACATGTGATACCATAAAACTTTTATCCTGCAAAATTGTATAATTATATATTTTTCCCTTTTGAACTCACATTCCATTTTGTTCTCACAAAGCCCTGGAGACTTGACAGCAGCAACAATTACTACTTCCTTTTTTAAAACGAGTAAAAAAAAACCATGGAAGAATTCCATGTTCACCCCAAAACACCAGCAGTTAGAGGTATAATGGGAATGACAATTTCTGGGCCAGTATTCTTTCCACCAAATTGTACAGCTCCTGAACATGGCATCCTTTATCCATGACTAATTGCCAGTCACAAACAAATGCAAATAAGAGGGCACCAATACAGAAAATAATTCAGAAAAAAGTAATTATATAAGATAACATTTTTAGTTCCTTAAGTAACTAGCTTAGTAGTGATTTTAAGAAAGGTCACTTTACTCATTTGCATTTCTGTTTCCAAATTTATAAAATTGGCATTCCTGCCTTATATTTTCATCTCAAGGATTACATAATGTTCAGAGAGACTTCTGAGATCCTATGATTATTATGATATGACCCAATTCTGGCACTGACCATTAAATCAAGTCAAAGAAACCATCATCCAAGAATTTAATTTTACTTTATTTCTGTTATCATTAAAGTTTTCAGAATTAATTTACATTCTTTCTTCTTTTTATTTTTTTTTAAAACAGAGTCTTGCTCTGTCACCCAGGCTGGAGTACAGTGATGCAAGCTCAGCTCACTGCCACCTCTGCCTCCCAGGTTCAACTGCTTCTCCTGCCTCAGCCTCCTGAGTAGCTAGAACTACAGGTATGTGCCACCACCCCCGGCTGTTTTTTATTTTTGGGTTTTATTGTATTTTTTTAGTAGAGATGGTGGTCTCACCATGTTGGCCAGGCTGGTCTTGAACTCCTGGCCTCAAGTGATCTGCCCACCTTGGCTTCCCAAATTGTTGGGATTACAAGCATGAGGTACCACATCCAGCAAAAAATTTTAATTTAGATATGCACTAAACGATCTTTCAACAAGGCCTCCTATTAGGAATCAAATATAGAAAAATAAAGTGCAGTGGTTATAGGAACAAACTTTGAAGCCAGAAGAATGAGTTTCCAATTCCAGCCACGTAGATTATTAGCTGTTCGTAGCATGTAGTAAAGACCATGGATTTACTATGAGGATTATAGCAGTTATTACTCTTAAAAGCAATGAGACTGTAGAACCCATGAAAACCAAAAACAACCATAATACCCTTGTGATTTTCTGAGCTTGCTTTCATTCTAAGTATCCCAAACTCAGCCAGAAAATAACAGTTTCCAAGTTTGAAAACTGATATGCAAATTTTGGCGATCAAATTATTCTTAACATACAATCCTGCCTACCACTCTCTGTTTCTAGAAAACTATGAAATATCATTGTCTTATGGACAAAAATCAATGTAAACTGAAATTTATTCTGAAGCAGAGACAAAGATCATCTAATTTGGCTCTCAGAGAAAAACAAGCTGAGAAACACGTCTTGAAATGCTACTAGTAAGCTCTATAGAAAAACGTATCAATATGCCCATGCTGCGAGGAAGCTGTTTAATTGGAGGACTGCTTGAGTTTAAACCTAAAATGTATTTCCATGTTTTCCAGTTTTCTTGTGCATAGAGCCTAAAAATCCAACTAAGAAAACAACCTGTAGCAGTTTAAAGCAATTATTAATAAATAATGCAGTAGCTCAGAAGCAATTACATCAAAATATTCATTTTTAGTCATGGGACTACCAGAATGGAGTGATGATTTCACATGTGGCTATTAGCAAAAATTTCTAGGGATTTAGACAATGTGCTAGATATTCCCTATGTACATACATAGTTAATGAAGAAAGGTGGTGAGGAGGGGGAGACACAGAGAGAGAGAGAGAGAGAGAGAGAGAGAGAGAGAGAGAGAGAGAGAGAGAGAGAGTATGTGTGTGTCTGACTTATTTATTTCTAAAATAGACTGTACTTAATGCAATTATGCATATGGTAGCAAACATGGGTGTTTACTGAAAAACAGAGTCAAGTTGGAATTCCTTTCTTTTTTTTTTTGGTGGCCAAATTTCTCTTCTTATTGGGATATGATTGACAGATTCAAATTATATATATTTAAGGTGTACAATGTTATGTTTTGACATCTATATCTATTGTGAAATGATTGCTACCATCAAGCTTTCCTCACATATCCATCACCTCACATAGTTGGCATTTTTTAATGTATGGTGAGAACATTTAAATTTCAAGTACACAATACAGCATTAATAACTATAGTCACCACACACTGTACATTAGATCTCCAGAACTTATCATCTGGCTAAATGCAACTTCATATACTTTCACTAATATCTCCCCATTTTCCCAATCTCCCAGCCCCTAGCAATCACCATCTTACTCTCTGCTTCTATAAAGTCAATGTTTTTAGATTCCACGTACAGTGAGATTATACAGTATTCATCTCTCTGTGCCTGCCTTATTTCACTGAGCAGTATGTCCTCCAGTTTATCCATGTTGCTGCAAAAGACATGATTTCTTTCTTTTTGTAAGGCTGAATGGCATTCCATTGTGTGTATATACCAACATTTCTTATTCATTCATCCACTGGTGGACATTTAGATTATTTCCATAGTGTGGATACTGTGAATAATGCTGCTATGAACATGGGAGTACAAATATCTCTTCAAGATACTGATCTCATTTCCTTTAGATACACACCCAGAAGTGAAATACCTGGGTCGTATAATAGTTCTATTTTTTATTTGATGAGAAATTCCTGTACTATTTCCCATAATATCTGTACCAATTTTACATTCAAACCAACAGGGTTTGAATGCACAAGGGTTCCCTTTTCTCCTCATCCTCACCAACACTCGTTAACCTTGGTCTTTTTGATAATAGTCATTTTAACAGGGTGAGGTAATATCTCGATTTTTAAAACATGCATTTCCCTGATGATTAGTGATGTTGAGTATTTTTTCACATACTTATTGACTGTCTGTATGACTTCTTTTGAGAAATTTTATTTAGGTTCTTTGCCCATTTTTTAATCAGGTAATTTGTTTTCTTGCTATTGAGTTGCATGAGGTTCTTATAAATTTTGGATATGGACCCCTTGGTAGATGTACTGTTTACAAATATATTCTTCCATTCTGTACATTGTTTTTTCACACTGTTGATTGTTTCCATTTTAGTGCAGAAACTTTTTAGTTTGGTGGAATCTCATTTGCTTCTTTGCCTTTGTTGTCTGTGCTTTTGGTGTCATGTATTGCCTAGACCAAAAATGTATTGCCTAGACCAATGTCAAGAAGTTTTTCCCTGTTTTCTTCCAGTAGTCTTACAGTTAAGTCTTTAATCCATTTGGAGTTGATGTTTGTATATGGTGTGAGATAAGGGTCTAATTTCATTCTTATGAATGTGAATATCCAGATTTCCTAATACCATTTATTGAAGAGACTGTCCTTTCCCCCTTGTGTGTTGTCACTTTTGTTGAAAATCAATCCACTAGAAATGCATGGATTTATTTCTGGGCTATAACTATGCTGTTTCATTGGTCTATATGTCTGTTTTTATGACAGTACCATGCTGTTTTCTACAGTTTTGTAGTGTAATATATTAAAGTTGGGTAGTGTATTGCCTCCAGCTTTGTTATTTTTGCTCAAGATAGCTTTGGCTATTTGTGGTATTTTGTAGTTTGATATAAATTTTAGGATTGTTTTTTATATTTCTGTAGAAAAAATGTCATTGAAATTTTAATAGTAATTGCATTGACTCTGCACATAACCTTGGGTAGTATGGATATTTTAATAACATTAATTCTTCCTATCCATGAACACAGGATATCTTTCCGCTTATCTGCATCTTTTTCAATTTCTTTCACCAGTATTTTATAGTTTTCATTGTAAAGGTCTTTTACCTCCTTGATTTAATTTACACCTAAGTATTTTCACAGCTATTATAAATCACATTGTTTTATTCATTTCTTTTTGAGATATTTCATTGTCAGTGTAAACAAACCCTTTAAATATTTTTTGTATGTAAGGATAAGAAAGTTGTCCATATTCCAATAACAAAGAAATAGGTAAGCATCATTTTCTTCTTTTACGATTAAAAAGTATCACTACAACTGCCATCATGAATTAAATTAAATGAGGTTTCTGCCCACTGCAGTTTGTAGAAACCTGAATTGATTTTCTCCCATATAACCAGACTAATACAAATATAATGTATATATTCTATTATAGAAACTGTCTAATCTCAGGCATAGAATGGTTGACTTGAAATGTTCCAAAACGCACCAGATTACCCTTTTTTTCAGTATTTAACTATCAAATGTCTTCTAAATTCAGGTTAGAAATATAGTAAGCTAAACAGTTACTGTCTGTTGCTCTTATTCTTCCTTCAACATGCTCATGCTTTTATAGTGCAAACTTTTAAGACAAAATGGTAACAATTTTAAAAGCCATTAAAATTTTATTAACACTATATACAAAGTTTCCAAAGTCTTTAAGCATGAACAATCTCATTTAAGCCTCATAACAATTTTGAATAAATAGGGTTGTTAGCTCTATAATAATAGAAATTGCTGAAGAGAAAATGGAAGCACAGAGAAGCCAAGACACTTGAGTCTTCATCAAAAGTGGCTCAAAATCAGAGCTTGTTTCTACGAACTTACAAAAGCAATTACAGCAGTATATAGGAATGAACCCACCAAATTCAAGTGGCAGAGCCAGGATCCTAACACAGGCCAGTATGCTTCCTATTTTACACTACAGTGTCCTACCAACACTACAGTGATGCACATTCCAGGGGCAGATAAACCCTCATTTTAAATTAATCATTGTAAAAGTATATTCTGAAGATAAATAAATTACACTTGATCTTAGGGTCAATTAGGCTTTTCAAATATAGAAAATTATTTATACCATACAATCTCTCATCTATATACTCTAACCTAAACTATAAAGAGTAAACTGCACTAAATTGCAAAACAGAAAGCTTTTATCAAGACAATTTTAAAATAATTCTGCTTAAAAGTTACTGAGTGAAATGTATGAGTAACCCACAAACTCACAATTTTGTAACTTTTTTTAAACTTTTGTGGGTCCAAGGTAGGTATATACATTTGTGGGTTACACGAGATATTTTGATACAGGTATGCAATGATACCAAGGTAATCATATCAGTAAATGGGGTACCATCACCTCAAGCACTTACCCTTTGTGTTATAAACAATCCAATTAGATTTTTAGTTATTTTTAAATGTACAATTAAATTATTTTTTACTATAGTCGCCCTGTTGTGCTAGCAAATTCTAGGTCTTCTTCTGTTTTTTTGCACCCATGAACCATCCCCAATTCCCTCCCATCACTAGCCCCCACCCAACTATCCTTCCCAGTTTCTGGTAACCCTCCTTCTACTCTAGCTCCATGATTTCAATTATTTTAATTTTTAGCTCCCACAAATGAATGAGAAGCTGCAAAGTCTGTCTTTCTATGTCTTACTTATTTCAATTAACATAAACATCTCCAGTTCTATCCATGTTGTTGCAGATAACTGGATCTTATTCTTCTTATGGCTGAATGGTACTCATTGTGTATAAGTGCCATATTTTACTTATCTATTTATCTCTTAGTGGACATTGATTACTTTCAAATCTTGGTTATTGTGAATAGTGCTGCAATAAACATGGGCGTGCAGATATTTCTTTGATATACTGACTTCCTTTCTTTCGGGTATATACCTAGGAATGAGATTGCTAGGTGTTATGGTAGCTCTAATTTTAGTTTTCTGAGGAATCTCCAAACTGTTCTCCATAGTGGTTGTACTAATTTGCATTCTCACTAGCAGTACATGAGAGTTCCCTTTTCTCCAAATCCTCTTTAACATTTGTTGTCGTCTGTCTTTTGGATAAAAGCCATTTTAACTGGGATGACATGGTATCTAATGGTAGTTTTGGTTTGCAGTTCTCTGATCAGTGATGTTAAGCACTTTTTCATACAGCTGTTTGCCATTTGTATGTCTTCTTTGAGAAATGTCTATTCAGATCATTTGCCCATTTTTTAACCAAGTTATTAAATTTTTTTCCTACAGAGTTGTTTGAGCTTGTTATATATTCTGGTTATTAATCCCATCAGATAGATAGTTTGCAAATATTTTTTCTCATTCTGTGCATAAACCCACATTTAATGATGCCACTTCCTCACTCTTAACAAATTTATGTTCCCTTTACATTACTAGTTCAGGAGAG
Source organism: Aotus nancymaae (assembly GCF_030222135.1). Taxonomy (NCBI): domain Eukaryota; kingdom Metazoa; phylum Chordata; class Mammalia; order Primates; family Aotidae; genus Aotus; species Aotus nancymaae. The sequence continues at coordinate 5,293,954 of NW_026988507.1, read as the reverse complement.
AACAAAAACATACTCGTAAAAAAGCAACTTGGAAATTCCCCTTCTACCTTCTTACTCCAATTAAACCCCCAAACAACTTCAAATAATTCTTTTGAATCTAAAGCTAATTACAATTTGATTCAATGAATAATAAACATATACATTTTTTCATGTATCGTTAAGAAAATGTGTGTTGGCTTAATATGAATATTCAATCATAAAACTACATACATTAATATAATCAGAAATCAGAAGTATAAGCATTTATCAACTAATCAAACAAACGAAAACAAACAGCATGTTCTATTTTTGTAACCAACAACTATAATGGTTGACCTTAAACAAATAGTTTGAAATGCATGTTGGAATTTTCATTAATAAAAGTCAGGATATGGCGGGGGTAGGAGGGGCTCCAAATAATAAAATGTCTCTACAATTTGGTGCTTAAAATTAAAGTATTAAAATTTATATATAACAAATATAAGTTCTGAAGAATATTCTAATTCATTTGTTTTCATTCCATGCTAGCAAGCAAACTTCTGATAATAATTTGCCTTCTAGAGTGAATTTTCTTTCAGAAAGAGTAGTAGTGATCAACTACAATAAGTATTCTGGTTTAGTTCATTGCTGTAATTTTCATTATAGATTAAAATTAAAATTGGCACTTGAGTTTATAATCAGATTAACACTTTTGGCTAGTGTGAAGCAGTCCCTCAGAACCTCATCAGCTGAGTTACCAGCTGTTTCGATACCAGCAAAATTGAATGAGTAAACCAGTCCAAACAGCCTTTCTCTTTATCATCTCTTCCTCTAACTGCAATACTGCTCAAAAATAAATAAAATATTCAAAAAATATCATATAAGGTAGAAACATTAAGCAAATGAAAATAATCATGATAATTGATGATAATGAAGATGAAGATGATGATGATGATGATGCTGTCATTCATAACTTTAATAGCCTGGTTGCCTTCCACTGTTGATCCTGCCTCAATACTTATAAATAGCATTCTCAACAACATCGTTTTACATATGTAGCAGATTTAAGAGTCAGTAATTTACCAGACTTTTATTTAAACCAATCCAAAATGTTATATCAGATTGAATGCAAACTGAATCCCTGTGCAATCTGTCAGCTAATATCAGAAACCCATGACTTAAATTCCTAAAAATCATTAAATTCATGAACCATCATAATTTATAGAACATGTGCCTGCCTTGACTAAAGTCTATTTCTTGACTAAAGCTACTAAAACTTGAATAAATAAAATGTTTGAATTTCTTTAAAGAAAAGAAAAAACTTGAGCTTTCACTGGTCTTATCCTTAAGAGTACATGAAAAGTTTCAACCGTACTTTTGTATACTAATACCAGTCATTAGTGTATGAGGTAGAGCTTAAATTAGCAAATTATTCACCTTAGCATTAAAGTTTATATATTTAATAATTAGGTAATTTTTCTTATTCTTAAATTATCCCATAGATAGTACCTGGTTATTTCTTAAACACACATATACTTACTATTTGCAGTGTTCATCTATTAAGGTAGTAACTATAAGGGCAAAAGAGAAATGTTTGTAAGTTTGTGTATATATATATCTATGTATAGAAAACTGTTTTCGATATCGTACCATTTCTTTTTATTATTATTATTGTACTTTAGGTTCTGAGGTACATGTGCAGATCATGCAGGATTGTTGCATATATACATATATGGCAGGGTGGCTTGCTGCCTTCATCCCCCCATCACCTACAAAATATTTGTAAGTTAATGTTTCCAAAGTGAAAACTGAATCACAAGCTTTCTTTTATTTATTTTTTTTTTGAGATCTGATCAAACATTAATATAGTCCCTATGAGGAAAAAAATTTCTTTCGAAAACCTGGTTATTTTTCTAACCACATATGTGTTACGGTTTTGACATGGCTCTAGTAAAACGATTAGCATAAAAAGAAGAAAACAAGATCTTGGTGAGATTTCTATTATATATCCTTAACATTTTATTCATAGCTATTAATTAGAAGGAATAAAAAATAATGATGTATAAAGTATTTTTACCTCTATAAAATGTGAAGGTTCTAAATTGTACAACCTCAGACTCCACAAGCAGCTTCTAACAGAATCTTTGCTGAATAGCCCAGGAAATAGTACATAGTGTCCCATCAATTATGCAGAGCTGAAGTACAGAAATGCACAATTTCATCTTCTACTTAATAGGCTTATTTGATCTGAAACATCAATTTTGGGAGTTTGTTCTGTTTTTATCCTTCTTTAATTATAATAATCAAATTACTCCAGAATAACAAGACACCAAAATATCAGTTATCATGATTAATCACCCTATCGAAACTGAGCTACATTTTTTTCTATGAGTATTTTCACTGCATGAAAGAAAACAGCATTATAAAGTACCACAGGGCATGGGGCACATTGTAATCAACTTTTCAAACCAGAGTTTCAGACACCAGCCTTCATGTCAGTCCCTGTCCCTGTTTCCCCAGGCCCCAAATCTGCCACCTCCTGGTTTCTGAGCCTGTTATGATCATGATGCCAGAAAATCAGAAGTCTTGCTGCTCAGAGATTTTATAAAAAAAAGAGCTCTGGGAATTTGTGCAGCCTCTAAAATAAATCATTTCCCATCCCCATGTTGGCCCAGTCTACAAAGTTGAGCTTCTGCTTCAGTTTCCCAGACTGGAACGCTACACTCTGCCCTGCATACCCATCTGCTTGGTTGAGGCTTTGATGTTCTGTCAGCATCTTGCCAAATCTCATTCTCTCTCCCTCTCTCTCTGCTGTCCCTCAGGAATTCATGAATTTTGCTTAAAAAGTGTCAGAATTCTAGATCTATCAAATGCTGCCTACATGACTTTAATCTGTGGGGGGACTGGACTTGCCCCTTTAACACATTAGACACCACACCCAAATCCCACTTATCCTTAAAACCCACCACCAGCCCCATTTTACCACCCTCTTGAAGTTTTTCCCACCATTGTGAGTTTTCTCTAAATTAAACTCACTGTTTAAATACTAATACTACCCCTGCATAAAGTACAGAAGATTCACTTACTGTCTAATCTCTGTACTTCACCTTACTGGGAGCTCTACAATCTCTAGTGCTAATTTAACAATTCCCAGGAGCCTCACATCTGACTCCACAATGCCTGTGTCTTTCCCATTTCAATAACAGATTTCTCCCTAATTGACCATTGCTAAACTAAGTATTACCTTCAGTTTTCTGCTCACTTTAATGAGTTCAACAAATATATGCTGAATATATCATAAATGTTCAGCATATATTACAAAATGATCATGTTGAGAATTCTGCAATGAAGATCAGGAATAATCCAGTACCATGAATTGTTTACCTCCCTGTGGCAGATTGCTAATTGTCCTCCAATAGCAATAACTCTCTTTCTCTTCTAAGTCATAAAACTCTCTACTTGTATCAGGGCGCACATGGTTTCCCAGCTAGAAACTGCATTCCCCTGTATCCTTTGCAGCTAAAGTGAACAGGTGACATAAATCCTGGCCACAGGGATGTTAAGTGATAGGTGTTACAATCCATATATTATTAAAAAGGAAACTGATTGTATAAAATATTTTTGTATAAATTTTTTTTTGGTATGGTGCTGTATTTATATTATTGTACTTTAGGTTCTGGGGTACATGTGCAGATTATGCAGGATTGTTGCATAGGTACATACATGGCAATGTGGTTTGCTGCCTCTATCCCCCATCACCTATATCTGGCATTTCTCCCCATGTTATCCCTCCCCAACCTCCCTACCCGCTGCAGCCCTCCCCTAGTCCCCCCCAACAGACCCTAGTGTGTGATGCTCCCCTCCCTGTGTCCGCATGTTCTCATTGTTCAACACCTGTCTATGAGTGAGAAAATGCGGTATTTGATTTTCTGTTCTTGTGTCAGTTTGCTGAGAATGATGGTTTCCAGATTCATCCATGTCCCTACAAAGGACACAAACTTACCATTTTCTATGGCTGCATAGTATTCCATGGTGTATACGTGCCACATTTTCCTTGTCCAGTCTATCATCGGTGGGCATTTGGGTTGGTTCCAGGTCTTTGCTATTGTAAACAGTGCTGCAATGAACATTTGTGTGCATGTATCTTTAAAATAGAATGATTTATAATCCTTTGGATATATACCCAGTAATGGGATTGCTGGGTCAAATAGAATTTCTATTTCTAGGTCCTTGAGGAATCGCCACACTGTCTTCCACAATGGTTGAACTAATTTACACTCCCACCAACAGTGTAAAAGTGTTCCTATTTCTCCACATCCTCTCAAGTATCTGTTGTCTCCAGATTTTTTAATGATCACCATTCTAACTGGCATGAGATGGTATCTCGATGTGGTTTTGATTTGCATTTCTCTAATGACCAGTGATGATGAGAATTTTTTCATGTTTGTTGGCCTCATATATGTCTTCCTTTGAAAAGTGTCTGTTCATATCCTTCGCCCACTTTGAACGGGTTGTTTGTCTTTTTCTTGTAAATCTGTTTTAGTTATTTGTAGATTTTGGATATTAGCCCTTTGTCAGATGGGTAGATTGCAAAAAATTTTTCCCATTCTGTTGGTTACCTGTTCACTCTAATGACAGTTTTTCTTTTGCTGTACAGAAGCTCTGGAGTTTAATTAGATCCTGTTAGTCTATTTTGACTTTTATTGCCAATGCTTTTGGTGTTTTAGTCATGAAGTCCTTGCCTATGCCTATGTCCTGAAATTGTCCCCCACTCTTCTTTTCCTTCAGACTGGAATGTCCTCAATGAGGACAAAGGGAGTATGGAGTCAGAAGACTGACAAAACCTGTATCCTTGAATAATTTCAGGTGGCAGCATTGCCCATCAGCCCTGAACCACCTGCCTACCTCTATATTGTTAGAAAAGAGGGACATAATCTTCTTTCTTATTTGAACATTGCATTTTAGGTCTCTTTGTTACAGGAACTTAGCCTATTCCCTAAGTAATCCATCTCCCTAAGTTTCCTGTGACTGGTTTTAATGTTCCCTGTGGGTCTCAGTCTCTAAAACGAAGACAAGAAATTGTTTCTGCATAAGGACAGAGAGTAAAAATTTTAGTCTTCTCAGGTCACATACACCTCTGTTCCATATGGCTTTGTTTTCTTTTTTACAACCCTTTAAAAATGTAAAAAACAGTCTTAGCTCAAGGGGCCATATAAAAATTAGCCCCAAAATTGGCCTTTTGGGCCACAGTTTTAACCAACCCCTGGAATCAACAAATATGGATATAATTTCCCTTAAAGAGAAATTCTTTTATGTCTTTAGTTGACTATGTCTAAAATGGAAGACCAAAACAGGGTGATAAGAGGTTTAGTTAAAGCAAGTACTAGATGTCATGAAAGCAGAAAAGACAGGAAGTGAAAATGCCTATTTACTAGTTTTCATCACTGGTGTTGATATGCCTATTTTGATGTGTATTCTTTCTTCTCTCATTGTGTGATATGTTTTCCAAGTGTAGGGATCAGTTTTGTAATTCTCCTTTTTAGCACAGTGATCTGCATGCAGAAAACAATCAATAAGTATAGCTGACAGTCTTGTTCATTGATGACTTTGCCACCTACTTCCATGCCTTTCATAACAAAGAGTACAATTGTCTGCCCAAGTAACTAAGTAAAAGTTACAGATTTGCTTTGCCCTCAACATTTCTTGGCATTGCCACCTATTTTAATAACATGATTTAAAATGTGAAGTAGATAACAACCACAATGAACTAAACTAGAACACATACCAAAACGTTTACAAATAGTGTTTTATATTGTTACATATTAACACCAAAAGACTCTCCCTTCCCCTTGGAAGATATTAACTGGTAGGTCTGCATGAGGACTGTAGCTCTATGAAGAGGACTGCAGCTCTATGTAATCCTTTCTAGCATTCTAAGATTAACATCTCCCTAGAAAAAGGAATAACAGAAGACCTAAATTTCTGACAGGTACAAAGGTAACAGTGTGGTTTGAGTATTTTCTTAACAATGTTATAAATTTCTAGGTTATCAGAAAAAATAATTACTAATTGAATGGCCAGAAACATATTCCAGAGCTAAATGTAAGCATCACACTTACTTTTTCTCAATTCCACCACCAGTTTTGGGGGTAGTTGTGAGTTGACCTACATAGAACATTCAGAACACTTAACAAATAAATGTTCTTGCTTTTTGTTATCTTTTGTTTTGTAACATTGCTTTTTTAAAATTCAAACAAAAAACTGGGTGTTCTACAAAGTGGTCTACAGATCAATTCTCACTATATTTTACGCTCTAAAACAGAGAACTGGGGATCAAAATCATCCTGGATTTATACTGTCATCAGAATTTAGCATCTCATATCCCATCTTCTTGACAGTTCTCTCTGTTTCATGACAGTCCACAGCTCTGATAGCTTTACTATACATTTTCATTATTTTTCCGTGTAGTACTTTGTGCTGCCTTAAGTTTTCTCTGTTTCTTGTCTAATTGCTTTATATGCCAGTCTTACACCCTCAGAAAGACTTATTTTAACCTCCTTAAGGGCAAAATTGTATATTATACCTCTCTTCTACTCCAATAACTATCAGCAATTATAACCCAAGACAGATAGAAAGGTTCAATAAATATTTGTTGAATGAAGTTCAATTAATTTTCTTTTCCAAGGCTTGGAAGACAAAACAATGTGCCTACCTTGCTGTGTAAGAATAACTTACTCCCCTCCTCTCCTATTTCTCCACTGAAGCAAGGTTTACAACCCTGGACTCACTGCACAGCTCTAGGCAATACCTGATAATCTCACACGCAAACACAATTTATGCTGTACAAAGGTTTATGGGAGGTCCTGGGAGGCACAGTCCATACTAATTACCAGGTCCAACTATCTCATTAGTCCAGGCTAGGAAAGTTGTTAGGATTTAAAATCCTATTGAAACGAAAATATCAGAGTGGAGTTTAAAACAAGCTGCTTCCTTCCATCCCAGCATTTCTGATTTGAATGCTAGTCTAAGTTATGTATTTCTTCTCCTTTGGTTTATATTTCACTTCCATAAAATTGTTTTCTTTCTGGCATTTGGATGATAAAATGGGCATTTATACCCAATACCACACTTAGATAGACATATTTCTGAATTACATACAGACATGTAAAAGATATAATCATTTCCATTTCTAATTTAGGAAATTAGGCCCAAACATCAATAATATATTTCCTATTTAAACACTAACATCCAATGACTCAATCACATATTCCCTCATTCTCATTCCTTCTCTCTCATATCTGTACAATCTTTCATTCACTAAACACAAGCTCTAATTTTGTTTTTCTTACCGATTTCTTATTTGTAGCATTTATGTCACTCTTTTCTCTTGTTTCATAAAGTATAAATATAGTAAAGATATAAATGCAATTTATAAATATGTGTATATACACATTTGTGGTTATATTTCCATGTATACATATACAAACACACGCATTCTTACTGTGGTCAATCTTCAACTCATAAATGTGTCTGTGTTCTAAAACATCATTGGTTGATCCATTTTTGGGATCTTGGCCTAATTTTTACACAGTGGCAATATTGTATATAATGGTTAGGTCCTCTGAAGATTCAGTCTACTAGATCATGCTGTGACTGATTTCAATTCCGTAGATCCTGGTTTCATTAATCCAATAGGGTAAACTTGGCAACACCTGACACCGTGGTGGGCAGAGAAGAAATCTGGAAGCCAAGATCAGGTAGAGGGATGAGATAACTGAATGAGCTGTAAGCTAGATACTGACAAAGAAAGCCAGACATTCCGTGTCTAATAGTGAAAGAAATAAAGGTGAACTTAGACCTGATCGAGTTGGAAAATCCAAGCAGAGGAAGAATATGTACAAAGTATGGAGGAAAACAAAACATGGCATATTCGTCAACATACCAGTATTTTATACACTGCTAGGGCATAAGGTATGTGGGGAGCGGAGTGGAAGGAGTCTAGACAGGTGGTTAGGAACAGATCATAGTTCTGTGATCAGTCTTTTCAGAGACACTGTGTTACTCAGAGAATTGCAGGACTGAGAGGAAACGAAAGCAGAAGAACTGGGCCAACAGATTGGAACACACAGAAAAACTATGACTCAGTCAGCATATAACAGTACGGGGCTTTTCTTAGGAACACCAGGAACCAGTCATTAGCACAGTGAATTCCAATTCTTTTCCCACACTAGGTGGGTGAGATCCCAAACTATTCTCTGTCCTTGTCAGAACTAGCTTGGGAACTGGGAATGGTTGGCACACAGGGCCTCAGTTATCCAAGCCTAGAATTGCTGACATAGGCCACCCTTTACAGCTTGGCCTCCAGGTGAAACCACACTCAAACTTCTCACTTAGAACCCCAAGAATGTTTCCTCAATAAAAAGCACCTGTAAAAGAAATAGAGACTTTCTCTCCTTGGGCCATATTAGGCTATATGAGCAAGAACAGGAGCCTGAAGTTCCGAAGGAATAAGTGGAAGAGGCTATAGAAGAAACTCAGGGATCCCAGCCCTAAGGGAGAAAAACTAGGATGTCCACAGTCAGAGGAAGGAAGAGAGAAAGTCCTGAGGCAAAGAAAAATCTCTAACTGGAGAGCCACTGGCATGAATGAAACCTCCTCAAATTCAAAGTATGCTTGGAGATATTAGCAACATCTGCTTATAGATCAGAGTCAGGGGTCTATGATGCTGAAGTTTAGGTGAGTGTTTTGGGAAATCTAGCACTAATTATGTTCTTTTGAAATATAACTATAGATTCTTCTACGTCTAGAAGAGAGACTTTTAAAACAAGATGAAGAAGGAGCATTGTATTTTGAGAGGAGGGGGGCATAGAGAACATGAGGTAGTCCTAACAGTAATAGATTGTGCTGTCCCTAGGAAGCAGATGCCACCCCATGGCAACCCCTACAGTCATAAACAGCAAACTGCTCAAGGGTTAGGGACCAGGCCTATTTGGCATCCACTGGATACCTAATATCTAGGAGAGTGCCTGGCACATAGTGAGCATTCTACCAATATTTGTTGAATGAATAACAAGAGTTACCATTTACTGACTGCTTACTATGTGAGGCACTTTCCTAAGTGCTTTCTTTGAGTTTACTACATTGGTACTATTAGTGTCCTTATTTTTCAGAAAGAGTAATTTATTTCTTCTAGGTCAGAGTTCCCGAATCTCTGCAATATTCACATAATTATAGAGATTATGCATAATTCTTTGTTGTGGGGAGTTTCTCTGCATATCACGTGATGTTTAGCAGCATCCATGCCCTCCCGTAGAACCCCATCCCTAATCATGGAGATCTAAAATATCTCCAGACAATGCTAAACATTCCCTGGGGGACAAAACTGCTCCCGGTTGATAACCACCACTTAAGTTTTCCAGCTGATAAGTGGTAGAACTAGGACTTGAGCTCAGATAGTCTACTCCAGAGACTTTGCTTTTAACCTCTATGCTACAGCTGCCAAATGAACGTATGACAGCTAGCACTTAGTGACAACTTACTATAAGCCAGGCACCATGCTGCATGATTCCTATATAATCTCATCTAGAAGAATAATTCAAACAAAGTTTTTTTTCCTTCAGTTGATTCATATCTGCCAGATCCTTTTCCAAATACTTTTGCAGGACTCAGAACTATATTTTGGTTTTCTGATAGCTAAGGCCTTGACTTTTCTGTCCCATTTTTCGTAATAGCAATGTACCTTACTGAACTAAAAAAAAATAGCTTTAATTTCTACATTAAATCAATTCTGATTTCTTTGTGGCTTAAAGACTTACATAGTGCCAGTTTTAGTATAATACTCTAAAATCATCTTAAAGTAGAAATACAAATCACCGGAGAATAGCTTTCTAAAAATATGAGCTATGGCCTTTGTGAAACCCACACGGGGGATTAATTGATTGTAATGTTGCCAACACACTTCATGGAAGAATGGACTCTAATAACATCAACAAACCACAATCCATAGAGTTTACGTCTCTCACTTTTAAAATTTATCTACAAACTGAAGTCCAGGGGGTTTAATTTCCAATCCTACCTGTCTCTTAGTATTTAGAAGATGCATCATGAAAATACCCATTATTAAAGCTAATAAACCCCACGAGAAATACAGCAACGAAATTTGGTATTGTGGTGTTCCCCAACGCACAAAACGGTGTCTGAAATTATGTCAACAGAGGATGCTTTGAAAGGTGAGTAATAATGTCAATATGAATTACTTAGGTAATATACAAATTGTATCAGTACTCTGCCACACAAATGTACCTACATTTGAAATAAGCATTTTTTTAATAATTGTGTACACTCTAGAGTCAGTATAGACTAAATTTTGATGCCAGTTCCATCATTTTCTAGTTTAAACAAATTAACCACTCTGGACCTTGGTTATTTTGGTTCCCATCTATAAAATGGGAATAATAATAATAGAACACAGGGTCATAGGACTAGTATGTATAAACCACTTAGAACAGTGCTTGAAACATAATGAATGCTGTATTAACAGACCTCTCACACATGTAGAGAAACACATACACATTTCGATAATTTTTATTCAAATTAGTGTGTTAGTACAACATGGATAAATAAATAGCCAAGCCCTCAATGCCAGGTAACTAGACATGTCTACTGCTCTTCTAGCAAAACTAGAATACTGACATTTTTATTATGAGTATAGAAAAGTCATGGGAAAAGTAGAACACTTCTCTAATATAAATGGATATAAACAGTCATTTCATCATGCAGACTATCAGGTTTTCATAGCCACAACTGTGAGTTCACCAGCTAAGTGAGAATACATCGAACTACGACATTTTCTTCTGCTGGTCTAGAAGCCTAGCTTCAGCATCTGAGAAGGAGGAGGACCTGATGACTACAAGATGGCAATTTACAGGGTGTAATGAGGGGGTTTAATTTTGTGCATCTCCCACACCTCCCTACACACGCTTCAATCTGTGCCACATGGGTGAATTTATATTACATCATTCCTGTTCTCATATGAGCTTTGTAAAATTCTCTCATTCCTTTATACTATCTGTGAAGTACTGTTATATACCACTGTACTAATTATGCTTCCACAGCATATTTATGTGCCCCTTGGTAACCTTGGAAACCCCAACCAAAAATTATAAAGAAAATTAAAGCATTATAGTCATTATAGAAAGAAATCAGTCTACATTTATATCTTCATGCTGCTTATAATAATGGTGATAAATAAAAACAAAACTGTATTGGAAGAAACAAAAATGACCGGTGTATACAAATGATATGCAATAGAACTCATTAAAAAAGAATTATTTGTAACAATGACTCAGATCAATGGTTTAAATATCCATAAGATTTCTCTTCATTAATATTAATTAAGAATATGTGCATTTGTATATAAAGCCAGGAAAATTCTGCACTATCCTAAGAATAATAACAAAAATGCTTTCCAAAAAGGGCTCTCAGTTTTATGCAGAATTACTAATATGAAATGTGATGTAATTATCTAATTCCAAGATTTTTTTCTATTAGAATTTTTTTCTAATTTCTAGAACAACTTAGTGAAGTAGTCCCTTGAGGACTATCATTCCTTCAAGTTTGTTGTCAAGGCTACGATCATAGAGTTTTGGTAATGACTCCACTGAAAAAGACCATAAGAATGCTGTTCTTCACATCCATGGTAACACTATTTGCTGCCATCTGGGAACACAGCTTTGGATTGCTTTTCTGTCAGTTGAGCTTGGTTACACTGCTTAACCCAGGCTTTCTCAGTTCTTCCCATGACCATTGTCACAACTTGTGAGATAGATGCCTCAGGTCAGGTTTCCATTCTAATTCTCAGAATTCAGTGTTATCTAATTGTTACTACCCTTTCGACCTCATCCCGGGCCACTCTCCCACAAGCAAGCTGCATTCTGCCCACACCAAACCACTTGCAAGCCTCCAAATGCATCAAGTTCTTGAACTCCCCATATTTTTGCAGATGCTGTCCTTCTGCCTGCAATGTCCTCCCATATTTCATTGGCCTGTCAAACTAGCACCTAAATGCTTTCCAAGTTCCAGCTCAATCAAACACCTTGCTTGATTGAGGAGGCAGTCCTAAAGACTCCAACAAGTTGACAGAGTTGGTGATTTATTCCTCAGAGTGTCAGTATATTGAGTGCTGTCTCCACAAGCTTACTGTATTGCAAGTTATTTACTCGATTTCATGTCAATCTCTCTTACTACACTGTGAGTTCCTTGAAGACAGTACTCAAGATTTATCTACTCCAATTTAGCCCATTTCCAGACATAATTTATTTATTTATTTTTATTTTTTATAAGCCTACAGCACCCGGTATTCCCCGGCAGTCTCCCATCCAGTACTAACCAGGCCCGACCCCGCTTAGTTTCCGAGATCAGACGAGATCGGGCGCGTTCAGGGTAGTATGGCCGTAGACCCAGACATAATTTAAAACTATAAATGTGAGTAGATTAGTAATAGCCTCCATTTACTGAGAATTTATGTACCAAGACTTTACATTTTTTATCTCATTCAACAATCCTAAGAGGAAATGACAGGTAACAAAAATCAGATTTGTAATCATCATAGACGGTGGTCTCCCCAGTGACAAATGGACAAATGAAGAAATAAATGACTGAATGACAAATAAAATATTTCAACTATACTGAAATATTGGGACTTGTGATCATTCACCACCCATTGACTCTCTTTTCCATTTTCCACCACTTCCACTCTCAATAGCCCACCTCCGGACTGTTGAAACAGTCTTCTGGTCTCCCTACATCCAATCGTTGCCTTCTCAAATCCATTCTCCAAAAGTGTTTATTAAACTGTATTTGCATGAATGCATTCCTAAGAGTCTGTAGGTGACCTATAAAAATCGTAGTACTTTGTGACTTGTTACGATAGTACCTTTTAAAATATTAGTATTAATACATTCTAGAATATTTTTAAAAATCACCCTCCAATGAAGGACTATCATGAAATTTCAGAGCCTGCCTTTGTGTTTTTGTTTATAATTTCATTGACCCCAGCAATACTATTTTAATTGTCACAGACAAATGCAAAAAGATTCAGATAAATAACACTCATAAATGATGGCTTTGAGCCAAGGGACAGGCAAGTTATTAATATATCACTTTCTTCACTATAAGAAGAAAGATTTTGTGGTATTCACAGCAAAGTGGTAGGAGAATTGAGTAATCCATCAGTACATGAATCGGTTTTAAAAGATCCTGCATCCTAGAAATACCATTTGACCCAACAATCCTATTATTGGGTATATACCCAAAGGAATATAAATCATTCTGCTATAAAGATACATGCATGATATGTTCATTGCAGCACTATTCACAATAGCAGACCTGCGATCAACCCAACTGCCCATCAATGATAGACTGGATACAGATGTGGCATATATACACCGTGGAATACTATGCAGCCATAAAAAGAAACACGATCATGTCATTTGCAGGCACATGGATGGAGCTAGAAGCCATTATCCTCAGCAAACTGACCCAGGAACAGAAAACCAAGCACCACATGTTCTCACTTATAAGTGGGAGCCAAATGATGAGAACACATGGACACACTGCAGGGAACAACACACACTGGGAACTGTTGTTGGGGAGGGAGAGCATCAGGTAGAATAGCTAATGGATGCTGGGCTCAATACCTAGGTGAGGGGTTGATATGTGCAGCAAACCACCATTGCACATGTTTACCTGTATAACAAATCCTGCACATGTATCCAAGAACTTAAAAGTTGAAGAAAAAAATTAAATTACATATAAATAAACAAAAAAATAATCTGTATCCTAGCAATCACCACCATATTTATATTGTAAGCAACAATTTAGGTTTTCACCAACATATCATTCACTATATTAAACTAATGTTGTTAATCTGTATTTACAGATTTGTCTATATTAATATTTAAATTATAAATTTGCTTTTATTTAAAGTAAATGTGCAAGGAATTTATACTTTGTTTTATATTTATGTAATTTAACAATATAAATAATTCAGGTATAGATATATAATGTGAGGAATCTTTTACCCCTTTAAAAAAGATTTATACCATACACTTAGTTGAGATATACTGACTAAAGGCCCTTTTTAAAGGGCCGCTATAACCAAAAAGTTAAATTCCATACTGGCTGAGAGTAGGTACAAAATGCATATGTATTGCTTTGAAGTTGATTTGTACTTTCCTAAGCAAGTCTCTTTTTCTCTCAAAATGCTATAATATATGCTGTATTGATTGGTTCTTAACAAATCCTGAGTAAACAAAGAAACATAGGCATTTCCTAACCAACAAAAGTTTCAACCATTTTTGGCTAAATATCTATAGTTTAAAACAAATTGTACTATGAGTAAATCAAAAGTCTATAGGACATGTTGCAATTCATTTTCTTTCCTTTTCTCCTAAGGTGGAAATAAGTCAAATACATGGAGAAGTTATATCTTTTAAAAGCTGAAAATGTTTTCCTATGGTAGTTATGTGTCTGAATTTGAAGAGATAACAAGTAGTTTTGTAAAACACTATGGCAGGTAGACCCCTATATTTGCTATTTTTAATATTCAGAAAATAGTGTTCTTTTTTGTTTGTCATAATCACCCACTGAGGAAAACTATAATTATTTTATTAAAATTCAACAGTTTAAAATTCAGTAGACTGATGCATACCTTGTGCTCTGGGCTATATCTCAGAAACCTTTTAGTTAAAATACAATGGATAGAAGAGAACAGAAATTGGCAGGCTATGTGGTATGGCATTTCAAAATTGCTCCAATTTCCTTGATTACCAGAAGTAATTGAGCTTCTTTAAGTGTACCCCATGGTCCTTTTCACATGCCTTATTTCTAAATCATGTAAATCAACTTTCTATAGATTAAATCCTTAAATATCACATGCTTTCAAGAATCTAATTGACCAGTAATCCTATTTACATATTTCTGCACAAAAGAACAGCATAGGCTCCCTGTCCCAGACATATTACCTTCCACTATGTAAAACTGTAAAGCTAGGCAAGATATGGAAAGTAACTATTTGTAGGCATTGGAAAACAATCACATAGCTATGATCCTTGAAAGAACTCTGTCTTTCTACCTAGGAGCACTTTTCACACTTTAAGCCACAGAGAAGCAGAAGAAAAATGGGTAAAAGAGGAGCTCTAGGAATCTTGCATAGGGTTCCCCCAAGAACTCTATAAATTTCCCAAGTATGGCCAATGGCTAAGCTATGCATGTGCAGTGCAAGACTCTAGTTGACTGGCAGTGAACATCTCCTGGGGCTATACGCTGAATAGAGATTCCAGGTCTCAAAGTACAGGGACACACTGGATTATGACCATCCAGAGTGGATCGACCTCTCTGAACACCCAGAGAATTCACTCCCATAAAGATCATGCCTTAGGAGTGAAGCCACTCTCTCCTAGCCACCTTAACAAATCCTAAACCAAGCTTGAAGAGGATAAGGATAATCTTCCACTAAAATGACTGCCTGACAGGAAAAAAAAAAAAAAAAAAAAAAAAAAAAACAGCATTCTTCAAAGGAAGATAACAAAATCAAACAGAATGCAAAGGGCTTACAATAACCAAAACAACTTTGAAAGAAATGAATGGAAGGAGGGGAAGGGAAGGGAAGAAAGGGGAAGGGGAAGAAGGGGAAGGGGAATGGAAGGGAGAAAGGGAAATTGAAGGTTTTTATATTACCTGATTTCAAGATTAACTATAAGTTCATAGTAATCAGGATATTATGGTATTGGAATAGCTCAGAGAGTCTAGGAACAGAGGCATGTCTACATGTTCAATAGATTTTGACAAACCACCAAATAAATTCAACAAGGAAAAGACACTGTTTTCAATAAACCATGCTGGAACAATTGGATATACTTACAGAAAAAAATAATCCTTGGACTTCATCTCACACCATAAAAACAAAAATTAATTCAAATTGTTTTATAAATCTCAATATAAAAGGTAGAATCTACAAAACTTCTAGAAGACAGCACAGAAGAATATCTCTGAAAACTTGGTATAGGCAAAGATTTATCAGAGCACAGAAAGCAGCAGCTATAAAATTAAAAATAGATAAACCAGATTTTATCAAAATGGAAAACTTCTGTTCATCAAAAGATTCATTACGAAAATAAATAACTGTTCTGGATTGAATAGTATCCCACCAAAAATTCATGCCCACTGGAACTTCAGAATGCGATTTTATTTGTTATTAACAAGATGAGATCATACCAGTAAGCCCTAAATTCAATGACTTTTTTTTAAGAAGGCCATATATACAAGCAGACACACAGAGACAGACAGACACACACACACACACACAGAGGGAAGAGGGCCATGGAGATGGAGGCAAGAATTGAGATGATGCAGTACCAAGAAATGCCAAAAATTACCAACAGACACCAGAAGCTAGGAAGAGGCAAGAAAGGATTCTTTAGATGGAGCCTTGCAAACACCTTGATTTCACACTTCTGGCCTTCCATGAGAGAATAAATTTTTGTTGTTTTAAGTGTGTGGCAATTTGTTACAGCAGCCCTAGGACACCAAAACTTCTGTTCATCAAAAGACTTCACTCAGAAAACAAATAAACAAGGTACATATGAAAGAAAATATTTTATTTGGGGGATGGCAGGGGTAACTTGTAACTAGAATATGAAAAAAAAAACCTCCAAAAATTCAACAATAAAAAAGTTAATAAAAAGTAGAAAAATAATTAAACAGAAACTTCACAAAGGAATATATAGGAATGGCAAATAAACACATGAAAAAGTACTTAACATTATTTATCATCAGAGAAATGCAAATTAAAGCCAGAGGAGACACCACTACACTCATTAGAATGACAAAATTAAAGAATCAATTGCAAGGGAAAATGTGGAACAACTGGAACTCTCAGAAATTGCTGGTGGGGATATAAAATGGTAAAACTTAGGATAACAGTGACTAATTTTTTTTTTTTTGGTACTTCAGGTTCTGGGGTACATGTGCAGGTCATGCAGGATTGTTGCATAGGCACATACATGGCAATGTGGTTTGCTGCCTCCATCCCCCTGTCACCTACATCTGGCATTTCTCCCCATGTTATCCCTCTCCAACCTACCCCACTGTCCCTCCCCTAGTCCCCCGCAACAGACCCCAGTGTGTGATGCTCACCTCCCTGTGTCCATGTGTTCTCATTGTTCAACACCTGCCTATGAGTGAGAACAGGCGGTGTTTGATTTTCTGTTCCTGTGTCAGTTTGCTGAGAATGATGGTTTCCAGATTCATCCATGTCCCTACAAAGGACACAGTCTCATCGTTTTTTATGGCTGCATAGTAATCCATGGTGTATATGTGCCACATTTTCCTTGTCCAGTCTATCATCAATGGGCATTTGGATTGGTTCCAGGTCTTTGCTATTGTAAACAGTGCCACAATTAACATATGTGTGCATGTATCTTTATAATAAAATGATTTATAAACCTTTGGATATATACCCAGTAATAGGATTGCTGGGTCAAATGGAATTTCTATTTCCAGGTCCTTGAGGAAGTGCCACACTGTCTTCCATAATGGTTAAACTAATTTACAGTCCTGCCAACAGTGTAAAGGTGTTCCTATTTCTCCACATCCTCTCCAGCATCTGTTGTCTCCAGATTTTTTAATGATCGCCATTCTAACTGGCATGAAATGGTATCTCAATGTGGTTTTGATTTGCATTTCTCTATCCTATAAGCCAGCAGTTCTACTTCCAGGTATTTACTAAGAAAAGAAAAAGGATATGTTCAGAAAAGATTTGTTCTGTGCCACTATAGCAAAATATCTGAGACTGAATAATTTATAAAAAACTGAAATGTATTTTCTCATAGTTCTGGTGGCTGGGAAGTTCAAGATTAAGGTACCAGCGGGTTTGGCTGCCTGGTGAGAGCTGTTTTCTGCTTCAAAGATGATGGCTTAGCCTGGTGCGGTGGCCCATACCAATACTCCCAGCACTCTGAGAGCCCAAGACAGGCAGATTACTGTGCCCAGGAATTTGAGACCAGCCTGGGCAACACGGTGAAACCCTGGCTCTATGAAAAATACAAAAATTAGCCAGGTGTGGTGGTTCACACCTGTGGTCCCAGCTACCTGGGAGGTTGAGGTGACAGGATCGCTTGAGCCTTGGAAGTGGAGGTTGCAGTGAGCCATGATCGTGTCACTGCACTCCAGCCTGGTTGACAGAGTGAGACCCTGTCTCAAAAAACAAAAAAGACAGCACCTTGTTCCCTCCCTCTGGAGGGAAGGAATGCTGTGACTTCGTGTGGCAAAAGGTGAAAGGGCAAATGAGTAGAATGCCACATGAAGCCTATTTTATAAAAGTCTTAATCTCACTCACAAAGGAGGAGCCCTCACAGCCTAAACATCTCTGAAAGATTCCATCTCTTAATATTACCACATTAGTGAGACCTGAATTTTGGAGAGGACACATTCAAACAATAGCAAATTGGAAACATTCGTATGTCTATCAACAAAAGAAGAGAAAAACAAGTTGGGATATATTTATACAATGACTTATTACTTAGCAATAAAAAGGGACAAACTTCAGATGTATAACAACATGGATGAATCTCAAAAACATTATGGAGAACAAAGGATATACAAAGAAACTACTGACTGATGCCATTTAGACAAAGCACTACAACACAAAAAACTAAGCATTGTTATAAAAATCAGCCCCTCGAAAGTGGGGGATGGGGAAGGAGGAGTGGCAGGGTCACCTGGAAAGAGGCACAAACATGCTTGAATTTTTTTTTATATGAGAAATGTTGGAGTACCTAGAGTGAAGAAATATGGCACATACAGGTTTGAGCTATGTGCTTAGTGTCTGTGCATTTCACTGTATATAAATTAAAACTCAAAGAAATTTTAACAGATGAGCACAAATATAAGCACACTAAATTTTAAAATCCAGTTCTAAATTTTAGATAAATCACTAATTTAGTAGGAAATAGTCATTTCTGGAGATCTGATCACAATAAACCTCCATTTTCCTTTTTTCCAGTTAGTAAAGGATAATGCCCTGGAAGAGTTTATTATTGTGTACAATTAATATAAAAGGAATCTAATTTTTTTAATTATAATGAATAACTATTCTATTATCTTAATTCCAGAAAGCTGCCACATAATTCCAGCCTATTCCCTTGCTGAATTTTTTTACACGCCCTCTAAATCCTTTATATTTTCCATTCCAAAATGGAATAATGAGTCCCAAAATTCCAATAAAGTTTCCTCAAACTAGGATAAGCTTCTCTTCTTTATAAACTAAAAGAATTCAAAGTATTTGACCACTTATAACTTTAGAAATTGTCATTAAGTAATACAGGCTCCAAATTTCATTCTAGAAACTCTAGCCTTCCTTTATATTTTTATACATGTCATCACAAATGAACATATGTGTAAAAAGATAGTGCCCATTAACTAAGTATAGCCTTTGCTAGTCAAGTATTATAATTCCTGACTTAAAGTTCACCAAGCATATGGGAGGGGACAGGAGTGGTGAACAGCATTTAGAACTGTGCTGTATAATACAGTACAGTACAGCACACAGCTAGATCAATGCACCAGTCATATAAAGACTAAAGTATCAAAATTAAATACAATTTATAAATTCAGTTCTTCTTTAACATTAGTCACATTTCAAGTGCTCAATAGTCACATAGGGTTAGTGGCTACCATATTGAACTGGATGTTTCCATGACACTATTCTTGGAATAGTTGGACAGCTCTGACTAACGAGAAGCTGTGTGAAAGGCAGTCCTAAGGTAAAAATCTTCATTTTAAATTCAATGGAAACTCAGTATTCTGAAGTGAAGGAAATGACCCAAAACTAACAATTAAGATTTGGAACTTTGTGAACCAGAGATTTGTCATAAACACATGTGCACGCGCGCGCGCACACACACACACACACACACACAGTACTAAGGCAAAAAACCAGAGGTCAATCAGTTTTATTATTGACCTCTGGTCAATCAGTATCTACTCTCAGGTCACATGAGAGTTATCCTAAAGAGCCTGAAGCAGCAAAATTCAATTTGCCTCCACTTCCAAGGAAAATCTTTGAGCCAACGTGTACATTTTATTCGACTGCCTAGTCTCTATTCATGTCAAAGATTTAATCTTGAAGGTTTTCAAAATTCAAGACTTTAGATTAGAAAATGGCTTGCACTCCACACTAAGGCAGTGCTCATTCTGGACTTATGAAAATGCTAATATAATAAAAATGGACTTGGAACATTTACACCAGGAACACTAATAACCATATGGACTAATGACTGGAGTACATCCCTTGAAGTTACTGACTTGGCCATGCACATGATTTAAGACATTTAAGAGACAACTTACAGGCCAGACGTCTGTGAAAATGTTCACATAGCATCTGTGGTTTGTTATGCAAGTATATATTTAGAGATTATTGACCCCCAAAGACCACAAAAGTTTCTTTAGAGCCATCATAGTTAATGATGCATTTACAATAAGGAAAAAATCCAGCATTGCCAGACAGTCTATGGTGTTAGCATCAACATGGATGCTCTGTTTATATGAAGATTCTTGACTCCACAGATGGGAATGGCTTCTCTAGTGCCACTGTGGTCTAATCATATCAAACCCTGCTAAGAGAGTCCTCCATTTATGGATCACTAGCAATATTGATCAGCACGACTCCTCTGGAACCATTATCATTTGTCATGTCAATATTGTTGCTACTGCACCCTACTGCATTTTAAGTTGCTGCAGTAGTGGGGTAGCTCAGGTTCCAGGTGAAAAAATTCCAATTTTCTTCCAAACTCTCCCCTTTCAGACAATATGCAAAAACATTATGATATTTCATTGTAAGCAACTGAACCCACTAAGATGATCAATTCAAAATAAATCCTAAAACATATTATTTTCTAGTTTTTTTCCAAGCCAACAGCATATGTGGTTTGTTATGCAAGTAGTATACATATCTGTACTTGCCAATTATTAAGCTGTCCAAATGATCTTTCAATTTCTATTTGAGCTCTCTATGTATGATACATACAAATGTTATATATTTTTTAAATTATACAACCTTCCAAAATTAAAAACAACCCAACCATACACTGTGGCATTCTGAGATTTCATAAACAATAATGCTCTGAAGCCAGTGTCGGCCACAGGACTTTTGAAAGTGGCTTTTGAAGCTCAGAATACCTTGTGAGAGTGTCACAGAGAGCAGCTGATTAATACCTGGCAACATTTTCTCCCATACTATATGATGCCTGATACCAGAATTCAGAGTATTACATAACATTCTATGCTTCCAATAGCTCCGAGGACGACAGGCCAGGACAGAAAAAGGACCACAGTAATGGGCAAGGGACTCATTATTACCATGCACAAAGCAACAACTCACCCCATGCCAACCTCACCGTGCAGTAAGGAAGCAAACAGGATCAAAAGTAGAATATTTGAACCTTCATTCTCATGAAGTAAGGGTATTAGATTATTGTCTGACTATATGTGTGTTTTTCTTCTATTAATAATCCTATCTTCCAAACCAAGGTGAACATTCCTTAAGTCTTAAAATCATATATCCCATTACTATTTATTGTTCAACTCTGCTGAGACTAACACAGTAGATTTAGCACAGTGGACTTATTTCTATTTTCTTTTGTGTAACAGGGATAATATTTCATAAATTATTAATGTGCCCTTCTAAATGCAGTCACCTTAGCTAGCCTAAGCAGTCTTCTGCCTGAGAGAAAGATTTTGGCTCAGTACAGAAGAAATGGAAAAAAAAAAAGGCCTTGTACTCCTTCTACAAATGACAGCAAGGGAGCAGAAAAGAGAAGCAAGAAGTCAAAAAAAAATTTTTTTAACCCACTCCATGCAAGACTAGATAGGGTTGTGAAGAAAATAAGCAAAGAGAAGAGATATTTTTTTCTCTCTTGGGCTGTTGGCCTGGAGAGAGGGAGCTGTGTTAAATAAGTGTCAAAGAGAGTAGAAAACTTTGGGAGGCTGCAGCAGGCAGATCACTTGAGACCAGGCGTTCGAGACCAGCCTGGCCAACATGGCAAAACCTCATCTCTACTGAAAACACAAAAATTAGCTAGGTGTGATGGTGCACGCCTGTCATCTCAGGTACTCGAGAGGCTGAGGTACGAGAATTGCTTGAACCTGGGAGGCAGAGTTTGCAGGGAGCCAAAACTGCATCCAGTCTCGGTGACAGAGCAAAACTTAGTCTCAAGAAAAAAAAAGCAGAGAAAGACTTGCCCACTTTGTGTTGACTCAGGACGATGATGGCTTTGTGGGCTACAACTATATGAACTTAGGGCATAGCTACATTAAATTAAACACTAAGTGCAGCAAGCTAAGGAGAAGGGATGTCTTGAAATTTACCTGTCCCAATGTTTGGCTGGGGACCCTGCCAGAAAGGACACTGGAGAGGCGGTGAGGTGGCTTTACACAAAGCAATGCAGAGGGACCAACCTCCCAGGTGAGACTCATATGAGTTAGCACCAGACCCCCTAGGCTCTATAGTACCAGTGGGAGCCAAGATAAGGCAGTCAGCCAGGAGGTTGATCCCTCTGCATCACTAGCTCCATCTGATGGAGCTAACAAATATCCAGTAAACAAGTGACAGTGCCCATAGAAGCTACAAGTGCCAGCAGAACACACAGCAATAGGTGGGCAAAGTATATCAACTGCCACAGCAGCAGACAGACCAGCATAGGACAAGACCCTCTTCCCCACCCCCATCCCACCTGGATGGAAACCAGAGAATACTCCTCCCAAAGATCTCAAGTCTTTCTTTAGTTATGAGGTTATGAAAACCCACCTCTCTCCTCATGAACTGTCATCACTTCAGAAAAAAAAAAAAGAGAGAGAAGGGGCAGGCTATTTGAGAAACTAGGCTTTTTAATCAATAGACTGATCACTATTTCCCATCTAAAAAGAGCTCATGCTTTAAGCAGTGGCCACTGGACCAAAAATAAATCACTTACTAAAAATATATTATAATTTTTTAAGACAAGAGTCACAAACCAGTAATCCCCCAAGTGGCCCATCCATCTACAGACATGTAAATTTGAATAGCTCTAAGTGACCCCTGTACTTCCCACTCATCCACTGACCTCACTACCCCTTATAATCTCATATCAGGTTGAGTGAACTCATTATATTACTTGCCTGGGCCATGTAAGCAATGTTGCTGTGACAACCTGCTTTAATAATTTAAGATTATTTAGGTCTGTTTCTTTCCATTGAATTTACACAATGGGAAGCAGGAACTCAAATTTTAAAAGGTTTTTAAAATTAGATGTATGTAGGATTTTTAAAACAAAACACAAAATACTCGAACCACAAAAGAAAAAAATTATAACGTGGACTCCATTAAAATTAAATATTCCTGCTCATCAAAGGAATCCATGAAGAAAATAAATAGACAAGCTACAAACTAGAAGAAAATATCCACAAAATGAATATCTAACAAAGGACATGTATTCATAATAAATGAAAAAATATTACAAACCAAAAATAAAAAGATGTAAATCTCATTTTCAGAACAACTAAACAGACATTTCACAAATAGAAAATATACAATAGTTAGTTAATACATCATATCAGGGAAATACAAATTAAGTCCAAAGGAAATATCTCTTCACACCCATGAAAATGGATCAAATCAGAAAGACTGCAAGAAACACTCAGAACTCTCATGCATTCCTATATGAGTATAGAATGGTATAAAATAGTACAATCACTTTGGTAAACTGTGTGGAAGTTTCTTAAAAAGTTAAATACACATCTACCCCAAAATTCCTCTCACAGACATTTATCTAAAAGGAATAAAAGTATAAGGCCAAAAGAAACTTGTAGATGATATTTATGACAGCTTTATTCACAAAGGCACCCTTGGCAACAGTGATAATATAGATGTCAATGTTAAAGAGAACAGCCAAAGGTATCAGGAAACATAAAGTGCAACTTAGGAGGAGAGTGGTGGATCCCGGTGAAAGAATTAGAAGAAACAGACAAATACAATTTTGCTCTTGGGACTAATTAGGAAGATGTGGGAGTTCAAGATTATCTTACATATAGTATACTTAAAATATCTGTATTATATGCAAATACCTAAATAACTATGAATGAAACTAAGCTAGAGTGCATTTTATATTAATACATTTTATATTAATCAAGTAATTCGACACTTACTTGTTTGTTCAAAGAATCAACAAGAGAACTCTAAATAGTTATTGCTTTATAACAAACACCTGAATCCATCTGGTCAACACACTACTATACTGGAAACAGTAATGACATCTTCTTGGGTTAGTCTTCCAAACCCACCCAACTACTATGATCCCTCTGCCATAAATCAAGAGGAATAAATAATTCATAACCATAAATAAATAGTAATTGTTAAACTTCAGGGAGAATTTGGTACAGAATTTAACAAAGTCATTTCTATCCATTTCCTTCCAGACTAATAATGAAATATTAAATGTACTAAAACCTCAGACAAGCCAAAATTTGGACTCTTTGTTTATGATTGCATGTCAATAACAAAATATGCACATATAAAAAATAGATAGATGAGGATAGATGAAGTCAAATATGATCTTGTTTCATTCTTTTTTAGCATCCTGCTTAGGTCTTTGCTGTCATTTTTACTTTTTACCAGTAATTTTTTAAATTTACAGCGATAGCTAAAGATAGAATTAAACTATAGCTCTAAAAATGCTTAACCAGTGTATCTGGAGGAGGGAATAGTAGCCAACGAACATTTATAAACCCCATTCCTCCTACAGAGGGATGATGTGCCATGTGCGAAATGGCCTATTTCAGTTTCCAAGGTTGGCAACAATCTGCACCAGTGAGACCAAGTTCCAGAGCCAGCAGTGCCCAGGTCTTTTCATGCGTCACATACTGACAGCTGAATCTGTTTTGTAGAGTCTTATGCCATATCTTGTTCTTCCTCAAAACCTGTAATGCCATAAGAACAGATTTTGCCCTTCAAAAACATTTGATCTTTTATTTTTAAGTACATTTGGTTCTACCTTCTCTAATTAAAAGCAAGTATCTCTGCAAAAAGAACAGAAAAATAACATTTATTTCACACTTTCCATTGTTCCCTCTTGTATTTTTATAGATTGATTCTGAATGAGTTCTCTCCATTTAATCCAACTAAAATATAAATGCATTTACTGTCAATACCAACAGTGGATGTGATTTACTCTTTTTCTCTAAATGAAAAGCCTATTGCCTGAAATTCCATAACTCAATTTAATTATCTGAAGAATGTATTTCTACAGATTCATATCTCAACATACACTGCTGGAAAAAAGTTAACAAATTAGATTTTCCTTACCATTTCTATCAAGACAGTGTGGAAAAGAAAATTAATCCTTCCTACAATATTTTCCAGTAGCACATATTTGTCAAGTTGTTATATAACTTTAGAAAGTCTAAAATGAGGTAGCTCAGCATTTGCACCTCTATTCTGTGCTTTTCCCCTGAGAAAAAAGCTTCGTTACACACAGATGGGTACAGTTTAAACATTCCCTCTCCTTTTTACATTGGGGCAACTAAGATAGTGTTCACTTAAAACCCATTTTTTGCTTGTGGGATGCCTGCGTAATTAATATCAGTCCCGAAAAGTTTTAGAAATAAGACTGAGCCTGCAAGTTTCCACAAGCTAAGTGGTGTTTTCCCAATTTCACCCTCTGACTTTACTAATTTGCTGACCAAAATAACTAAAAGTAATCATCCATTAAATAGGTAGGTTCTCCCCACTCGACAGTTTCCTGCCTGGTCAATGATTCAGAGGGAATGCTCATTTTTTTCCATTAGTCTTTGAAACGTGTTCTAATTTGAAAGTACGTTATCAGAGAACAATTTAAATTGCACAATTTTCTTGGAAATGCAACCCAATTATTAAAAATTGAACCCACAGCAGCAAAGGGATGAAAATGTACTATGAGATGCTTTGTTGTAGAGAGGACCTATGATAAGGATAATGAAATATCTGTAGCAACTTTTAAAAAATTGACCTTTACACCATAGGCTTAGTGTCTTCAAGGAGAGTGGCAATAAATATATATTTACTCTGTGTTCTTTTCTTTCCCTTTAGAGGTCTCATTTCTTGTGAATTCCCATGCTCCAAATCAAGTTCTTATATTCACTGCATTTCAACTTCAAATAAGTCTTCAGTTTAACCCATAACGTAACAGGCCTATAAAAAGGTATAACTTGAAAGTGTCCTGTATCTTCAGGATTACTGTTTATCATAGAAATTAATAATGAACTGCAGAAAGATTTCAATGAAGACAATCCAGATTTGAGTTAGGAATTTTAAAAGTCCAATTTCTGACCCTTGGATTTAAATTTAAGGAAATTGGTAAAGTTGTTTCTATGTATTTTCCTTCAGAATAATAGTGAAACATTAAGTGTATTAAAATCCCAGGCCAAGTCTGAATTCTTTAGACTCAAATTTGGAATTAATAATTCCTCCTTTGAGACATTTTAAACATTTCTCCCCTTTATTTGGGATATGATATTTCTTCTCCTAGAGTGAAAAATCCCTGTTTACATTTGAAAGGCAAAAACATAAAGCCTAGAGTCACAGTGCTTTTCTGAGTTGCTTGAATTAAATGATCTATGAGGTATCCTACATAAAAATTCACTCTGAACATCAGGGAATAGAAAATATTAACAAAAGAAATAACACTAATACTTACATTACAACAGAACTTTTGAAAAGCAGTCTCAGAAGTAAGAACAAACATATGAATGATAGTGTCATAAAATAAGTTGCCTCTCTGGAGTACTCATATACTTTAAATAAATCTATATTTATAGAATAGCAATCTGATGAAATGTGAGAAGAATACATCAGTGAAGGACATGTCCTCCTCCAAACAAAGTCAATAGGCTCTCAGCAAACATCAAGGTTCAATGTTCAGTTACCAGGAGCATTGCATCTCATTGGTAGCCTAAAGCAAAGATTTTTATATGCCTTTTTAATTTTCTTTTTAACAATCCATCAGTCTCCAGGAAGAACTCTGCTCAGTTACAAGTATATGTCAACAAACACAATTCATAGTAAAGACATTCAGCTACCAATTACCACTGGAAATTTAAATAAGTTCTAAAAGTATAGGTTATGTTCTGCCCTGAAATACTTAATCTATTTGGTATTTTTTTCTGGGACATTTAATGGTCCATCAATACAATGTATTAGACTGTACAAACACAGAATTAGACATGGTACTTGCCTAGGGGATTCTCAATTTAAATAGACAAACAAAATAGATTAAACACTAAAACACTAGTGTTTAGAAGAAATAAAGTGGATCACTACCATTAAGAATATGTATTTAGAAAACAGATACACAATGCACAGCATAGTAGTAGAGGGCAGGATATCTCTCAGTAGCAAACAAAGCATCAGAACAACCCGAGATGCTTCTTAGAAAGGAACCGTTTTGAAGATAGTGTTAAGGATTGTCAGAGAGATGAAAAAGAGGATGTTCTAGACATCAGAGGTTACAAGAAAAAGAAAAGCAGCAAACCACCACCATGGCGCATGTATACCTATGTAACAAAGCTGCACGATCTGCACATCTACCCATAACTTAAAATATAATAAACAAATTTTTTTAAAAAGTTAATTAAAAGGAAGGAGGAAATAATTTACTTCTGGTTGGAACTCGAGTGACTTTAGAAATCATTTAATCTAACTTCCATCTACACACCATTGAAACATTTTCACTGAAATACAGTTATCTAATCTCCACTTAAATATTATTAGAGACATGTTTATTGGATGGATGGATGGATGGATGACTGGACGGACATGGAAGGACAGATAGAAGGACAGCTATTCCAAAAAAAAAAAAGCTACTTAAATTTTGAAACTTTGTTAAAAGCATTTATCTTAAAATGACTCTTCCCAACTTTTTTTAATAGATCCTAGTTTGCCCTCTACACCAGTGTTGTCCAATAGAAGTATAAGAGCCATAAAGAGAGTCACATAAGTAATTTTACATTTCTAGTAGCCACCTTAAAAGAGTAAAAAGAAATAACCAATTTTAATTTGAATAATGTATTTCTTGACCCATTAACTATTATTTCAACATATAAACAACACAAAAACATTAAGGAGATTTTACATTTTATAGTAAGTATTCAGAGCTCAGTATGTATTTCCATACTTATATCACTCCTCAATTTGTATTAAGCACATTTCAAGTATTCAATAGCAATCTGTGGGTAGTGGCTACTGTATTGAAGAGCTCAGTTTGAGATAATGGTTCACAAACTTGGCTAAATATCAGAATCACAGGAAACTTTTTAAAAATATAGATTCCTGGGATTCATCCCTAGAGGTTTAGATTCAGTAACTTCAGGAGTGCCAGTGAATCTTTTTAATAAGGCACTCAATAAACCACTGATCATCAAGCTGACATTTGGGAATTACTGCACTAGAACAACACAAAATCAATCTAATCCTTCTATACATGATTGTCCTTCCAAAATCTTAGAGAAATTGTCACATTTCCACTGTATTTTATTCTACAGACTGAAAATTCCAAGGTTTTTCAATCATTCCTCATCTGGCATAGTTTCCAAACCTTTCAACTCCCTGGTTGCTGTACCCTGGATGCACACCAGTGTGTCTGGCTTATTTAAAATAATGGAGAAGTACCATAGCATAAATAATCCAACTTAATCCTTATCTGCCTTTTTTTCAAGACTATCATATGAATATGAGTGTCTCTGCTAAATGTTGAATTCCTAGTACTTCAAATTAAAAATGTAAACTCTCATCATCAAGAAGCATTCAGGATGTCCAGGTTCTTCAAAACGCTGTTATTTCCTCTGTGGACACTTCATCGTAGGCTGGAGAACGACCCTCTTGGGATGATTTGGAATTATTCAGAGTTAAACAGAGCTACAATTTTTTCCATGCCTCTCCACCCTCTTACCTTTCCTTATGAGTAGAGAGGAGAGTAGGTATTTTGATTTTTAGAAAGAGCTCTTCAGCTTTCTTTAAAGTTACATAAATATAAAACATAAAGTCACCAAAATAATCATATTTTCATAAACAAATGGGCTCAATTCAGTGCCATAAGTATTCACTTAGCAAGGGTTTACTGAGCACATTATGTGTGCAACTATGGGAGGCCAGGAGGCTACAAGAAGAAACAATGGAGAGACTCAAGCCCCAAGGAGATCACAATCTAGCCAAGAAGTCAAGCATATTAATCAAACAAACAAATATATAGAGAGTTCTTACTATATGCTAGACAGCTGGGATTCATATCAGTAAATTAAACATTCAAAAATCCCTGCCCTCATGCAGCTTAGTTTTTAGCAGCAGAGACAAACAACAAACAATTCGAATAATCAGTAAATGAATTACACAGTATGGTAAATGATAAATGTTAGGGAAACTAACAGATCAAGGCAAGGGGTATCATGAATATCTGGGCAGGGGTGGTAAAAGACAACTTGAAATTTTACTCTGTGATCATTGGAGGCCTCATTAAAAACTTGTTATTTGAGAAAAACATTTGAAGGAAGGAAGGGGGAAAACATGAAGCTATCTGGGGGAAGAGCATTCCAGGGCAGAGCAGACAGCCAGTGCAAAAACCCGGCAGCAGAAGAGTACTTGCCTGGCCTGTTTGAGGAGAAGCAAGGATGCCAGTGGAGCTAAAGTAAAAAATCAAGGAAAAGAGGAGCAGATGAGGTAAGAAAAGTAATAGGGTGGGGGTGGGAGTGTTCATGTAAGACTTTATAGGGCATAATAAGAACTCTGTCTTTTATTTTGAATGAAATGAAGAATCCCTGAAGGCTTGGAGCAAAGCAGTGACATGATATATATCATATTTTAAAAGGATCACTCTGTCAACTATGTGAAGGATAGACTGCAGGCAAGCAAGAGTGTAAGCAGGTAGACAACTTAGGAGGCTACTGGAGTAATCCAAGTGAGAAAGCGTGGTGGCTTGGACCAAGGAGTTACAGGAAGAAAAAGAGAAGTGACCACATTATTTTAAACAAAAAAAAATAATTATAATACAATGTGGTAGTTACTGTAACACAGGATGCTAAGATAGCACAGAAAAAGTAACAATAATTCCACCAAAGGAAGAATTTGTAGCCAAGGTGACAACTTACCTGAGTCCAGAATGATATGTAAGAGTAGGAAAAGGAACCAGGAAGAACAATCCAAAGAAGGAGGCCAGCACAGAGTTGCTGGTGGCCAAGAGAAATGGAGGGAAATGATCTTTTCCTTAGAGAACCTGCATTCTCATTAAAAGACAGTAAATCAGTCACAGGTGCTACTGGAATCAAAATCAGCACAAGAACTTTAGATTATAGAAATAAGTAGTAATACAAGAATGATATTCAAGAAACAACACCAAAGAAGTAACAGGAAATGTGGAGAAAAATAAACCCACTTCACAAAGGGCTCACAGGACTACCCCAGCAAGATGCCACTGGCCCCTGAAACACTATTAAAGGCTCCCTGAAATCTTATTCTCCACCACCAGCTCCCACGAATAGACCAAATCACTACCAAGGAATGCCAAGGTTATTCAGACAGAGTCAGGTAAAACAATTGTGTCATTTGTTTTTTAGAACTTCTAACTCTTATCCCCACAATATAGAACTCAAAACCTAAGCCTTAATTGTGCTTGAAAAGTACTATGTTGGGGCTGCTGTAGAGAGGAGCTATGTCCTGAATCTTCCTTTACTGGTTTTCTCGATGCTCCCCAACTTCTAAAACATTGGAACAACAAGGTGGATTAAATTCCTTCCTCTCCTAATCTGCCATTTGTTTTCATCCCTTCCTACCCAAATCCATATATCCTTTACTCCCCATTAAGAACCAAAAACAGCAAAAGTAGAACAGAAAATGCTTTGGGGCCAGTTTCTCCCCCAGCCCAGATGACCTTCACCTGTCCTCCCTTTAGCACATGAAAGTCATCTTAATTAACTCCACCACAAAGTCTAGTATTTTCACCTGAAAGCCCCTAAAAAGTCCAAGGGAGCATGATCTTCTGATAAACTAATACCAAAATAAAAATAATAATTAACATTTAATGAATGTTTAGTAAATGTCAGGCATAGTTTTGTTCCTACTATGCACACAACAACCCTAAGAAGTAGTACTATTATTATGCCAATTGAGGCAGAAATAAGTAACAAGATCAAATTCATACAACTAGTTAACAAAAGAGCCAAGACTGGAGATGAAGATGTCTAGCTCCCAAGCCGTGCTCCTTAATGTTAGTGCACATCAATATAAACCCAGAATTACCTCCATCATTTATCCTCTTTGTCTGGAGTACAGTGTGACCTCAGATCAGTGATTTGCAGTCCTCATTCCATATATTTTCCTTTGTAGGGAGAGACACATGGTTGCCTGGGTTACTCACCCTTTCCCAAGAATGAAGACTGTTAGCAGAGGCATCATCAAAAACAGTTCAGGAAATATGTGCCCAAATGCCCAGTTCCTGATAGCTGGCCACATGAGAGAAGGAGAAGCTATGCTATACTTTTTTCTTCCCCAACAGCTCCTTCACTAATCCTTTTTAATTACAGGGATCAATACCTGAGTCTTTAAAAATATGAGTTTATACAGTGAAGCAAAAGTCACCACAAAAAAAAAAAATTCACTGATAAGCTGTTTGCTTAGAAAATTTTCCTGCCTAAGACTAATGACTATCCCAGCAATGTCAATTAGAAACTGAAATCGGGCAAAAAATGAAAAATTTCATGAATTCAATAAAAGCAATGTAAGAAAAGTGCTAAGGCCCTAAGTTATGATGATCTGATACAGGTAGATAAATTTTTTAATTAAAATTAAAATTTAACCAGAATGATAAGTACTTCAAAGAATCCTCAGATATTTTTGCAAAAACAAACAACAACAAGAAAACACTGAGCACTTGATTTTACACTGTTTCTTCTTAGAATTAGCTTGTGGTTAAATGATTACCTACAGTTTGTCATATATAGACTAGGACCTAATTTTCCTAGTTTTCTAATCATTCTTCAAGATAAAGTCCCAAATTTTCTTTTTCGCAACTTACAATAAAATTTTGGTTCCTATTTTACCATAATAATTTATATAGTCATTTTCTTTCCCTATATTTTATTGTGATCTCCATCCTTAAAACAGAAGCAATGCAATAAATATTTGTTAAATGGAATTGAATTAAAATCAACAGGAAGGCTAGGCGCGGTGGCTCAAGCCTGTAATCCCAGCACTTTGGGAAGCCAAAGCAGGCGGATCACCTGAGGTCAGGAGCTCAAGACCAGTCTGCTCAACATGCTGAAACCCTGTCTCTACAAAAATTTAAAAAATTAGCTGGGCATGATGGCAGGTGCCTATAATCCCAGCTACTCAGGAGGCTGAGGCGAGAGAATCACTTGAACCTGGGAGGTGGAGGTTGTAGTGAGCAGAGATGTCACCATTGCACTCCAGCCTGTGCAACAGAGCAAGACTCAGTCTCAAAAAAAAAAAATCAACAGGAGACACATTACACTAGAAAGCCTTGTTGTCTATGCCTCAGTTATCAGTACCTTGGTAGGTATTGAATTGTAGGCAGATAATCTAGAATAAAAGAAAGAATAGATGCCTACAAGATTGGGATCTAGAACAAACATGAAGAGAATAAGCCAACGAGAGGTAGAATGACGCCAAAGAAAGATAGAAACCCTTCACTTCAGTTGTTACCCAGAGTGTACTTCAGCCATGACATTGAAAGTCATTCACTTGCCAGAGCCTGTCAAGATTGCTCCAGCTCCTTCAGAATCAAGTCAGTCCTCCTCTGACATCCCTGGCACTTTTCAGAGGGCACTTCTAGTTATGCTTGACCCTGTCAATAATTATAGTTGCCACACTTGCTAGTGCCAAACAGCTGCTAAGTGTTGTCCCTTCTATCTTCAAAATGTTAATGCTTTCTAATTTTCCCCCTCTATATCCAGATTAACATTCTGAGGAGAAAGGGTGTGTTTTTGAAAAAAAGAATACAATAAAAAATTTCACATTTGATTTTACTCTATTTGTTCTCAGAATTAGTTCATAAATGATGGGGAAAATCCCTTAAATACTCAGCATTTACCACAAAGACTGAGTTGACATGTAAAAAAAAAACTATTGTGCACCCCAAGTGACTAACATATAATTTAATTGTCAATACCAAGTTGCCAGCCACCCCATAAACACATTATGTTACATAGTTAAATGAGAGCTCAAAAGAAAGTTTAATTTGGTTATAAAATAAATGACTGCTAATGTTCAAGATATATATTCGTTTTCTATTTCTGCTGTAACAAATCACCACAAACTCAGTGGCTAAATTAACACAAATTTATCTTGCAGTTCTAGAGATCAGTAGCTCCAAATGGGTCTCACTAAGCAAACATCAAGGTGTCAGTAGAGCTGTGTTCCTTTTGGAGGCTCTAAGAGAAAACTTGTTTTCTTATTTTTTACAGCTTCTAGAGAATGTCCACATTTCTTGACTCATGGCTGCCTTCCAACTTCAAAACCAGGGATGGCCAGTCAAGTGTTACATTGTATCATACTGAGACATACCCAACTACATCCCTCTCTCACAATTAAAAGACCCCTTGTGATTACATAGGGACCACCAGACAATCCATGATAATCTCCTTATTTTCAAGTCAGCTGATTAGCAACCTTAACATCATCTGCAAATCTAATCTCCCCTTGCCATGTAACAACATATTCACTGGATCTGGAGATTAGTATGTGGACAGCTGACTATCAATTAGTCTATCACAGTCTCTCCCCTTATCCCCAAAGATTCACATCCATAGTATATGCAAAAGTCCCCAAATTTCCAACCCACTAAAGTTCAATTCAAAGTTCAAAATCTCATGTATATCTTAATCAATTCAGGAGTCCCAAGAACCACACATTAGAAAGATGGTGAAATAGGACTTTCCAGCCCTCATCTCCCTGACAGAAACATCAATTAGAACAACTATTAACATATAACAATAGCATCACAAAAGCTAAGAAACCGAGGTAAGAGATTACAGCACCTGGGTGTGGCATAGAAATAAGAAAAGGCATATTGAAGAGAGCAGTAAGGACAATTTTACATTACCCATCTCACCTTCCCCCAGAGACAGGCAGCATAGCACAGAAAACAATAATCTTGGAAAGGAAATAAAAATGAGCACTTTGTTTCAGACCTCAAAATTAAGCCTGCCTCAGTAAAACCCAACACGAGGTACAACTCCACAGCCACAGACTCTAGGCTAGTATCCACAGATTGAGCCTCCAAACCCATTCTAATGCCAAACCAGATCCCACAGCCTCAGGCTCCAGGCGGGCCAATCAGACTTGGTCTTTGGGCTGACCCCACTGTGAGGCCAACCCCAGTAGCCTCAAGCTCTGAACAAGTCTCAACATTAAACTGGCCTCCACAGACCCAGGCTCCAGACCCATCCCAGAAACAAGCAGCTGCAGCAGACATGGCCTCTGAACCATGCCCAGCACTGAGATGGCCCTCACTGTCCCAGGCTTTAGGCCTACCCTAGCACCAAGTTGGCAGCCTCTATCCACAAGGGCTACCCTAAAGCTGGGTGTAAGTGTGTCCATTCCATCACCAGGCCAGTGCCTATGGACTATGGCTCCAGGCTAGCCCCACAGACCCAATCAGTGAGTCCAGGCAACAGGCCCACCAAACTGCTAACCCAGAAACCAGAACAGCCTGTCTGAGGACTCCAGCAATAAGTCTTCTCACCAACCATGTCAGACAGCCTTCCTAGAATCTATGAACTGGCTGACTGGTGAAGAGCTTTCCCAGACAAAGCCAGTGTGCAAAGACTAGAATAAGTCCCTACTTCTTAAAATGCACTGACTTTAACACAAGCAACAAGGAACACAAAAAGCAAAGGAGATATAACACCACCAAAAGAGCACAGTAATCTCTCAATAGCTGACCTCAAAGAAATGAAACATATAAACTTAATGATAAAGCATCCAAAACAATTGTTTTAATTGGGCTCAGAAAACCCCAAGAAAGTAGAGATAAATAATTCAATAAAATCAGGAAAACAATAAAAGATCAAAATTAGAAGTTTAACTGTTTTCCCATTTGCCCCGAGAATACTCACCAGCAGCACTTGCACCTGCAGTGTTTACCCTGAGATAACTGCCATGAAATATCTTGTTTCCATTTTCACATTGTTCCAGTATATAGGCTTTAGAAACAAATGACATCATTCTATTTATAGCATTCTGTTTCTAATAGTGCTATTTCTACTTACAAAATATAGTAATTCTCAATTGCTGAAACTGTCAAACCCTAGAAAATGTAGCATTCCTATGCAAATGTTAACATTGTTCTCGAACAGTTGTTGGCCAAATATTAATCTGATGAATCTGGTTTTTCCAAAATTGATGATTCTGATAATTTAAATAATTCTGATGTTAGTTCTGTTTAGAAATAACTCCAAAAACAGTTTTTATATTTTATTTTCACATTGAAAATCAGTCAGATTTGCTTCAGCCTCAAAACATGTTTATACAAAATTAGATGAGTGCTGGCAGTGAGCTGCAGTTTTTTTCTAAACAGAAAGGAGATTAATGGAAAATTTGAAATTATATGTAGAAAAAACACAAATTCTTGAGCTAAAAAACACAGTGCATGATATGATAAATGCAATGGACAGCATCAGCAACAGAATTATCAATTGAAAGAAAGGATCTGTGAACTCAAAGACAGGTTATTTGAAAACGTATAGTCAGAAAAGGAAAAAGAATAAAATGGAAAGAAGAAGTCTTACAGGATTTACGATGGCATCAGAAGTTTAAGAAGGAAGAAAAAAGAGACAAGTAAAAAGCTTTTTTTTTTTTAAATACTTTAAGTTCTGAGATACATGTGCAGAATATGCAGGTTTGTTACATAGGTATACACGTGCCATGGTGGTTTGCTGAACTCATCAACCTATTATCTACATTAGGTATTTCTCCTAATACTATCCCTCCCCTAGGCACCCACCCCCAACAGGTCCCAGTATTTGATATTCCCCTCCCTGTGTCCATGTGTTCTCATTGTTCAACTCCCACTAATGAGTGAGAACATGTAGTGTTTGGTTTTCTGTTCCTGTGTTAGTTTGCTGAGAATAATGATTTCCATCTTCTTTAAAGAAATAGTAGCAGAAAACAATTCAATTCTGGAGAAAGATATCCAGATACAGAAAGGTCAACAGTCTTCAACTAGATCCAATCCAAATAAGACTACATCATGACGTATTATAATAAAACTGTCAAAAATCAAATGCAAAAAACTCCTAAAACTAGTGAAAGAGCCAAATCACATATAAAAGAGTTCCAATAAAGTTAACAGAAGTTTTCTCAACAGAAGTCTTACAGACCAGTAAAGAGTTGGATAATATTAAAAGTGCAGAAGTAATTAAAAAAAAAAAAAAACTGCCAATGAAGAATATTGAACCTAGCAAACATTCCCTTTAAAAATAAAGGAGAGATAAAGACCTTACCAGACAAACAAAAGCTAAGGGAGTTCATCATCACCAGACCTGTCTTACAAGAAATGCTAGAGAGTTCTTCAAGCTGCAAGAAAAGGATGCTAATTAGTAACATAAAAATATCTGAAATATAAAACTCACTGGTAAAATGAAGTCAGTCAAATTTAGAATACTCTAATATTATAATGGTGGTGTGTAAATCACTTATATCTTTAGTATGAAGGTTAAAAGTCAAACCTATTTAAAAATAATAAAAGCTACAATAATTTGTTAAGGAATACACAATATAAAAAGATGCAAACTGTGCATCAAAAAATAAAATGTAGGCAGGGAGGTACAGTAAATGTGTAGAGTTTTTCTTCTGAGATCAAAGTTAAGTTGTTATCAGCTTAAAATAGCCTGTTATAAATGTTTTATGG
This sequence comes from Aotus nancymaae, assembly GCF_030222135.1. Classification (NCBI taxonomy): domain Eukaryota; kingdom Metazoa; phylum Chordata; class Mammalia; order Primates; family Aotidae; genus Aotus; species Aotus nancymaae. The sequence goes on along the minus strand of NW_026988507.1, from coordinate 5,257,013 downwards.
AAGCCTTGTGGTAACTACAAAAAAAAATCTATAATAGATACATAAAAAATAAAAGGAAAGGAATCAAAGCATACCACCAGAGGAAATCACCTTAGCACAAAGGAAGACAACAAGAGAGGAGGAAAGGAATAAATGATGTACAAAACAACCATTAAACAATTAACATAATGCCTGTAGGAAGTTCTTACTTATCAATAATTACCTTGCAAGCAAATGGATTAAATCCTGCTATCAAAAGACATAAAGTGGATGAATGTATTTAAAAAATAAAAAGCAAGACCCAGATACATGCTACCTGTAAGAGACTCACTTCACTTTTAAGAACACATGAAGACAGAAAGTGAAGGGATTAAAAAAAAATTCCTTGAAAATGGAAAACAAAATAGAGGAGGGTAGCTATACTTACATCAAAGAAAATATTACTTTAAGTCAAAAACTGTAAAATAAGACAAAGTACATTATGTAATGATAAAGGGGTAAATTTATCAAGAAGATATAACAATTATAAATATAAAGGCACCTTACATCAGTGCATCTAAATATATAAACCAAATATTAATATATCTAAAAGAAGTGATAGACTGCAATACGATACAATAGCAGTAGGAAACCTTAATACTCTACTTTCAGCAATGAACAACAGATCATCCAGACAGAAAATCAATAAGGAAACGTTTAATTTAAACTACACTTTAGATCAAATGGACCTAACAGATATATAAAGAACATTTCATCCAACAGCAGCAGCACACTCATTCTTCTCAAGCACACATGGAACATGCTCCAGAATACATCAGATGTTAGACCATTAAAAAAGTCTTAAGAAATTTAAAAATAATGAAATCATATCAAGTACCTTTTCCAACCACATGGTATTGCCATGGTTTAAATGTATAAGTCCTTCCAAGATTCATATGTTGGAACCTAATATATAATGTGATATTATTAAGAGGTGGGCCCTTTGGAAAGTCATGAGTGATCCACTCTCATGAATGACATTAATGCTCTCATAAAAGAGATTGAAGGAAGCACCCTAGAGTCTTTTGCCTTTCTACCATGTGAGGATACAGCATGCATCCCTTCCGTGAAGACACAAAGAAGGTGCCATCTATGAGGAATGGCCCTCACCAGACATTGATCTGCTGGCACCTTGATCTTGGACTTCTTAGCCTCCAGGATTGTGAGAAATAAAAAATTACCCAATCCAAGATATTTTGTTATAATAGCCAGAAGAGATTAAAACAGCTACGAAACTAGAAATCAATAACAGAAGAATTCCACAAAATTTGCAAATACATAAAAATTAACATGCTCATGAACAACCAATTGGTCAAAAACAAAATTAAAAGGGAAATTAGAAGACATCTTGAGGCAAATAAGAATGGACACAACATACCAAAACTTAAAGGATGCAGCAAAAGCAGTTCTCAGAGGTAAGTTTATAGCAACAAATGCCTACGTTTAAAAAAAGAAAATCTCAAACAAATAACCTAAAGTTACAACTAAATGAATTACAAAAAGAAAAACAAAATAAGACCAAAGTTAGTAGAAGGAATAATAAAGAACCTAGCAGAAATAAGTGACAGAGACTAAAAAATAACAGAAAAAAATAAATGAAACAGAGAGTAGTTTTCTAATGAAGATAAACAAAATTGACATACCTTTAGCTAAGAAATCTAAGAAAAAAGAAGACTCAAATAAATAAAATCATAAATGAAAGATGAGACATTATAACTGATACAACAGAAATACAAAAAATCATGAGACTACTATGAAAAATTATATGCCAACAAATTAGATAAACTTAGAAGAAATGAGTACCTTCGTAGACACACACAACATACCAAGACTAAATGATGAAAAAAAATTTAAAAATCTGAACAGACAAGTAACTTGTAAGGAAATTGAATCACTAATAAAAATTCCTTCATCAAAGAAAAGTCCAAGGCCTGATGGCTGCACTGCTAAATTCTATTTAAATAACTAATACCAATTCTTCTCAAACTCTTCCAAAAAAATGAAGTGGGAAAAAATTCCAAATTTATCTTATATTACCAGTATTAATATGACACCAAAGCAAAATAAGGATATTACAAGGAAATTACAGGCCAATATTCCTTATGGACAGAAAGGCAATAATCCTCAACAAAATACAAGCAAACCAAACTCAACAGCACAATTAAAAGTATCATTCACCATGATCAACTAGGATTTATCCCAAGGATGCAAGAATGGCTCAACATACACAAATCTGTAAATGTGATACACCAAATTAACAGAATAAAGGCCAAAATCCATACGATCATTTTAATATATGCAGAAAAAGCATTTGACAAAATTCAACATATTTTCATGATTAAAACTCTCAACAATTGTATAGAAGAAACGTATCCCAACACAATAAAGCTCAGATATAACAAATCTTCAGCTAACATTATACTCAACCGTAAAAAGTTGAAAGCTTTTCCTCTAAGATAAGGAAAAAGACAAGGATGCTCAATCTTGCCACTTCTATTCAGCATTGTACTGTAAGTCCTAGAGAGAGCAATTAGGCACGAGAAAGAAATAAAAGGCATCAAAATTGGAAAGAAAAAGATTAATTTATCCCTGTTTGCAGTTAACATCATCTTATATCTAGAAAACTCTGAAGATGCCACCAAAAATTTGTCAGAACTAGTAAATGATTTCAGTGAAGTTTCAGGATACAAAATCAACATACAAAAAAAAAAACCAGTACTGTTTCTATATATTAACAATGAACTAGTCAGGTAAGGTGGCTCATGCCTGTAATCCCAGCACTTTGGGAGCCCAAGGTCGGTGGATCACTTGAGGTGAGGAGTTCGAGACTGGCCTGGCCAACATGTTGAAACCCTGTCTCTACTAAAAATAAAAAAAAAAAATTAGCAGGGCATGGTGAAGGGTGCTGTTAATCCCAGTTACTTGGGAGGCTGATGCAGGAGAATAATTTGAACCCAGGAAGAAGAGATTGCAGTGAGCCAAGATCACACCACTGCACTCCAGCCTAGGTGAAAGAGTGAGATTCTGTCTCAAAAAAAAAAAAAAAAAAAACTATCTGAAAAAGAAATCATGAAAACAACTTCATTTAAAATGGCTAGGAAAAAATAAAATACTTACATAGAAATTTAATCAAGAAGGTGAAAGATCTGTGCACTGAAACTATAAAACACTGATGAAAGAAATGAAGAAGACACAAATAAATGAAAAGATAACCTGTGTTCATGGATTCAAAGACTTAATATTGTTAAAATGTCCAAACTATCCAAAATGATCTACAGATTTACTGCAACCCTTATTTTAATTCCAATGACACTTTTCTTTATTCATTCATCCATTGATGACCATTAATTAGGTTGATCTCACATCTTGGCTACTATGAGTAATACTGCTAAGAACATAAGAATATAACAGAATGCATAAAGAAAATGTTATATATATGTGTGTGTGTATATATACATATATATGCATGTATATATATGTGTGTGTACAATACTATTATATATGTGCAGAATGTAATACTATTCCGCCTCAAAGAAGAAAATCCTGTTATTTGAGACAACATGGATCAACTTGGAAGACATTATGTAAAGTGAAATAAGGCAGTCACAGAAAGGCAAATATCACATGATCTCACTTATGTGTGAGATCTTAAAAAGTTTAACTTAAAGGAGCAGAAAGCAGAACGGTGGTTACAAGGGTCTGAGGATGGGGGTAGTTGATGGGGAGATGTTGGTCAAAGGATACCAAAATTCAAATAGATGGCATGATGTGTTCAAGAGACCTATGGTACAACATAGTGACTGTAATAATAATACATTGTATTCTTCAAAATTTCAAATAGATTTTAAGTGTTCTCACCACAAAAAAATTATAAGTACATGAGGTAATTAATATGTTAATTCGCTCAATTTAGCCATTCCATAATGTATATATATTTCAAAACATTGTGTTATACACAATAAATGTGTATGATTTTTGTCAACTTAAAAATAATTAAATTCTAAGTAACAAAAACATAAAACAACAACAAAATTCTCAAATCTCATCATCCAAATCATCTAAAACAGGTATGAGAAAGGTGCTGAGTATAATCCATTCTGAGGCACACCCTGAAACAAGCTATCTGCTCTCAAAAATACAATGCTAAGGAAGATAAAGGTGATAATTCTAAATATTCTCATGCGAAAAGGGAGAAAATGGAAGAAAAAAAAAAAACCATTTGCCATACCCAAGCAATTTTAAAATCCAACCCGGTGAACACCATTTGGTTTCAAGGTCTAGAAATAATTTTCTGTAATTCTTGGCTTCACTGTCTGAAGTCAGCTACATGCTCTGGGCTCCGAGTTCTGCCCTCTGAATTAACCTTATTTTTTCATGAGAGACAGCTTCACAGAAAGATGTTTACAGCTAAGTGAGCCTGTTTTTCGCTTTTAGAATTTTGGGAATCCAACATCTTCTTTCACTTTATTCTCTCACTGATACTTTCAGGCCCCACCAACAGCAATTTTACTGGCATAATATTCCTAAGAACCTTATAGATCTTCCATGTATGTCATGGGGATTCACTCCATTAAACAAAAAAGGCTCCTCCATAGATATTTCTTGGATAATTCCATCTCTATTTGTGACCTCTGCTGAAATGGTTGTGGGGACCTATGTGCAATATGTTCTTCAAAGAGCCTCCTCAATTTAACTGAATACTCTGACCTTTTGATACTTCTGAGGCATTAGCAAAATATTTTCTAGTCACATCCTTGGCTTTGTTTTCAGATCAGGTATTCCTGACAGTGAACATTCTATTTTAACATGTTTTGGAATCTGAATAGGCTTATAATTTTTGAAATATCAAGTTATGAATAAGTTTTGCTTAATAGTTATTCCCTAAGTCTCTCTTTCTTCTCTCAAATGTTACTACAAAACAGCAAGAAAAAGCCAGAGTGCACCTTCAACACTTTTGTTGCTTACAAATCACCTTAGCTAAAATCTAAGTTCATTGTTTACAAGTTTTGCTTTCCACATAACCACAGGATACAATTCAGGTAAGTTTTCTGCCAGTATACAAGAAGGATCCCCTTTCCTCCAGTTTATAACAAATTCCTTATTTCCATCTGGGCCCTCAGTGACAGTTCCTTTAATGTCTATACCTCACCAATGCTCTGCTTGTGATGATTTAGCTATATTCAGAGGTGATTTTGATTTTCTCTCTACCATGCCCTTCACCTTCTTTTGAGTCCTCATAGTAGAGTCACCAATATCCATATTTCTACTGAAAGTCTATTCAAGGCAATCTAGGCTTTTTCTATCATGCTTCTCAAAATTCATCCAGCATCTGACCATCGTCCAATTCCAAAGGCACTTCCATATTTTTTAGGTATTTCTTACACCAGCACCCCACTTCCATGCACCAAAATTTGTATTAGTTTCCTACTGTTGCTCAAACAAATCACCACAAACTTAGTGACTTAAATTAACAGAAATCTATTATCTCACAGTTCTGGAGATCACAAGTCCAAAATGAGTCTCACTGGTCTAAAATCAAGGCACCAGTAGCACTATGTTCCTTCTGGAGGCTCTAAGGGAAAACTCATTTTCTTGCCTTTTTCAGCTTCTAAAATCTGCCTGCAGTCCTTGGGTTGTGGCCCACTATCATCGTCAAGGCCACGAGTGGTCAGACTAGTTTTTCTCATATCACATCACTCTAACACTGACTCTTCTGCTGCCTTTTCTCCATTTTAAAAGATTCTTCTGATTAAACAGGGCTCACCCAGATAATCTATGATCGCCTCCTAATCTTAAAGTTGATAAGCCTTAACTTCCCCTTGCCATACAATGTAACCTATTCTTTGGTTCCAAGAATTAAGACATGAACATCTATGGGGGACCATTATTCTGCCCACCATAATATATCTTTACATAATGATAAATTTTCAATTCTGCTCTATTAATATAGCCTACCATGTAACCTATTCCCTGCTTTCCTCATATGCTTCATTTCGTATCACATGCCCTATGTTTCTACTTCTCTAGACTTCCTCCGTTTTCTCAAATGCAAGCTCATTCCAGGCTCAGAACCTTGCTCACACACTTGTCCCTTTCTCTTCTCTAGACTACTCTTACATATCCTTCAAACATCAACTTAAATGACTATTCTTCAAAGATGGTTTCCCTGAACCTGTGACTCCCCTAACTAAAATATAGATTCCCATTATATCTTCAGTTTCTTTTCATATAATTTATCTTACTGGTGATTAAGTCAGTAACTATGTAATTGTTCAACCACTACTTTTAAGTCACTGTGAAGTCAAAGGTAAGTTCTAATGTCCTCATTTGTAATGTGCCTAATACCTAACAGTATACTAGTTTCACAACAATAACTTATTGGAGGAATGAACATAACTTGCTTAATCATCATAACAATGTTCATTTTTTTAATTGAGGGTACTGAAGCTCAGAGAAATTAAGCAACTTCACCACAGTAAAACAACGAATGAAATTCCACCTCAGTCTATCTTGTTTCTAAGTGCATCTCTTTTTTTTTTTTTTTTTTTTTTTTTTGAGACAGAATCTTGCTCTGTTGCCAGGCACCAGGCTGGAGTGCAGTGGCGCGATCTCGGCTCACTGCAACCTCTGCCTCCCGGGTTCAAGCAATTCTCCTGCCTCAGCCTCCCGGGTAGCTGGGACTACAGGCGCCCGCCACCACGCCCAGCTAATTGTTTTTTGTATTTTTTAGTAGAGACGGGGTTTCACCATGTTAGCCAGGATGGTCTCGATCTCTTGACCTCCTGATCCACCCACCTCGGCCTCCCAAAGTGCTGGGATTACAGGCTTGAGCCACTGAGCCTGGCCTAAGTGCATCTCTTAATTGCTGTGTTATTCCACTCTATTTGGGCACCAATGACCATCAGTTCAAAGTCCACAGATGCTCACCAACCAATATACTGAAGACAGATACTCAATGCCACCTCAATTTCCTCAATGCAGCTGCCTTTGCCTACTAAAGTTCATGGTCTACTACCAAATGCCTATTTCATTCTGCTGTTCAAAACCTGACATAAGAAGAGTCATATGACTTTTTTTCCCTTTAAAACCAAAGTTTTTTACAAATAACTACTATGCTTATTTTCGATGTACTAACTTGTAAAAAAAAGAATATGCTTTGATTTTATCTACTTCTCTTGTGTGGATTAATGAGATTATAAAATCTGTGAACATTTCAGAAGAAAGTGTATTCCAACAGAGGAAATTATCTATTTTGGGAAACTGGCCAGATTAGTTATTAAAATCAAAGATCTAAAAATCATGCTAACATTGCTAGAAAGTCCTAGAACGGTGCTTCTGTAGGCTTTCATTCCTGATCTCTCATGTACAGAGGAAAAAACATTGTTTTGATCATTATCTTAGGAAATAGTTCCTTGAGAAAGATTTTAAAGAAAGTAGAACGCTTTATAACCTTTCATAGTTCTTTCTTTGTCAATATTCACTTCTCTATTGTTTAAAAGCATAATAAGTGTATTTTTGTGACTGCAAGTCAGATTATAGCTGGAAATGACTAGAAAATTGCCTGGACTCGTTTTTTAGAAAATTATTGTTTAATTGACAAAAATCAAAAGCCATTTTATTAAGGTATGATCTAATTTAGCATCTTATTACTTAAATTTTCAAAGCAATTATAAATCAAATTTCAGCAACAACAAAACCATTTTAGTGATACTATAGTTGCTATTATTATTTTTAAAAGGTATGACTTTAAAACATATTTCAATCATTTGTTTTTGTTAGGTATATATAATAAAATAATTTATAGTTTCAGAAAGTACAGAATTGCATGCATCTCAGAAATCACTAAGGAGAAAAACTGGCACAAGAAAAAGCAATATTAAATGAGCAAAAATCATTGGGAAAGTATATGTCAAGATTTCTTTATTTTAAAGCTGACAGAAGAAGATGGTTATGTTACTGCAGGAAAAATTTGATGGTTCAAAATCTCTTCCATCTATTTAGAACATATCTGATAGCACAAAGAAACTTGTATGATAGGTTTATATGAAACCTAAGAGCATCTCACAAGTTTTGTAATTTGTTACTATTCCTGCTATGACTATGTATAGTGTATATGTATACACTACACAAAATATCTGCAGCACCCTCAACTCAACTCACTGTAAATAGAATCTATAAAATCTTCAGAGTCTGATTTTTTTTTCTCTCTAAAGCCAAAGGAAATCCCAATGAAACAGGAAGACTCAGAGCTGACTTCTTAACAAGTTTCCAAATGCTATTAGCAAAGACCTTTCCAAGGTAATGCGAACTGCCATGCATGGTCAAAGGGCCACCTTTTGTCAATTTCAGAATCCAAATCTTAGAAGAAAAGGAATCACAAAAGCATAATCAATACATCAGTAATATATGCCTACTGAGAACACGGCATGCAAGAAATACTTACTGATTCATTGCTTATATTAAATAAAGTCCATAATTGGGCAGAAAATGAAATTTTACATCTTCAAATCTCATAAACCATATCTGTTAGGTATTTACTCTGTCTAAATATTGGGCTTGGCATCAACAAGGAAACAAAAACAACCAATTCATCAGTGTACATGGATATCTAGTTACTATGGACAATTCAAAGAAAACATTTTATGTGCTGTATGTATTTTGAACACAATGCCTACCTTGAAGAATTTGACAATTTAAATAAAAATAAATCTAAACATTTTTAATTAACTAGGAAAAGTTACTGATTTCTGAACCTATTTCCTAAAAATTGTTTAGTTTTCTAGCACCAGAACATAAAATGCACAGTCCTGAAGATTTCTATTTGTGACAGATCAGACACTCTTCAGAGGAAACTAGGCAGAATACTAATAAAATTCAAAGAACCCTTGTAAATTTTAAGAGCACTACAAAACCATTTGTTTATTAGGAGTTTTAGATTCTATAAAGCTTTACAGTTACTCAAATTGGCAGTCCTGAAATAACTTTATTTCCAGTTCATAGGGATTAAAAATCAGAGATAAAACAATACAAAACAAAAAATCAGAAGCTTAACCCTACTGACACATCTATTCAACTATGTGAAATTTTTCTGACAAAGTAGCCTTATCTTCTTTATTAGATTTGGTCATTGTTTTTAAAGGATTCAATATCCAAGACCCACACTCTAAAAATGACCTTTAAGTAAATAAAACATTACCATAAATATTTGTTGCAATAAAAAATTAATTTAAACAGAAAATTTAAACAATAATTTTTAGACCAGAAAATTGCATTTTAATTTTTTATAAGAGCAAACTTGTTTTAAGTAAATGTAACACATGTGAATTTCCTCCTTTCCCTACTGTAAGCTTTGGTGTTAGTGTCCATGGTGACACATACTGGCTATATCAGGCAACAACACCACTACAGAAACACTCAAGTTTTATTTTATTTCTATTTCTTGATAACATATTTTCTGAAGTGGTTTCCTTTTGCATATCCAACTCTTTAGTAATTATGAGTTGCACTTTTGAAGCCATGGCACCAAAATAACAGCAACGACAAAAAAATATATATGGGTGAGGTGGGGCAAGAAGCTTTAGTCCATCAGGTCTGTTAAACCAAACTCCATCTCTCTCTGTATACTTCACTATATGTGAATCTAGGCTGTCTGTACACGTTCAGCTACCTTTTAGAAGCTCTTATTACAGCAACTTTCCACAGACAAGCAATCCTCAAAAGCTCTGGTTAATCAAAGTTGAAGGATTGCTGTATTGGAATTTGCTTCTGACTGCACAAAACATTTAAATATAATTTGAGATGTAGACATTTGTGCACAGTCAATATCCATTGACTTCAAAAAAAGTTGTAAAATCCTAAGTACACAATTAATGATAATACAAGGTACACTTCTAGATTAGCATTTACTTGAAATTTTTCAAAAATAATTTTGAGACTATTATTCCCTTTCTCTTGTTGTTGGTGGATGAAGGAAGAATGAGGGTCTTTCAGTGATAAATCTTGCCTCAAATACAGTGTGACTATGATATACAGTAGATAAAAATATTCAAAGGCATTAATTTTTCCAGAAAGCTACTCTCATAAAACAATTCCTCCAAGCAGGGCACCATTGTACCTGAAACTTTCAGAGATCAGTGTCTTAACCAAGATTAAGTTATCCTGTTTCCTACCTAAATCAATTTCACCCAAACGAGGTGTTTGTGTTGTAATTCATTGTTCCCCAGATTCTAAAATCAACCATCTGCCATCGCAGTTTCTGTTCTGTAATTAAGGGGCTATCCATTAGAACTGGCAAGAGTACAAAGTAAGAAGGAGGAGGGTGCGGCAGGGGAGAAAAACCAAGCCACTTAAAAGAGATAGGGGTATGTATGTGTCTCACACTGGTCCCTCCACACCTCATCTCAGGTACTGTCATCCATGAGGCAATATAAACTTAGGACTAGCGGCGAGGCAAACCCCTGCCGGGGGTATCGGAGCTAAAACCACAGTGGAGATGCAGGACGCAGGGCATACCTTGAAAGAGAAAGGCTTTCGTCCCATTATGCAGCCCCGGGACCTGACGCACTCCCGTCGTGGACTCCCCAAGTTCTAACTCTGTTAAGACGTCAATCTGTAGGGAAGGGTCCACACCAAGCCCCCAAACTGGTGAGGGGTATGAGGGGGGAAGAGAGAAAAAGGAAAAGCTTCATCAAAATGCAAGCCTCTTCCTCCAGGGCAGCAAAGAACCGCGTCTTCGCGACAATACTGGGAACTGAAGATGCGAGGCGACTCCCTCCTCCTCAGCCAAGAGCCTTACCTGAGATCAGCAGCCAAGCTTTAAATAGCGGAGTACCCAGTCCCATTTCCATGACCTACTTTAAACCCCTCTCCGTGCAAAGTTCCCCCTCAGCCCTCCGACCCAGGACTAGGGGCGTGACCCGCCTCGCAATCTCCAAAGCAAGCAAAGAAAAAAAAAAAAATCAAAATCCAAACCCACCCCCTACTCTAAGCTTCCCATTCCAGATTTACTTTGGGTCCGGGAAAAGCGAGGCTTCCCCAGCCAGCCCAGGCTGCCCGGAGGCGTGAGCCATCCCTTTCCCCAGTCCCAGCTTTTCGGCCACTCACCTGCCCCGAGACCGAAGATCAAACAGAATGTTCTCAGTAAGACCCGAGACTCCATGGTGAGGATCTGCTCAGTCCATCGTCTCCCTCTTTAAAAATAAAAATAAAAATCCAAGAGGTTCTTGGAATCAAGCGGGAAAATAGCGTTTGCCTCTCCTGCTGCTGCCTCGGATTTACTGATTAGGAGGATTAATACGCTTTGGTTGTCTAAGAAAGAATAGGGAGGCCTCCCCAGGCGCGTGAAGAACTTAGACCCTCCAACGCGCACATCATTCCCACACGCGGAGCCGAGGCGGCGGCGCGGCCGGGAGGGGGCCCGAAGGGGGCCCGGAGGGAGGGGTCGGACTCGCCCCGGAGCTGCTCCGCCAGGGAATTAGCTCCCGAGCCGAATAAAAGCAGCCAAAGACTCGCACACCCAGTGGCAGGGAGGCGGCCCCAAGAAAGCCCAGGCTGGGGCAGCCCCGCACCCGCCCGTCTTCCCCGCCGCCCGAACCTGTTGTAAAGGCAGAGACAATGGAGAGAGCTCCGCGAGACGCGCGGAGAGATTGCTCCTCCGGGGAGGGAGGGGCAGGTCGGGGGAGGCGGGGTGAGGAGGAGGGAGGGGCCGCCGAGGGCGAGGCTGGTGCTCCGCTTCGGTCTCCCGCACGGGCTCCTCGTGGCCAAACCCGGTCCAGCGAGCCCCGAAGCCGTTGCAGCCTCAGCTCTTCTCCCTCCCTCTCTCGATGACCCGGGCAATGCCAACCCCCTTTCGGGATCGAAAGCTCCAAATCCAAGGTGCTAAGTTGATGGGCGGTCTTTGCCCTCACCCCTCGATTTCGGGCGCGTGTCTTGAAAGACAGGAGAGAAAAAAGACCACCCAGCCGCAGGAGGCAAGGCTGGAACGAGAAGTGCTCGCCTGTCCTTAGGCAAAGGAGGGAAGCCCACGTGCACTCGTGCACTGAGCTCCGGAGCAGCACCGGAAGGCAGGGCACTCCCCCTCCAGGGCTTGCGGAGGAAGCCTGCTCGACTGCCGAGGTGGAGCTGGGCAAAGCAGAGACTGGCGGAGATGGATGGAGAGCCTGGGAAGCCCCGCGAGTCCTGGTGGAGAGGTTCCCTGCCCGGGGCGGGGCGCTGGAGAGCTTCCCCGGCGCGGAGAGCGCAGAGGAGAACTTGGCCAGGAGGTGCTGGACAGCTCCGGGACCTCGCGCGCCCCCTGCCAAACACAGCGCGGAGAGCCGCACTCCGGCTCTCCCGGACCAGCATACAGCAGAAGGCAAGGGGAACTGAGCCAGGGCGTCTGTTCACGCCGAAATATCTACCTACACAGGAGAGATGATTAGAGAGAGAGAGATAGATAAATAAAGTAAATAAAGTAAATAAATAAATAAATAAATAAATAAGTAAATAAATAAATAAATAAGCAGAAGGAGGAGAAGGAGCCCAGGCGAGAGAGAAGAGCCATCCCACTATTGACTACATTCATGCGGGCTCTACTTGCCCTTCACCATATATGTTCGGGACCATACCAGTGGGGCCATTTCAGATCCATTTTTCAGCAGGCAAAAGTATGTTCAAGTTCAATGGCACCTATATTTTAACATAGCCCTAGAATTTTGAGGTAAATTTTGAGGAATGACATTCAACTTTCATTTTGGAAAAGAGTTTCAAAAACTATTATAGTATTAATTGGTACAAAGATCAATTGAGTTTCTTAACCTTCCATGCAAACATGTGGGTACTGAATTCTCCAACTGGATACTACATAGCTACAGTTGCCAAAATGCCTACTGGGTAGTATGAACTCCCTGCAAGGCAAGAGTATAATGTACGTTCTATCTATAAACATAGATATTATAAAATAGGAGAATACATACTATGTTATATTATAGTGAAAGGGGTATTTTTAAGTCTGCCCTTAGAATGTTTAAAAGATTCAGAATTTGGGAGCTCTTTCAAATTAATTTTTAATTCTCTCTTATCAAATATCCCATTTAATTCTATTTGTAACTTTGTAAAGTTTGAGAAATATTTCAATACTTACAAGTGTTAAAGGATTGTTGTATGAAACTTCTCAAATTTGCAAAAATATGCCAAATAAATTAATACGATTTAATTAATCAATTAAAAGAAAATCATCAGAGAATTAAAGACCTTTCTACAGCAGTGCATCTAAAACATTAAATTGTAATAAGTATCTACAAAAGTTACACAAAATAAATTTTAAATAATGCATTAAAATGCTATTGTTAGAGAAAATAAGAATAAAGCATAATACATATGCACATATATTTCCATGTAAAAGTCCTCCTAACCAACCTGCATTCAACCAACTCATGAAAGTAGGGATGCTCTCCAATTTCTCTGACTCTCATCCATGATATGCTGAAAGCTGGTGGTTAATAGGCTTATCTCTAGTACCATACACACTTAGGCTCCTTCCAGAACAGTGGTATTTGGTACCCAAAATAATTCTAGTTGAACCTGCTACTGTAATTATTTGACCTAATTAGATATTTGTTACAGCATCCATAGAAACTGATATAAGTACTGACCACATGAGGAAAAGTTCAGTCAACATGGTTGACTCTCACGACCCTTAGAGCCCTACCGACCATACACATATATCAAAGCTAAGTAAAATATCCAATTTTTAAATTCACAGATGAGCTTTAAATTAAGAAAAAGAAAATCCCCAGGTGCCAGGGAAAAAAAACATAGTGGAAGATGGGCAGAGAAAGCAATAGCTGGTGCAAGAATTGGGAAAGGGTGGGACACAGGGATTCAGAACCTATCGGGACCCTAATAAAATAGAGTGGGATTTCAACATCCACATCAGAACTGAAAACAGCAAATTTTGGAAGCCACAAAAGGTGACAATATTATCGATTCTTCTGATAAAAGTAATAAGCTTTAAAGAATTATACCTCCTACCAAAAGAAACTTTCGAAATGTTAAAACTTTGCACTTCGGCCCAAGAAATGGCAAATGGTTGCCAGCTGCACATGCCCTGTGAAAAACCAACTCATCTATGCTAAATGTCAAATCTCAAGCTTTGCCACTTGCAGGTACAATGTCGAAAATCACACTCCTTACTGGAATGGAAATTCTAAAATCAAAAAGTAGCATTAAATGCCCAGGGTCTTCTGAAGAAGCAAATATAAAACTTCTATTAAGTGGCTTTCTATAACCTCTGGTACACAAGAGGAAAATTCCTGCCATGGCAATAACAATAATAATTGTCATTATTATTATTATACTGAAATGAAAGACCATGAAAAATAGTCAAGAAATATACACAGAGAGAGAAAGAGAAACAATTAGTATCTCATGAACTCAGGATATCAGAAAATAAAGTGACAGAAAGCATAAAATAAGAATGTTTAAGTGATTCAAGATATTTTTTTCATTACTTTTTTTTAAATTTTACTTTAGGTTCTGGGGTACATGTGCAGATAATGCAGGGTTGTTGCATAGGTGCATACATAACCAGGTGGTTTGCTGCCTCTATTCCCACTTTGACTATATCCAGCATTTCTCCCCATGTTATCCCTCCCCACCCCCCGCTGTCCCTCCCCTGCCCACCCCCCAACTGACCCCAGTGTGTGATGCTCCTCTCCCTAAGTCCACATGTTCTCATTGTTCAACACCCACCTATGAGTGAGAACATGCAGTGTTTGGTTTTCTGTTCTTGTGTCAGTTTGCTGAGAATGACAGTTTCCAGATTCATCCAAGTCCCTACAAAGGACACAAACTCATAGTATTTTTATGGCTGTGTAGTATTCCATGGTGTATATGTGCCACATTTTCTTTGTACAGTATATCATTGATGGGCATTTGGGTTGGTTCCAGGTCTTTGCTATTGTACACAGGGCTGCAATGAACATATGTGTGCATGTGTCTTTATAGCAGAATGATTTATAGTTCTTTGGGTATATACCCAGTAATGGGATTGCTGGGTCAAATGGAATTTCTATTTCTAGGTCCTTGAGATATCACCACACTGTCTTCCACAATGGTTGAACTAATTTACACTCCCACCAACTGTGTAAGAATATTCCTATTTCTCCACATCCTCTCCAGCATCTGTTGTCTCCAGATTTTTTAATGATTGCCATTCTAACTGGTGTGAGATGGTATCTCAATGTGCTTTTGATTTGCATTTCTCTAATAATCAGTGATGATGAGCATTTTTTCATAAGTTTGTTGGCCTCATATATGTCTTCTTTTGAAAAGTGTTTGTTCATATCCTTCACCTACTTTTGAATGGGTTTATTTGTTTTTATCTTGTATATCTGTTTTAGTTCTTTGTAGATTCTGGATATTAGCCATTTGTCAGATGGGTAGACTGCAAAAATTTTTTCCCATTCTGTTGGTTGCCGGTTTGCTCTAATGATGGTTTCTCTTGCTGTACAGAAGCTCTGAATTTTATTTAGATCCCATTTGTCTGTTTTGGCTTTTGTTGCTATTGCTTTTGGTGTTTTAGTCATGAAGTCCTTGCCTATGTGTATGTCCTGGATGGTTTTGCCTACATTTTCTTCTAGTGTTTTTATGGTGTTAGGTTTTATGTTTAAATCTTTAATCCATCTGGAGTTACTTTTAGTGTAACATGACAGGAAGGGGTCCAGTTTCTGCTTTCTGCACATTGCTAGCCAGTTTTCCCATCATCATTTATTAAACATGGAGTCCTTTAATCACTGCTTCTTTTTGTCATGTTTGTCAAAGATCAGATGGTTGTAGATGTCTGGTGTTGCTTCTGAGGCCTCTGTTCTGTTCCATTGGTCTATATGTCTGTTTTGGTACCAGTACCATGCTGTTTTGATTACTGTAGCCTTGTAGTATAGTTTGAAGTCTGGCACTGTGATGCCTGATTGGAGATATTTTTAAAGTGATAGAAAAAAATAATGAAATAACAGAATTGTATGAGAAAAGAGTAGGCATATCTCAAAAGAAACCAAATAGAAATTCTAGAAATAAAAGTATATTGTAAAATAATATTAAAAACCATTAGCTCTAATAAGCAGCAATAAAACAGTGCTGAAAATTATTGACCAATAAAAATTAAAAACAAAAAGTCAGTTCGAAGAATATCACTGAGAATGTGCCAAGACTGACAAAAATAATGGAAAATATAAAGAAAACATAAATGTTATAATTAAAATGGCCAACACACAACTAGTTACAGATATGGAATAAGATATTAGAAAGATAGAAGTATACAGTATTATAGATAACATTTAAATAAATAAAATTAAAAAGGTTTCCAAAATTAAAGAATATCATGAGGTTCTAACTCTGGGTAAAATGGATTAAGTACACTTTACCATCTCTCCCACTGAATACCATAAAACATGGACAAAAGTATTTGAGGACTCTGAAAATTAAATAGTATCAGGCAAACTGGGAAAGAAAAACAGAGTTTGAAGTACTACCATACTGACAGTGAATAATTTGTCTTTTTTTTTTTTTTTGGCTATTCAACTGAAGCAGTAGGAGTAGAAAAGTGACAAGTAAATCTGTAATTGGTTGTGACCAATTAGTCATAATCACCACTGCACTCAGACCAGCCAGGGAGTGATTATTTCTTAGACCACTACCCAGGTCACAGGCTGGCCTCTATGCTGTGCACTACAAAGTCTTGAAACCACATAAAAAGAAGACTAGTCAAAATCTTCTGTCTAAATTCAAATGGGTCAACTGCCTGCTTAACATTTTAAAAACCCAACATTCTCCATAGTACTTAACAAAATTCAGTGTTTTATAACATAATGTTAAAATATGCAGGTTATAATCAAAAAACATTTGGCATATAGAGAACTAGGAAAGCTTCAACTTACATGAAAAAAATATAATCAACAGATACAAATGCTAAGATTACACAGATGTTGGAATTATCTGGAAAAGATTAAAGAAACTATTATAAAAATGCTCTAACAAATAAACACAAATACTCTTGAAATGAATTAAAAGACAGAAAACAGCAGCAAATACATAGAAGATATAGGGAAGAACCAAGTGGAAATTTTAGAGCTGGAAAACACAATACCTGAAATTTTAAAAACTCACTAGAATGGGCTCAGTAGCAGATGAAAATGATAGAAAAAAAGAATGAGTGAGCTTGAAGACAAATCAATTAAAATTACTCAATCAGAACAACAGGAAGAAGACTTTTTTTTTTTTTTTTTTTGAGACAGAGTTTCGCTCTTGTTACCCAGGCTGGAGTGCAATGGCGCGACCTCGGCTCACCGCAACCTCCGCCTCCTGCGTTCAGGCAATTCTCCTGCCTCAGCCTCCCGAGTAGCTGGGATTACAGGCACGCGCCACCATGCCCAGCTAATTTTTTGTATTTTTAGTAGAGACGGGGTTTCACCATGTTGACCAGGATGGTCTCGATCTCTTGACCTTGTGATCCACCCGCCTCGGCCTCCCAAAGTGCTGGGATTACAGGCGTGAGCCACCGCGCCCGGCGACTTTTTTTTTTTTTTTTTTTTTTAATGAACATAGCCACAGGAACCTATGGGACAAAATGAAAAGAAAATATCACCAGAATTCCATAAGGGGAGAAGAAAGAGTGCAGACTTTTTGTTATTGTTAAGAAAGAATGGCCTAAGATGTCTCAAATCTGGCAAAAGACATAATCTTACAGACTCAAGGAAGATATACCTAAAGGAATCTATGATCAGACATATTATAAACAAACTGCTGAAAACAAAACTATCAACAAAGAAAACTATCAACAGAGAAAACAAAAATCCAAAAGCAAAAAGAAAAAATGGCATTACATATAGGGAAACAACAGTTTGAATGAATGCAAACCATGGAGGCCCCAAAAAAGTGCAACTTCTTTTTCTAAGTGTTCAAAGAATTTTGTCATCCCAGAATTTTGTATCTGTTGAAAATACTCTTCTGGAATAAATAAATAAATATGAAAGAAAAACATTCTCAGATAAAGAAAATCTTGAAAAACTGATTGCTAGTAGACTTACTCTAAAGTAACTGCTAAATAAAAAATGGCATTACATATAGGGAAACAACAGTTTGAATGAATATTCCTTCCTTCAGGCAGAAGGAAAATAATACCAGAAAGACAACAGCATATCAGGAATGAAGATTAGAAATGGTAAATATCTGGGTTAAAAAAAAATACTATTCTTGAGTACCATAAAATATGTTTGATGTTTATATTCTTTTTCCACTGCTGCTGTAACAAATCACCACAACTTTGGTGGCTTAAAACAACATATGTGTGTGTGTGTGTGTGTGTGTGTGTATACAAAACATATATTTGTGTGTGTATATATATACTATATATACAAAAATGTATATATGTGTGTATGTGTGTATATATATGTTGTTTTATATATATACACACATACACACATATATACATTTATATATATAAATATACATAATATATAAAAATATATCATATATAAATATATTTTATAATATAAACATATACAAAATACAAAATTATATATAATATATAGATTTTTGTGTATATATATATGTAATGTGTATATATATATACACACACACATTTTTTTCTTGAGATGGAGTCTCATTCTGTCACATAGGCTGGAGGGCAGTGGCACTGTCTCAGCTCACTGCAAACTCCACCTCCAGGTTCAAGTGATTCTCCTGCCTCAGCCTCCCAAGCAGCTGGGATTACAGGCAGGCACCATCATGCCCAGCCAATTTTTGTATTTTTAGTACATACAGGGTTTCACCATATTGGCCAGGCTGTCCTCAAACTCCTGACCTCAGGTGATCCGCCCACCTCAGCCTCCCAAAGTGCTGGGGTTACAGGCATGAACCACCATGCCTGACTATATACATTTTTTTTTTTTTGAGACAGAGTCTCCTTCTGTCACCCAGACTGTAGTGTAGTGGTGCAATCTCAACTCACAGCAACCTCTGCCTCTGGGCTCAAGCAATGCTCCTGCCTCAGCCTCCCAGGTAGCTGGGACTATAGGCACATGCCACCATGCCCAGGCAATTTTTTTTTTTTTTAGTAGAACCAGGGTTTTACAATGCTTGCCAGGCTGGTCTTGAACTACTCATCTCAAGTGATCAACCTGCCTTGGCCTCCCAAAGTGCTAGGATTAGGGGTATGAGTCACCAAACCCAGACCACAAATTTATGATTTCATAAATCCAAAGGTCATAAGTCTGACATCAGGCTTACTAAGCTAAAATCAAAGAATTGACAAGACTATACTCCATTCAGAAGACTCCAGGTAAGAATCTATTTCTATACCTTTTTTAACTTCTATAGGGTGTCTGCATTCCTTGGCTCATTGCCATCTCCTTCAATCTTCAATCTAGCAACAGCAGGCTAAGTCTTTTTCACACTACACTCTCTTTGGTTCTCTGACTACAGTTTAGAAAGGGCCTCTGCTTTTAAGGATTTATATTATTAGATTAGGACCCCCTGGATAATCCAAAATAGTCTCCCCATCTGAAGACCCTTTGCCTTAATCACATGTTCAAGTCTCTTTGCTATGTAAAGTAACATATTCACAAGTTCTAAGTATTAGGCTGCAGACATCTTTGGGAATTCATTGTCTTGGCTACCACAATGATTGAAAGAAAATGTTTTAAAATTATCTAATGGAGTTTTAACTTAATACATAAGACAAATACAACATCAAGATATGAGACTAAAGGAACCAATATGATGGTAAAGTTTCTACATTCCCATTCAAGTAATAACATATGAGCTCTAAATAGATGATAAAAGTGAAGCATGTATATTGTAATTCTCTAGAACACCAACCTAAAATGCTATAATAAAGGTATAGTTAAAATATACAATAGATAAAATGGAATTCTAAAAAATATTCAAATAACTTAAAAGGAAGCAGAAAACAGTTAAGATAGGAACAGAAAACAGAAGGAACAAAGAAAAACAATAAAATAGTAGACCAAAATCCAAACATGTCAATAATTGCCTTAAATGCAAGTGGTCTAATCATAAGAAAGACTGAACTCATCATAAGAAACTTGAAAAATATAATCCCACTATATGTTGTTAAAAAGAAATCTACTTCAAATATAATGAGATAAGTTAAAGGTAAAGGATTAAAAATATATATTAATTAAAAGAAAGTTGGGGTTGCTATATGAATGTCAGAAAAAGCAAACTTTAGAGTATAAAAAATTATCAGAAGAGGTACATTACATAATAATAAAATAGTTCACAATTAAGTATATATGCACCTAACAGCAAAGCATCAAAATACCTGAAATATTTACCTAGAGAAAGAGTGATAGAACTGAAGGAAGAAGTAGACAAATCCACAATTCTATTTGGAAACGTTTGGATTCCTCTTTCATAATGAATAAAAATCTCTAGTCTTATATAGTTTCAACACTAAAATCCACCAAACATTTAAAGAATTAATAGCAATTTTACAAAAATATTCCAGAAAATAAAGGAGGAGGAAACACTTCCTGAAACTTCTTATGACACTAGCCAAAAGCAGACGAAGACTAGTTACAAAACAGAAAATAAAACTAGAACTTAGACATTAAATTTACCCTTTCAACATACAAAGTCCTAAACAAAATATTAGTACATCATATCTGGCAATATATAGAAAGGATAATAAACTACAAGGTGGGGTTCATTCCAGAAATGCAAGGTTGATTAAATATTTTCAAATCAATCAAGATAATCCAGCACACTTACAATCTAAAGAAGGAAAAATGTGATCATATCAACTGATGAAAAAATGATTTGACAAAATTCAACACCTAGTCACATTAAAATAAATAATTCACTGCAAAGTAAAATAAAAGGGAACCTCTTCAGTCTAATAAAAAGCACCTAAAAATATACATCTAACAAGGCAACATTGTATTGGAGATTACATTCAATCCATCAAATGAGGCAATAAAAAGAAATAAAATGGCGGCGTGTGGTGGCTCACACCTGTAATACCAGCACTTTGGGAGGCTGAGGCAGACAGATCACCTGAGGTCAGGAGTTCGAGACCACCCTGGCCAACACGGCAAAACCCCACCTCTACTAAGTACAAAAATTAGCCAGGTGTGGTGGTGTTCACCTGTAATCCCAGCTACTTGGGAGGCTGAGGCAGGAGAATTGCTTGAGCCCAGGAGACCGAGGTTGCAATGAGCCAAGATCGTGCCAAGGCACTCCAGCCTGGGGGAGAAAGCAAGATTCTGTCTCAAAGGAAAAAAAAGGTAAAATTAAAAATAAAAAGAAATAAAAGCTACTCACATTGAGAAGGAAGAAATAAATGTTTTTCTAAATGATATGGTCATCTACATTTAAAAATTCCCAAAGCATCTGGGAGAAAGCTACTAAAACTAATAAGTGGGTTGGCAAGATTGCCAAATACAAAGTCAATATACAGAAATCAATTCTATTTGTATATCCTAGAAAGGAATAATTAACAATACAAATTTTTAAAAACATAAATGCTAACAGCATTAAAAGAAACAAAATACTTTTGGAGAAAAATGACAAAATATAGGCAAGATTTTACACCGAAAACTATAGAGCTTTGCTAAGTGAAATTAAAGAAGACTTAAACGGATAAAAAGATCTACATGCTCATGGATGCAAATATTTCACATTGTTAAGATATCAGTTATCTTCATATTGATATAAAGATTCAAGAAAAAAATAAAAATCTTAGTAGGCTCTTTTGCAGCAATTGGTAAACTGATTTTTAAATTTATATAGTAAACCAAATAAAACAGAAAAGTCAAAAATTTCTTTTGAAAAAGAATAAACTCAGAGGATTCACATTATCTGACTTCAATACTACACTATAAAGCTATAGATAGCAAGACAGCATAGTTTTAGCATAAGGCTAGACATAAAAATTAATGGAATAAAGAGCATAGGAATAGATACATATATATTAGGCCTAACTGATTTTTTACAAAGATATCAAGATTTTTCAATGGATAAAAGATAATCTTTTGAACAAAGAAGTTTGAACAATGAAATATTCATGAAAGAAGAAAGGAAGGAAATAAGGAAGGAAGGAAGGAATTAAAGAAGAGAGGGAGAGAATCCTCATCTTATCTTGCATCATATACAATAATCAACCTAACGTGGATTATAAGCTTACGTGTAAAAGCTAAAACTATAAAGCTTTTAGAATAAAATCTTCATGACCTGGGTTAGGCAAAGATTTCTTAAGCAGGACACAAAATGCACACACATTAAAAGAAAAATTGAGAAATTATACTTCATCAAAATTAATATACCATCAAGAAAATCAAGCTATAAAATAGGTGAAAATATTGAAGGACCTGTATTCAGATTATATAAATAACTCTTACAATTTAGTAGGACCAAAAAAATCAGTTTAAAAAGATAGCCAAAATGTTTATTTTTTGCACTTATTTTTTATTAATGCATAATAGATGTACATAGTTTTGAGGTACATGAGATAATTTAATACACTGGTATAATTTGTAAAGATCAAATAAGTGTATTGGGATATCATCACCTTAAATATTTGCATTTTCTTTATGTTAGAACCATCCAAATTATTCTCTTCTAGCTATTTTGAAATGTGCAATAGATTATTGTAAATTATAGTCACCCTACTGATCTATGTTAACACCAAGTCTTATTTCTTGTATCCAATCATATATTTGTACCATTAATCAACTTCTTTTCATCCTCCCCTCCTGGATAAACTTCCAAGCCTCTGATAAGCACCAATATATTTTCTGTCTTTATGAGATTTTTTTTAACTCCCATATATGAGTGAGAACATGCGATATTTGTCTTTTTGTGCTTGGCTGATTCCACTTAACATAACGACCTCCTATTTATGGAATATTACTCCATTGTTTATATATACTATGTTTTCATTATCCATACATCCAGTGATAGACACTTAGTTCAATTCATAGTTTGGCTACTGTGAATAGTGCTGCAATGAGTATGGGAGTGCATAAACCTTTTTGATATATTGATTTCCTTTCTCTTGGATAAATACCAGTAGTGGAATTGCTGTATCATATGGCAGTTCTTTTTCAGTTTTTGTTTGTTTGCTTGCTTGTTTGTTTTAGCAACAAGGTCTCATTATATTGCCCAGGCTGGTCTCAAACTCCTGGGCTTAAGTGATCTTCATGCCTTGGCCTCCCAAAGTGCTGGGATTACAAGTGTGAGCTACCTCATCTGGCCCTTAGTTTTTTGTTTTTGTTTTTTTTTTTTGAGAAACCGCCATACTTTTCTCCAAAGTTGCTGTAGTAATTTACATTTCCACCAAGGGTATATGAGGGTTCGCCTTTTTCTGCATCCTCACCAGTATCCATTATTGCCTGTCTCTTTTTTTAAAGTCATTTTAACTAGGGTGAGATACCAATCTCCTCAGAATTTTGCATTTATCTGGTCATTAGGGATGTTGAGCGTTTTTCATATACCTGTTGGTCATTTGTCAGTCTTTTTTTGAGAAATGTCTGTTCAGATTTTTGCTGGTTTTTTTAATCAGATTATTTGTGTTTGGAGGGGATTATTTTGTGTGGGCTCTTTTTGTTGTTGTTGTTGTTGTTGTTGTTATTGAGTTATTTGAGCTCCTTATATTCTAGTTATTAATCCCTTGTCAGATGGGTAGTTTGCAAATATTTTCTCCCATTTTTTGAGTTGTCTCTTTCATTTTGTTGATTGTTTCCTTTGCTGTGCAGAAGGTTTTTAGCTTGATACAATCCCATTTGTCTAATTTTGCTTTGGTTGCCTGTGCTTTTGAGGTCTTCCACAAAAACTCTTTGCTGAGACCAATATCCTGGAGCATTTGCCTAATGGTTTCTTCTAGTAGTTTGATAGTTTCAGTCTTAGAGTTAAGCCTTTAATACATTTTGATATGATTTGATTTTTGTGTATGGTGAGAGATAGCAGTCTAGTTTCATTCTTCTGCATATAGTTACCCAGTTTTCCCAGAACCACTCATTGAAGACTGTCTTTTCCCCACTGTATGTTCTTGGCAGCTTTGCTGAAGATGAAGTGGCTCAAAATATGTGGCTCTATATCTGGATCCTCTACTTTGTTCTGTTGCTCTATGTATCTGTTTTTATGCCAGTATCATAGTGATTTGGTTACTGTAGCTTTGTAGCAAATTTTAAAGTCAGGTAGTGTGATGCCTTCAGTTTTGTTCTTTTGGCTAAGGATTGCTTTAGCTATTTGAGGTCTTTCGTGGTTCTAAATAAATTTTAGGATTTTATTTAAATTCTGTGAAGAATGAACAGTTGGTATTTCTTTTGGAAAGATAAACTACTTGACAAACCTTTAACTGGTCTAAGAAAAAAAAGGAGAGAAGATCCAAATAAATAAAATCAGAAATGAGAAATGAGACATAACAAATCAGACAACAGAAATGCAAAAAAATGATTAGAGACTGTCATGAAAAACTGTACACCAATAAACTGGAAAACCTAAAAATAAAGAAAAAAGTTTAAAATTAAGAAGCAATATAACAAACTAGAAATGATTAAGTATGATATGAAAAAGAATAGTAAGCAGGATAAAATAATTTTTATAGCAAAGGTGCCTTTCCATACAAATCTTATTCTTATTCATTTGCTGACAATAGGAAGTATAAGGGATGCCCTATTTGGAACATGGGAGAGGATTAGGTTTTAGTCAGAATTCTTTGTATTCACCAAAGAATGTTGTGTGAATGTATGAATGTGAAATCATTTACACAACTGCATTAAAATTAAAAAAAAAAATTTTAAGTAAGAGAAATGTTGCTTCAAATATAGCAAAAAGAAACAAGCTTGGAATTTAGGAGCTCTGGGGATCGAGTCACTGTCCCTGCTTTCCTAAGCCAGACACAAATTCCCTGCACCTGTTATCAGAGTTGCATAATAACTAATACCTATCTATCCAAAGACTGCTGGGGGCTAAGTCTACCTTGCCACGCTGTGCATGAATGCTAGTTCTTCCTGTTGTTGTTATATTACATTATGCCACAACAGAATTGGCCTATTTTTATCACTCCCTCTTTGTGAGGCCATTATCAAACTGCAAAATAATGGTAATTTAAATCAGTCCATAGGAATAGGCAAGGAAAAGAGAACTGGAAATGTGAATACAGTTTACCAAATAGTACTGTAAGAGAACTGAAAATGTGAAAAAGGTTTACCAACTAGCACTAGTGACCTTTACTGGTTAGAAAAATATGTATAGCATTCCAGGCACAGGACTGACTTACTGGCTTATCATATGCATTAGTCTCCAAGAGCCGAGTCATCAGTTCAAAAGCTCATCCCACCATGCAGCCCTTATTTTTAACTGCCAATAGACAACCAGAGTGAGCACTGGCTGCTTTTTCAACACACTGGGATACTTAATGTTCATCTGAATAGAATGAAGCATCCACATGGTCCCAGCCGGTGAGCTGGCTTCTGGCCCTGTTAAAGTTTTTCTATTAAAGGATAGGGTTTTGACTATCATTAGGGGACAAGTGACCCTTTTGTGAAAGGCTAAATGCCAGAATATTCTTAGTGATATCCAGAAATCAGTTTTACTTATATCAGATTTTTTTTCTTCATCCTGTAACTTATATCAGAAAAAATAAATTATAGATGTCATTAAAAATTCAATTTTCAAAGGAAGATTTTTATTTGATTCTGCTTTTGCTACCAGCGAAAATAATTCTCTTTTTTAAGACTATACATAGTCCGCACCTTAAAGAAATTTACTAAATTCAGTCCTCAGGATGCAATAATTCAAAATCCTTCCTGACTCATCATATAATTCTTGCTAGTACTCAGCTACTGCCATTAGAATTTTCTTTTTGATGAACATGTAGTTGCTAGATGGAAAGCTTAGGCCAGGTTTCCCAAACGCATGTCTTGAGAACAAGGATAAGTTTATGTTAATATCTTAAAAGGCTGGCAAGGATCCAGATTCAGCATTAGTTCAGCCAGAGTGTCTGTTCACATGTATCACTCAGTCCTCTGACAGGAATAAATGCCCCAAGAGTTTTGTCACTCTGCCGGAACCTCCCTCTATCTCCAGCTTTATTTACAGTCTTGGCCAAAGGCTGGAGCTGAGAATGCAAACATAAAGAAAGAGCTGCTGAGTGAGCAGGTAAATAAATGTGGGAGTGGCACAGGTGCTGTTCAAGTCATCCTCATCACTTCCCTATGCAAGCTGGCTCTAAGTATTCAGAGCACTAGTATTCACAGCACTAAGTACAGGATTTGCTAGGAAGAATGGCCACCATTTAGGATCATATAATAGTAAAACATGATAAGTTTTCATTTTGCAAACCAAGACACAGACAAGTCAAGTAATTTGTTCAAAATCACACAACTAATTAATTTCAGAGTAGCTCTTAAGCCTTGTTCTCCTGCTTTATTCATTTATTCAAGAGATATTTGTGGAGGTGCCTCCAGAGTTGATTCTCAAAACCCCTTCTCTATAGCTGTCTCCTTTTAAAAAAGTTGCTAGAAAATTTAATCTAGTGAATTCCAAACTTAGTCAATCATTTCTATGTTTTTTTTTCGGGTCACCTCCAGTTTAAAATCAGTTCAAAATTCTCTCCCTCCATATCATTGCCCCCAAGCGTTCATATATTTATTTCTCTTTCTTTCTTTTCTTTCTCTTTTTCTTTCTTTCTCTCTTTCTTTCTTTCTTTCTTTCCCTCTCTTCCTCCCTCCCTCCCTCCCTCCCTTTCTTCCTTTCTTTCTTTCTTTATTTTCTTTTCTTTTTTGACAGAGTCTCACCCTGTCACCCAGGCTGGAGTGCAATAGCACCATCTGGGCTCACTGCAATCTTCACCTCTGGGGTTCAAGCCGTTCTCCCACCTCCCTCATGAGTAGCTGAGATTACAGCCATCCACCATCATGCCTGGCTAATTTTTGTATTTTTGTAGAGGTGGGGTTTCACCATGTTAGCCAGGCTGGTCTTGAACTCCTGATCTCGGGTGATCCGTAACCTTGGCCTCTCCAAGTGCTGAGACTACAGGCGTGAGCCACCACGCCCAGCCAGGTTTGTACATTTCATTATGACAGTGGTGGAAAAGGCATCTTCTCTATCGCTGCCCCTCCAGGTTAAGATATGCTACTAGTGTCCAAATTCCCCCCTATTCTTTGGTCAGCTGCCCCCTTCTGAGGTGTTTCTCACTCAAAGGACACCATACTTGTTCTCCATGCCCTGTCATTATGGCCACAGCTTTTTGAGTTTACTGGGCCTGCCAGCTAGCCAAATAACAATTTCAAATAGACTGGCACCCAAATAGTCCAGAAGAGAGGTCTGGACGATTTTAGAGATGATAACTAAGGCCATGGGAGCAGATGTCGCTAAAATTCTCCACACCCCAATCCCTAGCAGATTCATATGCAATATGCACCCTCTAGTAATGTTCTTGTAGTTCTCCTGCAGGATGTCCCCATAAAGGGTCCTCTGCTCTTGGCTCAGACACTGCCACTGCTGGATCTCCGGCCCAATGGGACCATATCCCTTAGGAGTCAAGATCTTCCATGTTATTGTTGTTGCATTATTGAATTTTATTCATTCTTAATTTTTTAAGTGGTTAGATGTTATTCTCTTTAAACTTTTTCATTTCTAATGCTGATTTTTTATTCCTCCTGTGGGTCATGATTCTGTATAGAAAAGGGATTTTTCTACCTTTCTCACTAGACTAAAAACCTTGTAAGAACAAAGCTTGTGTCTACTTTAGTCACATGATTAAGAGCCAAGCATAATGCCAGGCAGAAAATTGAAGCTCAATGCATGCATATTTGTTTAATCAAGTTGAAATGGAATATCCTCTCTCTCTTCTTATTTAATTGTGTAGAATATGGTTCCATCTCCTGCCTTGAGAGGATCTCAGAACAATATGTTTTGCTAATTATGCAAATACATTTATCAAATATATAGGTAAAGTACCCTCTAATTTAAAGACTGAGGATTTGTTTTCAAACACATCACAATAATGAAATGAGCCTATTCTAACAGTATATTCATGATGCTATGGTTTCCTTTCTAACCCTGGTGATTGCTTCACACTGGGTAAGACATCTGGTTAAGTTGAGAGGCTGTCATCCAGCTGAGAGAATATGTGCATGGTTGGGAGTAGAACTTCCTTACATCTTTTTAAAGATGAGCATTTGAAAATGAAATCATTATGTACAGATCAATCTAGGAAGGTGCATGCGTGAACAGTTCACTGGAATGACTTGAGTAGAGGTAGATATGTCACCAGAATGACAGCATCCCAGGCTTCTACTTCCAATTCTACCACTGTCCACCTGGACAGGTCAAAGAATCCTCTCCATCACCACCAACATGCTACCAGCATCATGATTATCATAATAATATTTAATGCATACAAAGTGCTTACCAGCTTTCAAGCTCTGTGCTTAAAAGTTTTCATGAATTATTTCCTTTAAACAGACATCAAAAATAGCCCTATGTGATAAATCTTCTGCTTATCAAACTATTACTGATGAAGAAACCAAATACAACATTAGAACACAATTAAGCTTTGCATTTATTTTAACGATCTCATTCCAAGACCCAAACTATTTAAAAAAATCATAATCCAACAGAGGATGTTATTTAAACTCATTTGGAAATTCATATACCAAAGAAACTGATTCACAGTACTCTATCAGTCCACACAGTCATTTCCTATGGCTACCATAACAACTTTCCACAAACTAGGTGGCTTTACACAACAGAGATTTATTCTCTTACAATTCTGGAGGTTAGAAGTCTGAAATTAGGTAATGGTAGAGTCACGTTCCCTGTGAAGCTCCTAGAGAAGGATCCTCACTTGCCTCTTCCTGCTTATGGCAGACCCAGGAATTTCCTGGTTTGTGGCAGCATAATCCATCTCTGACTCCATGACCCAAATTCTTAATCAGTTCTTTCTATAGAACTCTTTGAGCCTCAATTTTCTCTCCAATTTTCTCTATCAGAGATTAACTACATCAAGTTCTTTTCAATTCTGAAATTTTATTATTCTAAATAAAACATAGCCAAATTAACCCTTAATATATTTAGAAATATATATATATATATAACCACATAATCATGATTTTGCCAATAATAATTTCACATAAAAGATCAGCTCTCACTTACCTAACAAGTGTTTACATTATTTTAAACACAGCTAAATTAAGTATATCTGGGATCTGGCTGGTATCTCTTTACTACTCAGAGAGGGTAGAGGAAGAGTTTGTGGCTTCCTCATTGACTCCTGCATATCAGGAGTCACTGCAGAGCAGGCACCTGTTCTGTCTTAAACCAGACTGGCTACAGGATTTGAGGTTAGCTGTGTTCCTGTGCCCAGTACCTAAGCAAGCGTGACAGATGGGGTCCTCCAATCCTTCTAATTTTGAATGTCCATGTAGCATCCTAAATGATGAGAATAAGAGCTATCATTGAAGAGGTTTCTTCCTGCCCTTAGGACAGTATCCAAAATCCTAAACTTGGCCTACAGAAGTGCTTTCCCAAACCATCTGTGATGACAGACTAATTTTTTAAAAATCCCTAATGCATTGTGAATCAACAGATTACAGATTTTAAAATTTATGTTTATAAAGTATAATAAAATTAAATTCTAGAAAAATAAATGAAAAAGACATACAATCTCAACAGACCTAAAACTACATTTCAATACATCTACTTAGAAAAAATATAACAGGAAAAAATTAGAGAAATTCTACACATTGCTCAATGAAAGTTTGTATTTAGGAGATTAAAATGGAGAATTGCTAATTATGCTCATATTTTTTGTCATCCATTATCATAAAAAACAAAAAGTAATAAAGCAAATAGCAAGTCCCTGTATCAAATAGCAAGTCCTTATATCACACACTTTAAATGAACATTGTGTATATCAATAGTTGAGCTTATTTTTCTGCTTGTTGACTTATCTAGGTTGGCTTGATGACAATGCTACGCTCAAGGGTTAACATACGTCTATGTTTTGTTCTATTAACAATCACAATAGAGAAACCTGTCTCACATAAGCAAATTGACCGAAATGGAAGAAAAAAAATGACAGCAAGCTCAGGATATTTATTTTAAATTTTTATCTAAAGCGAGGTAAGTGATGCTGTATTTTCAAACTCCATCTTTAATCTTGCATCATTAAACAGCTACAACAATTATTCTGTCACCATGATTAAATTTATGTTTCAAAAATTGAAAAGGATGCTGAATCCACTATTTTCTCATGCATGCATCTTCTTTTGATAAAAAGTAAAATTCTAAACATTTTATCAAATATATAAGGTGCTCAATGACATGTCTCACAGATGTGTGATGTCAAGATCATAAATTATCTCATCCATAATTTTTGTAAAATTATGGAACATGTCATAACAATTTTTAAAAATTATTCTTCCCTGCTTCTCTCAATTTTACCCTTCAGTTTTACCTATTATTGAAAAATATTTTGCATTCCTTCCTTGCATCCATATATTTAGATGATAGAAAACATCAAAGATGTAAGATTTATACATGCTGCCCAAATTCACCACTTGAAAATGTTGGGATAAAACTGATTTCTTTTTTTGTAGAAAGACAGAGTTTCTTCTGTGATTCAAACATTCTCAATAGAATGTCCTCCCTTTATATGCATCATAACTTAGTATGCGAAAAATATCTTGTGATTAGTTTTTGCAACAATCATATTATCACATAAAAAAGAGAATTCTGTAGGATTTAACACATTTAATTAGCTGGAGTTGGCCAGGACAAAAAAGATAGGAAGTAGAGATTCTAGAGGGAAGCCCGGTGGAGAAAGGAACTCTCCCTTAGCCTTTCCCTTCAACACAGAGAACTCTGCAGGTTGATATTTTGCTGTGGTGCCAGAAGAGCATCAGTTTCCCAGGGTGAGTGAGTGGCAACTCTGGTCAAAGGATTATATGATGAGATAACAACAATTTAGTAAGGAGCCATTAGTTTAATTAAAGGAACAAAACACAAGAGTTGAAATGCAAAGAGGAAATCTATATTGGGATCTAAGATTTATATTTATCTTAGCTTTATTTAAATTCATTTTTTATTTTCTGCTTCTATTTATATAGTAGATTAGTATTCACACTGATGATTAAATAAAAAATACATTTTCACAGATAAATGTAAAATCACAACTTGGTCGAAATGCCACTACAAACACATGGAGGGATGATTTTGTTAAGTGATTGTGACCATCTCATGTAGCTGAATTAGAAGCCCCAAAGTCATAGTTCTTAAAAGTTTCCAACCCATGTTTCTATTATAAACATACACCAAGGAGATTTTGATTTGTATCCACATGAACAAGATTTTTGTTGAGGCCTTTCTTCCCTACATTTATATTATGAAATCATATATCACTCCCTAACTTTAATTAGATATCACCACTACAACTACCCCAGGGCACATCCTTCCACCTTGAGGTTCACAGCCTAAAGAAATGATTTCTTTCTTTAGTGGCATTATGTCAAACACAAATAAAGATGGAATGCATAACTGAATTACATTATCATCTAACACATTTACACTGATAAACACTCAATTTAACAATTAATAAGCCTTAATTATATACATTCCTCAATAAAATATATTTGCTATGTTTGGTTTTATGATGTGTTATAGTCTGATTATTTAGACTAAGGAAAACAAAGCATTTTGGAGGATAAAGCATTATGAAGGAGGACAAAAAGCAAAAGAGTCAGAGATTTCCATGTAGGTCAAAGTAGTTAAAATAGTGATCATACAGTAAGACAAGATGAGGGGCTATCAGAGAAGGTCTCAGTTTGGCTAAATTAGAAAGCAAGGAGTTGTCATTTTTTAAAGTCTAAAAGTTGTGGCACTTTACAAAAATCATCCAACTAAGCAATTCTTGATGGCTGCTAAATATATATGCTAGTGTAAGCTAATATGAAATACATTGCAAAGTTTAAAAAAAGAAGAAAATGTATATTTTAGTTCAAGATATCCAGCTGAGGTAAGCTCTATAGGCTTCCTTAAATAGCTAATGGGAAATTTCTAACATCTCCAACTATTAGTTAAGTGTCTTTTATTAACAAATGAAAGATATTAACATAATTTTTAAGATTTAATTAAAATAAACCAACATTTCTTAAAGAAGTTCTATGGCCAAGGTATACACAGGATTAATGCAAGCTAAAATGGTATATATCTCTAAGGGCATATGCCTTTAAGGAACATATAAACTAGTCTTGAAGATATATATATGTATATATATGAAAAGTATTCGGCAAAGCAATATGTAATTGATTTTACAAGAAAAGTATATTACTTAATGTACTAGAGGAGCACAGAAAACAAAAGCAATAGATTAACTAAGTGGAATACCAGAGAAATTGTCAGAGGAGGGAGTGTCTGACCCCCTCTGTGAAATATGTTTGTTTTTAAAGGACAGATGAAGAATATTCCAGATAGATAATACATCAGAAGCAAAAGTTTACTCCCTGTCTAAAGAATGAAAGTCTACTTTAGATGCATGAGATGGACAAGTTTAAGATATGGATTGACAGGCAAGAGAAGCCCTCAGCTGTGAAAACTACAGCGATTCTGGACTTTATTTTGAAGATCATAGGAAAACAATGAAGGTTTTTAAACACAGGAGTGACTCGATCAAAAGGGAACTTTAAAATGTATGTTAGTCTTTTGTGCAAATAAATACTAAATCTACTGGTGCTATTGACATGTTTTCATTAAAAGGTCCATCTATACAGTGCTGGTAAAAGCAAATGTTTAAAAAAAAGCTGTGATTCTCTCAAATTTAACAAGATGACCGTCAGTAATAATCACCTGCTGAGGTTAGTAGAATACCTGTCAGGATTGCCAGATCTCAGAACACAATGCAGAAACTGATCATAACATTCTCCGAAACCACAGAAAACTAATGAATGTTTGTACTTACAGAATAAGATGTGGTAAAGAGGAGTGTGTTCTAATGTTAAAACTTAGCATCTTGGATTTCCTGGCAAGATGGCTGAATAAGAATTGCTCCAGTCAGCAACTCCCAATGAGACCAATGCAAAAGACGAGTGATTTCTGCAGTTCCAACTGAGGTACCCAATTCATCTCACTGGGACTGGTTAGACAGTGAGTGCAGCCCATGGAGGGTGAGCAGAAGAAAAGTGGGGTGTCACCTCAGCCAGGAAGTGCAAGGAATCAGGTAACTCCCTCCCCTAGTTGAGAGAAGCCATGAGGGACTGTGCCATGAGGGATGATGCCATCCTGCACAGATACCATGCTTTTCCCACGGTCTTCACAACCCGCAGACCAGGAGATTCCCTCAGGTGTGTATACCACCAGGGCCCCAGGTTTTAAGCACAAAACTGGGCAGTCTTTTGAGCAGACACCGAGCTAGCTGCCGAAGTCTTTTTTCATACCCCAGTGGCACCTGGAATGCCAGCAAAACAGAACTATTCACTCCCCTGAAAAGGGGGCTGAGGCCAGAGAGCTGAGTGGTCCTGCTCAGCAAATCCCACCCCCACTGAGCCCAACAAGTTAAGATCCATGGCTTGAAATTCTCACTGCCAGCACAGCAGTCTGAATTCCACCTGGGAAACTTGAGCTTGGTCGGGGGGGAGGGGCGTGCACCTTTTGCACCTTTACTGAGGCTTCAGTATGCGGTTTTCCCCTCACACTGTAAACAAAGCTTCTGGGAAATTCAGACAGGGCAGAACCCACCACAACAAAGCCGCTGTAGCCAGACTGCCTCTCTAGATTCCTCCTCTCTGGGCAGGGCATCTCTAAAAGAAAGGCAGCAGCCCCAGTCTGGGACTTATAGATAAAACCCCCATCTTACTGGGACAGAACACCTGTGGGAAGGGGCAGCTGTGGACGCAGCTTCAGCAGACTTAAAGGTTCCTGCCTGCTGGCTCTGAAGAGAGGAGCAGATCTCCCAGCACAGCTTTCAAGCTCTGCTAAGGGGCAGATAGCCTCCTCAAGTGGGTCTCTAATGTCAGTGCCTCCTTACTGGGAGACATCTCCCAGCAGGGGTCAATAGACACCTCATAAAGGAGAGCTCCAGCTGGCATCTGGTGGGTGCCCATCTGGGATGAAGCTTCCAGAGGAAGGAGCAGGCAGCAATCTTTACTGTTCTGCAGACTCTGCTGATAATACCCAGGAAAACAAGGTCTGGAGTGGACCTCCAGCAAACTTCAGCAGACCTGCAGAAGAGGGTCCTCACTGTTAGAAGGAAAATTTAACAGAAAGCAATAGCATCAACATCAACAAAAAGGACATCCACACAAAAACCCCATCCAAAGGTCACAAGCATCAAAGACCAAAGGTAGATAAATCCACGAAGATGAGGAAAAACAAGCACAAAAAGGCTGAAAAATGCAAAAACCAAAATGCCTCTTTGTCTCCAAAGGATCACAACTCCTCACCAGCAAGGGAACAAAACTGGATGGAGAATGAGTTTCATGATTTGACAGAAGTAGGCTTCAGAAGGTGGGTAATAACAAACTCCTCCAAGCTAAAGGAACATGTTCTAACCCAATGCAAGGAAGCTAAGAACATTGATAAAAGGTTAGAGGAACTGGTAACTAGAATAACCAGTTTAGATAAGAATATAAATGACCTGATGGTACTGAAAAACAGAACACAAGAATTTCGTGAAGCATACACAAGTATCAGTAGCCAGATCGATCAAGCAGAAGAAAGAATATCAGAGATTGAAGATCAACCTAATAAAATAAAGTGTGAAGACAAGATTAGAGAAAAAATAATGAAAATGAAAAAATAAAGCCTCCAAGAAATATGGGACTATGTGAGAAACCAAACCTATGTTTGATTGGTGTACCTGAAAGTGATGGGGAGAATGGAACCAAGTTGGAAAAGAACTTCAGGGTATTATCCAGGAGAACTTCCCAACCGAGCAAAATAGGCCAACATTCAAATTCAGGAAATACAGAGAATACCATAAAGACACTCCTCTAGAAGAGCAACCCCAAGACACATAATCATCAGATTCACCAAGGTTTAAATAAAGGAAAAAATGTTAAGGGAAGTGAGAGAGAAAGGTCAGGTTACTCACAAAGAAAAGCCCATCAGACTAACAGCAGATCTCTCTGCAGAAACCCTGCAAGACAGAAGAGAGTGGGAGCCAATATTCAACATTCTTAAAGAAAAGAATTTTCAACCCAGAATTTTATATCCAGTCAAACTAAGCTTCATAAGCAAAGGAGAAATAAAATCCTTTACAGACAAGCAAATGCTGAGAGATTTTGTCACCACCAGGCCTGCCTTACAAGAACTCCTGAAGGAAGCACTAAATATGGAAAGGAAAACTAGTATAAGTAACTGTGAAAACATTCCAAAATGTAAAGACCATCAACACTATGAAGAAACTACATCAACTGATGGGCAAAATCACCAGCCAGCATCATAATGACAGCATCAAGTTCACATGTAACAATATTAACCTTAAATGTAAATCGGCTAAAAGCCCCAATTAAAGACATAGACTGGCAAGTTGGATAAAGAGTTAAGACACATCAGTGTGTTGCAATCAGGAGGCCCATCTCATGTGTAAAGACACACATAGGCTCAAAATAAAGGGATGGAGGAAGATTTACCAAGCAAATGGAAAGGTAAAAAAAAAAAAAGCAGAGGTTATAATCCTAGTCTCTGATAAAACAGGCTTTAAATGAACAAAGATGTAAAAAGACAAAGAAGGACATTAAATAATGGTAAAGGGATCAATGCAACAAGAAGAGCTAAATATCTTAAATATGTATCCCCCAAAAAGGAGCACCCAGATTCATTAAGCAAGTTCTTAGAGACCTACAAAGAGACTTAGACTCCCAAAAAATAATAGTGGGAGATTTAGCACCCCACTGTCAATATCAGACAGATCAACAAGACAGAAAATTAACAAGAATATTCAGGACTGGAACTCAGCTCAGGACCATGCAGGCCTAATAGACATCTACAGAACTCTCCACCCCAAATTGATAGAATATACATTATTCTCAGCACCACATCACACTTATTCTAAAAATGACCACATAATGGGAAGTAAACACTCCTTAGCAAATGCCAAAGAATGAAAATCATAACAAAAAGTATCTCAGACCACAGTGCAATCAAATTAGAACTTAAGATTAAGAAACTCACTCAAAACATACAACTACATGGAAAATGAACAACCTGCTCCTGAATGACAACTGGTTAAATAACGAAATTAAGACAGAAATAAAGAAGTTCTTTGAAACCAATGAGAACAAAGACACAACATACCAGAATTTCTGGGACACAGCTAAAGCAGTGTTTAGAGGGAAATTTATAGCACTAAATGCCAACATGAGAAAGTGGGAAAGATCTAAAATCAACACCCTAACATTACAATTAAAAGAACTAGAGAAGCAAGAGCAAATAAATTCAAAATCTAGCAGAAGACAAGAAATAAGTAAGATCAGAGCAGAACTGAAGGCGTTAGAGACACAAAAAAACTATCCATAAAATCAGTGAATCAAGGAGCTGTTTTTTTTAAAAGACTAACAAAATAGAAAGACCAGTAGCCAGACTAATAAAGATGAAAAGAGAGAAGAATCAAATAGACACAATAAAAAAATGATAAAGAGGATATCACCACTGATCTCACAGAAATACAAACTACCATCAGAAAATACTATAAATACCTCTACACAAATAAACTGGAAAATCTAGAAGAAATGGATAAATTCCTTGACACATACACCCTCCCAAGACTAAACCAGGAAGAAGTCAAATCCCTGAATAGACCAATAACAAGTCCTGAAATTGAAGAAGTAATTAATAGCCTACCAAACCAAAACACAAGCCCAGGACCAGATGAACTCACAAACAAATTCTACCAGAGGTACAAAGAGGACCTGATGCCATTACTTCTAAAACTATTACAAACAACAGAAAAAGAGGGACTCCTGCCTAACTCATTTTATGATGCCAGCATTATCCTGATACCAAAACCTGGCAGAGACACAACAATAAAAGAAAATTTCAGGCCAATATCCCTGGTGAACATCGATGCAAAACTCCTCAATTAAGTACTGGCAAACCAAATCCAGCAGTATATTAAGAAGCTTATCCATCACAATCAAGTTGGCTTCATTTCTGGGATGCAAGGCTGGTTCAACACACAAAAATCAATAAACATAATCCATCACATAAACAGAACCCATGACAAAAACCACATGATTATCTCAATAGATGCAGAAAAGGCCTTCAATAAAATTCAACACCCTTTCATGCTAAACACTCAATAAACTAGGTATTGATGGAACATTACCTCAAAATAATAAGAGCTATTTATGACAAACCCACAGACAATATCATACTGAATGGACAAAAGCTGGAAGCATTCCCTTAGAAAACTAACACAAGACGAGGATGCTGTCTGTCAACACTCCTATTCAACATAGTATTGGAAGTTCTGGCCAGGTCAATCAGGCAATAGAAAGAAATAAAGCGTATTCAAATAGGAAGAGAGAAGTCAAATTGTCTCTGTTTGCAGATAACATGATTGTATATTTAGAGAAACCCATTGTCTCAGCCCCAAAATTCCTTGAGCAATATAAGGAAATTCAGTAGAGTCTCAAAATACAAAATCAGTGTACAAAAATCACAAGCATGCCTATAAACCAGTGACAGACAGAGAGCCAAATCATGAGTGAACTCCCAACAACAATTGCTACAAAGAGAATAAAATACCTAGGAATACAACTTAGGAGGGATGAGAAGACCTTTTCAAGGAAATAAGAGACGACAGAAACAAATGGAAAAACATTCCATGCTCATGAATAGGAAGAATCAATATCATGAAAATGGCCATACTGCCCAAAGTAATCTGTAGATTCAATGCTATTCCCATCAAGCTACCAATGACTGTCTTCACAGAATTAGAAAACAACTACTTAAAATTTCATATAAAACCAAAAAAGAGCTTGTATAGCCAAGAAAATCCTAAGCAAAAAGAACAAAGTTGGAGGCATCACGCTACCTGACTTCAAACTATACTACAAGGCTACAGTAACCAAAATAGCATGGTACTGGTACCAAAACACATATATGGACAAATGGTACAGAACAGATGCCTCAGAAATAACACCACACATCTACAACCATCTGATCTTTGACAAACCTGACAAAAACAAGCAAAGGGGAAAGGATTACCTATTTAATAAATGGTGCTGGGAAAACTGGCTAGCCATATGTGGAAAACTGAAACTAGACCCCTTCCTTACACCTTATACCAAAATTAACTCAAGATGAACTAAAGATTTAAATGTAAGACCTAACACCATAAAAACCCTAGAAGAAAACCTAGGCAATACCATTCAGGACATAGGCATGGGCAAAGACTTCATGACTAAAACACCAAAAGCAATCGCAACAAAAGACAAAATAGACAAATGGGATCTAATTAAACTAAAGAGATTCTGCACAGCAAAAGAAACTATCATCAGAGTGAGCAGGCAACCTACAAAATGGGAGAAAATTTTTGCAATCTATCTGACAAAGGGCTAATATACAGAATCTACAAGGAACTTAAACAAATTTACCAGAAAAAGACAAACAACCCCATCAAAAAGTAGGCGAAGGACATCAACGAACACTTCTCAAAAGAAGACATTTATGCGAACAACAAACATGAAAAAAAGCTCATCATCACTGGCCATTAGAGAAATGCAAATGAAAACCACAATGAGATATCATCGCATGCCAGTTAGAATGGTTATCATTAAAAAGTCAGGAAACAACAGATGCTGGAGAGGAGTGGAGAAATAGGAATGCTTTTACACTGTTGGTGGGAGTGTAAATTAATTCAACCATTGGGGAAAACAGTGTGGTGATTCCTCAAGGTTCTAGAACTAGAAATTCCATTTGACCCAGCAATCCCATCACTGGGTATATATCCAAAGGATTATAAATCATTCTGCTATAAAGACACATGCACACATAAGTTTATTGCAGCACTATTCACAATATGCAAGACTTGGAACCAACACAAATGCCCATCAATGATAGACTGAATAAAGAAAATGTGGCACATATATACCATGGAATACTATGCAGCCACAAAAAAGAATGAGTTCATGTCCTTTGGTGGGACATGGATGAAGCTGGAAACCATCATTCTCAGCAAACTAACACAGGAACACAAAACCAAACACCACATGTTCTCACTTATAAATGGGAGTTGAACAATGAGAACATATGGATACAGGGAGGTGAACATCACACACAGGGGCCTGTTGTGGGTGGTGGGGGGCAAAGGGAAGGATAGCATTAGGAGAAATACCTAATGTAGATGATGGGTTGATGGGTGCAGCAAACCACTATGGCACATGCATAACTATGTAACAAACCTGCACATTCTGCACCTGTATTCCCAAAACTTAAGTATAATAAAAATAAATAAATAAATAAGATAAATTTTTTTTAAAAAAAGTAACATCTTTAAAATCTAAACAAATGAATATGAACAATCAGGAACACTTAAAACAAATCTATCAAATGTCTATGACTCTTTTGGACCACAAACTTGTAAAGATAGCAAATTAAAATAATAAATTTACCTTAGAAAAACTTATGTTACTTCATTGCATTAAACATCTGAAATAAAATAAATGGGGAAAAGCTAAATCAGACTTTGTAATAGAAATAATGCTATATGCTCAACACATCCCACTTTCTTTTATTCTATGAATACAGTGCTAATACACTTTCCACTCCACTTGTTTGGGAAAAGCCCGCAACTAACTTATAGCTAAAGGAATATGTGTAGAAGTGATACTTAATGCTTCCAGGTCTAGCCTCTAAAACTTCCATATTCTGTCTCTCTTTTCTTGCCTGCTGGACGATACAAAAATATACAGTGGAATGCAAGGAGGCCGTTGAAGATCAAAAAACAAAACACAATGAAAGCCACATGATGGAAGGAGATTAGAGTTCTTGAAATACTGTGAAAAATAAAGGCCTTCCTCTTACCTCCCAAGTTACCGTCACTGAATTATGACATGAGCTAGAAATAAGAGCTACTGAGATTTGAAATTGTTCATTATAGCAGTTAGCCCACCCTAACAAATATGGACTCCTAAAATTCCATGCATATTTAAAAATCAAAAGTTAAAGAATTTATTTTCTAATTCTCCTTAATGTTCAATTAAAACATTATGCTGTAAATATAATCAAATTTTTAGTATACTAAAAAGCACAGTTGGAGATAAATGACTTAAGGGAATGGGACAGAGTCACAATGATTACATTTTGAAAAAAAAAAAAAAAGGGGCCTGATAGTTCATTAGGGATTTGATTATTCTATCATGATTTCTCCAGTGAGTATTGCTCAGTGAGGACAGTTTTAGGTAGAGACAAAGGGACCCAAAACACTAATGACTGGATCAAATGTTCTTCAACTTTATGAGATTAAAAAAAAAACTTCTTTGTCAGAGTTCTGATGATGTAGATATTATCTTACACAGATTATCTTATTTGAAAATCCAAAATACAATGAGCATTTCTTTGAGCATCATGTCAGTGCTTAAAAAGTTTTGGATTTTGATAT
Organism: Aotus nancymaae; assembly: GCF_030222135.1. Classification (NCBI taxonomy): domain Eukaryota; kingdom Metazoa; phylum Chordata; class Mammalia; order Primates; family Aotidae; genus Aotus; species Aotus nancymaae. The sequence goes on along the minus strand of NW_026988507.1, from coordinate 5,216,389 downwards.
ATTTCAGATTTCAGATTTTCAGACTGGGTATACTCAACATGTACTTTCACATCAGTGTATTTTTGTATTTTCCTAGATTTTCTTTATTCTTTCTTCTAAAGTATGCGTACTGTAAGCGGGCATTTTCTCATTATCTATATATTTTATTTAAGTATATTTTATAATTTTTACTTTATGTGGTTATTTTTATACCTACAGATTCTCCTTTTAATGTTTTTTACTGTTCCAGTCATAAATTCTTGTAAGTGTTTATAAATCTTATATGAGATGACTCTAATTTCTAAATATATTTCTTCTGTAAGACATGTGTTCTTTCATTAGTAAAGATTTTTAAAGTGAGTTTTCAATAAGACCAGAATGATGAAGCAAAAACACAGGCATCAGAAAATGGATAAAAATTAATGAATATGAATTCCTTTCTTAATATCTGATTATCCAATCACTGAGGGATCATTAATGTCTCCTCCCAAATTATTTTTTAAGATAAACTGAATTATTTTATATCCTCTCTGGCCCATATCAAAACCAGATGATTATACAACCTGCAAATGAATCATCCATCACCTGACTAGCTCTCACAGGACCATAGGTGGCCCTTTGGTCTGAATCCTATAAAAATATGTCCCTTCATAGTATATTTAGAAGACCCCATCGTCTCAGCCAAAAATCTCCTTAAGATGATAAGCAACTTCAGCAAAGTTACAGGACACAAAATCAATATGCAAAATTCACAAGCATCTCTATACACCAATAACAGACTTAAAGAGAGCCAAATCATCAGCGAACTCCCATTCACAATTGCTCCAAAGAGAAGAAAATACCTAGGAATACAACTAACAAAGGATGTGAAGGACCTATTCAAGGAGAACTACAAACCACTGCTCAAGGAAATAAGAAAGAACACAAACAGATGGAAAAACATTCCATGCTCATGGATAGGAAGAATCAATAACATGAAAATGGCCATACTGCCCAAAGTAATTTACAGATTCAATGCTATCCCCATCAAGCTACCATTGACCTTCTTCATAGAACTGGAAAAAAAACCATCTTAAACTTCATATGGGACCAAAAGAGAGCCCACATAGCCAAGACAATCCTAAGCAAAAAGAACAAAGCCAGAGGCATCATGCTACCTGATTTGAAACTATACTACATTGCTACAGCAATCAAAACAGCATGGTACTGGTACCAAAACAGAGATATAGACCAATGGAACAGAACAGAGGCCTCAGAAGTAACGCCACACTCTACAACAAACCTAACAAAAACAAGCAATGGGGAAAGGATTCCCTGCTTAATAAATGGTGATGGGAAAACTGTCTAGCCACGTGCAGAAAGCAGAAACTGGACCCCTTCCTGACACCTTACATTAAAATTAACTCCAGATGGATTAAATATGTAAACATAAGACCTAACACCATAAAAATTCTGGAAGAAAACCTAGACAAAAGCATTCAGGACATAGGCATAGGCAAGGACTTCGTGACTAAAACACCAAAAGCATTGGCGACAAAAGCCAGAACAGACAAATGGTATCTAATTAAACTCCAGAGCTTCTGTACAACAAAAAAAACAATCATTAGAGTGAACCAGCAACCAACAAAATGGGAAAAAATTGTGCAATCTACCCATCTGACTAAGGGCTAATATCCAGAATCTACAAGGAGCTAAAGCAGATTTACAAGGAAAAACAAACAAATCCATTCAAAAGTGGATGAAGGATATGAACAGACACTTTTCAAAAGAAGACATATATGAGGCCAACAAATATATGAAAAAATGTTCATCATCACTGGTCATTAGAGAAATGCAAATCAAAACTACATTGAGATACCATCTCACGCCAGTTAGAATGGCAATCATTAAAAAATCTGAAGACAACAGATGCTGGAAAGGATGTGGAGAAATAGGAATGCTTTTACACTGTTGGTGGGAGTGTAAATTAGTTCAACCATTGTGGAAGACAGTGTGGCGATTCCTCAAGGACCTAGAAATAGAAATTCCATTTGACCCAGCAATCCCATTACTGGGTATATACCCAAAGAACTATAAATCATTCTACTATAAGGACACATGCACACGTATGTTCATTGCAGCACTGTTTACAATAGCAAAGACCTGGAACCAACCCAAATGTCCATCAATGATAGACTGGACAGGGAAAATGTGGCACATATACACTGTGGAATACTATGCAGCCATAAAAAACGATGAGTTCATGTCCTTTGTAGAGATATGGATGAACCTGAAGACCATCATTCTCAGCAAACTGACACAAGAACAGAAAATCAAACATCACATGTTCTCACTCACAGGCAGGTGTTGAACAATAAGAACACATAGGCACAAGGAGGGGAACATCACACACTTGGGTATGTTGGGGGTTGGGGGGGCTAGGGGAGGGACAGCGGGGGGCAGGGAGGATGGGGAGGGATAACACTAAGAGAAATGCCTGATGTAGGTGACATTGGGATGGAGACAGCAAACAACCATGGCATGTGTGTACCTACGCAACAATCCTGCAAGATCTGCACATGTACCCCAGTACTTAAAGTACAATAAAAAATATGTATATACAAATATATACTAATACACACTGAAAATATCAAAAAGGAAATAGAATATGCAGCTTTCTAAACTAATTTCACAACGGAATTTTTTTTAAAAGGAGAATATCAGAGAACTAATGTTCTATGGGAATGTATTCCAGAAAATGCTACTAGGGTAATGGGGAAATCACTGCAACTTAATTAAATTGGCTTCTCACCACATGACATCATTTATTTATTCTTCTACCTAATAAACATTTATTTAGTACCTTCTATATGCTAAGCCTAATAGTACATAAAAGTACAGGAGCCTTAAAACTGTTTATGTGAATAAAAATAATATTAGTTTCCTACTGAGTTAATGCCATCAAAACAAAATAAACCTGGATTCTGACTGTAAAGGATCCAAGTTCATCACAGTGCAGTAGTAGTAGTTAGGCATGGACACTTGGTAGCCAAACTGCCTGAGTTTAAATCCTATCTATTCCACTTACTAGCTGTATGACCTTGGGCAAATTACTTAACCTCTCCATGCCACTATTAAGTGGGAACTGTGTCAGTACCTAACTCAGTTGTTCTGATGATTAAATTGAATAAGTTAATATTTATAAAGTGCTTAGAAAAGTGCATGGCATATAGTAAGCATGATGTGTATTTCTGTTAAATAAATCAAATAAATATGCTGGGGTCATAGGGAGTGTTTTTCTTTCCTTTCTCAAACTAGTTTATTGCACACTTACTCTGGGAAATTTTTGTAATAAATCAGTAGCCTGTTTAGATATTGGTGAAAATGAGATAACACAAGGCCATTTGGGCTCTTCCCTTAAGTAGGAAGCTTTATTGAAACATCAATCTTTACCCTAGATAGTGAGCCATAGTCTGCTAGCTCTCATTATTTTCTCCACATACCTGATTGAAAAAGTCAGGGTATAAAAATGTAACAGCAGGATGAAGAAATAAAGTTGATTTCTAGTTTTTTCTTTATACTTCTCCTAGTTTTTAGATTTTCCACAATGGTGTATCTAAGTTCTTTATGAATAAAAAAAAGTTATTTAAAAAATCAGCCCTCAAACTGGGGTTAAAAACAAGATAAATACAATACAGGAATTTTTCTCCTTCCCAGTCCTAAAGTAATTGGCAAAGGTAATTAGGAGGTCAAGGTAGGATTCACCATTATGTTTCAAGTTTGAATAGTTGTGAGTTTAGCAAAGAAATTCCAAAACTTAACATACTATAAAATTCATAAACATTAATATAATTTAAAGAAAAACAATATAATTCACATTGAAATCAAAGCTGTTTGAAAATTCAGGTCATTGTACCTTCCTTACGTTCAGAGTTACCTTAAAATTAAAATGATAAGAAATAACTCACATTTTGAGGATTAAAAATGAGAAGTCTTCTTATAGACATTTCATAATAATAAAGTCTAAAAGGTCCTTTTTTCACTTCCAGATTGAATAAAAGCATCTTCCTTATTTCAGTAAATGCTAGATGGATCTTTCTGATTGCTCAGGCCAAAAACCTCGAGTCATTTCTCTCACATCCCACATCCAATTACTCAGTACATCCTGCCTGCTACTTCTCAAGATACAGACAGAATCTGGCCACTTACCATCTCCACCCACAACTGCCATGGTCTAAGTCATCATCCTAACTGGTCTCCCTGCTATCATCCTACCCTTCAGTCTAGCCCCAAAACAGCATCCAAAGAAGTGATTCTCTTAAAACATAAATCAGGTTGTGTCACTCCTTCTGCCTAAAACCCTTAGTGGTTTTCCATCTCATTTGAAGTAAAAGCTGAAGTCCTTGCTAAACCATCCATGAGCTTGTCCACTTTACTGCTCTGATATCGCTCTCCTTTCCTTGTTCCATTTCAGTCTCCCTGGTCTTCTTATTGTTAATATTTCTAAAACAAGCAGTCAGGCTTTTACGTTTGCTGTTCATTCTGCCTCGAATGCTCTTCCTGCAGGTGCCCTCTTAGTTCACTCCCTCACCTTCTTCTGTGCTTTGCCCAAATGTTACCTTATCCAAAAGGTTTTCCCATGACTACCTCTTTTAAAATTGCAAACCATGCCACACACATTTCCTCGTACCTCTCCCAGAATTTTTTCTACATAGCACTTAACACCATCTAACATACCGTATATGTTTCATATTTATCCCATTGTGTCTCCTCAATAGAATGAAAACTTCATGAAGACAAGATGTTCCTCTGTTTTATTCTCTGATACATTCCCACAATCTAGAATAGTGCTTAACACATAGTAGCTGCTCAGTAAATGTTTAGTAAATGTTAAACGAAAGTGGAGGTGTTGGGAAAGCTATTGGATAAATACTCCTCGAGTGTAGAGAAAGGTCTCAGCTGGAGATATAATTGTATTAGTCATCAGTAAAAATGTATTAAATTAAAGAGGCTGGATTCAGTAAAAAGAAAACTTTTAAGAGAACTAATTTATTAAATATTCGTTGGAAAAGCATAAAGACAAAAAGAAAGCACTTTGCTGGAAATGCATAGTGATAAAAACAATGTATTTTTTTTTCAAATTAGCAATTTGTACTAAATTAGCAAAATGTACAAATTAGCAAAACGTACTAAATTTCAAATTAGAAAAATTTACAAAACTGAAGGCTATTTAAAAGATACACCATATCCAACTAATTGCAAGAGACTGAATCGGTAATGTTTCATTACTTTCTAATTGGATTTTGCTTTATTTCATGTTCAAGGTTATCTTGTCTTCTCAGTAAATGAAGGACATTGTATGCCTTTCCATCCTTCTGTTTACCATCAGATCTTAGACAACCATGAAACACAAATAAGGAACTGAGACATATGCAATATATTGTTTCTAAAAAATTCCCCTCTCTATTCTTCATCTTCTGAGACCATTTAATTGTGCTGGTGATTGGCAAGACACGTGGGAATTGAAAGTAATATACTTGGAAGTAAATGGAGATTAAAATTATCTTCCCAATAATTTGAAACTTATTCTGAAGTTTCTTCAAAAAAATAAATGAAGAGCCCAAGATCAAGTAACATTTACTGAGAATCAGCCATTAGAATGCAGAACAGTCCCCTCAAAGACTGCTGTCTGTATTTTGTAGAAATAGATGGGAAAAAATGGGAAAAATATTATAAAATAACCACCACCATTGCTCAGTAATTTCCGTTAATTGTATGAATGAAGTTGTTGACCCACTGTACTTCTTAAATGACATCACTCATCAATCCCTGCAATGAGTCTCAACATAATGAAAATACAGTTGGGCTGAAAAATGCCTAGCTTCAGAGCAGTCTAAAAGCTTTTCAAACACCTTTAATGCATATTCACAGCCATCACTTTCCAAAATGTAATATTTCATCACCTACTATATTTAAATTTCTAAAATCTGCATTATATATTTCAAGGATGTTTAAATCAAAGTTAAAGTATCAAAAAGCCTACATATTTAACAAGTAACATGCATTAAAGGATGCTGATACAGCAGATAATAAGCAACCAACGGGACAATATTAGCAACATGAAAGCTGCAAATAACTGCAGTTTTAAAGTTATGAAGATGAAGAAGCTGAGAAAGAATTTAAAAGGAAAGAGATAACCAAAACCAAATAAGGTAAAGAAAATAGTATAAAGGGTATAAAGGCAAGAATGTCGAAAATATAGAAACAAACTGAATAGTCAGTGAAATAGAAAATTAGGCAAATGAATTCAGAATCTGACTAAGCTAAAAAAAATGGTATTAATCAACCATCACACCAGACCCACAGTTTTTAAAATGGAAATTATTATAACTGGGGTGGGAAAACAGAAGCAAGAGAATTCCAGAAATATAGTGGAAACTAGTATTAAATAGGTCACCATTGCGATTTTCTTTAGTTTCCTGTCTAATAAAATCTCTAGAGCCATCTTTACTCCATCACACCTTCCTTGAACTCCTCATTGCATCCATCATTATTAACCACAAATCTCACCTTCCCTCACCACAACACAACCATTTTCCTGGAAGAGATTTGTACAGAGTATGTAAGTCAAGAAAATGACAAAATTTGAGCCCCTTCAAGACAAACCATTATAAGTTATACTGAACACTTTTTGAACACCAGTACCATAGAATCATAGACTCACAAGGTCAGAAGACTCTAAAGGTCCTCTAGTCTAATCATTCATTCTCGAAGTCCCTCTATAATATTCCTGACAAGCAACTAGATTACTTTTACAAAAACATGTTGATTGCTAAGAGAACACTGCCTCCCCCAAAAATTGCCCAATTTACCTTCAAATATCCTTTCAACCTGTTATTTATTCAACTTTTATTCCATTCAAACTAAACATTTTAACCAAGACATCTATTAACAAGAAAACATGAAAACACCAGAGCAAATGGTCCTACCCTACAAAGACTCTCATTTTATTAATCTGATTGGAGCATCTCCGAGAATCAGTGTACTTTTAAAGCTCCCCAAGTGATTCTGATATGCAGCCAGAATTGAGGACCATTGCACCGAACTAACTTCAGTTCACACCAAGGTAGATTTACTGAAGGAAAATGTCAAAAGATCCTTCTCCCTAAAATTTCCATCTGTGAGTCTCAGTTTGACTTCTTGATGATTATACAGAAGAATAGATTATACAGTAGAATAAAACAACATTATGACATAGAAAGAGTACAGCATTTGAATGCAGAGAAACCAAACCCAACCACTTCCTGAGTGGCCTCAGCCAAGTTGTCCATCTGTCCTAAGTCTTCGTTTCCACATATGTGAGAAGAGGATAATAATAACTAATGGAGAGTTGAAGAAGCTAACATATTGCAATATTGCACATGGCCAGCACAGTGCTATCATGTCTTCCTGAGCCTTATCTAGGTAAATGTGGTGAGCAGCTCCTAGGGTTGACCCATGATTCCCACCCCTTAGTGTTCATAACCTATATAATCACCTCCCATTCAATGTACCTGAGGCCTGTGACTTGCTTGTAATCAATAGAATATGGCAACGATTAAAGGATTTTTGCCAAGGTAATTAAGGTCCCAAATCAGTGAATTTCAAGTTAATCATGAGGAGGCTTCTTCTGGGTGGGCCCTTAAAAGAGTGACTGGGCCCTCCCTGAAGTCAGAGACTCTAATCAAGAAAGACTGTTGAAGAATAAGGGGTCATGTTACAGAAGCTCATGTGGCAAGTAACTAAATGGCCTCTAAGCACTGCAAGTGGCCTCTAGGACCTGAGGGCAGCCTCCAGACATAGCTACAAAAAAACAGGGATCTCCGCCATATAGCTTTAAAGAAATGGATTGTGCCATCAACTAGTAATTTGGTTTACAGCAGTAGAAAACTAATATTGTTAAGCACCAACAATTTTAGTTTGAATATTTTGAGTCACTTCCTTTTGAAAATAACTTCTATTTTCCTGGTCACTACCTAAAACACGTCCACTTGAGCTAAATTTTCTTTAACATGTGGCTTGCAAAAACAGATGCAAGCATCACAGCAAAAATGTATTCAGGCAGAAAGCATCAATGGATATTAAATCTGGGGCAGTGGTAGTGGTGGAAATATAATGAGGAATGATATTTACATTAAATTTTATTTTGTTTTTTACCCAAAAGTACAGATCTGCCAGGCGTGGTGGCTCACGCCTATAATCCCAGCACTTTGGGAGGCCGAGGCAGGTGGATCATGAGGTCAAGAGATCAAGACCATCCTGGTCAACATGGTGAAATCCCGTCTCTACTAAAAAAAAAAAAAAAAAAAAAAATACAAAAATTAGCTGGGCATGGTGGCGTGCGCCTGTAGTCCCAGCTACTCGGGAGGCTGAGGCAGGAGAATTGCTTGAACCCAGGAGGTGGAGGTTGCAGTGAGCCAAGATTGCGCCATTGCACTCCAGCCTGGGTAACAAGAGCGAAACTCCGTCTCAAAAAAAAAAAAAAAAAAATTCTAAAGTACCTATATGGTGTTAGTCTCATATTTAGAGAAAAGAGAAAAGGACTCCCTTGTTATTGAATCGTTTTGCTAATGATCCTCTCTTTAATCATCTGGAATGCAACCCATTCAGTTTGAAGCTCATGTAAACTCCGAAGCATGCAAAATATATTTTGAAGAGTTTCAGTACTAATCTATTATAGTTTGTATTACTCACTTGACCCCACTAGACTTATGCTGCCTTGGCATATTTATATGTTCGTGCGTGTGTGCGTGTGTGTGTGTGTGTGTGTGTGTGTGTGTGTGTAGAACTCCTGCCAATCAGAAAAACCTGAGAACCTTAATTTTCCTCTTTCTATATTTGCACATGCAAGTATTTAAAAGTATCTCTAAGTAATTCATACCCAAACACATCATGAAGGCTCATTCTTTCACCCTTGCTCACTGATGGTTTTATGTCAGACCACACGCATTATCTATCTTTAATTTCTGAAAGGAGTCTTTCTATTAATGTCCTTTATAAGGTGTTATGCAGAGGAGATTAATGGCAGTCCTTATTTGATAGACAGTACCTAATAGTCAGCCACTGCTTCCCTCTCCTCTCTGCAGGCAGTCCCTGATTCCCAATGTAGAGGCTAACACTGCATAGGTAGTTTTCCACCTCCCTTATTGAGGACGTGAGCCCATGACCCTAAAACTACCTGACAAAGACAATTAAATACTAAGAATGACAGAATGAAAACATAAAAGAGCTCCAGTTCTTGATGACACACCTCAAGCAATGACTTAACCTGAACTTCAACCATCCTACTGCCAGATTTCTTTGAACATGAGAAAATAAATACTTTACGTAAGCCCTTTTTGGGTGTCTAGCTACTTGCAGCTACAAGCATCCTAAATGATACAACTACCTATCTCTAACAATTTTTAAAACTCCCTAAACCTCAGTTTTTCCAATAGAGGAAAAAATAATAGTATCTGCAATGAAGATAAATTGTGCTCAGCATATAGTAAAAACGATAAATTATTAGTATTAACATAAAATAAAATTAATGTAATGAAAACCTATATAAATACCCAATAACTATATGTTGAATGTAACTGCATTATTAATGGTTGAACTGTGTTCCCCTAAAAGATGTTAAAGCCCTAACCCCCAGTACCTGTGATAGTAACCTTGTATGGAAATAAGATCTTTGCAGACAATCAAGTTAGGATGTAGTCATTAGGGTGAGCCCTAATTCAATGTGACAATGTCCTTATAAAAAGAGGATATTTAGACACAGACAGAGACCCGAGCACAGGGAGAATGCCATGTGAACATGAAGGTAGTAATCAGAGTGACAGGTCTACTAGATAAGAAATGCCAAAAAGTGCCAACAAACCATTAGAAGCTAGGAGAGAGGCACGGAATAGATTCTCCCCCACAGCCCTCAGAAGGAACCAGTTCTGCCAACACCTTAATCTCAGACTTCCAGCCTCCCAGAGCTGTGAGACAATACATTTCTGCTGTTTAAGACGTTGTTTGTGGTGCTTTGCCATGGCTACCCTAGCAAGCTAATACATACATTTAATGTTTTTAAAAAAACCCTAAATTCCAAAGGAAAACATGCACACAAAAAAAGACAGAAATAGAGTGTTCATTTTTTGCACAGCCATACATTCATAAGCCAATGTTTATTTTCATGGATAACTAATGGTAGCACCTACAAAAAAAAATGATTCCGGAAATAAAGTCTTTAAACATGAATTTTAAGGTTAGAAACTGGAGATCTTTTCAAAGAAAAGAGGAATATTCACAGAGAAAAAAAAGAATAATTTTGAAGTTACATAATATATGTTAATAGAATGAGAAAACAGAAAATCTAAGGGAGAATTTTCAAATATAGAAATAAAGTAGAAGAATAAATGGGGTTAAGAAACAAGTGCACTTTCTTAACAAAATGATGAAATCACAAATGCTAAAGTAGATTAAGACGATAATGAGATGTAAGAAGAGAATCCATTTGGACATATCTTTTAAATTTTAATTCTTTAGAAAGAACTATAAATTGTTATATTTGCATATTTAATCATTACTTTTTAAGCCTTTCAGTTCTTTGAAATTTTTTACTAAAGAATTGTCACTAAAAAGATGTGGAAGAAGATGTTTTTTATTGAATTTGAATATATTATTCACTTAATTACAACCTTCACATAACAAAGGTTTCCTAATGTAGTCTCATCTAAATTAATAGATAGATACACAGTGAATCCAAATGTTTAATGAGCTACAAGGTTTATTAACATTCCCATTTTATTTATTTTTAGCTTTATCAAAGCTCATCTATTGCCCACAGGCTTGTGATGTACATATCACATAATAAAAAGGCAAATTAAATTTAAATTCTTAGTGGCAGAATTTCCTACAAGCAAATGAATACCAACATGTCTACGCTATTTCAGTACTGCCAGATTTTAAATGGAAGATTAAAGTTTTTATTTGCTTTTAATTAGTCTTATATTTATACAGAAAGAGAAAGAGTACAAACCAGTGCAAATGTTACCAACAAACCCATAATATGAAATAATTTACATAAAAATGGGTATAATTTCCACAGTTCTGGAGTAGGTCTGTTGCCAAATAAGTACATTCCTCATTTATTGACTGATATTGAAATTAATAGTGATTAATTTCTGTGAAAATGCAAATGTTCTTAAGAGAGTAACACTTTAAGCTACTCTCAGTGAAAACAGTTGAGATCCTAACCTACACACAAATTTTTATAGTTCGCAGGTAGCGGGCTGAGGAGGGAGGAAAGGAGAAAAGCATTCATGAGATGGGCTGGAAGCGCCCAAACTGACATTTTTCAGGCTCCTCAGATTATTTATATCTATTCAGGATTCTATTTTCTTCAAATGAACATCTTCTCATTTAAACCATGACATGGAAGTCAGAGACCTAAACACTGGATAGACTTGTGCAAATCGTGGTCTAATTTCAATTCGTTTGCAAGCATTTACTGAGTACCTGTTATGCACAAAATACTGAGCTAGCCTTTACAGAAAATACAAATATAAGAAAGATACAGCGGCCAAGTTCTCAGAAGCTTACGTCTGGCAGAGATATAAAACAAGTTCAAAATTCAGTAACTGTATAGGCGGTATAGCAAGATGGGTTAAAGTGTGTGCCTCCAAATTAGAATGGCAGGCTTGAAATGCGGCTCCAGCACACATATAATCTAACCTCTGTGTGCCTTGACCCTCAACTGCACAATGGAAATGGACTGTTATAAAGGTTAATTGAATTAATACATGTAAAACACCAAGAACAGTACAAGCAATAAGTATTATGTAAGGGTCATTTGAGAAAACTAAAAACAAAAAAGTGCTAATGGAGTTCAAAGGACACAAGGTGGCGTTTGATACAAAAACAATGACTTTTCTAAGATAGCATACAGTAGACAATATTAGTGACCCTCCCACCCCACCCATCCTGCACAAAAGGACTTCTCTACCTTTTCAGAGAGTACTGCCATTGTTCATCCTAACAGCTTCAATTCACATGTGGTTTGCACGGTAACGTATTCTTTCCCTTTTATTTGCTCTTCCTCCTGGTCATAATGGAAACAACTTGCACTAAAACTGTCATTTTATAACAAAAATATGTCAACGTCCCACACAAACTTTGCAAAAGATGTTGGGGTGGATTTTTAAGATGTGAGTACATGAGTATCCTTCCACATTCATTTATTTTTAATATATAGAGAAATAAACTCTCTTCTGCTAAAAGAATAGAGAACATGAGTTTAATCTGGTCAAATCAGTCTTGGTTTTTTAGGATGGCATAGTTTTTGGTGTAGTTAGGATTCAACCAAATAGTCTAAAACAAATCAAAACAATTTATCACACTTACACAAAGTAAAATGATAATTTGACACAAAGCCAAATGTTCGTACATTATATACAACTTAGAAATAAACCTTTTTAAATACTAAATATATAAGCTTTTAAATATTAACTTCTTATATTTCCTATTTCTGAGAGAAGTAAGGACAGCTGATTGAATTTTTAGTTGTGTGCCCAAATATGATATGTTGAAGTACTAACAATATACATCCCCCACCTCATCCCTGTGAATGTAACCTTATTTGGAAATAGGGTCTTTGCAGATGTAATTAAGTTAAGATGACTTATGTTAGACTAGTGTGGCTCCTGATCAAATAACTGGTATCCTTATAAGAGAAATATTCAACACAGAAATAGACGAGATTAAACACACAGGAATAAAGGCCATGTAGCAATGGAGGCAGAGATTGGAGTGATGCTGCTATCAGCCAAGGAATGCCAATGATTGCCAGCAAATACCAAAAGCTAGATGAAAGACAGAATTCTTCTCCCAGAGGCTTCAGAGGGACAACAGCCCTGTAGATATCTTGATCTGAGACTTCAAGTGTCCAGAACCGTGACAATAAATTTCTGTTGTTTTAAGTTAACTGATTTGGTATACTTTGTTATGGCAGCTCTAGGGAGCTAATACAGCAGGCCAATTCATTCACTCAGCAATACTTATTGAGTCTGCTATGTCCTGGGCGCTGTACCTAGTGCTGCTGGGATATGGTATGAGTAAGTGTAACAAAGGACCAGTTCTTGGAAGTTCATGTTTTTACAGAGAAGACAGACATTAAACAAACAAAATGTACTATCATTCATTTAATTGCAGTTGCAAACATCATAACCGAAGTACCTCTCTCAAGTCATTCTCTAGCACAGTAATTGGTTTTATTTTCTTTATAATCTTCACTATTGAAATTATCTTGTTTTATCTTATAATTGTTGTCAGTCTCCTCTCATTCCATTGCTAGCTTTTAGAAGAGTACATGACACTACAGATACCCAATAACTGCTGAATGAATGAATGGGGAAAAAAAGGTACAGGGTGACAAGAGAGCATTTATTAAACAAGTGTGAGCTTTTCTAAAAGATCAAAATGGGAAATTATGTTCGGGCAAAGTAATAAATAGGAGTTAACTGCTCACTGCTCACTGGGGACTAGTAAGTGTTAATTTGAAGACTAGACAGGGAAGAATGTTTTTAAGCAAAGAAAATAACACTATAAAAGCCCTGGGCAGGAAAGAAAGGCACATTTAAGAAATTCATAGGTGAAGTTGATGAGGGCCCAAAGAGTAAGGAGAGGCTACATCAAAGAAAGTTTGGTGAAGCAGGCAGGGGCCAGATCATACAGGAATTGAGGCAAGGTTAAACATTTTGACCCTATCGTAGTAGACAATGGGAAACCTTCCCTGAATTTTCCAAAGGTGAGTGAATGATCATATTTGCCTTGTAAAAATTTCTCTCTACCTCACGACTATGAATTAGAAGAAGGCAAGAGTAGACATAGAGAGATGAGCTAAGGACTATTCTAGCAGCCTGGATGAGAGATGAGAGAAGCTCAGAGAAGGGAACGAGCTATGACAAAATTGACAGATTCAAAGGTTATGAAAGTGGTTCAAAAATGTCCAGAAGATTGTAATTGTGATGGATTAGAGGTAGAAGAGTGAAGGATAGGGACAAGGCTTCTGGCTCATGCTGCTAGGTGATCTTTCTTTTTTTTTTAATAAAGAATTAGAAGAGAATGAGGTAGTAAGGGATGGGTAAAAGAGTTTAGTTTTGACCATGTTGAGTTTAGGTTTCAATGAGACGTCCACATGCTGATGTTGAGAAGTCAGGGTCATCGATGAGTCTGGATCTTGGCAGAGATGCCTGAGCCACAGACATTGATAATAGGAAACATAGACCTAGATACGGTAACTGAAGCCTTGGGCATTGATGAAAGTACTCAGGGAGAAGAGAAAAAGGTCTTGGACTATGTCTTGAGAAAGTAAAGTACTTGGATATATCCTTAATTTCTTTGCATCTAGAGGGTTTAAAAAAAAATTCTAACCTTAACCTCTCCATAACCTAATTGTTTTCTTTTTAAAATTAAACACATACTGAAAAAAAAAAAATCTCCTGAGTTTTATTTTTAATGTTGAGATCCCAAATTTCACTTAATGTAATTATAAAATTTATTCCTTTAGATATATATAGATAGATATAGATATAGATATAGATATAGATGGTAAACTTATAGAAATTAAATCACTTGGCATTTATTCTTCACATTTGTCAACTTCATGTAAGTTTTAGATAAATATTCCCAATACAAAAAAATCAACTTGCCTTCCAACATTCAAGCTTCCTGTATCTATATACAAACCCAAGAAAAGTCACTAGATTGAACTCTCATTTTGTTGTTGTTGTTGTTGTTTGATACAGAGTCTCACTCTGTCACCCAGACTGGAGTGCAGTGGTGTGACCTGGGCTCACTGCAACCTCTGCCTCCCAGGCTCAAGCAATTCTCCTGCCTCAGCCTCCTCGGTAGCTGGGATTACAGGTGCATGCCACTACCACCCAGCTAATTTTTGTATTTTTAGTAGAAATCGGATTTCACCATGTTGGCTAGGCTGGTCTTGAACTCCTGACCTCAAATGATCCACCTGCCTCGGCCTCCCAAAGTGCTAAGATTACAGACGTGAGCCACCATGCCCAGCCTGAACTCTCATTTCTTTCTCAAGTTAAAACTGTCCTCTCATTTTCTGATAGGTCTTTATATTATTGAGAACAAAGGCCTCAAGAAAATTGGTTTCATGGAACACCTTCCTGCAATATTAGAATACATATAAAAATCTCTATCAAAAGCTAAGATATAAAACTATATACCTTTATTTTCAATCTGAAGTGATTTTATACACTGGAATGTAAGTACAAGTACAATATTTACTGTAAAAAACACAGTAAGCATTTTGTTGATATAAAATTTAATGAGTCCATAACTATGCAAATGTTATTGGAAGTAAAGGACATATAGATTCTATCTGTCCTTGCCTATCTTCTAGAAGAGAGACAAGAAACAGCAATGACTTAATAACATGACCAATTCACAGAACTACCTTCAGGCCATACAAGTGTGAAAACACATGCAGGAGGCAACAACACATAAGAGTTTTATTTCTAGAAGCTGTGTTTTTAAATAGCCAATACAAGAGAATGTTTATGAAATCCAATTTCTACTTAATGCAGATAATTAAGTAGTTGGTAGGGGATGGGTAAAAGAGTTGCAACTTGCAACTTGCCCATAACTCTTTTCAGATAGCCAATTTTCAGATGTCTCTGTACTACTTACAAAACAAAAACTTATTTTAATCATCCAATCTTTGAAGTGTCTTACATCTTATTATAACATATACTTATTCTGTTCCTGTCCATCATTCTTAACTCAACAATTGGTCATAACATCAACACTTTCTCTCCTATATTCTCCTTAATATTTTCTCTCCTGTATTCTCCTACTTACAGAATTAACTTATCAGTGTTGATCACATAGAATTAGACACATTGGTACCATAAGGCTTTTCAGAGGACATTTGATCCCATTTTATTTTCATAGGTGAATAAACAAGTTCAAGTGCATTAAATAACTTCCCATAAAACACACACTAATATGGCAAAGTACATAATTTAGTTTTACTTTTCTTTAGTTCAAACCAGCATGCTACTACTTATAAGTAAAAATTTAACTTTTCACGTTTTGGAGGAAAATTGTCTATCATTATACACAACTTTTACCCCACCATAAGTAAGCTTCCCTTTATTAGACACAAATAAACTTCCCAATTATCTTTCAAAGGCTCTTGGCATCCCATGACATAGTAAAGCTCTTGTAAAGCAACATCACTGCACTTCAGTTCAGAGTTTTCCATCTCTCTGTCTCCATATGAAGATATTTAGTCACATTTAGAATATTCCTTTACCCCATGGTAAAGTAAGAGCTTTATTTCTCTGATAAGTTTATCTTTATTCATCCTTAATTCATAATATCAAATATATTAAGGACAAATCCCAAATCTGTAATGCCTTATCACAAAATAGGGATTTGGCTCCCACTGTTGCAGAAATCTCACAGAATAAAAGGATTCGTAAATGCTCAAATTTCTAAAAGTAGATTATAAATATATTTTTCATCTCCTTTTGAAGTTTAGCGTATTTGCTTCTTGTTTCTCAAAGTGACCTCTGGAAATACTGCAGTCTTCAAGTAGTAAACAAGGAAAGACATTCCTGCTTTAATGAAGTAATTTTAAAAATGAGTTTTGAGGAAGGATGCAAGATGGCCAAATAGGAACAGCACCGGAGTGCAGTTCCCAGTGAACACAGTGCAGAGGGTGAGCGCTCACCACATTCCCAAACAAGTTTTCACTGTCCACAGACAGGAGATTCCCGGGCTGAAAAGCTCCAGGAGTTTTCAAGCGCAGTGGTTTCAGCCGGTGACAGGCCGGTGCACAGAAATTCACACAATCTGGGCAGCTGTTTCAACTGGCACCTGGAACGCCTGGGAGACAGAGCCACCCATTCAACTGAAAGGGAGGGGGCTGAGACAGGGAGCCAGGCAATCTGGCTTAGCGGGAACCACCCCCACAAAACAAGCAATCTCAAACGCTCTGGATTGAGAGTTTCACAGCAAGCGCAGCTGGACCCAGGACTGTCAAGCTCAGTGGGGTATGGGCATCCCCCACTACCGAGGCAGTCCGCCACTACCGAGGCAGTTCACACAGTTCACACAGCAGCTGGGCAGAGCCTGCGGCAGCTCAACAATGCCTCTGCTGGCAGACTGTGACTAGACTACTCTGTGTGGGACAGGGCATCCATGAAAAAAGGCAGCAGCACAACAGGAACTTATAAATAGAGCTGACCTTCCTAGGACAGAGCACCTGAGAAAAGAGGCAGTTATGAGTTCAGCTGCAGCAGACTTAAAAATACCTGCCCAGCAGCTCTGCATGGAACAATGGAGCTCCCAGCACAGCACTTGAGCTCCTATAAGGGACAGACTGTCTCCTCAAGCAATTCCTCCACCCTTGTATACCCAAAGAGACACCTCATTAAGGAGAGCTCAGGCCGACATCTGGTGGGTACCCTTCTGGGACAAGGATAGCAGAGGAAGAAACCAGCGGCAACCTTTGCTGTTCTACAGCTCCGGTGGGCAATCCCCCAGCAATCGGGGTCTGGAGTGGACCTCCAGCAGTCCTGCAGCAGAGGGGCCTGATTGTTAGAAGGAAAACTAAGAAGCCGAAAGAAATAGCTTCAACATCAACCAAAAGGATGTCCACTCAGAGACCCCATCTGAAAGTCACCAACTACAAAGACCACAGGTAGATAAAGCCACTAAGATGGGAAGAAACCAGCGCAAAAAGGAGGAAAACACCAAAAACCAGAATGCCTCTCCTCCTCCAAGGGATCACAACTCCTCACCAGCTAGGGATCAAAGATGGATGGAGAATGAATCTGATGAATTGACAGAAACAGGCTTCAGAAGGCAGGTAATAACAAACTTATCAGAGCTAAAAGAACATGTGCTAACCCAATGCAAAGAAACTAAGAACCTGAAAAATAGGTTAGATGAGAAGCTAACTAGAATAAACAGCTTAGAGAAGAATATTAATGACGTAATGGAGCTGAAAAACACAACAAGAGAACTTTACGAAGTATACACAAGTTTCAATAGCTGAATCGACCAAGCAGAAGGAAGGATATCAGAGATTGAAGATCAACTCAATGAAATAAAATGAGAAGGCAAGATTAGAGAAAAAAGAGTGAAAAGAAATGAACAAAGCCTCCAAGAAATATGAGATTATGTGAAAAGACCTAATCTACATTTGATAGGTGTACCTGAATGTGACGGAGAGAATAAATCCAAGCTGGAAAACACTCTTCAGGATATTATCCAGGAGAACTTCCCCAACCTACAAGGCAGGCCACCATTCAAGTCCAGGAAATACAGAGAACACTACAAAGATATTCCTCAAGAAGAGCAACTCCAAGGCACATAATGATCAGATTCACCAGGGTTGAAATGAAGGAAAAAATGCTAAGGGCAGCCAGAGAGAAAGGTCAGGTTACTCACAAAGGGAAGCCCATCAAACTCACAGTGGATCTCTCAGCAGAAACCCTACAAGCCAGGAGAGTGGGGGCCAATATCCAACAACCTTAGAGAAAAGAACATTCAATCTAGGATTTCATATCCAGACAAACTAAGCTTCATAAGTGAAGGAGAAAGAAAAATCCTTTATGGACAAGCAATTGCTGAGAGATTTTTGTCATGATCAGGCCAGCTTTACAAGAGCTCCTGAAAGAAGCACTAAACATAGAAAGGAACAACCAGTGCCTGCCACTCCAAACACATACCAAATGGTAAAGACCATAGACACAATGAAGAAAATGTGTCAACTAATGGGCAAAACATCCAGCACACAGCTAGCATCAAAATGGCAGGATCAAATTCACACATAACAATATTAACCTTAAATGTAAATGGCTAAATGCCCCATTCAAAAGACACAGACTGGCAAATTGGACAAAAAGTCAAAACTCATTGGTGTTCTGTATTCAGGAAATGCATCTCAGGTGCAAGGACACACATAGGCTAAAAATAAAGGGATGGAGGAAGATTTATCAAGCAAATGGAAAGCAAAAAGAAGGAGGAGTTGCAATCCTAGTCTCTGATAAAACGGACTTTAAACCAACAAAGATCAAAAGAGACAAAGAAGGGCATTACATAATGGTAAAAGGATCAATGCATCAAGAAGAACTAAAGATCCTAAATATATATACATCCAATACAGGAGCACCTAGGTACATGAAGCAAGTTCTTAATGACCTACAAAAAGACGTAGACTCCCACACAATAATAGTGGGAGACTTTAACACTCCGCTGTCAATATTAGATCAAAGAGACAGAAAATTAACAAGGATATCCAGGACTTGAACTCAGATCTGGACCAAGCAGACCTAATAGACATCTACAGAAATCTCCACCCCAAATCCACAGAATATACATTCTTCTCAGCATCACATGGCACCTACTTGAAAACTGATCACATAACTGGAAGTAAATCACTCAGCAAATGCAAAAGAACGGAAATCATAACAGTCTCTCAGACCACAGTGCAATCAAATTAGAGCTCAGAATTAAGAAACTAACTCAGAACTGCACAACTTCATGGAAATTGAACAACTGGCTCCTGAATGTCGACTGGATAAACAATGAAGGCAGAAATAAAGATGTTCTTTGAAACCAACGAGAACGAAGACATAACATACCAGAATCTCTGGGACACATTTAAAGCAGTGTCTAGAGGGAAATTTATAGCAATACATGCCCACCAGAGAAGCAAGGAAAGATCTAAAATAGATACCCTATTGTCAAAATTGAAAGAGCCAGAGGAGCCATATCAAAGGAGCAGAAGACAAGAAATAATAAAGGTCAGAGCAGAACTGAAGGCGATAGAGACACAAAAACCCTTCAAAAAATCAATAAATCCAGGAGTTGGTTTTTTGAAAACATCAACAAAATAGACAGACCATTAGCCAGATTAATAAAAAAGAAAAGGGAGAAGAATCAAATAGAAGCAATAAGAAATGATAAAGGGGCTATCACCACTGACTCCACAGAAATACAAACTACAATCAGAGATTACTACAAACAACTCTATGCACATAAACCAGTAAATCTGGAAGAAATGGATAAATTCCTGGACACTTGCACCTTCTCAAGCTTAAACCAGGAAGAAGTTGAAACCTTGAACTGACCAATAACAAGGGCTGAAGTTGAGGCAGCAATTAATAGCCTACCAACCAAAAAAAGTCCAGGTCCAGATGGGTTCACAGCTGAATTCTAACAGATGTACAAAGAGGAATTGGTACCATTCCTTCTGAAACCAGATGTACAAAGAGGAATTGGTACCATTCCTTCTGAAACTATTCCAAACAATACAAAAAGAGGGAATCCTTCCCAAATCATTTTATGAGACCAACATCATCCTGATACCAAAACCCAGCAGAGACTCAACAAAAAGAGAAAACTTCAGGCCAATATCCATGATGAACATAGATGCAAAAATCTTCAATAAAATACTGGCAAACCAATTGCGACAGCACATCAAAAAGTTTATCCATCATAAACAAGTAGGCTTCATTCTGCGGATGCAAGGCTGGTTCAACGTACACAAGTCTATAAACGTAATCCAATGCATAAACAGAACCAAAGACAAAAACCACATGATTATCTCCATAGATGCAGAGAAGGCCTTTGACAAAATTCAACGGCCCTTTATGCTAAAAACTCTCAATAAACTAGGTATGAAGGATCATATTTCAAAATAATTAAAGCTATTTACAACAAACCTACAGCCAGTATTATACTGAATGGGCAAAAACTGGAAGCATTCCCTTTGAAAACCAGCAATACACAAGAATGCCCTCTCTCACCACTCCTACTAAATATAGTATTGGAAGTTCTAGCCAGAGCAATTAGGCAAGAAAAAAAAGCGTATTCAATTAGGAAAAGAGGAAGTCAAATTGTCTCTATTTACAGACAACATGATTTAGAAGACCCTATCATCTCAGTCCAAAATCTCCTTAAACTGATAAGCAACTTCAGCAAAGTCTCAGATACAAAATCGATATGCAAAAATCACAAGCATTTCTATACACCAATAACAGACTAACAGAGAGCCAAATCATGAGCAAACTCCCATTCACAACCATTACAAAGAGAATAAAATACCTAGGAATGTAACTAACAAAGGATGTGCAAGTACCTCTTCAAGAAGAACTACAAACCACTGCTCAAGGAAATAAGAGAGGACAAAAACAAATGGAAAAACACTCTATGCTCATGGTTAGGAAGAATCAATATTGTGAAAATGGCCATACTGCCCAAAGTAATTTATAGATTCAATGCTATCCCCATCAAGCTCCCAATGACCTTCACAGAACTGGAAAAAAAACCTTAAACTTCATATGGGACCAAAAGAGAGCCCACATAGCCAAGACAATCCTAAGTCAAAAGAACAAAGCCAGAGGCATCACGCTACCTGATTTCAAACTATATTACAAAGCTACGGTAATCAAAACAGCATGCTACTGGTACCAAAACAGAGATATAGACCCATGGAACAGAACAGAGGCCTCAGAGGCCACACATCTACAACCATCTGATTTTTGACAAACCTGACAAAACAAGCAATAGGGAAAGGATTCCCTGTTTAATAAATGATGTTAGGAAAACTGGCTAGCAATGTGCAGAAAGCAGAAACTGGACCACTTCCTGTCACGTTACACTAAAATTAACTCCAGATGGATTAAAGATTTAAACATAAAACCTAACACCATAAAAACACTAGAAGAAAATGTAGGCAAAACCATCCAGGACATATGCATAGGCAAGGACTTCATGACTAAAACACCAAAAGCAATGGCAACAAAATCCAAGATAGACAAATGGGATCTAATTAAAATTCAGAGCTTCTGTATAGCAAAAGAAACCATCATTAGAGGAAACCAGCAACCAACAAAATGGGAAAAAATTTTTGCAGGCTACCCATCTGACAAAGGGCTAATATCCAGAATCTACAAAGAACTAAAACAGATTTACAAGAAAAAAAACAAACGAATGTATCCAAAAGTGGGCAAAGGATATGAACAGACACTTTTCAAAAGAAGACATATGCGAGGCCAACAAACATATGAAAAAATGCTCATTACCACTGATTATTACAGAAATTCAAATCAAAACCACATTGAGATACTATCTTATACCAGTTAGAATGGCGATGATTAAAAAATCTGGAGACAACAGATGCTGGAGAGGATGTGGAGAAATAGGAACACTTTTACACTGTTGGTGGGAGTGTAAACTAGCTTAATCATTATGGAAGACAGTGTGGCAATTCCTCAAGAATCTAGAAATAGAAATTCCCTTTAACCCAGCAATCCCATTTACTGGGTATATACCCAAAGAATTATAAATCATTCTATTATAAAGACACATGCACACGTATGTTCATAGCGGCACTGTTTACAATAGCAAAGACCTGGAACCAACCCAAATGCCCATCGACCATAGACTGGACAGGGAAAATGTGGCACATATACACCATGGAATACTATGCAGCCATAAAAAACAATGAGTTTGTGTCCTTTGTAGGGACATGGATGATTCTGGAAACCATCATTCTCAGCAAACCTACACAAGAACAGAAAATCAAACACTGCATGTTCTCACTCATAGGTGGGTGTTGAACAATGAGAGCACATGGACACAGGAAGGGGAACACCTCACACTGGGGTCTATTGTGGGGGGACCAAGGGAGGGACAGTGGGTGGGGTGGGGAGGTGGGGAGATTGGGGAGGGATAACACGGGGAAAAATGCCAGATGTAGGTGATGGGGGGATGAAGACAGCAAACTACATTGCCACGTGTGTACCTATGCAACAATCCTGCATGATCTGCATGTGAAACCCAGAACCTAAGGTACAATTAAAAAAAAAGCTTCAAAAAAATGAGTTTCAAAGGCAAACTATTAGAATGTCACTATGGACACAGGGAGAGAAAGGAATTTCTTAGTTAAGTATGCCTCAACATCCACAATCTCAGGTTGCACATTTATATATAGCAGAAGGATTGAAAATATATTTAAGATTTTCTCATGTTCTCATTGCAAATTGAATAAAATCCAAACTGACTAAATCCTAGAAGACACACTGACACCACCTAACACTGACCAACTCCATCCCAGCATAGACTACTTTCTCACTCCTGCCTATTGGTCACTGTGTCTTTTGAAAATTACATAAGTTGTTATAAGAAATAATACAGATAGTACCTATATGTCCTTCACTCCCAATGACAATGTTTTCATAACTATGGATACATTAAATTTTATGTCAACAAAATGCTTAGTGCATATTTTACAGCAAATGTTGCACTTATACTTACTTTCCAGTGTATAAAACCACTTTAGATTGAAAATAGAGGTACATAGTTTTATATCTTAGCTTTTTATAGGGATTTTTATATGAATTCAAATATTGTAGGAAGATATTCTCTGAAACCAATTTTCTTTAACTCAATAGCAACTAAACTTTTCAATTGTGCACTATGATTAATAAAGAAAACAAAATGCATATATGTGCTAGAGTGTTAATAGGTAAATTACAAACATAGAAAACTGAAAAGATAAATTAATATATTTAGAAAATATTATTTGTTTATTGTAAATATTATTTGAATTTCACTAAAAACATTATCTTACGCTTTTTAATATGCTTACTTTTATTTGAAATTCTTATTTTGTTCCTTTGACATAAACCAGTTCCAAAATGAAAACAAGAAAAAAAAAGAAAGGAAAATTACCAGCCACATCCAACTGCAACAGCTTTGCTTTAGATTTTCCTAATGCCTGGAATATTCTTATCCTTGATCTTCGCACACAGTGGCCTTCCCTGACCATCCTGTCTATACACACCCACCTCAGGTCTCTCCCATTAGCCTGCAGGGCATTTGTAACTATCCAAAATTATCGCTATTTTACAAGTTTGTGGCCCAAATTTTCCCACTAGATTCTAAAATACATGAAGGAAAACACCTTAATCCAATTTACTGCTAAGTCGCCAGGCACATACATCAACGCCCAGCACATAGTTGATGTTCAATTAATAAGCATTAAATAAATATAAAGTTGACTTGGTCAAATGCTTCATTTGCATTTTATTTACTATTATTGTCTCTTTGCTAGGCACTAGCTAACAACAAAATTTTTAAATAGAATTATTACCTAAGATCAGGAGAAAATTCAAATCCTAAAACTACAAAACTTTAGTGTTGATCTTGAGTTTAGAAATCATCTAGTGCAGCTTCTTTGTCTCACAGGGGAACAAACTAAGGGACAGAGATAACAGTGACTTGCCCAAGGTAAGGCAAGCTTTTTATTATTTCTAGGAAAGAGGCTGCAGAGTCAGATCCTGAATGGCATATTTAAAGCAGCAGCATAAGAAGTTTGGTTCTCACCAATGAAGTTAACTTTACTATTAGAAATATAAGAATGATTATTATGATTACTATTAACACTACTCTGATTAGAACACTGTGTGGATGTGACTTAACCATTTGCTTATTATCTGTGTGAATAACTATGTAGAAAACACAAGCCAAGTCCTTTAAACACCAAACACTTAGATCAATACTGTCACCAAATAATGTAAGTTCCATTGACTCGATCAATTGACAGATTATCACTTGCTCAAACAGGCTGACAGTAAAAAGCAAGGACTGCAGTCCAAAATGATTTAATCATCAGTACCGTAAAAGACAAACACACTGAGACAGCCACATTGAATTGATTATTTAATTTTGTGTGTACGTTAGGCTTGCAGTACTCACACAGTGCCTGTAACAGAGGGATCAATAAATACTGAATTAAATTGCTACTAAGTAACTGTCAAATGGCAGTTGGACAGATAGATAAATGACAGACTGAAGGAAAGAATCATTCAGTTAATCGATTTGAATCACAAAACCTTTGATCATTAGATGTGTCTTGCTCTACTTTTTCTGTCTAACTGCTTTGTGCAATTCTATGTACAGCCCCACTGATCCTTCTGGCATCATTTGGTCAAAGAACCCTTAGAGTCGAGGTTAATTTAGGATTGGAATAAGCCTTAAGAATTTGATTTCTCTATGAAGACTTTGCTTTGCCCAACCTCATCTTCTTGGGATGACTACCTACCCACTTTTTAAAGATATTCACAACTGTGCTTCCTTTAATGACTTGTAGGTACTTAGCAACAGAACGTGTGGGAAATCTTCCCTAATAAATGACACAAAAAGCACTTCAGTAGCAATTTTAGTTTATCAAGTACTTTTAAAACTCATTCCTTTAAGAAGATCACAGCATTTTGGAACAGAAACATGGCATCTTTTGACTAATAAATTTGGTGGGTTTTAAGTACTTTCAAAATTTATACAGAGCTCACTCAGTAGATTCTAGGTGGTTTGTACTTTATACATTGAAAAAGTGAGATGTGGGAAAATGAGGGGGTAAAGAGGAGGAAATAACAGTTTCCCTTTCACCCTAGTAGCCCTTTTTAGCATTTTGCTGAGGAAATCCCTGGCTTGCAGCCAGTAACATAACTTGACAAGTCCCCTTTGCAAAAGTCTTTATTGTGCCTTACAGAAAGAGCACAATTAGAAAGCCTAAGCTACTCCTTACACATTACAAACAGAATATTTCATAATAAAATTGCTAGCCTTCACTAAAAGCTACCTGACATGGCAGTTACAAATACAATATACGTTAGTGGTTTAAAGTGCAAGTTCTGGAGTCACAAGAACTTGCCTTTAGATCCCAAGCCCCACTCACCAGCTGTTCGATCCTTCATAAATTATTAAATTTCTCTGAGCACCAATATCCTCATCTGTGAACCCAGAATAATGCTACCTGCTCTATACAACTATTGTACGAATTAAATAAAGGCATGATGTGTCTAACACATAATAGGCTTTCAAAAAACATAATAGTAGTGGTAATAATTATATACATGGCTTAACAACTAAAAGCACAAACATATCTGCTAGTGTGCATTCAGAGCTTTATTTTTATTTTTTTTTTTTTGAGACGGAGTTTCGCTCTTGTTACCCAGGCTGGAGTGCAATGGCGCGATCTCGGCTCACTGCAACCTCCGCCTCCTGGGTTCAGGCAATTCTCCTGCCTCAGCCTCCTGAGCAGCTGGGATTACAGGCACGCGCCACCATGCCCAGCTAATTTTTTGTATTTTTAGTAAAGACAGGGTTTCACCATGTTGACCAGGATGGTCTCAATCTCTTGACCTCGTGATCCACCCGCCTCGGTCTCCCTAAGTGCTGGGATTACAGGCGTGAGCCACCGCGCCCGGCCGCATTCAGAGCTTTTAAACTTAACTATGGCTCTTCCATCCACTCACCACTATTAGATCAAAATAAAAAGATATAGTTAAAAATGAACTGCAACCTGTCTTCTCTTGCAAGAGTTTTCTAATTAGCACTCTAACTAATTCACTCCTTACAAATGTGCAATTCATAAACACAAACTGTTGTCTCAGACACTGATAAGTGATTTTGTGAATGTAAATGCATTACAAATTCATTTTAATTAGATATAATTAAGAATTGCACACACTAATTTATTTGTTTTCTCTTGATGCTTGGGCTTTTTATTTAATAAATTTCTGATTATAACAAGAAGACTGTGTTAGGGCATTACTTAAAATCTTTAGTATTTGGGGTCAATATGTATTTTTTATTAACTTTACCCAGTATGATCAAAGCGAATCTCAAAAATAATTCACTGCCAAAATATTTTAAATACAAGTCTTCCAAACTTCTTTCAAGCAATGTTTGTTTTTTGAAAGGAATAATAAAATCTTGTTTTCCTAGCAGATCCAATTAAAACTGTCCTTTGCACATAAAAGGGCTAAAAATCATTACTATAAACTGATTCAAATGCAAATTTATCTGGAAACTTTAGGAAGTCTTAACTTCAAAAGGATACAATTAAAAATATATTTAGAACAAAACTGAGGATGCAAATTAAACACAAAATACATAGTGAAAAAAAAAATCAGGCTGGGCGCGGTGGCTCACGCCTATAATCCCAGCACTTTGGGAGGCCGAGGCGGGTGGATCACGAGGTCAAGAGATTGAGACCATCCTGGTCAACAAGATGAAACCCCGTCTCTACTAAAAAATACAAAAATTAGCTGGGCATGGTGGCGCACGCCTGTAGTCCCAGCTACTCGGGAGGCTGAGGCAGGAGAATTGCTTGAACCCAGGAGGCGGAGGTTGCGGTGAGCCGAGATCGCGCCACTGCACTCCAGCCCGGGTAACAAGAGCGAAACTCCGTCCCAAAAAAAAATCAGTCCCATATCTAATGTTTTTCTATATAAGACTAAACAAATTATATTTTTTAAAACAGAATTTAGCAGAAGACCCGCCTGTCAGATCAGACAGACACAGGTAATGCTGGTATTGCTGAGCTATCATAAAGAAATGGACTGAGCCCTATGCAAGAGCTTTAAAAATTATTACAAAAGACATAGAAATATCCAGTGAATTAAGCAGCTCACTGATTTTGAACACCCAAACTACAAGTAATACTAAAAAAATTAAAATTCTATCCATAAGCTTTAAAAAATAATTTCTAATTCATACTATGTAAACATAGGGTAGACTATGTTTATTTAAAAGAAAAATTGCGCAAAAATCCTGTATCTCATTTCTGGTTACAATTTGTTGTGTACTAATTCCTGTTATTTACTATTCTATGGCTATTACCATGGACTTCTCTAAAATATGTAGTAAATCAAGCCTATTATGAAGTGATGGCCTTACATTCTTTCTTACATATCACTTTATACGTAAAGACAAGGGGAGGATACTTTTAAAAATAAAATCCTGAGCTGCTAGATTCCAAATAATTGGAAGAACTACAGCGCCATCTTGTGGAATAAAGTAACTAATTAGTAAAATGCTTTGATTCTGTTAGAAAAAAATTTGAATTTTTGGCCATCAACTCCACTTTCTTTTAATGATCTATTATTCTAAAACGTTTCAGTCTGAAACATCTGTCAAAGAGCAAAAACCATTATGCTAGAACACTAACATACATAATACAGAAACCAGGTGATTATGGCCAACTATGTCACAAAGAAAAATAAAAGGTTAATATATGTTGCCCTGGAACCAAAGAAAGAATCTGGAAGTTTTTGCTTTTTATCCTTTTTTAAAAATTGAAAGGCAATAAGCAAACCGTTAACATGGCTGAGGTGCAGATTCTGAATATTACAGAAGCATATCTTTTAATATTCATAATCTGAAAGAAGGAAGTAAATCAAGGAGGTTTGAGAGGAAATAAGATTGGGAAGTTGGAATTAGAATAGCACATTTTTGTTTCTTTCTTCTTCTTAGTTCAATTAACAAAATTTATTGAGAGGCTACAATGTGCCAAGCACTTGTTAGGCCCTAGGAGTGAAAAAATGAATATATATAGTCCCTTCCTTAAGACACATAGAAACTAGTAAAGTATATACATTGTTTCAAGGCAGAGGAAATGCACAGGAAGGCCATGGGGGCCTGATACAGTTTGGATATTTGTTTTCTCCAAACTTCACGTTAAAATTTGATCCCAATGTTGAAGGTAGGGCCTATTGGGAGATGGTTGGATCATGGGGGCAGATCCCTCAAGAATAGATTAATATCCTCCCTCCAGAATGAGTGAATTCTTACTCTGTTAGTTCCTGCAAGAGCTTTTTTTTTTTTTTTTTTTTTTTTTTTTTGAGACGGAGTTTCGCTCTTGTTACCCAGGCTGGAGTGCAATGGCGCGATCTCGGCTCACCGCAACCTCCGCCTCCTGAGTTCAGGCAATTCTCCTGCCTCAGCCTCCTGAGTAGCTGGGATTACAGGCACGCGCCACCACACCCAGCTAATTTTTTTGTATTTTTAGTAGAGACGGGGTTTCACCATGTTGACCAGGATGGTCTCGAACTCTTGACCTCGTGATCCACCCGTCTCGGCCTCCCAAAGTGCTGGGATTACAGGCATGAGCCACCACGCCCGGCCCTGCAAGAGCTTTTTGTTTAAAAGAGCCTGGCACCACCTCCACCCCTTGCTTTCTCTCTCGCCACGTGACCTCTGCACACACGGGCTCCCCGTTATTTTTCACCATGAATGTAAGCATCCTAAGGCTCTCGACAGATGCCCAGTCTTGAATAAGATATCACAATAGTGAGCTAAATAAACCTTTTCTTCTTTATAAATTATTCAACTTCACGTATTCCTTTATAGCAACACAAAACGGATGAAAATAAGATACCTACATCAGTCTGGGAATTCATGGCGGAACGCTGAACAAAATCTTGACAGGTAAGAGAAAGAGGAGAATATTTTTCACTCATTTTCACAAATCATTGAGTCAAAACCAAATAGTGAAACGCTGGTTCCCCCTCCCCCTCCCCCCCCCCTCCCCTTCCTTTTCTCCTTTTTTATTTTAGGTCAGGATTTCATGAGCAGATTTGTTATATAGGTAAATTGCCTGTCACAGGGGTTTGGTGTACGGATTATTTCATAACCCAGGTAATAAGCATAGTACATGATAGGTAGTATTTCACTCCTCTCTCTCCTCCCACTCTCCACCCTCAAGTAGGCCCTACTGTCTATTGTTCCCTTCTTTGTTTCCGTGTGTATTCAATGTTTAGTCCCTGCTTATCAGTAAGAACATATGATATTTAATTTTCTGCTCCTACATTAGTTGACTTAGGATTATGGCCTCTAGCTGCATCCATGTTGCTGCAAAGGACATTATCTCATTATTTTTTATGGCTGAGTAGTATTCTATAGTGTATGTGTACCACATTTTCTTTATCCAGTCTACCATTGATGGGCATTTAGACATTTAGGTTGATTCCATGACTTTGCTATTGTAAAGAGTGCCCAACATATTTTTCAAAGTACTCTCCAGACAACTATGCATCCATACAAACTAAAAAAAGCACAGAGTACAGAATGACCCTTTGGTAAAATTAAACATCCTCTTCTTCTGTGCTCCTATGTTTTGTTCATAACCTAATATAAAACTCCTTATGAATAAACATTAATAATTATTTACCTGTTTGCTTCTCCTACAAGATCATGAGCTCTTTAAAAATCAAAACTATCTTATTCATCCTTCTATACTTAACCCCAACCATGTGCAAATTCAGCACACATTTGTTGAATTGAATCAATTATATTTTACAGTAGTGTTTAGCCAAAATAATAAGTTCATTAATAAAAATCATAGAGGTATCAGACCAGCACTAAACGACAGTGTCACTGATTCATTTCTAAGGTTGTCATTTACCAAACTCTTGTTTTGGGGTTTTTCAGTCCTGGATCTATTTTTATAAAATCTGATCAAACAAGAACAACAGATAAAAATTATCTCTATCTTATCTATGTTTTTTATTTGTGGGGGGAACTTGGTGTGATTTTTTTTTTCCTAAAACAATTATCTTTCTTTAAATAAAAATCTAAAGAGGTAATTTGCTAACATGGTAGAGAACAAAAAAGAATAAAGGGAGAAAATGTAAAATTTCCCACAAAGATGACTTAAATCCCAGTGTGGTGCATTTGCTCTCAATTCCCTCCTCTGCTTCTGACCTCCCTCTACTATTTTGTTTGTTTGTTTGTTTGCTTGCTGGGACGGGGCCTCACTCTCTTAACCAGGCTGGAGTGCAGTGGCCCAATCT
This sequence comes from Aotus nancymaae, assembly GCF_030222135.1. Classification (NCBI taxonomy): domain Eukaryota; kingdom Metazoa; phylum Chordata; class Mammalia; order Primates; family Aotidae; genus Aotus; species Aotus nancymaae. The sequence goes on along the minus strand of NW_026988507.1, from coordinate 5,185,742 downwards.
CAGCTCGCTGTAAGCTCCGCCTCCCGGGTTCAAGTGATTCTCCTGCCTCAGCCTCTCGAGTAGCTGGGATTACAGCCAGGCACCACCACACCTGGCTAATTTTTGTATTTTTAGTAGAGATGGAGTTTCACCATGTTGACCAGGCTGTTCTCAAACTCCTGACCTCAAGTGAGCCACCGGCCTTGACCTCCCAAAGTGTTGGAATTACAGGCATGAGCCACGGTGCTAGGCCGTCTCTCAACTGTTAGCTTCCACTCACACCCCTCCCTTGACTTTATTTTTTACCTAAAACATTAACACCTGATTGTGGAAGAGTTAGTAGCAGACACAGATGGAGAATTTGTTATGAATCATTAACAAAGAACCATATGAAATTCAACTTCTGTTATGACTTTTACTCTTTTTGAACATCTTTAGGCACTTACCTCAAAATATTATCAAAGTGTTTGGCATCAAAAAGAAACAAAACTACTTACCAGCTTTTAAACCACAAATGGTTGTAAAGCTCTCTAAGGAAACCACTGCTAAATAAAAAGTTCAAAATGTCCTATATTTGCTGTGTGCTTAAATGCTGAAAAAGGAAATGTATGCCAGGAAAAAAACTATTTCATATGATTGTGCCATATGTATACAGATCAAGAATCTACTTCACAGCAACTCTATTTTTAGGTGAGGACCAACAGTTTTATAAACTGGTTTAGAAAGAAGAAATCCTTCAGCAGTCACTAGATAAGAGGAAAAAGCTTGATGTGAAATAATTCTTTTAGTTCTCTATAGGGTCATGATTGAAGTATCACATACGAAATGCAATGCTGAAATGGGGGAATTCGTTATAACATACTGCAAATCTCTGTAATTTAAAATGCCATTCAGACTTGCACTCATGGAATACTAAGTACTTCTTATAAGGCTTGTATTGCAATCTATTTCTTAGCTCCTACTTTTGATTAAAGAAGATAGTTACACAAAAGGTCCAGTAGTATCTGACAATGGTTTCCCTTTTCTTTTTCTTTGGAGGTAAAAGAACTGTGAGCATGTTTCTAATTTCCACAGAAAAATTATTAAACCTCTCTGAATCTCGGTTTCTTCCTGTGAAGGATGATAACACCAGTTCATCGAGTCATTGTAAGGGATAAAAATTATAGCCGACGTAAATAGGTAATTGTAAGTAGTTGCTCAAAAGAAAGTAGCTCTCATTATTCGCACTATATATATATATAGAGAGAGAGAGAGAGTGGTTTGGTATAAACTGCACATCCAAACTCCTAACCTCTACAATATCCACCAAAGCTCAAATCTAAATAGAAGAAGTATGCTCAAATCTTGGTGTTATACAGAAAAACTTCTAAGGTAGTTAAGCAACTTTATTATGATATTTTTAAATCATGAGTTTTCTCAAAGTGTAAGCTTTGAAATTTTAATAATAAAAAATAATTATCCATCTATATTCTAGTTAGTTCTTCATCAAAAATGGGTTTTGAAGAAGAAAATCTAATTGTACCAATACCAAAATCCTAGTAATGACTGGCTGAAAAATCTGAAATCTTATTGAAAAAGACAAAAATAAGTTCTTTAGCAGGTCTGAGGTAGTTAAGTTGAAAATGCCAAGGAAAATTGTATTTTTGTGGTTGTTATTTTATTACCCTTTCCAGCAATTTTCCACTTGAATACCTTTTAAATGTGTAATTTAGCCACTTTATTCTTTACTGTGTTTCAATCTGGGAAGGAAATAACTTACTAGAAGACCTGGAACCACCAAGAATTCTGATTGTAGTTCTTGTATTGATTTAGCTCTTGATTTTCCATAATTAAATGAGGATAATAACCTGACCAACTTCAGAACCTCGTTGTCATGACCTCTTCTACTTTTTCTTTGAGTCTCCCCCTCCCCTTTCCACCACTGCCAGTCTCCAAAATACTATGAAATTGAATTTATCCTAAGTAAATTACTTCCATGAAATGATCTGATATAAAGTAGAATTTGGCATAAAAATGATCATAAATGCTTTCTCCCTTCCCACAAATAATGCTTTTTCCCTTCTTCTCAACAGTTCTAATTGACTCTTATGAAACCTATGAAATTAATTTCTTCTGACTTTAGTAAGTCCAATCATTTCAGCAAACCCAAGAGAGCCAAGGACTGAACTCTGGAACATTATATTATTTAAAAGTCAATATGTAAAGGTTCAAAGGTGAATCCAATCAAAATGGAAGCCTGATTAGATTTGTCATGAGGATATGAGCTGAGACCATGGAGATATTAAAGTTGGCTGTAAAGGGTGGTCAATAAATTGGTAGCTATAGGGGATATAAAACCAAAGGAGGGTTCTGTTCTCCCTTGATTAATATTACAGTATGTTACAGCAGAGAGAAGAGAGAGATAATGATTATGCAAGACAGAACAGAGATAATTATGTCAGCAAATTCTTGAGAAGGTGAAGAGAGATGGAATCTACTGTACAAGTAAAGGGATTGTTTTAAAATGGGGGCAGAGATACTTCTACTGTAATAGATTCAGATGTGAGAGGCTAGACGGGGAAAAAATTATCTTCTGATTGCTTCTGTTTGCTCAGCAAGATAGTGAAGAATAGAGAGTGAAGAGCAAGGAACACCAGTTGGAAATTTGAGAAGAAAAAGGTGTGACATAGTAACCTCAGAGAGGGAAAAATAATTCCATGAGAAAATCTTAACTGTGGTTGACAATTGCAGAGAGGCACTAAAGGCCCTCTTGAGACACGGTCATGAAAATTAAGAGAGATCAATCAGCTAAGTTGGATGTTTCTCTCCAACCATGAACTGTAAGCTTGGAAAACATTTATTAAGTGTTTATTATGTGCCAAGCACTATTTTAAACACTTTACTTTTATATCACTTTATATTAATAAATCTGAGCCCACAACAACTCTGTTAGATAGGTATACATAAGGAAACTGAGGCACAGAGCTGTTAAGAAACTTACTCAAGCCACATGGCTAGTAAATGTTGGACTCAGGATTCAAGAAGCTTGAGTCCAGAGCCCACATCCTTAATCACTAAACTATGTGACATTTCTGCAAGTGATTGGGATTAACCAGTATTGATGTTCTGCCATTTGAGTAAGGCAAAAAAGCTGAGGGCATTTACAAGTAATTAAACAATGGAATCTAAGCTAGACAAGGAGGAAGCGAGGATAAAAGAGGGTAGTGGACACTAAAAATTGTAATAGTCAATGCATTAGAAGCCCCAGAGTGGTCCAAAATCATCATAGAGGCAGTTAGCTGAAAACAGAAGAAGGGGTGTTTGTGACTGGATGTTAGAAGATGAGATTTTGAGTATGGTACAGTTATTCACAACAACATAATATAAGGTTTTACCATGATGATTGGCAGCTATGGTCAGGAGGTGAGATGAGGCATGGAAAGATTGTAATGGAAAAGGTCATGGGGCCAGGCGCAGTGGCTCACACCTGTAATCTCAAAGCTTTGGGAGGCCGAGGCAGACGGATCACCAGAGGTCAGGAGTTTGAGACCAGCCTAGCCAAATGGTGAAACCCCGTCTCTACTAAAAATACAAAAAGTTACAGGTGGCCTGCACCTGTAATCCCAGCTACTTGGGAGGCTGAGGCAGGAGAAGCACTTGAGCCCGGGAAACAGAGGTTGCAGCAAGCCAAGATCACATCACTACACTCCAGCCTGGGCAACAGAGTGAGACTCCTTCTCAAAAAATAAAAAAGAAAGAAAAGGTCAAGAGACTTTTTTTTTTTAATCTGAGGTTGAACGCATTATATACACAAATCAAAGGTAGTCATAGAAAGAAAGAAATAAGTCAGGTGTTAATATCTTCACCAAATGAGGAAGACTGACCAGGAGGTTTGTAGATTACTACAGGATGGAAGAATAAACATAGTCCAGTGGCTTTGCTCCAAATAGATATTCCAACTCTTTCCAATTTACCTAGAACTTTCTTGGTTTTAACACTGAAAGTCCCACATTCTGGGCCTTCATGAGCTAGGAATTTTGAGAGAGAAAGAAAGATGAGACATTTCTGGATATGGCAATGAAAAGACTATCTCCAGGCCTTGTGAGATATGGATGTTATGAATTTTAACTTGAAAACACTGTCATGTGGTAGGTACTACAACTATATTTGTAATTTCAGAATAGAATGCTTTGTTAACATTAGCTGATTGGTTTGAAGCAAATATTTCTAAAGCATTTTCCTCACATTTCATGCTACTTGATTCCTAAAGGGCAATGATTGTGTTTCTTGTCTCACTAAACTTAATATGCTCTAAAAACTATAGCTAATTGTTTTTTACCAGTAAGTATTGTAAATATTTGAATGCACCCAGTGGGAAAAAGATCACTCAGATAAGAAAGGCATATCTCACAAAAAAAGTGTTGGCCGGGTGCGGTGGCTCACGCCTGTAATCCCAGCACTTTGGGAGGCCGAGGCGGGTGGATCACGAGGTCAAGAGATCGAGACCATCGTGGTCAACACGGTGAAACCCCGTCTCTACTAATACAAAAAAAATTAGCTGGGCATGGTGGCGCGTGCCTGTAATCCTAGCTACTCAGGAGGCTGAGGCAGGAGAATTGCCTGAACCCAGGAGGCGGAGGTTGCAGTGAGCGGAGACCGCACCATTGCACTCCAGCCTGGGTAACGAGAGCGAAACTCCGTCTCAAAAAAAAAAAAAAAAAAAGTGTTGGCACTCAGGAAAAGCTTGTTAACTGCAGTATCATCCTACATTGAAAAATACTCTGCCACAGAAGGGTCCACATGTTCCACTCCACTAATTCAAAGACTTCTGGGCCTAGAGTGTGGAGGGAAATAACAGTATTTCACAGGCAGTAATAACGTTACAGATACTTTAGAAGTTATTAAGGAGTTATGGAAACCATCTCATTTGATTTAAACCCTTGCAGAAACTCTTCACTCAGATTATGCATTAAAAGTAGTTTCTGTGTATTTCTAGATTCATATGGCAACAAATGCTGTATGACATTTTTCCATTTCTTAAGCTGGACGTTTACTAAATGTGTGACATATTAAGTGATTTCAAAATCACGTGCGCAAAGAAAAAGGCTAAAAAAATACACAAACGATTCACTAAAAATAATCTGGAAGGTGCAATGAGATCATCAGGCTGGTTTAAGCCATCTTCCAGGTCTTTCCTGCCTTGTAACCACACCCTTCTCTCTCCTTGTCCTTATCACTAAACTTCTCAAAAGTAAAGTCTATGTATTTTTTTTAACTCCAAATCACATCTTGGCTTGAACCTGACTTCAGCATACAGTCTCTTAGGAGGTTACCAAATGACTACTTGCATAGTCATTTATGAGAAAATCCCAATTTCCTATACTTTATTATTTTCAACATATTCAGAATGAACTATGTAACTAAATATGAGTGATTTTTACACAAGTGTTAGTCTCACACAAGTTTATGATCCAGAAAAAAATATTTAATAAGCCACATATCCTAAGTTCAGGTTTAAACACCCAGCTTTCTAAAGTCAGTTTCCATCCCTCCTTGAAATTTCAGCAACATTTCAAACCATTTGCTGTCTCTTCTCCCTGAAATTATCTAACTCCTGTCCATTTTTAAACAATCTCTCTTCTCTTATTCTCCTGCTATGTTCTTTTCTTTTCTACCTCCAAAATTAGTTCGTTATTTTTCATATAATTCTTGAACTTTTAGCCACACAATGAGACCTCTCTTTTTAATATACTCTTGCCCTAAATATTTTTCCTGAATGTTCTTTGGTCGCTTAGTGGCTTCTTTCTTCCTCCAGGCTCCAAAAGCCAGTAATCCCCAAGAACCTACACTTGAACTTTCCCTCCCTTCTTTCTCCAAGGCTGATCTTTATTAGCCAAGTGTCTATTCTCATGATTTCAAGGGCCATTCCTAAACAGAATGTACCCCCAAATCTAACATTTTGATAATTCTTTCCTGCAGCTCCTAGCCATAGCTAAACATCTCCACCTGGGTGCCTTACAGTCACCTCCAATCCAACGAAAATCACAATCATCTTCCTAAACAAAACCGGTTATTCTGATTTCTCTAATTCTGGCTAAAGAAGCCACCAATCTCATGGTTACCCAAACTTAAAATCTGTTTTTAAGCCACTCTAGTCAGTTAAAATGGTTAACTTTTTCTATTTCCACCCGAGGTCTAACAATCATCACCTCTTCTTCACCTGTACAATTATAATATAACGGCTTCTTAATTGCCTCTCTGCTCTGGTTTTTCTGTGACATGGTAAAAGCCCCATAAAACTGCATACCTCAGCCATACCTCGGCTTTCTGTTGAAACTGCTCTCTGTAACCCAAATGTGAATAAGTAATTAAGGACTGTAATTTCCACCCTACCCAGACAATGTGTAAACAAATGCTTATCTTGACTTTTGTGAACCACTTAAGTAACAATCAGAATGTCAAAAGTCCCCTGGGCCTCGGAATGTCCGGAGCCCCTCACCCTCATCTCTGCCCAGGAGGTGATTTACAGAATCCACTAGCCCTTAGAACGTCTGAAGCCCCTCACCCCCACCCCTGCCCCTCACCCTCACTCCCGAGGTGGTTTTATGGGTATAAAAGGTCTTGACACCCTCCTTTCGGGGCAATGGGTTGGAGAGATGCGAGTCCTCCGTGGCCGCCGGCAATAAAGACCCTGCAATTTGGCATACTTTTGTCTTGGTGTTGACTTTCTATGTTCGGGCCAGTACAACATTTCCATCATCGAATCTGTCCATAATATTACTGCCAAATAAATATTCTAAAACCCAGTGTTATGACATTTCTTATTTAGTAACCTTTAGCAGCCTCCTACCATATAGCAAACTAAAGTCAAACTACCTAATCTGACAACCAAGCCCCTCTAAGCTGCTTGTATCTCTCTGGTGACACTTATCTTACAATAGAGTCAAACCTCTAAGATTCTAAAATCAGAAACGAGAAAATCATAAATAATCAAACTTACCCTGGAAAAGTCCTTCGACAGGCACTGCCCTGGAGACCGGGAGTTGGTTCAGCACAGCCAGTCTTGCCTCCAGCATTGGAACAGATTCCTGTGTCTTTGGTTGAGCACCAGATGAAGTAGTTGGCTTGCTTTTAGGGTACATTTTGTATGAAAAATGCATATATGTATATATTTAAAAACTAGAATCACACTCAGCTCAGTGATATACTTGCATTTCAGAGGACCCAGAACAGAGACAAACTGAGGAAACTACAGATTCATGTCCCTATTGTCATGCTCACTCCAGGCAATCATTAAAAACAATGAGGGGCAGTATTGTCAACATTATTTAAATTGGTATTTTTCTCTTTTTTATTAGATTGCTACTTTGCTTTTGTTTTGCTCAGATGATGGGATTTCAATTGTTAAGTCTTCTTTAAAAGTTTAGAAACTTGCCTTTGCTCCTCCCCCTGAACTTTGGGGATAGAAATCATGTCCTATTCCTATTTTCATTTCACACAGCACTTCACACTGTACTGAGTTACCTTGTAAGAATTTTCTCAACAAATCAAATTTGCTTTGATTTGTTTGTAATAATTAAGTGGATAATAGGGTGGTTTTCAATAGATTATGTCTAATGAAAGTCTTATTTCCTATTTTATTAAAATCTATATCTTTTTCCATGAAGAAACAGTAATAAAGTCTTTTCTATTGAAATTATTTTAAGGCAACAACTATTTTTAAAATGTTGCTATATTTTAAATAATAATAAAACAATATCGATAAACTCCAGTAAAGGCTATGAAATAGATATATTCTTGGTATCTATATTTAATAACCAAAATATACATGTTAAAATATTTCTATATTTCAATACAGACTCCACATATTTATATTCAAAAATAATTAAAATAATCTACAGTTGTTATTTAAATTAATAACAAGGGGCCGGGCACGGTGGTTCATACCTGTAATCCCAGCACTTTGGGAGGCTGAGGTGGGCAGATCAACTGAGGTCAGGAGAACAAGAGCAGCCTGGCCAACATGGAGAAACCTCATCTCTACTAAAAATACAAAAATTAGCCGGGCATGGTGGCAGGCGCCTGTAATCTCAGCTACTCGGGAGGCTGAGGCAGGAGAATCATTGAATCCTGGAGGCAGAGGCTGCAGTGAACCGAGATAACGCCACTGCACTCCAGCCTGGGTGACAGAACGAGATTCCATCTCAAAAAATAATAATAAAATAAAATAAATTAATTAATAACAAGGAAATAACTGCTGTAATATGTCATCATGATTATATTAAATCACGAATGAAACTGATAGCATTCCTGCATTAGACCGCATAGGTTTTGCCAGTTATTTAAGTATACCTTCTAAATAGAACAAAAAAATAGATCCCAGAAAAATTATAAATACAGTATCCAGTGCAACCTAAAATTGTTACTAGAGTTATTTAAATATTTACCTTAGGGAAATATATCCAGAGCTGCTTCTGGGAGTTAATTTAAATAAGCCACCCTGTGCATTTGAGGGACGTACAAAAATAAATTTTGGTCTTGCTGCCACATCCTCTAGATACCTGTTTTATATTCTTCCTGAAATTTAGTGACAGAAACTACCCTGTAGTATCCAAGAGTGTACACTTGGCAGGTTTGAGAAGTCATCTTGAATGGAGGCGTGCTAATGTACATTCCTCAGGAGCACCTAAAGGGAAGCTATGAGGGCGGCTCGAGGTGGTGTCACACAGACTTTCTTCCCTGGGCAACATCCGCGGGGCTTTGAGAATGTTCCTGGGAACGTTTATCCCCGAGTGAAGGTTGAAGCTTCCTAGTGACCACTAGGGCAATCAGGAGCGCCGCTGCAGCAGGCTGCCCTCTGGAGGCCGTAGAAGGAAAGGGCTCCAGTGATGTTCTGAGGTTTACATGCTGAACACGGAACAGCAGTGGATGCTGACGCTAAAAGACTATTAATGGGCCGGACGCGGTGACTCACGCCTGTAATCCCAGCATTTTGGGAGGGGGTGACTCACGCCTCTAATCCCAGCATTCTGGAAGGCCGAGGGGGGCGGATCACGTGGTCAAGAGATCGAGACCATCCTAGCCAACATGGTGAAACCCCATCTCTACTAAGAATACGAAAATTAGCTGGGTGTGTGGTGGTGGGCGCCTGTAGTCCCAGCTACTGGGGAGGCTGAGGCAGGAGAATCGCTTGAGCCCGGGAGGCGGAGGTTGCAGTGAGCCGAAATCTCGCCACTGCACTCCAGCCTGGCAACAGAGCGAGACTGGGGAAAAAAAATGACTCTTAACGTAGGGGACAGACCTCGGATATTTGGAGCCAGATGAAGATGCCTTCTGGGTCACTGATGCCTGGCACACTGATAGAGGAAGACCTTTCTACCTATATCTAGTTTTTCACGCATGTCCAAAGAAATAAGTTTCCCTGAAGAAGGCTTGAAAGCTACATATTAGAATGAGGAAACAGAACATGTACAGGCTTTGGGATCAGACCAACTTGTATTCAAATCCAATTTGCCATTTATTAGCATGAGAGAATGAATAAGTCATATGTTTAATCCCTGTAAGCTTACGTTTCCTCATCTGGAAAATGCAAAGTACTTGGTATCAGAAAGTACTTTAAAATTAGAATGGATTCAATAAGAAACTGTACTTTTTTTTAACCTAATATAATTGGAATCTTTGGGACTCAGTTGGTATCATCTGTTGCAGTCCCCAGCTACCTTCAATAAAATCTGGCATCTCTGTCAATAGCTACTCAGACTCCAGATCAATAACAACCTTATGCAGTGAAACATGAGATGCCCTAGAACATTCTGCTCTCCCCAACCTGCTATATTTTAATGGGACATAAAATTTTAATTATTCTCATGAACATCAGCCTTTAGCCTCCCTATCTAACCCCCTACCAAGTGTACCCAGTGTAGCTAAACAGAACTTTCACCTGCATATCTGGTACCTTTGGTTCCTCAATGAGGGCCTCATTGTGAATTACAGTTGCCAGAATCAGCAGAGTGAGGAGCAGATAGAGTTGGAGGGACCAGCCTGCCCAACTAACCCCTGCAGTCCCTTTCCCTTGATATTGGTCTCTGCTGGTAGCACTGGTCCTCGGGCTCCATCTATTAAATGTCAGGTACACGCAGCTCCCTATTTAATTACTCTAATCCCACCTGATGCTGCCCCCAGGCAGTTTCTTCTGTCCTACAGTCATTGCATTACTCCCTTGAACACTGACTTCATCCTGTATTTATTTAAACTATTACACCCTCTGCTTGGGTTTTAAACTTTAGGTCTCATTATCAGAGTCCATTTTCCCCAGGCCTCACTCACAAATATTACACATTAGTCTCAGATTGTTCCTCAAAATCTCTGAAAAGAACAGATAGTTATGACTGCACCTTTAATCAGAAAATAGAAGGGCTAGAGTTATTATCTGGAAACACTGAACTAGCACTCAGATTCCTAATAGAGGATGTGGCTATAGAAATAGGGTCAGTTAATTCCATTAGTTAGTTTCTGTTAGTTAACACTGTCATCAAAGACAAAACCCATAAATACTCAGAAATGACTATAAAAATAGTTCTTCATCCTCTAATTTAAAAAGTAGTTTTTAAGATAGCAAGAAAGGAGGAATTATTTAGTGGCCCAAGAATTGCAAGGAATACTAAATAGTTCACACTAGAATTTAGATCTTATTAGAAGTGTCATAATAGATGGATACTGACATTCATCTTAAAGTATTACAGAGTACCTCTCACTTCCTTTCCAGTCTCAGCATTCTACCTTTTCTATTTTTATTGATTTATAAATTAATGAATTGCTTAAGAAGAAAAAATAATTTATTCAACTGGTTGCCTGTCAATTTTGCTATAAAAAAAGTCCAAAAACTGTACATTCTGTCCCACAAAAATAAGCACTGTATCTGTCCATATCTGAAATAACAAGATTTGCCATACTAGTCAATTATGAAAATCTTCCTTTGAATTAAACATCAAAATATTAGATTCTAGAAAAGGCAACAACAGGTTTTTTTCATATCCACATTATAAAACCGCAATGCTGAAAAATATTTTTCTAGGAGTTCACTGCTTTCTAAAGTCGCTGTCATCAAGTTTTGTCATAAAATATTTCAGGCGCCCAATTTAGAAAACAAACAGTTATTAAACGTCTAAAATGTCTACTGCCATAGATGTTTAATAACAGAATAATGTTAGTTTCTTTTTGCCTCCTTCTCAAAAAATTAGGCAGTTCAAGGTGTGTTTATTCATTTTTACAAATATATTTCCCACTCTGTCAAAAAGAAGAGCGTAATTCAATTGAAGTGCATCAGAACTATGCTTCTTGTACCATAATATGTGACAAGCTGTAAATAAAATGAACTTTTTATGAATACATTACGTATGGGATATGTTCCCAGGGTTCCATACCAAGAGTATTTTAATGACATACATTTTTCTAGGTAACTAAAAGCATGTTGCTATTTCAATAACCCCTGTGCTGAATAAAAAGCAATTTTAAAGTGTCCCAGCCAGACTTAGTAGTCCCAGCCCCTGAAATATTGACATGGTAAGGTTGATTTAGAAAATTATTCCTTTGGGAAATTATGCCACCCACTGTGGACTTTAAAATATATACCTTAAGTATTTAATGCCCTTGGAATATAATTTCTATTTTAGTGTTAAATTTCTTTAAATGATGCCAGTTACTGCATACCCTTTAGATATAAATAAGCATATATAGTTATTACTTACTTAAGTTATATGAATAAAATTTGGAAACATAATAGAAACAAAAATTTTATAATTTAGCAAGGAAGATATCTAACTAAAAGTCATGTATAATGTAGAAATGCCCTAAATATTATATTGAAAATCTGGGTACAAACTTTATATAAAGCATAATTTGGATCCCATAAAAAGAAAAAAATATATTCTTAGAAAAGCCTGGAATCCAATAAAGCGTTAACAGTAGCTATCTGTTTGGATGCATGTTCTTTGTATCTTCTGTATTCTTTTCATTCTCTACAATAAATGTTAATTTTATCTTTAGGGAAAAAAAAGGCACTCCCTTATTAAACTAAGGCCTATAGAGCACGTACTATATACCAGGCACTGCTGTAGGCACTGGTGTACAGCAGAAAAAAAACTAAGTGCCTGCCCTCAGGGAACTATGGTCTTCAAGTGTGTATGGGGAGAGAGGGACGATGGACAATAGCAAAATACACACGTAAAATCAACAGAAACTTAGATAATGACAAGTACTACAAAGCAGGGAAAGCAGTGCATGAGATAGGGAAGTATAGGGACTAGAGAAGTGCAATTTTATATGGGATAGTCAGGAAGATGTTACTGAGAAGTTGACATCTGGAGAGGGAGAGCATGCAGGAAGTGAAAGTACAAATCTCACAGGTCTCTGGGGGAAGAAGGATCGAGGCAGAAGAAAAAGTAGCTGCCATGCAAAAGCGGGCTTGGCATGTTTGAGGAAGGAGGAGAGCTGGAGCTCAACGAGTGAGGAGAAAAGGACTAGGTAAGGAACTCTGATAGGCAGCTCACAGTCAAGGCTTGAGACACGGACAAGGTCTCACCTTGGGGAGACCATTGCAAGGCTTTAAGAAGGAGAACACCATGATTTGACTGAATTGTAAAGGGGTTGCTGTGAACAAAATAGACTGCGGGACAGAGACCGAAGTTGGCAGATAAGTCAGTAGTCATTGCAGGGACTCAGAGAGAGTTAAAAGTAGTTTGGATTGGCACTGATAGCAGGGAGTAGAATGGTCAGATAGCAGGGAGAATGGCACTGATAGCGGGGAGAGAATTGGTCAGATACCAAAATGTACTTTACAAGGGTGAATTAGTGAGGGATTTGAAAATCGTTAATATTCAGGTTAAACTGTGTATTTTCATATTTCCTTCCCTCATATTTTCTTCTAATAAAGGTCTAATGTCTAATAACTAATACCTCAGTTTTTCTATCTTATGGTCTTAGTTTTAATAAAAAGTATTTGACATTTACTTTACACAGAAAGAATTAATAAAATTTTCCTTGAATCATGTATAGTCAAACTTCAGCCAGGTACAGTTTGTTTTCCACACTCTACTATTTCCAATTTTTGAAGAATTTGTGGCATGCACCATTGAACACTCAATAGACTATTTTTTCTAAAATTCAATAGAATAATCCTTTAAACATTCTAGGCTTCTAATGTAAGAAAATTCTTCAAATATTCTAGGCTTCTAATGTACTTCATCTTTAAAATTAAAGTACCATCACTGTTTTTAGGTAGCTGGTTTGAGGGAATGGCCACATGCTGACCTAGAATAGCCTCTATTAATAGAATGACTTAAATCATTAGTTCTTCGAAAACTGATTCCAAAGGATATTGAAGAAAATGTCATCTTGGTAAAAATCTATGTTTTTAATGTCAATTGCAAAACATGGAAGAAAAGTTTCCAAAAGGTAAGAGCTCAGGATTTAAAGCAGACAGCCTTGAGTCTTCGCATTTGAGTCGCTGGTCAGCCGCTACCAGCTATGTGATTTTAGGTCCATTGCTTGAGCTCTCTCAGTCTCAGTTTTCTCAATTGTAAAATTTGACAAAAGTATTTTCCTCAAAATCATTATGAATGTTAAGTCAAACAATTTACTTGGTGCAGACTGAGCACATAGTAAGCATTCAATGATTGTCAGCTATTATTAAAATTAGCAATATTACTTTTCTGATATGAAGGGTGGGTGGTGATGCCATCGTTTTCCTGAAGTTTTCTGCATAGTCAGTGCTTCCCTTCAGCTCAGGACTTTATACTCTAGCCAAATTTCCTTCTTACCATCTCCAAAATGTAATAGTCCCTGATTTTTATGCCCAGAGGATTTCCTCCAAGGCAGAAAATTTATGTAGGAAGCATCCTTTGAAAGTAGATTTTATGGCCTCACCAATATGGAAGAAGCAAACTAGTATGCAGAGATTCACACAATGATCTTTTATCCAAGAAGGAAAATGAGAATTCATCAGAAAAGTTAAAGGTAAGTTCAGATACGGAGAAAGGAAAGATAGGCAGGCAGCCCGCATGGCAGAGTCCAGCTGAAAACTGAGTGAACCCCCAATTTGGGAGACAGGGAGTGAGTATCCTTCTGCAATCCACCTTCTCACTGGGGAACCATAAAATCCATATCATGGGAGAGCTACTTGACCTTCCCAAGCCTTGGATCTTACCTGGGGAATAGTCAGGAGGCTGTGAGAAGGAATGGCACTGGGAAGTGTCCCAGGCATTTTCCCAGATATAGGCACTGGTAGGAGGATACCATTCTCAAATCTAGCTCCAGCAAGCTGTGTGGAATCCTGCAACCTAGCAGTAGCATCAGCCATTAGCATTAGAAAGTCTCAGACCAAGAGTTAGAGATTCAGGTCTCAAGTGGGTGAGGGGCCCCCACAGCCAGAACTAATATACAAGTGTAGCATGAGCTCCAGCCATGGGTGCCAGAATTGGGCTTCTCCCCTTCACAGGAGAGAGCAGAATATTTACTTGAGAGGTGTGGTTTTGGCCTAGATGGCAAGTTCTATGGCCAGAAGCAGCTTTGTGGACTAAAAGCAGCCTATGTGTGACTTTACTGAGTGTCCAAACCTGCTCCCTAGGTTGGGACAGGGGAGTGAACTGTGCCAGGGCTGAGGCATGAGAGGGAGGCAAGTATCACTCCTGCTTATGTTACCTTGGCATGGAGGCCACCCCTCACTTCCTGTGCTGGGACATCATTGCAGCAGTGGTTGCTCTGCTCCCTGGCTGGGCATTTCTCTAGGGGCCTGAGGAGTGCCCCTGCACTCTCAGCCAGGTCAGTGCTTGCACTTGCCATTAGGGTGCCCAAGTGCAGACTTGCTCAGTCCAGCTTCACCCAGCTTCACACCCCTCTCCAAGGCTGAGCACAAGACCCAAACCACTGGGTGTTCCACAGCCCAGCATATTGCCTGAGACACCCAATTACTTCTCCTGATTAATAAAGATCAATCATAAAGCCTACTGCTACTGCCATAGCTGGCTCTTACCAGCAAGTGCCACCCATTGGCTTGGAGGCCAACCGGTAGAGCCCATTACATTGTCAGCTGGCACAAGAGTACAGCACTCAGGAGAGAGACAAGCTTCAAACAACCTCTGCTACCACCAATTGCACATGTCACCCTGGTTACTCAGGAAGTTGTAACCCATTCACCTGCCTGGTACACTGCTACTATAATTTGCATTTGAGAAAGCCACCACACTAAGGCCTATTTATAACCAGGAAAATCATAGTCTCCACCACTGTATGCACCTGGAAGCAAATCCAAATATCCCTATTAAGTATATCAACATACATCATAGTCACATTCTCAACAAAAAAGTCCTGCACACAAAAAAAGTAAACTAAAAAATAAGAAACTGTTTTCTTTCCAGATGTGAAGAAATCGGCATAATAATACAAGAAGTATTTTTAAAAAGGTACTAGGCCACCCCCAAAGGAACACAGTAATCCTCAGTATAGTAATTACCTAGCAATTGATCCTAATCAAAAGAAACTTTCCAGATGAGAGGTAAGGAAACTATTGATTTTAAAGAATCTCAGGTGGATGAAAGAGAAATCTGAAAGCCAATACAAAGAAGTCAGAAAATCAATTCCGGACCTAAATGAGATATTTACCAAAGAAAGAACTTCTGGAATTAAAAAGTTTATTGAAAGAATTGCAAAATACATTTGAAAGCTTTAACAATAGATTCGTTGAAGCAGAAGAAAGAATTTCAGAATGTGAAGACAGGCCTTTGAATTAATCCCATCAAAAAAAAGTAAAGAAAAAAGAATGAACAAATCTTTTGGGAAGTATGAGACTATATAAAGCAACTGAAATTACAAATCATTGGTATTAACTTACAGAGAAGAAAAAACAAAAATTTAGGAAACCTATTTTAAAAAATAATTGATGATAACTTCCCTAGTCTAGCAAGAGATTTAGAAATTCAGATACAGATACAGGAGACCCACTCATCACCAGGAAAATACATTGCAAAACAGATTTAAGCATACCATATAGTCATCAGACTGTCCAAAATCAACGTGAAGAAAAGAATTCTAAAATCAGCAAAAGAAAAGTGTCCAGTCACCACCAAGGAGACCCCATCAGACTAACAGTGGACATCTCAGAAGAAATTTTACAATCCGTAAGCAAATGAAATGCTATTTTCAAAGTGCCAGGTGAAAAAAACAAAACAAAACTTCTAACAATGAATTTTATTTCCAGCTAGAATAAGATCCATAAATGAAGAAGAAATAATCATTCCCAGACAAGCAAATGCTAAGACAATTCAACACTGCTAGACTGGCCCTGCAAGAAATGCTAAACATGGAAACAAAAGGTATTTACCATCATAAAAACACACAAAAGTATAAAACTCACAGGACTTGTAAAATAATCACACAAAAGAGGAAGAGAAAGGACTCAAATGGCAACACAACAGAATTTCACCAAACTGCAAAGACAAACACAGGAAAAAAAAGATATTATGATAAAGGGATCAATTCAACAAGAGGTTATAATAATCCTAAAAAGATATGCACCCAAGACCAGATCCTAAAAAAATATGCACCCAAATCCATAAAACAAATATTACAATACCTTAAGAAAAAGAAAGATGGACAGCAATACAATAACAGTAGAGAATTCCAACATCCCACTTACAGATTCAGACTGATTACTGAGACATGAAATCAACAAAGAAATACTGGGCTTATAGTTAGACTTTAGACAAAATGGACCTAACAGAAATTTACAAAACTTTCTACCCAAAACCCACAAAGTATACATTCTTCTCAACAGCATATTGAATATTCTCCAAGGTAGACCAAATGTTAAGCCACAGAACAAGTCTTAGTAATTTTTTAAAAATTTAAATCATGTAAAGTATCTTTTCAGGACTCAAAGGAATAAAATTAGATATCAATATCAAGTGAAATGCTGGAAAATATAAAAATACATGGAAATTGAACAACATGCTCCTCAACAACCTTTGGGTCAATAACAATATTAAGACCAAAATCAAAAAATTTTTTGAAATAAATGAAAATGGAAACACAGCAT
The DNA here is from genome assembly GCF_030222135.1 of Aotus nancymaae. Lineage (NCBI taxonomy): Eukaryota > Metazoa > Chordata > Mammalia > Primates > Aotidae > Aotus > Aotus nancymaae. The sequence continues at coordinate 5,168,695 of NW_026988507.1, read as the reverse complement.
ACCAAAACCTCTGGGATACTGGCAAAGTTTTCATGATGAAGATGACAAAAGTAATTGCAACAAAAACAAAAATTAACAAATGGGACCTAATTAAACTAAAGAGCTTATGTACAGCAAGAGAAACTATCAACAGAGTAAATAGACAACCTACAGAACGGGAGAAAATATTTGCAAACTATGCATCTGACAAAGGTCTAATATCCAGAATCTATAAGGAACTTAAAGAAATTAACAAGCAATAAAGAAGCAACTCCATTAAAAATTGAGTAAAGAACATGAACATATATTTTTCAAAAATGCAGTCAAGAAGCATATGTAAAAATTATGAACATCACTAATCACTGGAGAAATGCAAATTAAAACTACAATGAGATAACATCTCATACCAGTCAGAATGGCTATGATTAAAAAGTCAAAAAATAACAGATGTTGGTGAGCTTATGGAGCAAAGGAAACGTGTATACACTGCTGTTAGGAATGTAAATGAGTTCAGCCATTGTGGAAAGCAATGTGGCTATTTCTCAATGAACTTAAAACAGAAGCATCATTTGACCCAGCAATCCCAAATAACAAAGACATGGAATCAACCTAAGTGCCCATCAGTATTACTGGATAAAGAAAAGGTAGTACATATACAACATAGAATATTTTGCAGCCATAAAAAGGATAAGATCAGGTCCTTTGCAGCAACGTGAATAGAGCTGGAGGCCATAATCAGAAGCAAACTAATGCAAGAACAGAAAACTAAATAGCACATGTTCTTACTTATAAGCAGGAGCTAAACATTGAGTACAAACGTACACAAAGAAGGATACAACAGAAACCAGGGCCTACTTGAGAGTAGAAGGTGCAAGAAGGGGGAGGACTGATGAACTACCGACTGGGTACTATGCTTATTACCTAGGTGACAAAATTATCTGTACATCAAATCCCTGTGACATACATTTACCTGTATAACAAACCTGCACATGTGTTCCTGGACCTTAAATAAAAGTTAAAAGAAAAACCTCTGGGATACATCAAAAGTAGTTCAAGAGGAACATGTACAGTGTTAAATGCCTACATTAAAAAACAAACAAAAGATCACAAATTAACAAAATTATACCTTAAGGACCTAAATAAACAAGAACAAATCAAACCCAAAACTAGCAGAAGAAAACAAATAATAAATATTGGAGCAAAAGTAAATAAATTTGAGACCAAAGAAATAATATGACGGGTTGATGAAATGAAAATTTGATTATTTGAAAAGAGAATAAAATTATTAACATTTATACCACAGATACAAAAGATCATCAGAGACTATTATGAACAACTATATGCTCAAAAACTAGAAAAACCAGAGGAAATAGATAGAGGAAACATATAACCCCTAACATTGAACCAGAAATAAATAGATATCCTGAACTGACCAATGACAAGTGAGATTGAATCAGTAATAATAATAATAATAGAAACTCCCAACAAGAGCAACAACAAGCATATGACCAGATGGATTCGCAGTTGAATTCTAATAACATACAAAGAAGACTAATACCAATCATAGTGAAACTGTTTCAACAAATTGAGAAGGAGGGAATCTTCCCTAATTCAGTCTATGAAGCCAGTATCACCGTGATACGAAAACAAGGTTAGGGCACAACAAAAAGGAAAACTACAGACCAATATCCCTCATGAGCATACATGCAAAAGTCCTCAACAAAGTACTAGCACCCTGAAACCAATGGCACATCCAAAAGATAATATGGCATGATCGAGTGGGTTTTATTTCAGAAATGCAAGATGGGTTCAAAATTTCAAGATATTCCATGTTCATATATTAAAAGAATCAACATTACTATAATGTCCATACTACCCAAAGCAATCTACAGATTCAGTGCAATCCCTATCAAAATACCAATGATATTTTTCACAGAAATAGAAAAAACAATCCTAAGATGTATATGGAATTAAATAGAAAAAACAATCCTAAAATGCATATGGAATTACAAAAGACCCAGAATAGCCAAAGCTATCCTGAGCAAAAAGAACAAAGCAATATATGTGATTCATCACATAGGAAGAGTTAAGGTCATATGATCATCTAAATAGATGCAGAAAAGCATTTGATAAAATTCAGCATTCCTTCTTGATAAAAACTCTCAAAAAACTATTCATAGAAGAAGCATACCTTAATATAATAAAGGCCATATATGACAAACCCACAGCAAACATCATACTGAATGGGGAAAAAGTTCTCCCTAAAAACTGGAATAAGTCAAGAATTCCCACTCTCACAGCTCCTATTCAACATACTACTGAAAGTCCTAGCCACAGCAATCAGGCATGAAAAAGAAATAAAAGGCATTTTAATTGGAAAAGAGGAAGTCAAATTATCTCTGTTTGCTAATGACATGATCTTATATCTAGAAAAATCCTAAAGACACCACCAAGAAATTATTAGATTTGATAAATGAATTCAGTAGCATTTCAGGATACAAAATCAACATGTAAAAATCAATAGCATTTCTACACACCAATAATGCCCAAGCTGAGAACCAGATTAAGAAGGCAATCCAATTTAAAAGACCTACAAAAAAACAAACAAAAAAACTCTAGAAATATATTTAGCACAGGAGGTGAAAGATATGTACAAGACAAACTATAAAACATTGATGAAAGAAATTGTACATGACACAAACAAATGGAAAAAATATTTTATACTCACATAAAAAATGGAAAGATATTCCATGTTCATGTATTGGAAGAATTAATATTGCTATTATGTCCCTACTACCCAAAGCAATCTACAGATTCAATGCAATCCCTATCAAAATACCAATGACATTCTTCACAGAAATAGAAAAAACAATCCTAAGATGTATATGGAACTACAAAAGACCCAGAATAACCAAAGCTATACTAAGCAAAAAGAACAAAACTGGACAAATCACATTATCTGACTTCAAATTATACTACAAAACTATAGTAACCTAAACAGCATGGTACTGATATAAAACAGACACATCAACCAATGGAACAGAACAGAGAACTTAGAAACAAATCCACATACCTACAGTGAACTCATTTTCAACAAACGTGTCAAGAATATACACTGGGAAAAAGAAAGTCTCTTCAATTAATGGTGCTAAGAAAACTGGATATCCACATGCAGAAGAATGAAACTAGACTCCTATCTTTAGCCATATACAAAAATCAAATCAAAATGATTAAAGACTAAATTTAAGACCTGAAACCATGAAATCACTACAGAAAAACATTGATGAAATTTTCAAGGACATTGTTCTGGGCAAAAATTTCTTGAGAAATACCCCATAAGCTCAGGCAACCAAAGCAAAAATGGGCAAATGGAATCATATCAAGTTAAAAAGCTTCTGCACAGTAAAGGATACAGTCAACAAAGTGAAGTGACAAGAATGGGAGAAAATATTTGCAAACTACACATCTGACAAGGGATTAATAACCAGAATATAAAAGGAGCTCAAACAACTCAGTAGGAAAAAAAAGTCAAATAATCTGATCAAAAAGAGGGCAAAGGATTTGAATAGACATTTCTCAAAAAAAGACATACAAATGGAAAACAGTCATATGAAAAGGTGTTCTACACCTTTGATCATCAGAGAAATACAAATCAAAACTACAATGAGATACCATCTCATCCCAGTTAAAATGACTTGTAACCCAAAGATAGGCACTAACAATGCTGGCAAGGATGTGGAGAAAAGGGAGTCTTTGTAAAAACTGGACATCATTATGTTAAGTGAAATAAGCCAAGCACAGAAAGACAAACATGAGATGTTCTCATTTATTTGTGGGATCTAAAAATCAAAGCAATTGAACTCATGGAGATAGAGAGTAGAAGGATGATTACCAGAGGCTAAAGAGTAGTGGGAGGGTTGGGAGTGGGGGGATGGGGGATGGTTAATGGGTACAAAAAAAAAAAGAATGAATGAATAAGACCTTTTATTTGATGGCACAATAGGGTGACTACAGTCAATGATAAATTGTGTATTGTAAAATAAAAATAAAAATAAAGAAAGAGGCAGGAAGGAGATTGAAAGAAAGAAGAAAAGAGTTTGGGAACTGAAACTTGGGCAAGAGGTATATGCTTTTTTCTATGTGAATTTGCAATGGGGAGAATGCACTGACCCAAAATTTGAAGGACTTAAGTGTGAAAGGCCATTTCTTTGCACTTCTGTGCTGAACAGCTGTATATCAGTTAGCTTGTGGAGGCTCTATGGGTAGGTGTGCACTCACTGGCATGAAAGATACCTTGGCCACTCCAAAGATTTCTCCCCATCCACAGATCAGCTGAGACAAGCACTCCCTTATCACATGACGAAGAATTGGGTAACTGTCTTGTACTCCAGCAGCCAATCTCTTAAGAGCCAGCACACACCCTTGGTTCATGAAATATGCTAATAATTTAGACTGCAGATTACACAATCCCTGCCTTTCCTGATCTACCCTTAGTTCATGCACAATAAAGTAATACGGTTAAACTAAACTCTTCAGAGTTTAGTACTGGCAACAGGTTTGGGAGCTGGAAACACCAGGTTCAGTGGATTTTGTGCCCCTCTGGATATATACTTTAAACATTTTCTGGAATAAAATAACCCCTTGGTTTAGGTTTGATAGACATTTCATTATTGGCGGTCTAATGCAGTGTTCCTCATCATAAACACGTGTACAGAGACTACGAGCAAGTCAGAACTGGAAGAGTGCATGTATGTGATTTTAGAGGGGGCTACTTTTAGCAAATAGGAGAAAGCTGTATTTTCAAAGTGATTTGAAATCTGTCTCTTTGTTTCAATTTTTCTATTCTTTTCTTCTTTTTTTTTTTTTTTTTTTTTTTTGGTGGGATGTTACAAAAGGTTTTAAAATTAACAGAATGGTTTTTAGAAATGCCACAATGTACATTTGCTTGAAATCTGTACCCATGCTGGATTGTAAGCTCTGTAAGAGAAGGTGCTGTCTGTTTAAATCGTGTAACCCTGGCCCAAGCACAATGCCAGGTACTGCCAGGCGTATGCAGTCCAAGTGTGTGTTTATTGACTGAATTATATGGCAAAAAGGAAAAATAGTTCAGAAACTAATAGTTAACTTTGTCTATCTTGATATTTTTACTCAATTCAACCTTTTACCTCTTTTCTCAAACCCAGTCAACATTATTATTACGTGCTCAATGAAGTAACAATAACTAAACTTCATTGCTAATATTCGGTGCTTAAATTATTCTGTCACTTGAAATATCAATGACTGCAAAATTAATTTATTTTTAGATCAAGGGATGGAGTGTCCTCTTTTGCCCCCAAAACCTGAATTATATTAATTATATCAACAATTTTAGCAATTTTATGATTACAAAATTCCAAGTGCCAAGTTTTAAAAGATCCAAAAGTAAATTGTTTCAAATGCCTTTAATGTGGAGTTCAATGGTATTTATGAACATGGAAAAAAAGACTTCAAAGAAAACACATACAATGTTGGTGTCTATCTCAATGATCAGATAATAAGTGATCATTTTCTATGTTCTCTTTTTACTTCTCAGTATTGTCCTTATTTGCTAAAAAGTACATTGTATAGTCGAAAGAAAAATTACCAGACTTCTGGCTTTTAATAATCCTGCTGGGAGCAACCTACGAAATCTTTTCTCACCAAAATAATAATGAAAATGCTGAAAAAAGATGAAGGAACAACACAAAATTAGGCTTGATATTCAAGTATGATACAAGGCTATTTCTCAGTCATAAGCTCCTAGACCATCAGAGTGTCATAGTGAGTTATTCAGGTACCCTGAAGTCACACACACTCTGGACTTGGGCATTTCCTGTGTGTACGCTAAACTTCTATCTAAAATTAAGATGGGAGGAACTCAACCTCACAGAAAAACCTCCAGAGGAAGAAACAGTAAAAATTTATTAGTATTGCAGTCAAACTAAAAACTATCAGCCTTGTTTAAAAAAATTACTTACATTGATCATTTTTCACCCTAGTAAATGAACAATTAGAAAAATGTGACGATACCACCAAAATTAAATAACATTGAGTCTAGGAGATCAGCAAGTATAATGACATTGAAAGCAAAAATCTGCCTAAAGAAGAAGAAATAAGATAGCTAAGTGCTAAGGACATTTACACTCAGACATCTTCCATGGTTTCTCTTGCTACTGCATAGATAACCTGATACATTTGCTTTTCCCCGTAAATAATTAAAATGCTCATTATATTAATACAATATAACAAAAAATAATGTTAGGACTGTTTTAGTCCAGTGGAACAAATCTCCAAATTTTTCATTTTTTATGGGAAAATTGTGTTTAAGTTGTTGTGATTTATCTTTCACTTTTCAGAAATCTTATTGTCAGGTAAATCAACGCACAGGTAGCCCTTTTACAAAGTTAGAAGTGTGTATACAATATAATTATTATCTTTGATACCAAGTAATGCAAATAATTATTTTATGTATTTTCAAAACCTAGATAGGATAACCTGAGTATTTTTAAATAGGAAATATTAATAAACATAAGAAAGATGATATCTTGCCAAGCCCTTCTTATCTTTCATCTAAGACTTTGGAATATTTCTATGCTACTGTATTTATGTTTATACCACATGTTTATACATATATATAATGTTGGGAAAATATAATTAAAAAATATTTCTAGCCCAGAAGTCCTTTTCACAAATGTAATAAATAAATAAAACCCTTTTATTATTAAATAAGCATGAAACCGGAATGTGAGGCACATCATAGGCAATCTGTTAAGAGATTGCAAAGACTAAAAAAACTCACCATTTTATATAACTAAGCAGGCACAACCTGTTACATATATGTTCTCATGAAAAATCGTAGTCCTCAAGTAACAGGACTTGATGGCACCATTTGTCACACATTCATCCTGAATTCACCATAATTGAAGTGACCATCTGTATTAGCTAGTTGTCTTATCCAGAAAAGAATCAAACTTCTCATGTCTTTATGGCAGAAGATAGTTTTGCAACTTGGAACAGGGCACCTACCAAATTTAGGCTCCTTCTCGCCCACACAGACTGGGAGATAGAGCTACTATCTCCCTTGATGTCTACATTCAAGGAGATGGCTCCCAGGTTCTTGAGAAATACATTTTTTGTGTCATGAAACTGCCAAAGACCTATCTAGTTTTGACAAGGATTTATACACTTTCTAAGGAGAGGAGCAAGTATTTACAATGACGAATTTTCTTAAGAAAACTTGTTTACAATACCGATAATTGTCTTTTATTTTTTATTTTTCTTTGTCCTTATAATAACTATACAGGATATTCTTATGTGTGTGTAAAACTATATGAAAACTATCTTTTGTATGCATTTATAGATATATATACAGTATATTAACTATGTATCAAAGAAATTGATGGCAAAAAGACTATATCATAAATAACAGTACCAAAAAGGACTGTAAAAATATATCAAGCCTTGGTTGTGTCTGCATAATCAGATTCTGTGTAATTTTTATCTTCTCCTTTCTACTTCTGTGTATGTAAAAGGATTTTAGCACACATTCTGTTTTTAATTGAAAAAAAGAGAAAACATACCTTGTTTTTTAAAATATTGAAAAATATTTCCCAAAAATTATCTGCAAAAACTTTCCCACCTGTGAGAAAAGAAGATGCCAATTTTTAAAATAAAAATAATGTAAGGCATTCAGCACACAGTTATTCATGATGCTTTGTTTTACAGTTTTCAGAACAGCTTATTATTCAGCAAGATGAAGACCAGGGGTGACTTTGCTGAACTCAAATTTCTACAGTTTGAAGTGTTCACAATATTGGCAGAGGAGAAAAGCTGATTCATTGTTACCATGATGAGGATAAAGAGTGAGATGTAGGGCCAATTGCTGAGTCCATGGGTACTATCAATGAATGAGCAAAGCAACTAGTGGTTCATACCAACCATGATTCAAGTAACAGTCACTAAGCAATTTTCAGAATCAGTTCCCTCTTCTGAGATATAGGACACTACTCTTTTTCCCCCTTAGGAACTCTTTTCTCACAGGAGAAATGGAATTATCTCTCTAACATATTAATATCTCAACCATTTTAAGTAGACATACAACTCCAGATGTTTTCCAAAACTTTCTCGGCCTGCTAAGAAGTAAACTGCTATCTGGATTGTCCCACCAGCTCACCAAATAAATTGCAAAACATCCAAAACCAGAAATAAAAACATTCCGGGCTCAGGATGACTATTCCACCAAAGAACAAAGCAGAGAAATCTGCTAATATCTATTCTGCTAAGATCTCTGCCATCAAGATCAATTGAAACATCTCAGCTTGGAATTCCAGAAACCTCAGGAGTGGAAAGCCCCAAAGAATAAAAAAACCTCAAAAGCACAGTGCAATGTGCAGGAATAAATACAAACCTGGAAGCCAGGCAAAACTAACATGAAATCCCTACTTAGCTATTTACTAGTTATATGACGCTGGGTAAGTTATTCCTACCCACCTGTTTCTTTGTGTGAAAGATGAGGATATTAATCTACGCATTAAAGGGTCACTGTGAAGAATGAAAAGACATGTAAAATTCCTGGCTCAAGGTAGGCTTTCAATAAATGACAGCTATATAATATTGCCACACTACCACTGTGACACAATGGGACAGTAAGAAGACTTAATCTGGGTGAGAACTGGCCTATAAAATGTAATTTTTAGAGTTAGCTGACAGCAATCTCTCTTTTTTGTATTCCTTCATCACGTTTGTCTATATTATGCCTTGAAGCTACTGTACCCACCTTGTATTTTCAAGTTTATTATTTCCCACACTAGAGTTGAGCTCTTTCAAAAGAGCAACTGTCGAATTTGTGATGGATTAATGTTTCATACTTCAGGCATGTTTGCCTATCTTATGATAAGAACAGATACCAGAGGGGAAAGTTATTCCCTAAAACAGCTAAAAACATGCATATTGCCTGTATATCTGTTTTCACAACTAACATTCTATAAAAAAAAAGTAAGCAGAAAGATAATTTAATTTATTGATTTGTGAGATTTTTGCTTATATTTTTCACATTAAACACAGAAACTTCTTTAAAGACCTACAGATAAGCATAGTAAATGGGTTAAAGAATAGATACAAATGTTATTATACCGATTTTGTTTGAAAGAAAGGGCAAAGGTATTCACTCAGTCCAATTTAGAAAACAATCCTTCCTTCCTTCCTTCCTTTCCTTTTCTTCCATCTTTCTTCCTTTCTTTCTTCTTTCCTTTCTTCCTATCTCCCTCCCTATCTCTCATTCACGCGTTTCCTACCTCATTCCCTTCCTTTCTGGACAGTTCGGTGCTAAAACCACTAGGGGGTGCCGAGCAAGATGAGCAAGATGAGCTCCAGCCTGCCTTTCCATCTGCATGCTCCACTGCTCGCCTTGATCTCTTTGCTGCAGCTGAATTAAGCCACTTGCTTTTTCCACTTCTGTACCTCTGTTCACTCCTGTTCTTCTCCCTAGCATGTGGACAATCCATGCCCAGCTTCCTTCCTTACCACTCCTGCTAATGTCTAAACCAGTTCCATCCATAGTTCAAGGCATAATATCTCAAGGACTCCCACCACTCACAAAATAATATTTTCCTCCTCTTAACTTTCTCAGAACTTTCCCTGTATCTCTCTTATGGCTTATCACCTTCTCTGTTGCATTTTTATTATTTAGGAATATATCTTATCATCTTTAGCAGACTGTAAATTCATTCAGAGTGGAAAGGAAAGAATCTGAAGAATCTTGTCATTCCCTGAAGTACATAGCATAGTGCCTGTAATACACTGCCAGACATTTAATTAGGATTTGTCAATGATGTATTAGGTGACAAAAAGGTAAAAAAATCATTGTAGGCAACTAGAAATAAGAACGGAGATTAATGCATTCACTGATTCATTCAACAATACTGAGTTCCTATGTGTCAGGTACAGTGAAAAAAAGACTATGAAAGATTAAAACAGTGGGAGACAAAGAAAGATGTAGTGAGTGTTGTGGTCACATGACTATATGGAGATTTCCAAAGGTCAGGCTAAAGGATAGAGATTTCAGACTAGAGATGATAAAAAGCCAGTATCATAATTTATAATTATATATAATTTACCATATTATTAATGACATTATTTATAGCAACATGTCAATTATTTACTATATCCATATACATACATATGTAGTTTCATTTAACCATCCCAACATCCTCTGATGTTTGCAGATGAAGAAACAAGCTTAAAGAGATTAAGAAATTTGCTCAAGGTTAATACCAAAGTTAATAACTTAACACTTGCTGCTGTTAATATAGGGCAGGGCTGGGATTCAAACCTAGGGCAGTGTGGTTCCAGAGCATTTAACCACTATGTTATAAACCCACAAGGTTCTCAGGTAGAGGAAAGACGATGTTAAAAAGTGTGATTGTAGGAAAAGTCCTGTAACAGTGATCTACTGGATTGACTGACTACAGAAGGAACTAAGGAAGACATACTGTAAATACTGCCCAGTGATTCCCTACATTTATCTATCAATCCAGGTTCTCAGAATTCTCCAGAAAATAACTGTACTCCAATTCTTTTGTAGATGACATGCAACATCAGCAATGCACAGGTGGCCTGAAGGTATTTTTAAAATTTTTGTTTCCATAGGTTTTTGGGGAACAAGTGGTACATGAGTAAGCTCTTTAGCAGTGATTTGTGAGAATTCGGTGCACCCACCACCCGAGCAGTATACATTGAACCCAATATGTGGTCTTTTATCCCTCATCCCCCTTCCACCCTTTTCCCTGAGTCCCCAATGCCCATTGTACCATTCTTTTTTTATATACTTTAAGTTCTGGGGTACACGTGCAGATCGTGCAGGTTTGTTACATAGGTATACACATGCAATAGTGGTGGTTTGCTGCATCCATCACATTGTATCATTCTTATGCCTTTGCATCCTCATAGCTTAGCTCTCACTTATGAGTGAGAACATATGATGTTTGCTTTTCCGTTCCTGAGTTACTTCACTTAGAATAATAGTCTCCAGTTCCATCCAGGTTGCTGCGAATGTGATTAATTCATTCTTTTTTATGGCTGAGTAGTATTCCATCATATACATACCACAATTTCTTTATCCACTTGTTGATTGATGAGCATTTGTGCTGGTTTCATATTTTTGCAGTTGCGAATTATGCTGCTATAAACATGCATGTGCAGGTATCTTTTTTGTTTGATGACTTCTTTTCCTCTGGGTAGATACTCAGCAGTAGAATTGCTGGATCAAATCGTAGTTCTACTTTTAGTTCTTTCAGAAATGTGGCCATAATGTTTCAATACAAAGGCTTAAAAAGGTATCTGACTAATTGACATTGTTTTGAGGGAAAAGATCATTAATTACCCTGCCAGATAGAGGGATGGTCTCCAAGACAACTGACCTCGACTCTTCAAAACTGTCAGGAGAACTAAAGATAGAACAAAGGCTTAGGAACTACTTTAGATTGAAAGAGATCAAGAGACTAAATGAAATATATGACCCCTATTGGATTCTGAATTTTTAAAAATAAAAGCTGTGTGGAACATTATCAATGCAATTGAGGATATTTTAAGACTGGCTATATATTACGTAATATTATAGTATCAATGTTAAAATTGTGGATGTAATAGTGGCATTATGGTATTTAGAAAAGTTTCCCAGTTTTCAGGAGATGATGATGAAATATGTATAAATACAGCGGCAAGACGCCTGTGACTTATTTTTAAATGACTCTGCAAAGAAATAAAACAAACATGCATATACATATATGAAATGAAAAGGAAAATAAAAGTAGCAAAGCTAATTGATACACCTAGGTGATGTTACACTGGTGTTTATTTTCTCAACTTTGAAATTTGTCGAAATGAAAAGTTAAGCATATGCATCATCCTAGAATATCAAGGAGTCATTTAAAGTGTAAACAGACTAATATGCTAACAGAACTATCTATTTGCTGTACTATCAACTTGGAAAATTCTTGTAAACAATATGGAAATATCCAGCATCCTCAGCGGCTCTCAGAAATCTTGAGGCACATCGTATTCTCTAATATTTGTGTGAACTTTCAAAGTGGAAATAAACCTCAGTTAAATTTTCAACTGAAATAAATAGGAAATGAAGCAATGTTCAAAGCACTCTTACAGTTTACTGCATTAATAGAAGAGCTTTGAAATTTTTAACCATAATATTTCTGTGGCTTTTTACAAGAATTAAAGTTTGAAAAAATACGAACTTTTTTTGGTAATCTCCACAAGAATGAGGTGGGAGAAGGGAATTTGTATAAAAATCCTTAAGCGGAATATCTTCAAGAATTATACTACAGAAATTCATGTCTGTTATTCGCTCTGTACAGCTCTCCTTCCCAAGAAAGGACTGAGGTTGTGCCAGGAATATTTTACTATAAAACATTATGATGCCAATGTGGCTTACACATCCAGACAACATCCGGCACACCCAGCAAGGAAAACTTAAATTACTGGAGTTCTGCTAAAGATGTAAGATACATAAGCTTGGATCTTTGATACATAAATTATAATGTCTTTTACTGATGTTGAACTCATTTGGAGATAGAAACATCTAATTTCAGATCTTTTTTCATTAAATGCTCCAAACAGTAGGAAGAAGACAAAAAAAACTATATTTCTCCTGACAGTAGAATCCTCATAATCATTAAATTTCTACTTTATTGTGTGACTTCAAAATATATCTGAAAGCTAGTTTTACTTTATTGTTATATATGATCTTATAATAATTTATATAGCTCTTTACATGATAGAAACTTTTTTTGAAATGTTTAAATATATGATATTTCTATGAAGTATCTGCTTAAATCTAGATTTACCTAACAATTCTTTAAGAAACATTTATAAGATGCTAAACGAATACTAGATTTGTTCAGGAGGAATAAAGTTTATTTAATCATATCCTCTTTAAATTAGTGTTTCTTTTTGACCATATCTTGTAGTTGTAGTCACTGTGCTGAGGTTTTAAAACTTAATGATCATCAAGTATTAACTTTAAATCTATCATACACTCATTGTACTAGGAAAATAGGCCATAAACACATGGTTGCAGTTTTTCTAATCTACCACTGTGAAGGTTCCTTGATCCCTTAGGAATGGTATATTAACCAAGAAAGCTTAGTTATAAATTTCCTTGCAAATTTCATTATAATACAGATACTGTTTTAAAAAAAATAATGATTCTAAGAAAAAGATCTCTAGGTCATAGTACAAATGGTCCACATTTTTGAATGAATATTCAAGATGATAACATCTCATTGCTTCAAAAGCACAGAGATATTATTTCATCTAGATTTTCCCTTCCTTCTTCAGCCACTATTTATGCTACCCACAAAATATTTCTCTTAAACTTGTAGGCATCTATGAAGATGCCCTGCTGGGCCTGCTTGAAGTTACATCTGACCATATGAAATGCTTTAGCCAATGAAATGTGAGCATAAATGCCAAGCAGAAGTTTCAAGAGCCAGTGCATAATAATAAAAAGTGCCCAGCTCTCCTTTCCTCTGCCAGAGTGGTTGGCAACTTCCAGGTGAATTTGCTTGTTCAGACTGAGTGAGTCCTAGAGGATGCAGCAGAGTAGATCCCACAAATTGTCCACAATGGGCATGTCAACAAGAAGTAAATCTGATAGCTTTGAGCCACTGAGGTTTGAGGTTGTATATTAGTTACCACGGCATAATCAAGCCTATCATGACAAGTACATCCACCATATTTCACCCAAGATGACTGTGTTAGTCTCTGAAAGTTTGCAAAGAATAGAGATATAAACACTGGTTACTTGGCTAATGAGTGTTTATTGCAATGGTAGATACAGATGAAATTAAGAGTTAGAGGAAACAGAACTTACAGCTGCAGAAACAAGCCTTATGGATACAGGATACAAGGCAGCACTTGTTTTCCTTATGGTCCCCTCAGCACAAATCACCTGTTGATTGATAGACATGTGTTCTCACGTTATAAGAAATCATTTACCCTCCGTCTCTCTCCTTCTGCCATCCTGCAACAATGCTGATTTATAAGGCTTCTGTAACAATGACAATGGGTCTACTATTGCCCAACCCTTAAGGAAATTCCCAACTGCTTGGTTTAGTTCTCTCATAGAGTGCTCCTGATCACATGCAAGGAGTGTGACCCCCAAGTTCTGGAGGCCTAACAGTGTCCAAGATTGTTGTACCTTGATTTGACCTAAAACCAAGGTCAGTGAGGGGCTTACAACTCAAGGGCAGCTTGGCTGCAGTCTCCTCCACTTTACTGTCCGTTCCTTGTGATCTTTCTTTCCCTTCTCAATTGGAGCAATCTACTCCCTCCACGTGTTCCTCTCTCCTCCCAGTCCCCTCTTGCACCCTTTCTCCTCTCTCCCTTTCTGCAGACTTAGTTAAACTTTCAAAGTAGGAAGAAAATTGATCTTTGTGAAAGCACTGAAGACTTTGGTCTCAAATTTGGTGACCAGGTATTTAAATCTTTGCTTGTGATGTGGGGTTTGGTACCTTCAAAACCCCAGAAAAGAAGGGCTAGAACTCAAATATGTTGAGATATAACGCTTGCATGTAAACCTCCTAAGGATAAGGATCTGATTGGGCATCGCTAAGCAGTCAGTAACTATAGGGGCACTCTATATGATGTGATTATAGCAAATAAATTATGCCATGATTTTAAGCCATGTTATTGTTTATGGACGCTTGATTCCAGGTCAGCCATTGATCCTTGGGCTTATACTTAAATTCAGAGTGTCAGAGTCATATAGCATGAAGTAGAACATTCTATGTATAAAAGGCTAGCTGCAGCCACTGTCAAAAAAGGCAGCTCGTCTCAGAAGAGGCCTGTAGATAAGCTAGCCAGTCCACATTGGGTTCCGTGCACTGTATTCACATGAAACCTCATTTTAAAAGGTAGTTATTTAGTCTCTATAATTCACATTTTCATTTCATTGGCTTAAAAATTCTTGCCCTTTGATTGGTAGAGAGTCCTCCAACTCGTTAGAGTGGGAAAGTCCCCAATTTGCAATGGGTGTTGAATGGTAAGAGTGAACTCTTTATACCCCACCAAGGGCCAAAAAGGCGAGAGGTAAAATAGCCAAGCAAATAGAAAATTTAAAGTGATACAATGCATAAGCTTGATATGTTTACATGCTTTCTGCAATTTGCAAAATATATCTATATAATTTCCTGCGAAAAAAATAGCCGATCCATGATTAGAGATTTTCCTTGTTTAGTTATTGCTAGTTTTATGAGTCTCTTTTCCCCTGTAAAGTGAAACTAATTGCAGGATCTAGATTTCATAATTGCTGTGAAAGTTAAATGAAATAATGTGAAAAATTTTCATGAACTCCATTGCACTGTACAGTAATAGAATTTTGTAAAATTTTATCAAATTCAATTATTATTCAGATCAATAATCACATATTAAGGACTTTTTATGTGCCAGAAAATATGCTATGTGCTATAAATATAAATATAAATAACACATAGTCCCTACTGTCAAAGAGCTTAAAATTTCATGAGTGGGACAAAAATGAAGAAAATGATTTCAATAAAATATGGTAGATTGTGATAAAGGCATACTTAAAATCTGAGGGTGCATAGAAGAAGCCATTTGTTCAATCATGGGGTATATAAAAATAGCCTGGAGAAAATTACGTCTTAAAGAATGAGAGACAATCTTGAAGAATGTAGAGTTGAAAATCTCTAGTTTTTAATTTACCACTTCACAGAAAAATTAAGCATTAGTTTGCTCTATTAATATGTAAGCTATTTCTATCTTGCTAGCTCCCCTATTGGAGTGAAAACATCTTTAGGAAGGGACAATGTCTTATTTACTTCGTATGCCCCTGAGTCTACTTGAATGTTTTAACGGATTGAACTGAATCAAGTACTCTGAACATAAATGAAGATACAGGTAACTGCACATAACTATATATATATAATTACAAAGATTTTATCGTCACATAATGTCATAGAATTATAGAATTTTAGATCTGGAACTGGAATTGATTTTGAAGGACATTTAATCCACACTGCAAATACGATGTAAAAGAAACTAAGTTCCAAAAAAAGCCATACAAGTGATCTGAAAGCTGGGATTCTTACTATTTTAAACTATTATGTAGTATAGCCGTAGTTTTGTGTGCTTATATAGATATGCTTTTATAGAAATGTATATGCAAATATGTATGTGCAAACATATGGAAGACATACATGCATAGACACATTGAATTCATGGGGACGTAAGCATCCCTGCTTGAGGATCCCCTGAAGCATAAATATCTAAACATTTCATTATGAGGTGAGAAAAGAGATCCAGACCTTAAGCCCCTCAGTTGCCAATTGCAAAACTGCCTTTTGTTCTTAATTTTAAGGAATTTTGAAGTTATTCTAGCCTAGAACTCCTTATCTCGTGTTACAAAGAAAGCTAATAAATTACGGGTGTCTAGGTCAATATCAAGGAAGGCACTTCTGACAGAAGTAATATTCCAAATGGTCCTTAGGTATTTGGGGTTCTGTAACCTGGTTTCCTGCCACTGTAAGTAGTGTTGAAACAGGATGCCAATTGATATTTTCAATGAGAGACACTGATGGTCATGGCAAAAGTTCCAGACACCTGAACACTGGCTTCACCCAGTCTGCCCCTTCTCATCAGGTTTCTTGGGAAAATACTAAGCACTGGGACCAAAACTAGGTAATGGGACACACTATTTTTTTAAGAAAACGCTATTTTCTTAGGGCAGCTTTAGGTTCATGGCAAAATTGAAGGGAAGGAATAAAGGTTTCCCATCTATCCCCTGCCCCACACATGCACAGCCTTTGCCAGTATCAACATCCTCCAATGGAGTAGCATATTGACACATCATTATCACCAAAGCCCACTGTTTACATCAGGGTTTGCTCTTGGTCTTGTGCTTTCTATAAGTTTAGACAAATGTGTAGTGACGTGTCTAGCATTATAATACCATGCAGAGTATTTTCACGGTCCTAAAAATCCTCTATGCTCTGTAGACACTATTTTTATTGTTGTTGTTTTGTTTTATTCCTTTGTTAATTTTTATTTTAGATTCAGGGGTACATATGCAGGTTTGTTACAAAGGTATATTGCATTATGCTGAAGTTTGGAGTATAACTGAACCCACATCTGGGTCGTCCCAACAGATAGTTTTTCAGCGCTTGCCATCCCACCCTCTAATAGTCCCCAGTGTCTGTTTTTGCCATCTTCATGTCCACGCGCACCCAATGTTTACCTCCCACTTACAAGTTAGAACATGAAGTATTTGGTTTTCTGTTTCTGCGTTAGTTTGCTTAGGATAATGGTCTCCAGCTGCATTCATGTTGCTGTGAAATAAATGCTTTCATTCTTTTTATAACTGCATAGGATTTTATGGTATATGCATATATAGATCACACTTTCTTTATCCAATGCACTGTTGATGGGTACCTGGGTTGACTCCATGTTTTTCCTACTGTGAATAGCGCTGCAATGAGCATGCAAGTGCATGTGTATTTTTGATAGAAGGATGTATTTTCCTTTGGGTATATACGCAATAATGGCATTGTGGGGTGGAAAGGTAGTTCTATTTTGAGTTCTTTGGGAAATCTCTAATCTGGTCTCCCCAGCGAAACACTGTTTTTAACAAGGGATTTAGACCCACACTCTAACCTGAAACTCCGGTGTGCTTGCCTGGACTGTGTGGAAGACTGCCTGAGTGAGGAAGGTCTGAGAGGCCTCAAACTAAATAAAGCTGAAACCCCTACTTCACCTTCTTCCCTCTGAAGCAGAAACATTAATCTCAGATCTTTCTACTTCAAAGCAAGGAAAAGCTGATCCAGAGAACTTTGCTGACAAGTAGAGAGAACTAACAAGCTAGAAAGAGAAGTCCTACTTAACGCCTAGAGAAGAGCAGGCTTAGTCTACCCACCCCACTCAGATATTCTGAGCTACTCACATTCTCTTCTGTTAGCGAAGTGTGACAGAGTCAAAGGTTTCAGAGGCAGGCTGAAGAAAGGAAGGAAAGAAAGTGTATCAAGCCATTCTGGCATTGCTATAAAGGAATACCTGTGACTGGGTAATATATAAAGAAAAGAGGTTTAATAGGTTCGTGATTCTGCAAGTTTTAGAGGAAGCATGGTGCTGACATTTGCTCAGCTTCTGGGGAAACTTCAGGAAGCGTCCAATTATGGTGGAAGGCAAAGGGAAAGCAGGCACATCACATGGTGAAAGCAGGAGCAAGAGAGAGGGAGCGGTGCCACACACGTTTATATAACACAATCAGCTCTCACGAGAACTCACTATCATGAGAAGAGTTCCAAGAAAATGGTGCTAACTCATTCACGATAAACCCACTCCATGATCCAGTCACCTCCCATCAGGACCCACCTCCAACACTGGAGATTACATTTCAACATGAAACTTGGGCAGGGTAAATATCCAAACCACCTCCAGTGAGGGGCAGCTCCCCAGCTATACACATTTCCAGCCTCATGGGAGAAAGAGGAACAGCCCAGGGATGTGGTCTGGGTTCTTTCACTCCAGCTTCAAAAAAGCAAGAAAGTCAAAAGGGCCACTTTCATTTATTCCTTTACCTCAACGCAGTGAAGTTCCTACCTATCAGCAAAAACAGCAATAAAACTACCTCAAACATGCCCATCAGCCATTCCCAAAAGTGACTGAGCCATTGCAGGTTGGGGTATCTGAGCTCTTCTTGACCTACAAGGGGGTCTTTAAGGGATTCAGTGGAAAAATTCCAAACAACGAACTTTGAAATGGTGGAACTTTTATGTACGAAAGTACACAGACAAGGGAATCATGTCATATACTCCAGATGGAGAAGTGAAGTGAGTAAATCAAGCAACTGATCTTTTTTCTATCTTATATCATAACCAGAATATCTATTTATGCCTGTGCCCTTTCTCTGAGTATATTAAACACAACTTCTCTGCACTTGAAATACTAGCCTTTTGCTTTTTATGGCTCTTCGTATATTTTTTATATACATTACCCATCTCACCTTCTTACTTTGATATGCGTACTGTTGGATCATTAAACCATCCTCTGTGGGTGCATTTGTATTACTTGCTGTTTTGGTGTTACGGAGATGAACGAACTTTGTTTTGTTGCTTTTCTGCTTTTCAATGACGATTTTATCTTTCTAAATTCATTCCAGAATACACATATTCATACAGAAAACCTACTTATAAAATGACAATTTTAGTTAAAATCATAATGATAAAATAACCAAAATGTTCTTAAAACCATTGTTCTTTACTTAACCTAAGAAATTACTATTTTTAAAACAGCTTTATTGAGGATTTGAGATTTTTTAAATTGCAATAAGAAAACTTGAGATCTACCATCTTTTGACATACAATAAACTGTGCAAATTTAAAATGTATAACTTAATAAGTTTTAAGACATATGTCAACACAATCGAGATAGTAAATTTATCTCCATCCCCCAAAATTTCCTTGCATTCCTTTATAATCCATTTTGCCAATCTCCCTGACTCAATCTCCTAATAACCATTGTTTTGCTTTCATTATGAAACATGAGTTTCATTTTATAAATCAGATCATATCGTATATATTTTGGAGGGCTGATTTCTTTCATGCAGCAAAATTATTTTGAGTGTCATCTATATTATAGCAAATCAATAGCTCATTCCTTTTCAATGTTGAGTATTATTCCATAGCACAGATATCATTGTTTCATCTGTTTGTCTGTTGAACGTTTCATTTCTCCTCAGTAAATACCTAGGAGTAGAATGGTTGAATTATAAAGGTAAGTGTATGTATGCCGGCATCTTACTGTAGCTTTAACTTGCATTTCCTTAATAAAGAATGACGGTAAGCATTTTTAATGTGCTTATTTTCCATCCCTATATATTCTTTGGTGAAGGGTCTGTTGTTTAAATCTTTAAAAAAAATTTTTAATTAGGTTATTTATGTTCTTGAGGTTTGAGAGTTATTTATATATTCGAAACACAAGTACTTTATCAGATATGTGCTTTGCAATTATTTTCTTAGTCTGTGGTTTGCTTCTTATTCTCTTACAGGGCCTTTTGAGGAGTAAAAATCTTTGTTTTGATGGAATCCAATTTATCTTTTTTTAAAAACGGATTGTGTTTTTGATATACATGAGAAAGTTTTGCCTAACCCAAAGTCACGAAAATTTCCTCCTATGCTTTCTTTGAATGTTTCACATTTAAGGTTAACATTTAGCTCTGTGATGCATTTTGAGTTATTTTGAATACTATACATAAAATGGATTGAAGCTAATTTTTGTGGATTTTTAATTATTCAGGCACAATTTATTGAAAATACTATATTTTCTACATTTAATTGCCTTGGCATCTTTATAAAAAAGAAAGTTGTACATGTATGTGTGAGTCTATTTCTGAACTTTATTATTTTCCATTGATCTACTTTTTTATCTTCACTCCGATTCCACATTTTCTTGATTGCTCTGGTTATACAAGTCTTGAAATTAGCTAGTGTTTGTCTTCCAATTGTGTTCTATTTCAGAACTATTTTTGCCTTTTTAGGTTCTTCACGTTTTTATATAAACTTTAGAAACAGTTTGTCCATTTTTATATAAAAACCTGCTGGTATTTTGATTGAGATTGCATTGAATCTAAAAATCAATTTGGGTTTAATTTACATCTTCTGACCAAGAATTCAGTATATCTTTCCATTAATTGACATGTTATTTAAATTCCTTCAGTAATATTTTGTTATTTTCATGGTATGTGTCTTTCACATATTTTATCAGATTCATCTTTAAGTACTCAGTAGTTTTAGATACTATTGTACATAGTATTTTTAACTTTAATTTCTATTTGAGGCTAGCATATAGAAATACAATCAATTTTTGTATATTGATTTGTATCCTGAAACTTCAGTAAAGTAACTTATTCATTCAAACAGATATTTTTACCTTTAATAAAATATTCTACATAGATGATAATACCTTCTGCAAACAAGACAGTTTTACTTCTTTCTTTTCAATCTGTCCCCTTTTGTTTTTCTTGTTATATTGAATAAGCTAAAACTTTAAGTATAATGTTGAATAAAAGTGCTGAGGGGCTGTGCGCAGTGGCTCACGTCTGTAATCCCAGCACTTTGGGAGGCCAAGGTGGGTAGATCACAAGGTCAGGAGTTCGAGACCAGCCTGACCAACATGGTGAAACCCTGTCTCTACTAAAATACAAAAATCAACCAGGGTTGGTGGTGCGCACCTGTAATCCCAGCTACTCAGGAGGCTGAGGAAGGAGAATTGCTTGAACCTTGCAGACGGAGGTTGCGGTGAGCCGTGATTGTGCCATTGCACTCCAGCCTGGGCAACAGAGCAAGACTCTGTCTCAAAAAAAAAAAATGTGGTGGGTGGACATCTTTGTCTTGTTCCTAATCTTAGAGAAAAAGCACTTAGTCTTTCTCCATTAAATGTGATGCTAACTGTATTTTTTCACAGATGCTCTTTATTAGATTGAGGAAGTCTTCTATTTCCATTTTGCTGAAAGTTTTCTTCCTTAAGTCAGGTTATTTGTTTTTGTCAAATCCTTTTTATGCATCTATGAGGGAGATCTTCTTTTAAGTTTTTAATGTAGTGAATTACAATGACTGATTTTATTTTCAAATATTAAATCATACTTATGTTCTTGGGATAAACCCTAGTTGGCCATGATATGTCTTTATATATTGTTGGATTCCATTTGCTACAGACTTTTAGAATTTGTACATCTTTGTTCATGAAGAATATTAGTCTGTTGATTTCTTTTCTTGTAATGTCTTTATTAGTCCTGGCATCAGCATAATGCTAGCCTCATGAAATGATGTGGCAAAATTCCCTTTTCTTCAATTCTCTAGAAGAGTTTGCATAGAATGCTATTAGTTCTTTAAATATTTAGTAGAATTCACCAATGAAACTAACTGGACCTCAAAAAAGTTTCCAGATACATATTCAATTGCTTTGATAGATATAGAACTGTGTAGGTTGTTTCTTCTTGTGTAAAGTTGAGTACTTTTTTTTTTTGAGATGGAGTCTTGCTCTGTCACCCAGGCTGGAGTGCAGTGGCATGATCTCAACTCACTGCAACCTCACCTCCCAGATTCAAGCAACTATCCTGCCTCAGCCTCCCAAGTAGCTGAGACTACAGGCGCATGCCACCACACCCAGCTACTTTTTTATTTTTAGTAGAGATGGGGTTTCACCATGTTGGCCAGGCTGGTCTTGAACTCCTGACCTCAGGTGATCCACCTGCATCGGCCTCCCAACATGCTGGGATTACAGGCATGAGCCACTGTGCCCAGCCAATTGGGTACTTTTTCTCATTAATTTCCCCATTTTACCTAAGTTTCTTAATCATTATGATAATGTTTATATTTCTTTTTCTTTTAATATCTGTATAATCTGCAGTAATGTCACCTCTCTCATAATATTTGTCATTTGTGTCTCCTCTCTTTTATCTTCATTAGTCTGACTAGAAATTCATGAATTCTATTGACCTTTCTAATGAACCACCTTTTTGCTTTTAATTTTTTCTACTTTTCCCATTTTCTATTTAATTTTATAATGTCTGTTCTAGTCTTTTATTTCTTCTCTTCTATTTATTTTGGGTTATTTTTCTTATCTTTTTCTAATTTTTTTAGGTAGAAGCTGAGTTCGTTGACTTGAGACCTTTCTTCTCTAATATAGACATTTAGTGCAATAAATCCCCCCATAAGTACTGATTTTGCAACATCTCACAAAACTAGATATGCTATGTTTTCTTTTATTCCATTTAAAATACTTTGTAATTTTTCTTTAATTTCTTTGGCTAGTGGACTCTGTAGGCATGTGTCATATATTTCCAAGTATTTGTAGATTTTCAGAGATCTTTATGTATTAGTTTCTAATTTAATTCTATTGTGTTCAGAGAACATACTTTAAAGGAATTGAATCTTTTTAAACTTTGAGAATTGTTTTATAGTTCAGAATATAATATAGTGTTGTTAATGTTCTATATGTACTTGAAAAGGATGTGTTGTTACTAGAGTGTTCTATTAATGTTAAATAAGTGAAGCTGGTTGATATTATTGTTCAACAATCTACATGCTTAAAGTTTTGAAGAGTAACTATCCAACTCTTCAAGCTTTCTGAAATTGCTGTAATATGGCAGTAAAGACTATGTGCTTATCTGTTGCCCATATTTCAATTTGATGTGGTCTAGTCTTACTTCAGAAATCAGAATAACCTATTTCTAAATTTTAACAACTTTAGGGTTATAAGAAATAAACATAAAGTCAGAATACATCAGCTAATGGTCATCATTTTAAGGAAATTTGGGAAATTTCTAAAGAATTGGAATCAGCAACAAGCCAGGGCTTATAGTAACACAGTTCCTGGCTGTTGAGTGTGAAGCAGTATATCTTGTACTCAAAAGGCAGCCTTTATAAGTGGATAGCAACCCTAGCTCTCTGCCAAGCTAACGACTCTATTCTTCTGCCCTCCCTATCTATTCTCTGTTCTTTAAGAGAGGTAGGGTCTTTCTCTGTTGCCCAGTCTGGAGGGCAGTGGTGCTATCATGGCTCATTGCAGCTTTGAACTCCTGGTTCTAATGATCCTCCCACTTCAGCCCCACAAGTGGCTGGGACTACAGGTGTGAGCCACTGCACCTGGTCTTTAAATTCTTTAATAATGAGTAAACCATTTTTAATTTTTCATAGAGATGGCATTGGGGCAGGGGCATGGTCTCCCTATGTTATCCAGGCAAGTCTTGAACTCCTGACCTCAAGCAATCCTCCCACCTTGGCCTCCCAATGTGACGGGATTACAGGCATGAGCTACTCACTGCATCTGGCCTTTAAATTCTTTAATAATGAGTAAACCGCTCCTTATTTTCTTTCTTTATTGCTCACTGTTTCTGCTTACACATGTCTTCTTTTATTATTATTATTATTAATTATACTTTAAGTTCTGGGATACATTTGCAGAGCGTGCAGGTTCGTTACACAGGTATACATGTGCCATGGTGGTTTGCTGCACCCATAAACCCATCATCTACATTAGGTATTTCTCCTAATGCTATCCCTCCCCTAGCCCCACTCTCTCCTGACAAGCCCCAGTGTGTAAGATTCCCCTCCGTGTGTCCATATGTTCTTACTGTTCAGCTCCCACCTATGAGTGAGAACATGCAGTGTTTGGTTTTCTGTTTCTGTGTTAGTTTGCTGTGAATGATGGTTTCCAGCTTCTTCCATGTCCCTACAAAGGACATGAACTCATCCTTTTTTATGGCTACATAGTATTCCATGGTGTGTATGTGCCACATTTTCTTTATCTAGTCTATCATTGATGGGCATTGAGTTGGTTCCATGTATTTGCTATTGTAAATAGTGCTGCAATAAACATATATGTGCATGTGACTTTATAGTAGAATGATTTATAATCCTTTGGCTATATATCCAGTAATGGGATTGCTGGGTCAAGTGGTATTTCTGGTTCTAGATCCTTGAGCAATCGCCACACTGTCTTCCACAATAGGTAAACTAATTTACACTCCCACCAACAGTGTAAAAGCGTTTCTATTTCTCCACATCCTCTCCAGCATCTGTTGTTTACTGATTTTTCAATGATCACCATTCTAACTGGTGTGAGACGGTACCTCATTGTGGTTCTGATTTGCATTTCTCTAATGACCAGTGATGATGAGCTTATTTTCATATGTTTCTTGGCCACATAAATATCTTCTTTTGAGAGGTGTCTGTTCATATCCTTCACCCACTTTTTGATGGGACTGTGGGAGAAAATTTTTGCAATCTATCCATCTGACAAAGGGCTAATACCCAGAATCTACAAGGAATTTAAATAAATTTACAAGAGAAAAAACAAATGTCTTCTATTTTTCTACTTTCTTCTTTCTACTTTCTCATGGAGCATCACTTTACTTCTGGGCCACTGTATCATTTGTATTGCTCTCTGTCTCTCTCATTCAGACACTTGCAAAGAGATTCTCTGACTGGCTTGTTTCTCACTAAACAAGTCAGATCATTCCTCTTGCATAGATGTCTCATCCTTGGTCATGATATATGTCACCAGCTTTAAAAAATAATTTCATTTATTAGCCATTAATTATCCTTTTTCGTGGTTAAGTATTATTAAATACCTACTGTAAGTATGAAATTTCATCAACATATTAGCAGAAAAGACTGATAAGCTTTCATAATTTAATGTATTTTAATTTAATTTAATTTTTTTATTTTTATTTTTTTTTTGAGACGGAGTTTCGCTCTTGTTACCCAGGCTAGAGTGCAATGGCGCGATCTCGGCTCACCACAACCTCCGCCTCCTGGGTTCAAGCAATTCTCCTGCCTCAGCCTCCGGAGTAGCTGGGACTACAGGCGTGCGCCACCATGCCCAGCTAATTTTTGTATTTTTTTAGTAGAGACGAGGTTTCACCTTGTTGACCAGGATGGTCTCGATTTCTTGACCTCGTGATCCACCTGCCTCGGCCTCCCAAAGTGCTGGGATTATAGGCGTGAGCCACCGCGCCCGGCCTAATTTTATTTTAATCTATAAAAAGATTATAGATAATTGCCTCAAAACAAGGGTTAAGAGGTTTTATAACGCAAATTTAAAATACAAATTGAGAATATTGGACATTACCAATAAAAACCTGTTGAAATAATTCTTTAGTACAAATATCACTTAACCACGCCATTTTTACTTGCTTTTCAGAATAAATCTCAAGATTATTTAGAGGAATACAAAGTCATCTAATACAGCAAAATTCACAATGTCAGGTAATTCAAACAAAGATTACCAGGGATACAGTAAAACCAGAAAACATGAACCATCATGAAAACAATCATCCTCAACAGACTTTTTGTGTAGGAATTAAAAAGCTGACTCTAAAATTCACATGGAAATGTCAAGGACCTACAATGGCCAAAATTATTCTCAAATAGAAGAAAAACTTGAAGGTTTAACAGTACCAGATTTCAATAATTATTATAAAGCTACAGTAATCAGCATAGTACTGGTATAAATATAGACAAATTAGTGGAACAGAATAGAATAGTCTAGAAATACATTCACAAGCCTATGGACAACTAATTTTTATAAAGACACAAAAGATAATGTTTCTAGCAAGCCTCCAGCGTGCTTGGGTCTGCAGTGATCCTATGCATTCCTTCAGTACTTGCTAGAACAGTTTTGAAACAGTTTGAGGCCTTGCCATACTCCATCTAGAGCAAGGTTATAGAAATTTCAGACGATGAAAAACAAGAAGAAAAAAAGATAATCTTTCAATGAACAGTACTGAAAGAACGGGATATCTATATTTTTAAAATGAATTTGCATCCGTGCTTCTCGTCATATGTAAGAATTCACTTGGAGCAAATCACAAACCTAAACTATAAAACTTTATAAAAATAAGAGAAAATCTTTTTGACCTTGGATTAGGCTAAAGATTATTAGATATCATGCCAAAAGAATAATCTATAAAAGAGCAAATGGATAAATTGGACTTCATAAAAATAAAAAACCTTCTGCTCCCCAAATAATACTGTTAAAAAAATGAAAAGACAACACAGGCTGGAAGAAAACACTTATAAAATAGACAAGTGGGACATAATCAAACTCCACAGCTTCAGCACAGCAAAAGAAACAGTCATTAGAGTGAATCGGCAACCAACAGAATGGGAAAAAATTTTTGCAATCTATCCATCTGACAAATGGCTAATATCCAGAATCTACAAAAACTAAAACAGATTTACAAGAAAAAAAACAAGCCCATTCAAAAGTGGGCGAAGGATATGAACAGATACTTTACAAAAGAAGACATACATGAGGCCAACAAACATATGAAAAAATGCTCATCATCACTGGTCATTAGAGAAATGCAAATCAAAACTACATTAAGATACCATCTCACGCCAGTTAGAATGGCGATCATTAAAAAATCTGGAGACAGATGCTAGAGAGGATGTGGAGAAATAGGAACACTTTTACACTGTTGGTGGGAGTGTAAATTAGTTCAACCATTGTGGAAGACAGTGTGGCGATTCCTCAAGGACCTAGAAATAGAAATTCCATTTGACCCAGCAATCCCATTACTGGGTATAGATCCAAAGGATTATAAATCATTCTACTATAAGGACACATGCACACGAATGTTCATTGCAGCACAGTTTACAATAGCAAAGACCTGGAACCAACCCAAATGCCCATGGATGATAGACTGGACAGGGAAAATGTGGCACATATACACCATGGAATGCTATGCAGTCATAAAAAATGATGAGTTCGTGTCCTTTGTAGGGACATGGATGAACCTGGAAACCATCATTCTCAGCAAACTGACAGGAACAGAGAATCAAGCACTGCATGTTCTCACTCATAGGCAGGTGTTGAACAATGAGAACACATGGACATGGGGAGGGGAGCATCACACACTGGGGTCTGTAGCGGGGAAATAGGGGAGGGACAGTGGGGGGTGGGGAGTTGGGGAGAGATAGCATGGGGAGAAATGCCAGATATAGGTGAAGGGGAGGAAGGCAGCAAATCACACTGCCACGTGTGTACCTATGCAACAATCTTATATGTTCTTCACATGTACCCCAAAACCGAAAGTGCAATAAAAAAAAGAAAACACTTATAAAATACATGTCTGATAAAAGAATTGTATTCAGAATATATTTTTAAATGCACAAAAATTAAATAATAAAAAACCCAATTTTTTTTTAAATGGCAAAGATTTGAACAGATTTTTCACCAAAGAAGATATATGGATGAGAAATAAGCACAAGAAAAGATACTCAACATCTTTAGTCAGGACAGAAATGCAAATACATACCACAACATGCCACTATAGACCTATTAGAATGTCTAAAATTAAAAATACTGACCATACCAAGTGTTGTCAAGTATGTGGAGCAACTGGAGCTCTCAGACTATCGGTAGGAATGTAATATGCATACAAACTGCTTTGAAAAACAGTTCTAATAGTTTCTTTAGTTAAGCATACTCTTATGATCCAGCAATTCTGCTTCTAGGTATTTACTCAAAACAGAAGAAAGTGTATATATTAGCCAGGGTTCTTCAGAGAAACAGAAAGAATGGAATATGTATAGATATATAAGAGGGATTTCTTTTTGGAAGTGGATCACGTGATTATGAAGGTTGAGAAAACCCACAATCTGCTCTCTGTAAGCAGGAAAAACAAGGAAAGCTGGTGGAGTAATTCAGTCTAAGCCTGAAGACCTGAGAACCAGAGAAACCCATGGTGTAACTCTCAGTCCAAGGTTAAAAAACCGAGAATGTAGTAGCAGGGACTGGGGACCACTGGTGTATATAATTCCTGGAGTCCAAAGGCCCAAGAACCTGTACCTCTAATATCCAAGGGGAGAAGATAGATGTCCCAGCTCAAAGTGAGAGAAAATTCACCCTTTCTCCACGTTTGTTCTACCCATAACCTCAACAGATTGGATGATGTCTGCCCACAATGGTGACATCATTTTCTTTATTCAGTGTACTGAATCAAATACTAATCTCTTCCAGAAATACTATCACGGATGTACCCAGAATAATGTTTTGTCAGCGATCTGGACATCCCTTAACCCAGTCAAATTGACATATAAAATTAACTATCACAGTATATCTCTATATGAACACTTGTACACAATTATTTATAGCACTTCTATTTGTCATATCCAAAATCCAATTGTCTATAAATAGACAAATAAATAAATTTAACTGTAGAAATCCATTCAGTGGAATACTATTCAGCAATATAAAAGAATATACTATTGATTTGCTACAACAGAAATGAATCTCAAAATGATTATGCTCATCAAGATAACCCAGGCTGAAGTGTATATACTGTTTGATTCATTTGTATGCAATTATTGGAAATGAAAATTAATGGAAATATAAATTAAAGGAAAGAAATTCTGCAATAAGAAAACAAATAGAACAATTAAAAAACAGTGAAAGGACCTTGATAGACATGTCTCAAGAGGAGACATACAAATGGCCAACAAGTAAATAAAGAAATGCTCAAAATCATTAATCATCAGGGAAATGCAAATTAAAACCACAATGAGATATCAACTCACATCTATTAGGTGTTATCAAAAGGAGAAAGACAGCAAGTATTGGCAGGGAAGCAGAGAAAAGAGAATCCTTGTACTTGATGGAAATGTAAATTATATAGCAATTATGAAAAATAGTATGAGGGATCCTCAAAAAGTTAAAAATAGAACTACCACATGATCCAGTAATTCCACTATGAGTACTAAGTATATATTCAAAAGATGTGAAATCAATATGCTGAAGAGATATCTGGATTCTCATGTTTACTATAGCATTATTCAAAATAGCCAAGATATGAAATCAATCTAGGTGTCCATCAATGGATGAGAGCATAAAGAGAAGGTAGCATATATACACACTGGAATTTTTCTCATTCTGTCATTTGCAACAACACGGATGATAAGCCAGACACAGAAAGACATGTACTGCATGGTTTCATTTATATGTGGAATGTAAAAAAGTTGAATTCATGGAAGTAGAGAGTAGAATGGTGGTTACCAGAGTCTGGGAGGTGGGAGGCTTAGGGAGGTATGTTACTATTATTAATAATACATACTTAAAAATTACTGAAAAATTTTAAGTATCCTCACCACTAAAAATTATATCTGTGATCATGCATATGTTAATTAACTTGATTTAGCCATCCTACAGTGTGTGCATATATCAAACATGTTGTACACCAAAAATATATAGAATGTTTATATGCGAATTTAAATTTTTAAAATAAAGAAAATCAGTGGAAATGCAAATTAAAGGAGAGAACAATGGTTGTTTAGGAAATGAGCCCAGGGGATAAAGGGGAGCATTAGGAAGTAGGGGTTACAAAGGGACATAAGGAAACTTTTGAGAGCGATACCTATTTTCATTACATTAATTGTGGTTATGTTTCCTATGTGTATAAATACATCAAAACATATGCATTTTAATATGTGTAGTTCATTATATGTCAGTTATCACCAATAAAGCTGTTAAAACTTAAAAAAAATAAATTGTAGGTAATAGATAAACTTGGTTCCCAGATTATCTGTCTTGAAGCAGATATGAAATACCAGGTCTATTACATAACACTGTTGCAGGGGACTCTTCAAATGTAGCCCAAACTCTGAGTCTTCTGAAGAACCATTATAAGACCTGATTCCATTAGGTGATTGGCCCTAATAATTGAAATGTGAAATAAATATTATAGAAAGGCAGTTCTCAGAGAAAGGTTCCTAATAGGTCTATTGGATTTAGACTGGAAGTGGGAAATAATTTTAAAGTATTTTAAGCATATAACAGGAATGTGTAAGTTCTGTTTTCAAAACTGAACAGTTGAGTGTTTCTCATGGGGAAAATGTTACCTGAAGGAAAACAGAATCAGATTATGAGTCTTGCGTACTTTCTCGAGGAGTTTTGTTATACTCTGCACAATTTTTGTTTATCTTGGAATCAATGGAAAGCTACCGTAAGTTTTAACGTACATAGTGATGAAATGAAAACATGAATTCTGGAGTCAAACAATCTTGGTTTGAATTCTAGCTCTGCAATTTTATAGCTTTGGGATTTAGAAGAATTTTCTTACCATGTCTAAACTTTGGGTGTCTCATTTATAAAATTGTTATAATAACATCAACTATTCAGTGTTGATGTGTGGATTAGAAAATGTATGTGAGCCTCTAGCACAGTGTCTGGTGCCAACTAGAGACTGACGTGTAGTAGTATCATGAGTATTTTAAGGAAAATAATATGGCATTGGTGCATAGCATGGTTTGGGGATTTTAAGGAAAATAATATGGCATTGGTGCATAGCATGGTTTGGGGATGGAATCAGTGAGAGAAAAACAAATTGACATGCACATAATTCGTACTAAGAAAATATTGTCAATTGCTTTGCTACGAATAATGAATAGAATAAAATGCTGCTTTTTTTCCCAGGAAGATGAAAGGCCATTTCATTGGTTACCTGCTATTCCCAGTTATAAAGCTATGGTCTCTGGCTTCATGGAAATATTCTTGAACCTCTCCGTGGAACCATTTAGTCCTACCAAGACCCTAGGATATTTGCTCACTTCCTCTTCTCTATAGCAATAGTTCTTTACGTACTTTTTAAAGAACACAAGTATAACAGACATGAAGCCAAATATGCAGATGAAATTTGACAAATAGGTTTTACTAATGCTCACCCTGCTGTGCATGTCAGAAGGCAATAATTTTAGGCAAACATGACTCAACTCCCAGTGCTATCACCATCTGTTGCTTCATCTCAGAGTCTCATCAATTTATCAATCCAGTGTCCCAGTCTTATCCCCCACCAGGCTTCATGCCTGTTATTGTAATATTCATGACTTTAATTCCATGATTTCTGAAGTTTCCACAGGGTTTCTGATTTGTTAGATATTATATGCTACTCTGCCTTAAATGAAAATGTGTTCTGTGATTCAGAACTTGAACACTCTTCTCATAAACCTAATGAAACTGCTTCTCATAAACCTAATATTTACTATCTTCATCAAGTTTCTAACATACTTGAATTGCTGAATTTCCCTTGGAAAATTGTATTACAGTGGCCTCAACAACCCAAATGCCAGTATTCTATTTAAAAGCAAAATTCTACTACCATATTCTGCATCACTTGGGAATTTTGCAATGTGGCTAAAATATGAAGTAGATAACTAATGTAGTTATCCAAGCTATACAAGTATTATGTGTTTTGCATTTTTTCTATATATTTCTAAGTGAATTCAAAAAGTTGGTGCTTGATAGGATGTTGTGATCAAAGCATAGTGAATAATAGAAGAGAAATTAATGTCAAGGCCACTCTATTAGTCAGAACTCTTTCAGTTGCTGGTGATAAAACCCCATCTCAAACCAGGTTAAGCAAAATAGACTAATTATTAGCTTAAACAAATAAGGCATTTATAGGTTTCTAGCTCCAGGCATAGCAGGATCCAGGTGCTGATATATAGCTCTCACTCTCCCTTTCTAGCTCTTCTAGGCATAATGAACAGCTGCACACCCTACTATATCCTTCTCCATCATGCTGTCTTAGCAACTCCACAGAAAGAAAGCAAAGAGACAATATTTCCTGAACTAAGTGCTAAGCCCAGGGCCCTGGGGTGCTCTAATTAGTTAGGCCTAAGGCATGTAGCCTCTTCCGTACTTGGGAAATAGAGTTACCCATGCTCAAATCTTACAGAATGGGTTCTTCTCGGGAATGGACGGGATTTGTCAATAACATAAGGGATACTAGGCAGACAAAATCACTTATCTTTTCCACAGATTTTCAAGAAGATGACAATGTTCTCAAATACAAATCTACAAGATACTGTAAAACACATTGTGAAATTAAATATACTCAAGTTAACATATAGAAGACAATCTGTGTTTGTGCCATTGATAATCAGATATCTTGGAGAGAATTCCCAAGAAAAATATATAGAGGAAATTAGACTGCAAGTTTTTGCACCCCTCCTTGCTATTCATATTATACAAATATCACCAAAGTAAGCTTCCTAAAGCTCTGCTCAAAAATTTTTGACAGCTACTCAATACCAACGTAAAACTATGGTCTTCTTGGTCTGAAAGTAGACAGAATTTTATTCAAATTTAGTAAATAATACAGAAAAACCATCTACTCTCTTTAAATCTTAGGTCATTCATTAGTAAAATTATAATAACTAATAGATATCAAAGTATTAAATGAGCTTATCTCAGTATCTGGCACACAGCAGATGCTCAACAAGTACAGGGTATGTTCTTAGCACTGCTTGTATATTTCCTCTGCAGGAATAAACTTCTTCCCATTATTCCCTCATTAAATTCTCCCAACATTTTCTTCACTTAGAGCAATCTTGGTAAAGGCAGAGATTCTGGCTTTTTTCCTCCACAGATAAATCCCTAGGCCTATAATTGTGCCCGTAGCATAATAAGAGCTCAACAACAATTTGTAGAATAAATTAATGGTCTGCTCTTTCTCCTACCCCAAATTATTGACTTAATAAGGAGAAGATACTTTCTCAATTCATGTTTATATTACCCCAAATTCCTAGTTCAGCATCTAAAACAAATAAATATTTGTTGAATGAATTACCGAATGGATAAAACCTGAACCATTGGCTCAGCACTACGTTTTCATTTCTCAAACACAAATATAGTCATTAGTGAATATTTTAAACTGCAACCATAATTGTGATTTCTAGGATTTTAAGCTCATATTCAGAGGGGAAAAATGGTACAAACAATATGCCTTCAGGTTCAATCAAAAACATATGCAAACCAAGGTTAAAAGCACAAGGAGTGGCATTTATGTTGTTCAATGGCATAAAAATATAAAGATTGCTCAATGATGTGAAGTGTGTTTTTCTTAAACCCGTTCACTTTTTAATCTCAGAACAATAAATAGTAAATAGTATGTATTTAATAAAACATTTCTGAAGTCAGAGCACATTATTGAGTAATCAATAAAATGTGCTTTTTAATGTATAGGCAGGGCTGATATCATCAGCTTTTTAATGAATCCCCAGACCGCAGCAGAAAGTTTAATGGATTCCAAATTAGTGAGATTTTTATGAAAGTTATTAGCACACTTGTTCAGCTAAGAACTTTACACCATTTCCTGGGATTTTCAACTGCTTTAATGAGGCAGCAGTTACAACTTAGCCTAAATTTTATTGGCAATATAATAGAACAAAGTTCCACTTAGCCATCACTTAAGTCATTCTCCAAGTATTTGCATATGGGATAAGCATGAAATAAAATAAGGAAGGAGTTGCTTGTTTTCACCAAATCCTGATGGGACTGCATACATGAACATGAATTGAACCCGCATTAGTGAATTTCCTAATGGAAAAACATGACCTCTTACCTTTAAAAATTAAATGACCCTTTTGGGACTTACTAAAAAGAAGGTTCACCCAACTTTGCTAACATCAAATGATCCATTCAAAATAACCTCTTAATATATTAGTATATGAATCAAAAACATCTGTATCATGTTTGACTTAAAATATACATTTATTTGAAAATAAAAGGGAAAGATTTTATAAAAATGTGTGCTTTATTTCAAAGAATCTACACCATTAAACACATTTTCGATACCCTTCTAAAATTTAATTCAGTTGTTTGAAATAAGGTTTAGAGGCATCTGTCTTTCTTCCTGAAATGAGAATAGCTAGAGCCTCTCAGCAGGGTGTTTTGACCTGGGATCAATGCATTCAGAGTGGGTCTATGGATAGGCCTGGGGCAGTCCCTGAAATTATGTTCAGAATTTTGTGTGTCATGCTGGCATGCTGTTATCTAGAACAGTGTTTCTTAGCCTTGACGTTACTGAAATTTAGAACCAGATGGTTCTTTGTTGTAAAGGGTGTCCTGTGCATTGCAGGATGTTTAACAGCATCCCTGGGCTCTACCTACTAGATGCCAGTAGCACCTTTGATCATGGCTATCAAAAATGTCTCCAGACATTACAAATGCTTCAAGAGAACCACTGATCTAGAGAGAGGGTCCATAGCTTTTAACAGATTCTCGAACAGGTTAAGTGACTGTGTTAGTGTGTGGACAAAGACACTTAGTCACCTACCCATTGAACCCATAGGTAAGTGTGTCGGTCTGGCCTTTGAGGTTTCCCCAGATTTTTTTTTGATGTCACATAGGTATATGTGTGTTATGGTGGTTTGCTGAGCCTACTGACCCTTCCTCTAAGTTCCCTTCCCTCACCCCCCACCCCTCAACAGGCCCTGGTGTGTTTTGTTCCCCTCTCTGTGTCCATGTGTTCTTATTGTTCAACTCCCGCTTATGAGTGAGAACATGCAGTATTTGGTTTTCTGTTCCTATGTCAGTTTGCTGGAGATGATGGCTTCCAGCTTCATCCATGTCCCTGCAAAGGACATGATCTCATTCCTTTCTATGGCTGCACAGTATTTCATGATGTATATGTGCCACATTTTCTTTATCCAGTCTATCATTGATGGGCATTTGGGCTGGTTCCATGTCTTTGCTATTGTAAATAGTCCTGCAATTAACATACATGTGCATGTGTCTTTATAGTAGAATGATTTATATTCTTTTGGGTATATGCCCCATAATGGGATTGCTGAGTCGAATGGTATTTCTGGTTCTAGATTCTTGAGGAATTGCCATTCTGTCTTCTACAATGGTTGAACTAATTTACATTCCCACCAACGGTGTAAAAGTGCTCCTCTTTTGCCACAGCCTGGTCAGCATCTATTGTTTCCTGACTTTTTAATAATCACCATTCTGACTGCTGTGATATTGTAACTCACCGTAGTTTTTACTTTCATTTCTCTGATGATCAGTGATGTTGAGCTTTTGTTCATGTTTATTGGCTGCTTAAATGTCTTCTTTTGAGAATATCCTTTGCCCACTTTTTGATGGTGTTGTTTGTTTTTTTCTTGTAAATTTGTTTAAGTTCCTTGTAAATTCTGGCTATTAGATCTTTGTCAGATAGATTGCAAAAATTTTCTCCCATTCTGTAGGTTGCCTGTTCACTCTGATGATAGTTTCTTTTGCTGTGCAGAAGCTCTTTAGTTTAATTAGATCCCATTTGTCAATTTTGGTTTTTGTTGCAATTGCTTTTGGCATTTTTGTCATGAAATTTTTGCCTATGTCTATGTCAGGAATGGTATTCCTTAGGTTTTCTTCTAGGGTTTTTATGGATTTCAGTTTTATGTTTAAGTTTTTAATCCATCTAGAGGTGATTTTTGTATAAGGTGTAAGGACCTTTTTGTATAAGGGTCGAGTTTTAGTTTTCTGCATATGGCTAGCCAGTTTTCCCAGCACCATTTACTGAATAGGAGAT
This sequence comes from Aotus nancymaae, assembly GCF_030222135.1. Classification (NCBI taxonomy): domain Eukaryota; kingdom Metazoa; phylum Chordata; class Mammalia; order Primates; family Aotidae; genus Aotus; species Aotus nancymaae. The sequence continues at coordinate 5,132,811 of NW_026988507.1, read as the reverse complement.
CCTTTGCAAATTGCTTGTTTTTGTCAGGTTTGTCAAAGATCAGATGGTTGTAGATGTGTGGTGTTATCTCTGAGGTCTTTGTTCCGCTCCATTGGTCTATATGTCTTTTTTGATATCAGTACCATGCTATTTTGGTTACTATAGCCTTGTAGTATAGTTTGAAGTCAGGTAGTGTAATGCCTCCAGCTTTGTTCTTTTTGTTTAGGATTGTTTGGCTCTATGGGGTCTTCTTTGATTCCATATGAAATTTAAAATAGTTCTTTCTAATTCTGTAAAGAACGTTAATGGTAGTTTGATGGAAATAGCATTGAATCTATAGATTACTTTGGGCAGTATGGCCATTTTCATAATGTTGATTCTTCCTATCCATGAGGATAAAATGTTTTTCCATTTGTTTTCATCCTCTCTTATTTCCTTGAGGAGTGGTTTCTGGTTCTCCTTGAAGAGGTCCTTCACATCCCTTGCTAGCTGTATTCCTAGGTACTTTATTCTCTTTGTAGCAATTGTGAATGGGAGTTCATTCATGATTTGGCTCTCTGCTTGTCTATTGTTGGTGTAAAAGAATGCTTTTGATTTTTGCACATTGATTTTGTATCCTGAGACTTTGCTGAAGATGCTCATCAGTTTAAAGGTTTTTGGACTGAGATGATAGGGTTTTCTTAATACAAAATCATGTTGTCAGCAAACAGAGACAATTTGACTACCTCTCTTAGTATTTGAATACCTTTTATTTCTTTCTCTTGCCTGATTGCCCTGGACAGAATTTCCAATACTATGTTGAAAAGGAGTAGTGAGAGAGGCCATCCTTGTCTATTACCGGTTTTCAAAGGGAGTGCTTACAGCTTTTGCCCATTCTGTATGATATTGGCTGTGGATTTGTCATAAGTAGCTCTTATTTTGAGATAAGTTCCATCAATACCTAGTTTATTGAGAGGGTTTCCCCAGATTTCATCCAAAAATGAAACCTGCTGCTATTATTCTTATGTCAGGCAGAGTGATATATCCCCACCACCACCACGACCATTCTCTCCAAGAAGCTCCATCACCTGAAAATCTGTTCCCTCAAAAACTTTTGTTTCAGATCTCCAATTACTGAATGGCTTCAGAAAGTCTAAGGGCTACATTTCAAGGAGAGTCTTAAAAACCTCCTAGGTTTGTTGTGATCAGGAATCCCACTTTGCTCATCTTGTTTGGATTCCCCACCACACAACCCAATGCCTGACTCATATAATCAACATGTATTTGGTTAATAAATGCGCAACTGAATTGTGAAACCCATGGCAACTGTAGTTGTTTATTTTTAATTAAAACAATCCATAGGAATGAGGTAGTTCTGGAGTTACTACCTCCCAAAGTTCTGATTTTCTCTTTCTGCTTTCAGTAAGCCTTTTGTCTCAGAGATCCACCTTAGAGTCAACAGAGTCCAGTGAGTACATTCCACCATTAACTTGGAATCCTGGGCAGTGGATTTTCTCTTTGCTCCATACAGGTTTGGTCCCATATACAGGTCACAGGTATCCGTCAAGTTCTGTAACGTCCATAGTCTTCTTATCACCTCCAATGAAACCCTGGTGAAATATAGGATAGTTCTCATGCTTCCCTTTCCTTTTGCCAACAAGTCCATGAATTTCAACCTGCTTTCCTTTTTTCTTTAAAACAGCTACAGGCCGGGCACGGTGGCTCACGCCTATAATCCCAGCACTTTGGGAGGCCGAGACGGGTGGATCACGAGGTCGAGATCGAGACCACCCTGGTCAACATGGTGAAACCCCGTCTCTACTAAAAATACAAAAATTAGCTGGGCATGGTGGCACACACCTGTAGTCCCAGCTACTGGGGAGGCTGAGGCAGGAGAATCGCTTGAACCCAGGAGGCGGAGGTTGCGGTGAGCCGAGATTGCGCCATTGCACTCTAGCCTGGGTAACAAGAGTGAAACTCCGTCTCAAAAAAAAAACAAAAACAGCTACCAACACCCACTGTATTTGATGTTATTTTCCAAACCTAATTCCAAAGTGGCATAAAGTCTTTTCAGCATCCTTTCCCTATATGCGCCCCCCAACCTACACACAATTTTCTTGCCTACCCCATGACAACCTAAAGATGTTTTTCAATCTAAGTGTTTCACAGGAAAACCGAAAAAGAAAAATACAAATGATGAATAAGAAGAGATATAAAGCTGTAATGTTACAGATGTCTCACAATCTTTCTGCTAGTCTGTAATTCCTCACCACTCTTTCAGATGTTAACTGGAAATTTTACTGACAATTCTCTTCTCCACCTAGTGTTATAGGTGGAGCTCACCAAGCTTAGGCCTTTCTTTCTTAGCCCTGCTCTTGTCAGAATCTGTGGCTTCCCAATGCTGGGTCACACATGTGAAGCATCACAATCATCTGGGAGTTTGGAAAGTACATATTCTGAGACCAAATGGCCAAATGAACATCTTATATTGCTAAACAGGAAAAAGCAAGACTGACTTTCTCCACACAGTCATTCAGGGACCCTGGTTGATAGAGATTCTGCAATCTTCAATACAGGGCTTCCAAGTTCACCAAGGTGGTCTCTAACCACTCTGTAAAAGAGAAAAGAGCATGGAGGGACACGTGAGGGAGGTGTATGTGGTTCAGACTTGGAAGTGACTCATGTTCCATTGGCCACAACTCAGACACATGGCACACCAAACTGCAAGGCTGACAAGGAAATGTTGCCTAGCTGTTGCCCCAGAAAGAAGAGGAGAACATGGATTTTGGTGAGTAGCTAGCAGTCTTTGAGAAACAATTTGAGATAACTCGTATTCTTTTGGAAGGGGTAGAAAACCGGTTTTCAGTCACTAGAATCGGTCTGATATGAAGAAGTCACTACTGCTGCTGCTCAATGTTGCAGCCACCATGTGAGGGAAGTAGCCATGTACCCACTGCTATCATCAAAAGCCAGATTCTTGTGTTTCCACTATCAGCAGTAAAATGGATGCCGCCCATTCATCTTGAGACTAGAGCCACAGAAGTCTTGCAGAGGTGAATCTGATGAGGAAAACCCAGGTCACGTTGCTTTGTCCTAGCTACAAAAGGGAAGGTTGGGAATCAAGTATTCTGGTTTTATTCTTAGAGAGGTAGGACTCATAAGATGACACAGTGACCTAAACACATCCAGAATATTAAAGAGTTGCTAAACATCTGCAAAAAAAAGTGATAAAATTCACACTGTGGAGAGAGCTTAGAAAGGAGCAGCAATTGGCAAGCAACCCATAAGAAATAAACCAAAATGTATCAAGAATTGTGATAAATATAACACACTGATTGCCAGATTAGACTAAGAAAAACAAAAATTCAGCTATATACTGTTTACCATAAACGTTCTAAGACGTAGGATCTAAAAAAGTTAAAAGACAATTATGGAATATCACCCTAAAAAAAGCTGTTGTAGCAAAGGGGACTGTAAGCACAGTAGCATCAACAAAGTGAAACTTGCCACGTAATTACAAAAGATTCAATTCACTGCAAATATATAAGAAATCTAAACTTACACGTACCTAATAAAATAGCTTCAAAATATGAAAAGCAAGATTTGACTGAACTACATAAGCAACTTGGCAAATCCTCTATTACAGTGAAATGTTTATCACGACATTCTCAGTAACCAAGTCAAACCCCAAATTAATATGTATATAAATATTTGGCAAAACCACTAACAAGCTTAATCCAATATATGTATACATTTAAAACCTTGTTAATACACTACACTCTACAAGAAAATATTTCAGCTCAATTTGTCTACTTAAGCCTCCACTATCTCCTTTCTATCCTCTCTTTCAGCTGATGGTTTCTTTGCTATTGCACTGAGAAATTTTAAGCATTAAGAACTTACCCAGGCTTCTTCTATCACATTTTCCCACTTGCCAGCACGTGCACCCACTCTGCCTTCACACATATACTGTAGGTAACTACCTGTGCTCCTATGTAAAGCCCGTCCCTGTCCTTGTGCACTAGGTCCCATCCCTTCTAGCTTCTTTTTTCTAAGAGGCCTCCTTTCTCTTCTATATTATTCTGCTGGATCATTCCATTAGAATTCTTATCAGATTTTCCCCACCTCTTCTGCAAATACTGCTCCTTTCTCTGTTTCCCTTTGTAGAAAAACTGCACAGTTATCCCCCAATACTTCTCCTCTGACTCTCTCAAATCTACTATAGTTTGGCTTTCACAGCCATTATTCCACTGAAACCATTCTAGTCAAAGTCTCCTGCAAATTGCTAGATCCAATGGTCATTTCTAAGTCCCCATCTTAACAATACTATCATAAGCATTGACCCAGTTGATTACTCCCTCTGATTTATTCACTTTCTTTTTGGGTTTTAGAATAAAAATCCTCCTTGGTTTTCCCCTGATATCAAAGGTTGGTTCTTCTCAGTCTCTTATTGGTTCTTCGTCTCTTTTTGGACCTCCTGAAATTGGAGACTCTTAGAGCTCAGCCATTAGTCGTCCTTTCTTCTCTTCCCATACTCACTCCCTTGGCAACCTCATACAGTCTTGAGGCTTAAATGCCTTCTATTTGCTAATAACTTCCAAATGTTTATCCCCAGTGCAGGAATCTCTGGAAATCCAAGTGTGCATATACAACTACCTACTCAACATCTCCTTTTGAACAGCTCATTGACATCACAAACTCAACTTGTCTAAAACTTAACTTCTAATCTCATCCCCCTAAAACCTAACTTACCCACAAACTTCCCTATCTCAATTACCGATGATTCTATACTTCCATGAACCCAGGGGGAAACCTTGGAGTCATCCTTGACCCCTCTCTCTCATACGCCAGTATTCTGTCAGGAAACGTTTAGGCCTATCTTTAAAATATATCAAGAATTTGCTCACTTCTCCCTACCTTCACTACTGATACCATTATCCCAGCAACCATTATCTCCTCCATGGATTGCCACGCTATTGTCCTAACTGGACTTCCTGCTTCCCTCGTTCCCCTTTTATTCTATTCTAAACACAATAGCCACAGTGACCCTTTGAAAATCTAAACATATCACATCACTCCCTGCTCTCCTCACTGGGAATAAAAGCCAAAGACCTTAAAATAATTTTCATCTCTTATGATCTCACCTTATCTCTTACTACACTCTGTCGTTCACACCCCTGCAGTTGCACTGCCTTCTTGCTGTCCTACAAACATAACATATAAACTCCCACCTATCAGTATCTGTACCTATATGCTCTTAGAAACTCTTCAATTCTTAACACTGTTTATTTCCTCTGCCTGAAATGCTCTTCCCCTGTGTATCTACAGGACTACTGAGGTGGGTGCCATGAGGTGCAATGAGGTAAGAATGTTCTTGGCAGAATGAAGAAAACATAAGCAAAGACCTTAAAGCAATAGACAGAATACAAAGAGCAAAACATGCTAAAAAAAAAAAAAAGTTTAGAGTGAAGTGATGGTGGTGAATGATGAAGTTGGGTTTCGAATTAAGTGGTGACCATTTCATAAATATCTGTGTAGGCTCTGTTAAAGAACTTAGACTTCATCAAAAAAGCAATATGAAATCTTCCAGTTCCTTGACCTCTTTATCTCCAATGACCTTTCAGCCCTCCCCATCGTCCCATCCTAGACTTTATCAACACTAGATATTGTATTAATTCTGAAATCTTAATTTCAAGTGATGTACATTCTAAGTACCAGATCACCTGTTTCTGCATTCCCACAGCTAAAAACCTTCACCTTCACCAAGGCACTCACTACACTAATCCCATCACTTTCTCGCTAACAATAAGCCCCTGCCTGCCTCATCTCTTCCCTCGTCCACTCTACATTCCATGATCTACCACTACCATCACACTCCGAAGACCCTCAGCTCCCTTACTCTTTTATCCGTCCACACTACTGTCTCAGCAAAACTCCAACTGTCAATCTGCCTTCCTCATATGTGTACTGACAGCTGAACATTGGTAGAGAAATATCATTCATGTAGACTTACTTGTTTCACTTCAAATTAACATCACAGACCACAAACGGGTACTCAGTAAGATCCAGAAATCCTACTCCGTTTCTCTAAGAGACTCACTCTCCTACTGCCTCTTTCATTTTCTCTCTTCCAACATCCCACGCCCCTCCTCAGACTTCATCTTTGCTTTCAGCTAATGACTTTACTTCATACTTCATTGAGAAGCGATAAATGGGAAGATTCATCATCTCACCCTCCACCTGCCAATAAACCTGCCTCTGCACTGCTCTTCTCTACAAGTCCAGGGGAGAACATGCTCACTCCTTCTAAGGAAGGGCCCTCCTCCAAACATGGCTCTTGATCCAATCCTTCTCTCTGTTTCCTTCGTTATCATCATTTCTTCTCAACTAAATCATTCCGTTGTTATCCTAATATTCTCTTCTAGCTCCCAACTTAAAGAAGAGGTCTCACTTCTTTGCATAAACCTCTCCAGGTTCCACTCTGTCTCTCCATTTCACAGAAAAACTGCTTCCAACTTTTTCTATATTCAGTGTCTTTCTTACTTTGCATTCTCTCTTCAATCCACTCCAGTCTGGTTTTCCCTCCCGCCCATTCCAATTAAGACTGTTTTGGTCAATTATCATCCTCTCTCTTGTTGAGTTCAAGTAACTTCTTCCTGTCCTTATCTTACCTCTCAGCAGCAATTCAGAAGAGACTAACTTCTTTGTTTTAAGAATCTTCTGCCGAGTGCGGTGGCTCATGCCTGTAATTCCAGCACTGCGGGAGGCCGAGGCGGGTGGATCACGAGGTCAAGAAATTGAGACCATACTAGTCTCTACTAAAAATACAAAAATTAGCTGGGCGTGGTGGCGCATGCCTGTAGTCCCAGCTACTTCGGAGGCTGAGGCAGGAGAATCACTTGAACCTGGGAGGCGGAGGTTGTGATGAGCCAAGATGGTGCCATTGCACTCCCGCCTGGGCAACAAGAGCGAACTCCGTCTCAAGAAAAAAAAGGATCTTCTGTTTACTTTCCTGACACAATTACTTTTCCTCCTACCTCACTTGCTACTCCTGACTCTCTTTTGCTGTCTCTTCTTCAAACTCTATTTGTTGGTGCTCCTCAGAATCACTCCGGGGGCCCTCTTCTTCTCCTATTTACACTTTAAAAAAATAAATCCCCTCCAATAGTTTAAATTACCACCCATATTTTTATGATTCCCAAGTTGATATCTCCAGTATGGATGGTTCTTCTCAACCCCAGATACCCATCACCAGCCTTAACCAATGTCCAGTTGAAGGTCTTACCATCTTAATGAGTCCAAAATTGAATTTCCAATCCAAACCCCCATACCTCCACCATCTCAATAGATGCCCTCATTGCTCATCTGATTTCCTAACTCAAAAGCCTCAGGATCTTCTTGATCGCTTTATTTCTCTCATCCATGACATTTAAGCCATCAGAAAGACTTACTGAATCTAGCTTCAAAACCTACTTCAAATATGTCCATTTCTTTCCAGTTAGTATGCTACCAGCTTTGTCCAGGTAACTGTCATTTCCCATTTTGGTCTCCCTTTTCTTTCCTGCCCATCATTTTCCACTCTATCCTCTACATAGCAGGAAGTGATTTTTAAAACAAGATTATTCCTTCACCCATCCATGGCTGCGTGGTTCACTTAAAATGAAATCCAAACCCCTTACTATACCTTCTGCAACTGAGCCCGAAAAACCCCTGCTATAGACTTCCCCCTCGCTGACCAACACTCATCCCCATAGGTCTTGCCTCAGTTCCTCAGACACCGCATGCTCTTCTGCTTCAAAACATTTGCACGTGATTTTCCTCTACCTGGTACATTCATCCCTCCACTCCTTGCATATCTAGCTTCTTCTCATCCTCCAGGATGGACCTGAAATGATATCATCCAGAGTAAATTTTGCCCCAGCCCAACCTTGTTTTTTTGTAGAGCTTACTATAACTTATATTTTTTTTGTGGACTGAGATTGTCTGTTCACTGAAATAGAGTACAAGTTTCATGGGCCATGACCACATCTAACTTGTTCACCTTCATATTGCTGTAGACTAGCACAGAGCTGTGCATAGCAAATTCCTGGTGAATGAATTAAATAAGGAAATATTGAAATAGTAGGAGGGGAGTGACATGATCAAATCAATATTTCAAGGCAGTGGTTCCCAACTTGGGGCAATCCTTCTTACTCCCCCAGGGACATCTGACAATGGTTGGAAAGGTTTTTTTCTTATCACCACTGGGGTGAGGGAGGATTTGCTCATGGGTGGAGGCCAAGGATGTTACTAAGCATTCAGTGAGGCACAGGACAACCCTCCACAACAAAGAATTATCCGGCCCCAAATGCCACTAAAGCCAAGGTTTAAAAAACCCTGTTTTTAGAGTGAAACTCTGTCTCTTTAAACAAAAACAGAAACAACCAACTTGCTATCCCTCTCTCAGACTCAATTTTCTCATCTGCAAATGGAGATATTTATACGTACTTTGTAGAGCTGTTGTCAGGATTAAATGAGATAATGTATGTAAGCAGTTAGGGTGGTGACCTGTGCTGTTAACTACTTTTCTTTTTTTTTTTTTTGAGATGGAGTTTCGCTCTTGTTACCCAGGCTGGAGTGCAATGGCGCCATCTCGGCTCACCGCAACCTCCGCCTCCTGGGTTCAGGCAATTCTCCTGCCTCAGCCTCCTGAGTAGTTGGGATTACAGGCACGCGCCACTATGCCCAGCTAATTTTTTGTATTTTTAGTAGAGACGGGTTTTCACCATGCTGACCAGGATGGTCTCGATCTCTTGACCTCGTGATTCACCTGCCTTGGCCTCCCAAAGTGCTGGGATTACAGACTTGAGCCACCGCGCCCAGCCTTACTTTTCTTATTATAACTAAACTGGGATAGAGATCACTATGAGGAAAAATACTAAGAAAATATATGTTTAATTTCAGATTGAAGTTTATGACTGCAGGTAAAGCTTAAACTACTTTTTTTAAATTAAACTATGCTTTAGATTCAATAGAACGCTCTCATCTGCATAAGAAGGTATTCATGGAGTTGAGAACAGCAGTTACACATCAGAGTGGCACTCGCATTGATAAATCATCCCTTGCTGTTGCACTCTTCAAATTAGCAAATGAAATAGCATCATCTGGCAATGGGGCAATATTTATAAATTAAATTTATTGACACACACACACACACACACACACACACAAATCCCTGTTTTAGAGAGATTGGTATAGAGTTTAAATAATAGACTATTGCTAGTTGGTCTCTTCTTTAACTGGCAATGGAGAGACCAGTTAAAATGTTGTTCCAGGTAAGAGGTGATGGCCTGGAATGAGGGAGTACATGCAGTATAGAAAGAAATGAATAAATATTTAGGATGTAGAGTTGGCTGTGCTTTGCGATAAACTATATGGAGGAGAGAGAGAGAAATAGACAGATAAAGATATTCAAGATTATTCCCAGGTTTCTGATTTAGATGTCTATAATGAAGGTAGTGCATTTATTGAGACTAATTGTATAAGAAATGGAGCTCTTTTGGAGCGGAAGATGCAGTCAATTTTGAATGAATCATGAAGTTAATAAATGACTGAGGAACTCACAATACGAGCTCAATAAATTTCAGTGCTAAAGTTAAAAAACTCAAGATATAAATTTGTAGAGGTAAATCAAGACAAATATTATAAAGGTAAAAACAACATGACATAGATAAATACCATACAGAGAGTTACTATAGGTATTTGGTAAAAGGGAAAAAAGAGAACAACATGAAATAATGTAAAGAGGAGTAAAATTTCTGAAATGCAATGATTAAAAATACCTATAGACTTTTTATCCAATTTGCCAGTCTGTGCCTTTTGATTGGGGCATTTAGCCCATTTACATTTAAGGTTAATATTGTTATATGTGAATTTGATCCTTCCATTATGATGCATAAATTACTTTGGGCAGTATGACCATTTTCATGATATTGATTCTTCCTAACAACAAACGTGGACATTGGGTGATAATGAGATGTCATGTGGGTTTGTTGGTTGTGACAAATACACCAATCTGGTTGGAGATGTTGACAGCCAGGGATGCGGTAAATATATGCAGGAGTAAAGGATGTATGAGAAATCTCTGTATCTTCCACTCAGTTTTTCCAGGAACCTAAAATTGCTCTAAAAACAAAACCGTGTGTGTGTGTGTGTGCATAGAGAGTTATCATCCTTGGATATAAAACTGAACATCTATTCCTTTAAGATAAACTCCAGTAAATGGAGTTGTCTGTTCAAAGGGTATGCTCATTTAATATGTGCTTGCTGGCCAAACACATGTTCAATGAGCCATGGTGTCTCATGCCTGTAATCCCAGCACTTTGGGAAGCCTATACAGGAGGGTGGAGGATCTCTTGAGCCCAGGAGTTCAAGACCAGCCTGGACAACATAGTGGGACTCTATCTCTGAAAAATTAAAAAATTAGCTAGGCATGGTAGCACTTGCCTATAGTCCCAGCCACTCCAGAAGCTGAGGCAAGAGGATCACTTGAGCCTGGTAGGTCAAAGCTTTAGTGAGCCATAATCACACCACTACACTCAATCCTGGGTGACAGGGACCCTGTCTAGAAAAAAACCACATAGGCAAACTCAAGTTGCTTGTGTTACCAAATTGCCCTCCAGAAAGTATTTAATAACTTACACTCTTACTAAGAGAGTAGACATGAGTTGATTTTTGATCCCTGACTTAACACAGCCCATTATTGCATTTCACCCCATACTTCCATTTACGCCATCCTCAAAATGGTAAACATTATTGGATGCTTCTGTCAACAACATCCCATTTTCTTAATCACAATATAGTACCAAGTTCATCTTGTCTTTTGATTACCAGCTAGTTGCATCTCTGAGAAAATCTATGCCATGCTAATTTGTCTTTATTTAAAATTTCAAAGAAATTCTCACATGGATCCCAGATGTTGACCACTTAATGCAAGAAAGTGTTTCCTCATTATACAAATATGGTATGTGTCCAAAATATTGGCATTATTTAATGAATCACTTAAAATAACTACATTGCAAAAAAACAATGGTTCATGTGTGAGTCATAATTTAAACAATGCCAATTTTTTGATGTGCACCACATTTGTATAATAAGGAAACACCTTCTTGGATTAAATGGTCAACATCTGGAATCCACGTGAGGGCTTTAAAAAATTAGCATCGTATTTTCTTAAATTTTCCCAGTGTAGAAAGAAATCCAAACGGCAATTTTTACAAAAATTTACGTATCTATATCAAAGATTCGTGCAAGTAGTGCGTTGCGTGGTTGGTACAAAAGCTGAAGTCAAAGCAATATTAGTCAAATTCCATGACAAGGACTGCCAAGGAAGTCTAAGTCCTTGCTTTTGCTCATTCTAAGCCTTTTCTTCTGATACTGTAGAACATGATTGTAGGAGGTTGAATAGTGCCTCCCCACCAAAAAAATATATGTCATGTCCTGAGCCCTGGAAGATATGAATTGGAGCTTGAGAAAAGGCTCTTTGCAGGTGCTATTAAGTAAGGAATCTTCTTTTTGTTGTTTGTTTTTGAGACAGAGTTTCACTCTTGTTGCCCAGGCTGGAGTGCAATGGAGCAATCTCAGCTCACCACAACTTCTGCCTCCCAGGTTCAAGTGAATCTCCTGCCTTGGCCTCCTGAGTAGCTGGGATTACAGGTATGCGCCACCACACCCTGCTAATTTTGTATTTTTAGTAGAGACAGGGTTTCTCCATGTTGGTCAGCCTGATCTCGAAATCCTGACCTCAGGTGATCTGCCCACCTCAGCTTATCAAAGTGCTGGGATTACAGGCGTAAGCCACTGCACCCAGATGATCTTGAGATATGACCATCTGGATTTAGGGTTGGCTCTAAATATAATGCCAGGTGTTCTTTTAAGAGAAAGGCATAGGGACATTTGGGACGCAGACACATAGGGAGAACACATAGGGGAGAAAATCATATGGAGACAGAGGTCAACAATGCAGTCATGCAACCTCAAGCCAAAGAATGCCTGTACCTGGAGCTGGAGCTACCAACAGCTGGAAAAAGCAGCCTTCTGGATGCATCAGAGGGAGCACAGCCCCACTGACACCTTGATTTTAGGTGAATTTACCACTGTGAGAGAATAAATTACTGTTGTTTGTGGTAATTGTTGCAACAGACCTAGGAAACTACAATGGCTATTCAGTATTTGATTGACATGGCAGTCATAGTGAAAGAATTAGATATATATTATGAATTAATTATATCACTGTATTTTATTCAAATTTGGCATGCCTAGTTTTTGTCTTTTGACTAACATCAAGGACTTGATGTTTCTGTTTTAGGTGTAAATAACATTAAAAGGTTCCCAGCTCCCTTTTAACCTTGGAATGCTCTGATCCTCAAAGACTTTCTCCTGTTCTTTAAGCAACTTGGAGAGAAAATCCATAAATATGTAACAACTGGGAGATTCTAGACTAAATAGGCAAACCAGACTTTCACCTCAGGCTTCGGAGTGGTGACAGATGCCAGATCCCCATTAGTTTGCTTGACTCCTGCCCATTTTGTAGACAATAATACATACTCAAAAAGCTGGAATAATCTATCAATTTGACTACAAAGCACAATAAGACAGAGGAATATTATCCCACATTATTACATTTGCTGCTGGCTATGGACTCAAATCCAACTGTGTACACTCTCTTGACTTTTGAATGGATGGGATATATGTTGATAAGCTTTATGGTGGCTTCTTGGAGGAGGCTCTCCTTTTGGTGTGTTTGATACTATATTTACACCATTAAAAGTATAATCCCAAATTTCTTCAGTTTTCATTCTAAGTCTTATGTTTGCTGAGGCTTCATTTAGTCCAAAGAAATGATAAACATCAGATTACTTTTGAAGTGTATTCTATGGTGCAAAGCCCATGATCATTCTTTCTGTGCCCCGTCATCTCCTAGCCCCACGCCCTGGTCAACCTCAAGAAGTGAAGGAGCAACAAGGCGATATTACACAGCTGTCATAAAAGTTTCAAGTAATTTTTAATGACATGGGAATATGTTCTGTGTACAAAATTGAGTTAAAAATAGTAGGATAAACTGGATATACACTATGGTCCAAATTTGTTTAGACACACATGTTTACATATATATATATATATATATACACACACACACACATACACATTCAAAAAGTGACTGAAAATGTTTCACAAAAGAGCTAAGTTGGCTGTCTCCAGATGGTGGAATTACATATGAACATGACTTTGTTAGCTGTATTTTCAAATGTGTTTCTTTATAACCAGAAATAATAATGTAATAGAACCCAAGTAGTAGCTGGAAGCTAAGGGCCATCTTTATTAGACTAGTGCTATGTCTTTAGGGTAGCTGCTTATTTCAGAAATGGTTTGTAAAGGATATAAAGTAATTCTACAAAATGTTCCGCATGTATTCAGGAACATTCATCCTGACTTCCTCCACTTGGGTTATTTGTTTTTTCTTCTCTCTTCCCACTTACTATAGGTATAGGCTGATCTGAGACTTGGAAGGTGAAAAGGAAAATAGAAATCGGGTACACCTTGAACAAAAGGAAGCTACTGAATTCTTCCCTGGACTCTTTCTGGCTACTCTTGGGTCCACTGTGGTCTGAATGGAAGAGGGACAGTACAGCAGTGTCAAGCAGCTTGCATTTTTCTGCATAGTGGAGGAACCTTGCATTGCAAATAGAAGATGAGGTTTTGGGGGATGTCAGAAGCTTATTTTTTGCCCCCAATTCACTGGATCCTGTCACCAGCAGCATGGAAAATGTCACATAATTTCTTCTTGGCAAGAAGACTAGATTATAAGCTCCTTGAGGTCAAGAACCATGCTCTTCATCATGCTTCTTGACATAGAGCTAGGACAAGGCTTCACACATAGTACCCAGTAAGTGCTGAATTGTAGAAAGAAAAAATATTTTGGGGGAAAAATATTTTGGCTAAATATTTTTGCATTTAATGCAAAATGCAGTGTCTAACAAGCTTATGAAAGCAGTGGAATCGGCTTCATGGACCATTAGTCATCAAGGAAGACGTCATGGAGCACATGGGGAGTATGCAGTTTTTAAAGAAATGCATCAGAAAGGGAAGTGAAGTGGGACAGAAAGAACACCTGTGGCTTGGACAAGCATATTTAATTGTGACTTGTATTTGAAAAGTGAACAAAAGTGTGTATTAATGATTCTTGAGAGGTGGGGTAGGTGGCACGGATTTTGAAGCAGTGTGTATGAAGTGTTATGGCCAAATCTGAGCACATATCCAAAACTGGTTGGAAGGTATGGCATGTTTATGGGTATTCACTTTTAAAGTTTGAGAACCACTGGACTAAATAATTGGGTTTCCCATTCAAACCACCATATTACTAAGAAAATAGGACTGCCCTTTAAAAATTAATGATCAGTAATGGTCTTCATGGTTTCCAGAGCCAGTGATCATCCCTAACCTGTTTATATATTTCCAACACTAAGTATTTATCTTTTTTTTTTTAAAGGAGTTTCCACTCTTGTTAGGCTGGAGTGCAATGGCACCATCTCGGCTCACCGCAACCTCCGCCTCCTGGGTTCAAGCAATTCTCCTGCCTCAGCCTCCCGAGTAGCTGGGACTACAGGCGTGTGCCACCACGCCCAGCTAATTTTTGTATTTTTAGTAGAGATGGGGTTTCACCATGTTGACCGGGATGGTCTCAATCTCTTAACCTTGTGATCCACCTGCCTCGGTCTCCCAAAGTGCTGGGATTATAGGCATGAGCCACCGCGCCCGGCCAAGAATTCATCTTTCTGAAAGCTTAGGGGATAATGCTCACCATTTTTTTCTCATCTGCTTAAGATCCATTTGACAATTTTTTAAAAATTAAAATGTTTCAGCCTCCAGTCTTCTATGGCCCTGGTTCTTACTAGAGCAGTATTTGTCTGGAAAGCAGGCAACAAATATACTAATATGTGATCAAGTGAAGAAAAGGAGTCTGCATCTAGACAGCAGAGAAAAATGCATAGGTATATGAGGGGGAGGAAGGATGGTTAGCAGAGCACAAGAGAGAAGGGAGACCCTTCAACAGGATAGGGGGCTCAGCCATTCTCTCCAGCTATTCAGGCAAGTGAAAGCACAACGGGAGCACATATGTGTACCATGTGTGTATATCTCTGCATGTGTTTCCTAAGTACCAGTAATATATCCATCTAAAGCATACTCTTCCTAAGTGTTAACATATTCCAAAGTGGAAAACAATTAAAAGCTTGATTTGTCACTTTGAATATCAAGCTAATCTTATAGTGAGATGCCTCTGCTGGGTTGGGCCCTGAGGGAAGATCATTTAAGAACCAATTAGCCTAATCTATGTTATCAGATGGCCATGACAGAGGTTTCTCTTATTTGATTTTCAAGTTATTCTCAAGAGACACTGATCACAGATAAGCATTTTAGGATTTTAGTAGTGAGTGATTATATATATATTTTATCTATACATATATATAATATATAATATATATTATATAATTATATATAATATATATCTATAATATATATAACTACATATATATAGTTACATGTTAAATGGGATCATGCTTAAACATTCCTATGGGACTATTTTCTACAGAGGCTTCATAGTTGAAGGTTTTTGCAATTTCTTAATTTCCTTAAAGTTCAAAATCTAATAGAAGAGAGAATACTGAAGATAAAATCATTCCCCAAGTAAGATGGTAAAGTCTCTGAATTTCTTTAATAAATCTCACTGCAATCCCCAAAATGTATCTCTTGCAATGCATCCCATAGCTGAATGAATACATCACACTGGTATGCAATCCCCACATGGTTGGCAAGATTCCAAGAATCCAAACTTGAATGACAGGGTTCAAATCCCATTTATTAACCTAGTGGCCTTGGATAATTACCTCAACCACACTGTGCCTTAGTTTCCTTGTCTGGGTAACAGGAATCCTGATAGTAATTTCTGTCTACATCATAGGGTTCTTGCCATGAGGTTTAGATGAGCTAATCCACCCTAAATGCTTAGCACAGTCTCTACCACATAGGAATTACCATATAAATGTAAATGAGGTTAACATTATAAGAATAGAAACCATACTATAAATCATTTTAAGATAGGTTTTAAATTTTAAATTTTTGTCGGCAGATCCCCGCTTCCATTCCCCACAATGAGGCACTGAGACAAACTCCTAAAATGACTTTTAAGTAAAAGATCATGTGGTAAAGGCACAGGTTGACACACCAAGTCCAATTCTACTCATAGAAAATAATTTCCTGCTGTTGATTAAAACTGTTATCTTCTGAAATATTTTTTCTAAACACTAAACCCTCAAAAGGCGTTAACTTCTCAGACTCTAGCAGAGTTCAGCAAATTAGAAGCCACCATCATTATGCAGCTTACTCACTCACAAAATGCCACTTAATGAACTTCTCATAGTGTTTCTTGTCCACAGATTGATAAGGGTTTAATGCAATACCACATCATTTCCTATTTTTGTTTCATTTCCTTCAAAGTGAAACATAATTTCTTCTTGGTCCTGGAGTAAAAACTTCTGGATTAACTAAGCAAATCATTACCAGAAAAGCAATTTTAGAAAGCTACTATTTCAGGGTAGTCAAAAAACCTAAAACATCTGTGTGGTGTTTGTTAAAACATAAAAATAACCTAATGTATGAAGTGTATGCCCCCTGAGTGTAAAATTGAGTCTCTAACCAGAAGCGCCAACAGAAATCATCGATTCTGTCAATATTGTGGTTTTAAGACCAGTCAGAAACATTCTAAGAACTGTGACACCACAGCTTTCTTTAGTTTTGGACAGAGGTCACAAACTGTTTGGCCAATACAGTATTTGAAAAATTACTTAACTCAAATATCTTTAGGTGGCCCATGCCCTCTATTTACCTGACAGGCTCTTAAAGTCATTTTATTTTGCAAACCCTGGCCTAGGCACATCTTTACAGAGAAGAGATCAAAAAATAATTATTAGTTAAATGGGTATCTCCCTCACAATGGCCTGATGAAGTCCAGAGACTTGGAGATTAAGGACACTAATAGTTATATACAGAAATTCTTCTAATTTGCTTGTTGGGTTCATTTTAAATATATATTTTCAGTGTATGTATCTACCAGTGGTTCATTTCATGAGAACTGCTGAGCTAAGGTGTTAAAATTCACTTACAGCTGGATACCAAAAGAAGCCAGAAAATAGAGAATTTTTAAAAACATGTTTTTGGGGTATGAAAGTGTGCACTGAAGTCCAAATTTTACATTATCTTCAAAAAATTAATAACATTCTGTCAATGGTATTTTTATTCACATAAAAGGAAATAAATTTGGTCAATGCAATAGTTAAAGAGAAACTAGTTTCTACTAATGCATTTTCATGGATATTTATGTATATACACACCCATAGAGACACACACACATATACACATACTCAGAGCAGGGACCGAGCCAGCTGTTGGTCTCATTCTTTTCAGTTTCATCATACTTCCTGGGAGATTCTATTCCATTTACAAATTAAGCCTGAGTCTAGGGCCAAACAAGAGAACACTGGAGTGGGTTTTCTAAAGCATTAGTTCATATATCGCTCCAAACTCATTAGGCTCTAAGCACTGATGAGGTACAAGCTAGCTGGCATTAGAGTCCAAATGTTACTAGTAAGTGTTCTTTTAAATTAACATGAAGGAATGCTTCCATTTAGATGGCCCCAGTAAGTACACCCTTGCTTCCAGCTTCTTCTTCAGAACATAAATACAAGCCACCTTGCAGTGAATTTGCTTCTGGGGGTGGTGCCCCTGAGCTCTCCTGGATTAGTCTTTCTGATGGTTCTGGAGAATTCTCTCTCCATCTTGGACTTGCGTGCTGTTGCGGGACGTCCCATATTGACGGACATGGAGAAGGGAAACCCAGAGCAGACCGTGAGAGGGGATCCTCTTGAAGACCTACTTCTTGGATACACCTGTTGGAAAGCACTTCCTTTTCTTTGGAATTCCGCCATTTCATCCTTCTGTTCTGAAACCAAATTTTCACCTATTAACAAAATAATTGCACAAAATGATCACTTATTCCAGGTTATTTCACTTCAGTATTTTAAACTGTAATTGCTTCTGCTTTCCCTTCTACAGAATACCTTATTATGAGAGCCAACTTCACAAGGTCCTTGTGGCTTTTCACATGGGCTCCTTCAAAAATATCCTTTTTTTTTTTTTTGAGATGGGGTCTCTCTCTGTCACCCAGGCTGAATGAAGTACAGTGGCACCATCTCAGACCACTGCAACCTCCGTCTCTCAGGCTCAAGCAATCCTCCCACTTCAGCTTCCCAAGTAGCTAGGGTAACAGGCATGCACCACCATGACTGGCTAATTTTTGTATTTTTTTTGTAGAGATGGTGTTTCACCATGTTTCCCAGGATGGTCTTGAACTCTTGAGCTCAAGTAATCTCCCTGCGTTGGCCTCCCAAAGTGCTGGGTTTACAGGTGTGAGCCACCAAGCCCTGCCCAAAATATCTTAATCTAATATCCCCCATACACACATTTGAAACAAAACAACTGTGATAAATTGGTTACACCCCGTAAGTGTGATAGCTTTCAAAATTCATTTAACTCTTAGATATTTTAAAACATCCTCTAGTCTGTACTGAATTATTTATTCAAAGGAAATGTATGGGCTGGTAATAGCATCTGAGTTTATTTTGTGCCAGGCATCAGGCTACGCATTCTAGGTGGATTTTATAATTTGATCCTCACAACGGCTGTAAGAAGTCCTCATTTTACATGTTTAAAAAACCCTGAAGTTTGGAGAGATTAACCAACTCAAAGTCACACAGCTAGTAAAATGGAAGCACTGAGACTAGAATCCACCACTGTCTGACTCCAGGGCCCAGGCTCTTATAAACATTGAGACCTCATCAGGAGCTTTCTGAGACTAAATTAAGATTCCATTTTGTAACGCTTTGAAAAATTGCAGGCTTTATGCAGTTTCCAAGTCTTGATTACTCCCAGGATTTATCAAACTCCAAGAATTAGGCTTAATAAATAACAACTAATTGTAATTAAGTCAAAAGTGCTTATGATGGTCATTCCTAATTTGAACCAGACCTTCCCCCAACCCATGCCACTTGAGTCTTTATTACTAACCTCCCTCTTTATATACTGTGTAGTCAACTGTGCCTGAGCTGAAAACTTCATAACTGGTTTCTGGAATCTTAAAAGCCAATCACATTTTTCCAGTGTATTGCATCACATCCTTACACTAACAATCTAGTTGATTTCTATTTTTAAAACAAAAACTAGAAAATTTTTACCCAAAGAAATAATTATTACAGTATATCAACCAACTATTTCTGTCAGTGAAGAAACAAATTCTAGCTGAGGCTGTCTTTCCAGATTAGCAAAACAATTTCTTCATTCTTTCAATTTGATTGGCAATGTTCAAAATGACAACAAAAGAAATCCACCTGAGGCAATTCAGTGAGAAAGACTGTCATCTCAGTTACAACTCCATGATTAAGGCTTTTCATATGAAAACAGAACTAATGTGTACATACCAGAGCATTTGGTTCTATTTGTGAACTCATTTATTATTTGCAGTGGGCATTTTCTCCTAGAAAGCATGCCGAGTATTTCTAATGGGTTTTCACTGAAACAGTTTTTTGTTCTCATTAGTGATTCTTGCCCTTGTCATCACATTCGTTATTTTCCTCTTCTCTTAGCTTTTCTGTATATCTATAAATATTTGTTAAGTGATATTTCAAAGAAAAAGAAATATAAAAGGAGATTCCTCCCAATCAATGGTGTTGAGACAAATGCATATATTTAGGGAGAAACATAAAAGTTCTACCTCTCAAAACATGCAAAATTAAATTCCAGATAGATTAAGTAGCTGAATATAGAAACAAAACTGCAAAAGTTTTCAAAGAAAATAGAGATTATCATGATAGTCTTGGGGAGACTAATGTTTTCGAAAGCGTGACATAAAACAGAGGATACATGGAAAAGATAAAGAAAAGCTGAATACATAAAAATGAGAAATTTATGTACAAACATGAAAAAGCCAGAAACTACCCAAAAAAACTAAAAGCAAGAAATCTAAATGATATTTGTACACCCACGTTCACAGCAGCATTATTCACAATAGCCAAAAATGGAAAGCAACCAAGCGTCTAGGAACAGATAAATGGATAAATAAAATGTGGTGTATACATACAAAGGAATATTATTTAGCCTTGAAAAGGAGTTAAATTCTGGCACACGCTACAACATAAATGAACCTTGAAGATATTATGCTAAGTAAAATAAGCCAGGCATGAAAGTACAAATGCCATATTACTTCACTCATATTAGAGCCTTAGAATAGTCATTAACAGAAACAGTAAATGAATAGTGGGTGCCAGGAGGTGCAGGAGGGGGAAACGATGAGTTATTGTTTGATGGATATAGAGTTTAAGTTTTGTTTGTTTGTTTGTTTGTTTGTTTGTTTGAGACGAAGCCTCACTCTGTCACCCAGGTGGGAATGCAGTGGTGTGATCTTGGCTCACTGCAACCTCTGCCTCCCAGATTCAAGCGGTTCTTCTGCCTCAGCCTCCTGAGTAGCTGGGACTACAGGCGCCCGCCACCACATCTGGCTAATTTTTTTGTATTTTTAGTAGAGATGGGATTTCGCTATATTGGCCAGGCTGGTCTCGAACTCCTGACATTGTGATCTGCTCACCTCAGCCTCCCAAAGTGCTGAGATTATAGGTGTGAGCCACCATACCCAGCCAGAGTTTCAGTTTTACAGGACGAAAAAAGTTCTGGAGATAAATGGCGGTGATGGTTTCACAACAGTGTCCATGTAGTTAATGTCACTGAACTGAACACTTAAAAAGGGTTAAAATGAGGCCAGGGTGGCTCACACCTGTAATCCCAATACTTTGGGAGCACAAGGCCAGTGAATCACCTGCGGTAAAGAGTTAGAGACCAGCCTGACCAACATGGAGAAACCCATCTCTACTAAAAATACAAAAAAAAAAAAAAAAAAAAAAAAAAAAATCCTGGGCATGGTGGTGCATGCCTATAATCCCAGCTACTCAGGAGGCTGAGGCAGGAGAATCGCTTCAACCCGGGA
This sequence comes from Aotus nancymaae, assembly GCF_030222135.1. Classification (NCBI taxonomy): domain Eukaryota; kingdom Metazoa; phylum Chordata; class Mammalia; order Primates; family Aotidae; genus Aotus; species Aotus nancymaae. The sequence goes on along the minus strand of NW_026988507.1, from coordinate 5,111,726 downwards.
GGCAGAGGTTGTGGTGAGCCGGGATTGAGCCATTGCACTCCAGCCTGGGCAACAAGAGTGAAACTCTATCTCAAAAAAACAAAAAAAAGGTAAAAATGTTGAATTTTGCTATGCATATTTTACCACAATTAAAAAAAAAAAAAGCCACAAACTTAGAAAGGACTTTTGCAACATCTGAAACAGGAACATTTTACTAACTGTAATATTCCAAAATTCTTGATTAACAGCCAAAGTATTGCTACATATCAATAAAAAGACAATAGAAAAAAAAGATGCAGCCATTAAAAAGCCAATTCACAGACTATAGATGGCCAGTAAACCAATTAAAAGCCCCTCATATTCTGGTAGTTAGGAAAATTCAAATTGAAAAATAACAAATAGCATTGCCCATGAGAGTGGCAACATTTTTAAAATCATAAATGTTGGAGGTTTTGCCTAAAGGGACTATTTGTTAGTAAGAGTGAAATTTTCATGTGTCAGTATCTAATTTGATACAATATTGTATTTGGAAAAGAATTTTTTAATCTGCTACATTTTAAATGTACATACGCTTTAACACATAAATCGCACTTACACCTTCCTCTTACAAAATATTTTTAAAGTGCATAAAAATTTGTGATAGTGAAAATTGGAAAATTGAGGATGGTGAAATGATGGTCTTTTATGAAACACACACAAAAAAGAATGAAGTAGATCAGTATGTACCGACATGGAAGGAAGCAGTCCATAACACTTGAAAAGGAAAAAAAACCACCAAGCAATACACGGTATCAGTAGCATTATTCATATGGCCACCATCAGTGAATGGATGAACTGTGGTATACTACATAATAGTAATACTACACAGCAATGAATACACATGAGCTTTTACTACACACAACATGAAGATTCTCACAAACATAATGTTAAGTAAAAGAAGCATGCTATGACTCTATTTATATAAATCCTGAATGATACTATTTTTAAAAATTTGTTAATAGCTTCATTGAGCCTATAATTCACATACCATACAATTCACCCGTTTAAAATGTACAATTCAGTTGTTTTCATATATTCTCAGATAATGCAACCATCACCAATTTTAGAACATTTTCATCACTTCAACAGGAAATCCCATGCCCTTTAGCTATCTCTGTTCTATTCCCTATTTTCTCCAGCCCTACACAGATTCATCTACTTTCTGTCTGTATAGATTTCCCCATTCTGGACTTTCAAATTAATGGAATCATATAATATATGGTCCTTGTAACTGAGTTTATTTCTCTCAGTGTAATATTTTCTTTTCTTTTCTTTTTTTTTTTTTTGAGACGGAGTTTCGCTCTTGTTACCCAGGTTGGAGTGAAACAGCGCGATCTCGGCTCACCGCAACCTCCGCCTCCTGGGTTCAGGCAATTCTCCTGCCTCAGCCTCCTGAGTAGCTGGGATTACAGGTACGCACCACCGCGCCCAGCTAATTTTTTGTATTTTTAGTAGAGACGGGGTTTCACCAGGTTGGCCAGGATGGTCTCGATCTCTTGACCTCGTGATCCACCCACCTCGGCCTCCCAAAGTGCTGGGATTACAGGCGTGAGCCACCGCGCCCGGCCCTCTCAGTATAATATTTTCAAGGTTCATCCATATTGTAGCATTATCAGTAAGTACTTCATTCTTTTTTATGGCCAAATAAGATTCCACTGTATGGATATACAACATTTTGTCTACACACTAAATACTACTACTTATATAAAAGTACACAAAGAGGCACAACTAAGAAGTTAGAAGTTAGGATAGTGGATAACCCTTGGAAGGAGCAGGTAGTGAGTGGGAGGGGATACTTGGGGGAGCTTCTGGCTTTTACTGCTAGATCTGTGTGCTGGATATACAGGTGATGTGTATTGTTCTTCAGAAAATGTCAAAATACCTGCACAATAAATTTTTTTGTAGGTAGGTATATGTATATATGTGTGTGTGTGTGTGTGTGTATACACACACACACACACGCATATATATATACACACACACGCACACACACACTTCTCAGCTTCTGTTTGTAAAATAGAGCTAATAAAAGTAGCTATTCCATAGGATTTTTGTAAGGATTAATTGACATCAAATGTAAGGGCACATGGTAAGCATGCAAGTGTTTGTGTTATTATATGTTTGTGCATATACAACACATATATGAATTTATTTTTAAAATAGTACACAATGTGTCAATAAAGTCAAACAAGTGCCATTTGTAAATGACAGAAGTAACCAAGGAATTGGATTTGAGGATAGTAAGATGAGTTTTCACTTTTATCTTTATAGGTTTCCTTTTTAATTGAATTTACCATAATAAATGCCATGCAATTGATATACTGTAATTTATATATTTACAAATAAGAAAATGTTAAATTACTTCTGAGATGCTGTAATTGATATATTTACAAATAAGACTGATATATTTACAAGTTATAATATAATGTTATAATCAGTATAACATATTGTATAATTGATATATTTGTGTAACGGATATATTCACAAATAAGAAAATGTTAAATTACTTCTGAGATGCTCCACCAAATTCAATAAGACAAAAAAGTACTCACTCCTGCAGCACTAAATTTCAAACACAGTATCATTAGCTATGTAAAACCATGTGCCTATGGTTAAGAACCACAAGATAGCATACAAATAGGAAAATAGTTGTTTTGAGGCAGGAGGAGAGATTGTGGTCACACCCCATAATTTTTATATATGGCTGTTGCATTCTCTTTTCAAAAGTTTCTTTTTGGGACACAACGTGTACTCTCAGAGATTTTCACAATTTCTCAGAGCCCTGTGAGATGGAACTTAGCTACTTGCCACTGCTTTACATCTTTTAACACCTATTTCAAGTTTCAACTCAACCAGAGGCTCCCCAAGCTCCCAAACCTGCCTATTTTCTCCCCTCTGACTACAGGAGCTTCTTTTTTCAGACAGATGCAGGCCAGGCCTACTGAGCCCCCTGATGTCCTCTCTCAAGCCCAACGGCTCCTCTAAGATCAGAGAGTCCCATTACTAGACCTCCCGGGAGTACGTGGACCAATCACACAGCTGTCCTTTGCAGAGATGGGGATCAACATAAGGCTCCAGAGAAACTTTGAGAACTACTGATCCTTTTATTGGGCAGTATATCTAACCTACCATGTGATAGTGTCTGTATTATTATATAGTCTTGTCAAACTTTTACGAGCTTCCATGGGGTGTGGAAGCTTTTGGGGTACGCAGACTGTGTTGTATTCAGTATTTATCAATATTCCGTGTTATTGCCTACCTAGCACAGTGTCTTGCACACTACGGACCATCAAGATCTAGCTGCTGATTTATCTGTTATATATGCAAAACTGCTTTGTGACACAGACAGAAATCTTATATTTCTGTATTTTTTTTCTTTGCTCTTGCTGCCCAGGCTGGAGCATGATCTTGGCTCACTGCAACCTCTGCCTCCTAGGTTCAAGTGACTCTCCTGCCTCAGCCTCCCGAGTAGCTGGGATTACAGACATGCACCATCACGCCCAGCTAATTTTTTGTATTTTTAGTAGAGACGGGGTTTCTTCCTGTTGGTCAGGCTGGTCTCAAACTCCTGACCTCAGATGATCCGCTTGCCTCTGCCTCACAAAGTGCTGGGATTACAGGCGTGAGCCACTGCACTCGGCCAGTGTTTGTTTGGGTTTTTTTTTTGGTGAAGAACTGAGGCACAGAACAACCAGTTGAGGTTATGGACTCAGTACCACACAGCAAGGAGAATTACCCTCTATCACACCTTGTACTGCTTCCTACTATTTGTAAAGTTGGGGCAAGCAGCTTGTGAAGACAGATCACTTCTCTAGGATCAAGGAGAGTTTAGCTCAATAATAACTGGTTTTAATAAGGTCCAATATAAACAAATAGGTCATCTGAGGAAGTGAGGAAGAACAGCAGAGCATGGTGGTTAGGACAGAGCCTCTTCTAACCCTTTAGTCACTTTATGTTAATTTTCAAAATCCAGGCAGATGTGGGCCTGCACCAGGAAACTCCACCTGGCAAACAGAGTGCATGCTGCATTTCAGCTGCCACCATCCCTTTTGGCCAGATGCCTTTGTACAGTGAACTCTATGCACAATTGCACATGTTATTTTTAGGTTAAAGAGAACATAAACCCCAGAGTTAGGTTGTCTAAGGTGGGAGCCTACCTCTGAAACCTCTTTGCTACATGATACAAGACCTATGTTCAGTTTCTTCTTTTTCATTTAGAAAATGTGGATTATTATAGTGCGCATTTTACACGACAATTAAAGGAAAGTTAAATAGGAAACTTCTAGTGCCATATGATATTATTTGTAACAAGTAGGCCAAACTTTAAATGGAGTATTATGCAACTCCAAAAGCCAGAAAGTCCCATTCACAATTATATGAAACATCAATGTACAAGAAAAGTATGTAAGTGTTGCAAATGTGAAGTTGTTTAACTGTATTTGACATAAACCCAAAGAGCAAAATCATCATGAAACCCATTAAGAAGTATTCATGAGTCACTCATTCATGCTTTGATTTTGGACTGGAAATGAAGAGAAAGGCAAAGTGGTTCCTGCTTTTTGAAGAATTATTTAACCTGCTTCTCTGAATACAGAGCAAATGATTTATAATGTAATTACCACCTCCTTAGTATTTCTCTTCATTTGGGAAGAATTAAACAGCCCTATGGCAAAAAAAACCTAGACCCCTCAGCAAATGGACCTATTTCCAAATAGAAAATGGTACATATATCTCCACCCACTAAAAAATTATGAAAAGCATTTCAAGAACACCTCAGGCTGTAGCACCATGCCTGGTATATGAAATACTTGCCAAATAAATGGATTTCATTATATGCCTTAAGAAATCAGAAGCAGTTGCCTATGGCCATACCACTCTGAAAATGACTGATTTTCATCTGATCTCAGAAGAAATCAGAAGCAGTAGACATCTTCCTGCTCATTAGTACCTGTGATTCCTTTAGTCCCAAGTTGATGGCAAGTTTCTTTCGGTCTGTTTTGCTGATATATTTCTGTTTCTGAAACATTTTCTCCAGAGCCTTTCTCTGGTCCTCAGAAAAGACAGCTCTTCTTAAAATGCCCCTCCGAGCTTTGGAATTAGAGTCCTGTGCCAGGAGAGGCAGCACACTCTCTTCTCCTAAAAGTGAGAGAAAAACATACAAAAGCCCAGTTAGCTTTAGAAAGAAGTCAGTCTTTCCTTGGATAATATGGTATCCTCCTACTCTACACTATGGTCAAATTACCTCATTTCAACTCTGCTCACTTAAAGCAGTACTTCTTAACCTCTTTTTGGCTATGGACTCTGTGTCCCCACCCAAATCTCATCTTGAGTTGTAATACCCACATGCTGGGGGAGGGACCTTGTGGGAGGTAACTGAATCATGGGGGTGGTTCCCCCATGCTGTTCTCATGAATGAGTGAGGTCTCTTGAGATCTAATGGTTTTGTGAGGGGCTTTTCCCCATTTCGCTCTGCACTTTTCTCATTCTTCTCCTTCCTGCTACCAAGTGAAGAAGGACATGCTTACATTCCCTTCTGCCATGATTGTAAGTTTCCCAAGGCTTCCCCAGCCATACTGAAATGTGAGTCAACTATACCTCTTTCTTTTATAAATTACCCAGTCACGGGTATGTCTTTATTAGCAGAACAAGAACAGACTAATACAGACTCCTTTGAGAATCTGATAACTGCTCTTTGCTCTCCAGTGCAGGGGAAACATACATTTGCTTGCCCTCCCAATTTTGCATGCCACATCTGAAAGCCCAAGTTCCCAGGTTACAAAGCCCCAATGCAGATTAAGTAGTACATGGTTTAAACACTTCCTCATTCTCTAATTCTTCATTTGTTTATTTATTCATTTTTTTATCCAAATTTTGAACACTTACATATGCCAGACACTCTGCTCAATATTACACATTGAGAAATAAGATAGATATGTTTAATTGCCCTTATTACCTGCAAAATCTGGTGGAAGGGCATTTATTGAACTAGCATTAAAAATGTGATGTATTCCTAAGCAGGGAGCTTTGGGAACACAAAACAAAGGGTCTGATATAAACCTGGGATGTCAGGGAAATCTTGCAAGAGTCAGAGATGTTTAATCTGAGAAGAGAAGAGAGAACTGAAGGACTCTCAGTTACTCCCCTGCAATTCCATTGATCACCAACTCCTTGAGGTCAGAGACATCTACTACTCTTTCTGCCTTTTTGTGGCTAGCACAATACTGGTTTTCATGCTCTGAGAGTTTTCAGGCTTTCATGGTTCATACCCTCATTCTGCTTCCCAGGTGTGACAGGCAGAGTAATGGCTCTCAGAGATGTTCATGTCCTAATCCCCAGAACCTGTGAATATGTTATGTTACATGGCAAGGAAAATTAAGGTTGCAAATAGATTTCAGTTGCTAATCAACTGGCCTTGAGATGAAGAGTGCATCTTGTATTATCCAGGTGAGCCCAATGTAATCATAAGATTTCTTATAACTGGAAGAGGGAAGCAAATTAGGAGGTCATAGTCAGAGAGATTTCAAGATGCTACATTCTTGCTGTGAGGTTGGAAGAAAGGGCCAGAAGCTAAGGAATGCAGGCAGCCTCAAGAAGCTGGAAAAGACAAGGAAACAGATTCTCCCCAGAGCCTCACAAGGAACACAACCCTGCTTGATTTTAGCCCTATGAAACCCATTTCAGTAACTATAAAGTAATAAGTACCTGTTACTTTAAGACACTCAGTTCATGGTAATTTGTTACAGCAACAAGAAACTAATACATTGGGTATCAGGCTCATTGAGCTAATTGCTGAGGAAACCAGACAAAGAGCACACGATCCCTGCCCTAAAGGAGCTCATCGTATTATGGGAGGGGGGACCCATGAACACTCACTCTGTAACATAGCACCAGGAAAGCAGGCTTACGGTTATAGCTACTATGCATTCTGGTGATTAAGAATTATTTACTGAAAACACAAGTAAGTGAATGTCTTAACTACAAGAATAGAAAGACCTGCAAAGTGCACTGGCATCACAAAGGAGGAAATTGAGTTCAGAGAAAATAGCCAGGTCGAGTCAAGTCTAAAAGAACAATACCGTTTAAGAGAGAAAGAACCAAAGTCAATTCAAATAGCTACTAGTATGCCTGGAAGCACAAGGAATAAAGTGTATCCAAGCAAAAGTAAGCAGTCCTCAAGGCTGGGGAAAGGCATGAAGCAGAGGCTGCAAGAGGGCAACCATATCCAGCCTGCAAATGGGCTTTTCTTGACTTAGCATGTTGGTTAAGAATTCTGATTTAGTTGTCCACATTTAATAAGTGGGAAGTTTCATATGAAGTCCAGATTTCTGACACCTCTTCAAAGGTAACCACACAGGGCTCAGAGTGAGTAGCAGGTGCCTCTTTTTTAGATGGAGTATGTGACCCCAGTTTGCCACAGCCTTGCTTAGCTTGCTTTTTACCTGCCAGGCCATTAAAACATTTGGACCTCTGAAGTGGAATGGAGTCAGATAATAGAGAACTGCAAGGGTTTGGGTAGGTAATAAAGATCAATAGAAGATGTTTAAGCAGGGCAGGACATACTAATAAACATACACTGAACACTTGCTCTGCACTATTAATGCTTACTTTGTGTTAAACCACTGGCATGCATTATTTCATTTAATTCTCACATTGAATCTATGGCATGAATGCTACTATTATTCTCTCCATTTTACAGAAATAAAATGAAATTTAGGAAGGTTAAGTAACTTTGTTCAAGGTCACAAAGCTAGGGTTTAAAACCCAGAAGACAGATACTGCAACAAATGTACTAATCCTACACAATACTGACATGATCTGATTTGTATTTTAGAAGGGAAAATGACAATAAATCTTGTCAATTCGGCCTCTACAATGTGATAGCTTCCTTTCCTATTCGTCTAAAAGATCTCCTGGCTAAGTCCTGGGTTACATCTTCTTATAACTCATCCTCACTCTGCAAAATGAACCACTAACCTCTCCCTCTTTCCTTCCAGCTCTGTAACTCTGTGTCTCCTTTGAATTGCCATAACCCTGAGATGTCATCAAGCCCAGTTCTCTATAAAGGTCTACTTTCACTGATACCCTTCCATTTACCTCCACATAGGATATTGGTTATTTCCCCTTTTACATCACTAATTCTTTTTGCCTGTCTCATGCCAAAATCATATCTTAAAGTCAGATTTGACAACTAGGTTCACTATTCTTTTTTTTTTTTTTTTTCTTTGAGACAGAGTTTCACTTTTGTGGCCCAGGTTGGAGTGCAATAATGTTATCTCAGCTCACCGCAACCTCTGCCTCCCGGACTCAAGCAATTCTCCTGCCTCAGCCTCCTGAGTAGCTGGGATTACAGGCATGTGCCACCATGCCTGGCTAGCTTTGTATTTTCAGTAGACAGGGTTTCTCCATGTTGGTCAGGCTAGTCTCGAACTCCCCACCTCAGGTGATCCACCCATCTTGGGCTCCCAAAGTTCTGGGATTACAGGAGTAAGCCACCACACCCAGCCAATTCACTATTCAGAGATTTAAGCAGTTTTATGAAATATTGGTCAATAATAAAAATATTTTGAATATTTCCAAATGTGCATCTTTTTATAAGTGCTTTTCTTCTCTGAACATTCCTTGGTTTGGATTTAAGCACTTACATGCATGACTTAAAGCAAGTCATTCAGTATCTTCCAGCTGATCTTATAAGGCTGCTTCCCAATAAGATAACAAAATTTCAGTGCTTAGTTCACAATAAAGATCCCACAAATCTACCTCACTTTCCATTGTTGGATTTTATTTGATCCTTATAAGAATCATATGCCACAGATGCCCCTTACTATAGGTGAAGACGTGTTCAGAGCAGTTGAGGTCCAAAGACACACAAAGGACATAGAGCAAAGCTGGCACCAAGATCTTCTGAAGTCAAATTAGTGGCTCTTTCCTCTGCATTCTGGCATTCTTAATTTGTAAATGTATCCAATATATAATTATTATGGCAATAAGTATTAAAAATTAGGAGAAAAACAAAATATCCACAGGTAAAGAAATGCATATGTAAATTATCCGCTTGGTAAAACTGTAATGAACCATTAAAGATGAAGACCATGAAGATTAGGCAGCAGCAAAGAAAGTACTTACACTATGATTTTTAAAGTATTATATATATATAAGATATGTATTATGTTTACAACTAAGCAAAAATGCAGAAAAAAATTGAAAAGACAAAAATATACACAAAACTGTGTTACTGTATTGTAGAATTCTGGACATATAATTCATCTTCACTGTCCATGTTTTAAGTTTGTTTTTATTTTCTAATGAAAACAGGCAAGCATTGTAGCAACCTTTTCGGGAATAACCTGTCAGTTACTGAATTGTTGTTGAGTGATCAAAGATGAATCCAATCCATCCTTAAGGTGTTCACTGCTGATAAGGAAAAATCCAAGAAGAATACAGACAGCCACAATACAGTGAGATGAGACTACAGCACAGAAGGCATTAGTGCAACAGATAAGAAGCCGCTGAGTTAGGATGGTCAACAAAGTAGGTCCTAAGAGAGAGCAGCACCTAGAACAGCAACTCCTCTTCCTGGCAATCAAGGGAAAGGCAGGTAAAGTAGAGGGATTACCATTTGCAGAGGCATGAAGCCAAGTGAAGACAAGTGTGAAACACGGCAGATCTAAGAATCTCACAAAACCTAGTATTTCTGGATTGCAGGGTATGACTGGAAAGAACACAGGAGAAAAGCTGGAAAGACAAATTAGGGTCAAGGGTCCCTGAAACAAGTTTAGGTTATAACTTGTCAAGGGAAGGCTTTCAAGAAGGACATAACCAACCTAACATTTTAGAAAGGCAAATGTCTTCTGAGTTAATAAAATCTTCTACATCTATATATAGAGTCTAAAATGAATTTATGGTAATAGAAAAAATATGTACCCTTATTTTTTTCTAAGTAGAATTTTTATAAGTAAGCCTCAAGATTCTAATCATTGTGGCCCTTCTTCACCAAGATCTACATGTTAAAATAAAATAGTGGGGAAATAAAACTCATTTAAATGCCCCTAAAACTTTTAATAGCAACCCATAGGTTTTCCAAATAACGTTTTTTAAGTAAAGAAAAAGAAGACTCCCATCAAGAAAGCCTACAAATAAATTATTCTCACCATTGTGGTATACATTTGGGGCACTGTGAACCCAAACTAGCCCTCCATCTTGAAAGGTGAGACCTAGAGTGGTTGCAAGTGTCAAAGTGTTAACTCCGGGGTCTGGTCCTCAAGTTTCAGTGCCCTATACCCAACAAGAATTCAAAGAAAGCAATATAACAAATAAGAATTCAACCAATAGCAAAACAATACACCAAAAATAAAGAATGTTATATTCTTCCCTTCTTTACTAGTTGCCTGGTTTCTCTTAGCACTGGTCTCAATACCAGTACCAAAAGCAAATCAAGCTTGCTTTCATAAAGTGATGTACCTCGGGTTCCTATAAGAAGCACATGACAATGCTGCTATTACTAAACAACCATTGATGCTCCTTCCCATGGCTCACCCATGAGTCTTTGATGAGTAATCTGGATCTAACCACAAACCACACTGATGAAACCATACCATTTTCATATCTTCCAAACATACAAATAAGCACCTAAATTTTATGTCTGCAAAATGCACATCCAACTATTCATAAATTTATGACCAAAGTTTGACTTGATGAAACCATACCATTTTCATATCTTCCAAACATACAAATAAGCACCTAAATTTTATGTCTGCAAAACACACATCCAACTATTCATAAATTTATGACCAAAGTTTGACTTATATGGAAACTTCCAGGTAAACAAAAATAAACAAATAATATAAAAAAAAACATATGGAGAAAAAGGCATGTAGCAGAAATGAGGCTTTAAAAGCTGGAGCCACCAGTTCAAGGTGCTAAAGACTATTAGTTTGGTGCTACAGACTCTATCATTATTATATAATAATAATAATAATATTATATAATAATAATAATAATATTATTATTATTATGCAGCTCTCACATATATTTGGGTTTACATGTGCTGACGTATGTGCCAATTACATGCATTATGTCATGTAATCTTTACAACAATCCCTGGAAGAAGAAATTACCAACACCCCCATTTTTTACATGAAAAACTAGGCTCTAGAAAGTTAAGTTGTGCTATTAAGGTCACACATCAAAGCGGAGGGAGGCAAATCAATGCCTTTTTCAAATTACATCAAAGATTGTCAAAGGTATGAGTGGGCAGGGAAAGAAGTGGGAAGGTGGGAAGAGTCACATTAAAATAGCAGAATGACCCAGAATAGGCCGGGAGTGGTGGCTCACACCTGTAATGCCAGCACTTTGAGAGGTCGAGGTGGGAAGATTACCTGCAGTCAGGAGTTCGAGAGCAGCCTGGCCAACATGGTGAAACCCCATCTCTACTAAAATTACAAAAATTAGCCAGGCATGGTGGTGTGTGCCTGTAATTCCAGCTACTCAGGAGGCTGAGGCAAGAAGAATTGTTCAGTCTGGGAGGCAGAGGTTGTAGTAAGCCGAGATCGCGCCACTGCACTGCAGGCTGGGTGACAGAGCGAGACTCTATCTCAAAAAAAAAAAAAAAGAATGACCCAGGATAGAAAACTTTTCAAAGGCATGATTCCCTGGATCCTGAGATGCTCCCTAATCACCATCTTTCCCAGAAGGCCTGTGTGAAGGGCACTACAAATGGAGGTATGCTGTGTGTGCGTGCTATTGTTAAGGAGGAGAGGTTGGGGGAGACAGAAAAACACAGCATTGGACAATCTAGTGGTCGTCACTGACTCTCCCTATTGCCTCAACTTCTGGAAAACATGACTTAACTCTGAAGCCGGGCAATGGTGTTTGTAGCAGCCAGCAAGCACTACCAACCAAACAGGGACCTTATCTAGTCACTTCCTGGATATCAGACCGAGAACAAATAGCTGCAGTTCTGGCCTATCTACTACTGCAATTCAAAAGCATCTTGTGCTGTGAACAGCTTGCCAGCAATGTGTGTGATGTTTAGACTAACCAAGAACTCATGTGAATCTCTGGATCACTGATCCCGTTTGGGGACACTTCCTTTGTCCCATATCCTTTCACCTATTTATGAAGGCTTCTGGAACATACATATCCAGTGCTGCTCTTTGCCCCACCATAGCTTCCAGCATCTGCCATGGCACCGGCCTTCTCTTTGTTTTCTGTTCTGTTCCAGCCTTTGCTCTCAATCTGGGCTACCCTGAGGTAGGCCAAGGAGTGCTATATAAAGGGCACTTCTAACAAGCCATGTTGTTTAAGGTTTGCTTTCTAAGTTTACAGTTTTCCATATAAAAAAACTAATTCATAACCCAGCATCCCCCTGGCTTTGTAAGGAAAATGACAGCATAAGTCTATGAAGAACCACTGAATCTAGACTTCTCAAGGTTTTTAGTAAAAAATATGATTATTTCAGGATAACTCAAGCCAGAGGCTACCAATAACACTTTCAGACACAGAACTGTTTCATCCTTTTATATAGATTCAATAGGAATCTATATAAAAATCTTTTGAGGAAATAGTTAATAGAGGCTGATGGTGTTGTAGCTAGCCTGTTGGAGAGGCCTGGATTAAACAAATCAGAAGCCACAAGAGGTCATTTGTTTAATCCAGGCCTCTCCAACTGGCTAGCTACAACACCATCAGCCTCTATTAACTATTTCCTCAAAAGTAGCTCATTTCAAACCTTGAGTTTGTGTCTCTCCCTCCCGAAGTCAGTTTTCCTCAAATAGGGGATGGTTCTTGTCTGGTCTGTGGGCTCACCTTTTTCTACTGTAACATTCCTCCAGCTGCGACTTCCTACCTCTTATCTTTCAGGGGCTTCTCTTAAGTGAAGAGCTTCCTTACCTTTCTTATTTTCAAGTGTGTGTGTGTGTGTGTGTGTGCACACACATGTGATTTCTGTAGATTTGAAGTTTGGAGAGAGAGGACACAGCATTTGTCTAACCTGATTTAAATTAAAAGTCTATCCTCCTGTCTCTATATAATCTCGTAGATTGGGGTGCCACATGATAATACTTATCAAACAGCTTGATTTGCTGGAAATCATTCCCTTATAACAAGCCAAAAATTAACTTTCCCTAAACTCCATTCATTGGTCCCAATTCTACAGTTTATATCTATTTGCATACAGCAGATTTGGGTTAAAGAAAACTCTCATGTTCTCCCTAGCGTTTCTTTTCTCCAGGACAAAAATACTCAATTTATTTCAAAATTCCTGACTAGTCATACAGAGTCTTTGCCATTTTAACTTGCTGTCTACCTCTTAACCTGGTTTTTATATGAGAGTCTGTTCAATGTACCTTATAAAGTGGACCTCCATAACAGAACAGATGCAGGCAGTCTAACCATTCAGAGTCCAGTAGTACTCTGATATCTAGTGTTCTGGATTGTCTACTTCCAAAAGCACAATCCAACAACCCTGTATCATTTATAGACACACACTGAGCTGACAGAAGAATGCATTCCTGCTTTGTTCTATTCAGCCATTCTCCCCCTACCCTATTCTTCACTTTTTTGAAACCAAAAATCAGGACTTTATAAGCAGCCCTGTTAAACTTCATGTTATGCTCAGACAGAGCTATAGATAAGATCAGAGACAAGCATCCCATAGTGCTAAGTAATTCCCTTCCCCTACCCATCGCCCACCCTTCAACTGCTTAAGAACATTTGGGGAGAAAAGGAAATCCATTCCAGGAATGTTACTCCAATACTTTCACTGCCTCTCTAGAACTGCTGAATAGAGTCATCAACTTGGAAAATCTATTGTCTTTGAGCCTCTGACTCCTTTAAACATTGCCCCTGGTTGACTGAATGCCATTTATCTAGGGAACACCCCTCCCTGTATTTTTGAGAAATCAATACGTATTCAACGTATTGCACAAACTCAATTATGTTTTAGGCAATATAATTAGGCTTCTTTTTCTATTAGAAAAAGAATGCTGCATCTCTCTGAAGATCTTACAGTGCTAAGATTAAATCCTTTTTTAAAAATTGTATGCAGCCTTTTGTAGATTTCGACAGATCCTAGTCAGTATCCTCAGTCCACTGGTCACTCCAGCTGAGAGCAGTAAAAGAGAACACAGTCAGGTGAGGTGGCAAGAATACTAATCAGAGCATTCCCCATCTTTGTCCATGAAACTCACAGAACCAACCTACATTCACAACTAGAAAAATAATGCCCCTTCCTTTCTGTCTTCAAGACAATCCTAAAATTCAGACTTGGAGAGTATATTACATTCTTTTAAGTTTTAACAAGAAAGAGGAGATAGTACAATTATCTTAAAATGTAGAATATAAGTTCATCTCCCAAAAGGCAGAGCAATTTGTCCCAGAAGAATACTTTCTTTGCTACAAATCTTTATAATGTTGCTTCAAATTTAAGCTTTAAGGCATAAAATTCTCAAAAGGTCAAATTCAAGTTGGGTCCTCAAAGATGAAAAAACATAATTACCTGATTATTTCAATTAGCTAGTCAACATCATTAAGATTCCTATACTTTGTTAAGTAATTTTTAAAAAGTTATTATTTACATAATTTCCACAACTTACCAGTTCATGTTATTTGAGAAATACGTTATTTTGAAAAGAACCTTATGGTTGTAATATCAAAGATTTTCCATACACTGCTTTGGGGGAGGGGAGAACTGTTACCACTGCCTTTTAATTTTTCCCCACTGTAAGGGTTGCACTTAAATAGCCTATTAAACTATTTACTATATGTGAGAAGGCCATTGAATGAATGATTGCTTCCACATTGCAACAAGAAGTCAGTCATAAATTTAAGAAGTTAATAAGAAAAACTAAATCAATATTAAGCAAATGAATCACATTAAAAGAGTCAAAATAATACTTCACTTGCATAATTAGAAATGTGTTGGTCTGATCCTACTCTTTTGGAAAGAGTGAAGTCAATATTGTAAAACAATGATGAGGGCCATTGATTTAATCACTTATTAAACTTTTTAATATAAACCTAATTTTGGCTGTCTGAGCTGAAACTTAATGCAAGTTTATTTGGACAGTCTATTTTCCTTCATTTGTACAATGGAAAATAATATAAAGACCTTGGCATAAAAATCATTCTTATTATTAAAAAAAGAAGAAGAAAAGAAAACCTAGTAAGTGCCTTAAAGATGATTGTACACATATAAACCTTATTAACTGTACCTTGGTATCCTGGTTATTTATGTAAAATTATTTATTGACAGCTTAATTCTAGCATGTTATTATTATTTGCTGCCAATACAAATGAACATTATAAATAAGAAAATACAAAATTCATTTTAGAGTTATAACTAGTAATATGAGACACTATTTTTTATTAAAATCAGTTGTGGCATCTCTAAACTGTTTTAAAATGCCAACTTTAGAAATGAAGCCAAACCAAGTGCATCATTTTCTATCCTTGATTAGAGCTGTACTGATTTTCAGCTTGTATGTTTATGTTTAAGAAAAAGATAAACACGAGACTTCATAAACCTCCAGGGATAAACACCATAATTTACAACAGTTATGCAAAAGGCACAAAGTACGAAGGATTGGGAAGCAGATGGAGGAAAATGAGACCTGCTTAAAGTAATTTTCCAAGCAGCAGAGAAGATAAAGTCTTCTAGAAAATGTCTTTAGCATTACTTTTACATGCTCTATTAATTGAATGGGCACAATATTTTTTTACTATCTATTATCTTTGATGGTTTGAGACTCTTAAAACATCACTATAAAATAAGTACATACACACACTCACACGTATGTAAAGAATGTCCACCTGTTACACGGA
The DNA here is from genome assembly GCF_030222135.1 of Aotus nancymaae. Taxonomy (NCBI): domain Eukaryota; kingdom Metazoa; phylum Chordata; class Mammalia; order Primates; family Aotidae; genus Aotus; species Aotus nancymaae. The sequence goes on along the minus strand of NW_026988507.1, from coordinate 5,095,889 downwards.
ATTTTTTGTCTATTTCCACTTACCTGAACTGCCAGAGATTTTCTGAAGTAAAAAACTAATTATCGTATCATAATGAAATAACCGAAGCTAAGTGTGGGGCCCCTTTTGATCTCCACTCTCAAAATCTAACACTGAAGACTTAATTCCACAGAGATGCCATATGATACGGTAACAGATATTTGGGTTTTATGTCTCTACTCCAGAAGTCTTTTCCTGATACGCTAATATATGGTGATAAATGTCTCCTTAATTTGCACAAGAGTTTTCAATTGCCCTCATAGGAGACCACCTTGAAGGAGCGAGTAAAAGGTTTAGTCATGCTTTCTATTTTTCTGTTTGAATTCAATACATTCTAGTTAAATGGACAATTAATAGGTCACTTCCAAAATAGTAGTGTATCAGTCCCGGTTAATAAACAATCCCCACAGTTGATAATGGGCCCTATGTATTCAGCAAGTCCCTGTATACACTCAGCTCATCCACTAAATCCCTTTTCAGGTAGACAGGGTTATATGGGAAGATGAGCTAGAATGAGTCTATAAAAGTCAGCTTCATTCACTGCTTTATTTTTCAGTCAAGTGCTTTAAATGGTGTCCAGAAATTCACTTGGAATGTGAGACAGGAGAAAAGACTGACACACAGAGCCTTGCTTTATGACCATACAAAAGGGCAACTGACCCTTGCCCAAGCCTTTTCCATGTGAAATGGTTCCTAAAGTTCATCTGCAGAGTGAAAAATCGTGGTGAGGTCGCGTGTGGATGAGTCAAGTGAAAGTGACGATTGGTCACGGGTCTGTCACCCATTGTGGCTGGGTCCCAGCCATGTAAAGTGCTCTGTGGGAAAATATCAGCCCCCTAAAGAGATGTTCAGAGCCTGCAGCTCATTAAACGGCCAGCATTTGCTGCCTCACTTGTCAGGAATTATTTTGTGGAGCAACTGTTTTCCTGAAACATTCCCAAAACACATGCACAGAGGCAGCAGGGATCTGAATTCAACCGTGATGGAGCTCGGCACAGGAGCCTGACTCAACTCTTATTTCACTTTTCACCTGACAGAGCTGTTAACCTGAATAAGTGTTTTCTCTTGGGCAGCTGAAAGAAATGCACCCCTCCATTGGACTTCTTTACCATAAACTCAAATTCTCTGCCAAGAGATTCTCATCTGACCCAGAAATCTCAAGACCAAGGGGAATTTTACTTCTACGTTTTTCCTTTGCATGTGAGAGTGTGTGCACGCTGCGAGATTTTGAAAGTCTGACAGTCTCACTCCACCCTCAGACTCTAATAAAAATTTGCTTTTCTAAGGTTGGAAGATGAGTTCTTTTGAAAATATTTTCAACAGTTCTGGTTGGTTACCTTCAAGATGCCAAAAAGGAGAGATTTATCTCCTTTCATGATCTTGACAATTTTAAATTATTTTCCATAGACATCTAGTAAGTTTCTGTGTCAGATTTTAAGCAGAATGGAAATTTTTACACAGCATAATTTTTTCTCCTTCCTTCCTTTCTTTTTTCCTTTTCTTTAAAGGAGTGTTGCTACACATTTCAGAAAAGCCAAACTGGTCTCTCCGAGATCTTTTATATCAAATGGAAAACAAGTTGCTTTCGGTGAGGGTTTCAATACCATTGGAACTGCTCACAATTGCTCAGTGTGCTGAGGTTTGATAAATCTCTGGAAACCTCCTGAATAGGATCGCTGTGATTTTTAGTGAGGAATTAGCTCCTTGCCATTGCATTACCAATTAGTTTTCCAGAGCACATTAAATCCTGCTGCATTAGTTTACAGAATAACTGAGGCATTGCTGATGAAGCATAAAAACTTACTTGGAAAAGCAGCAGAGGATGCAGGGCGCCGACAGGACCCACCGCAGCACGCCAAGTAGAATGGCGGGGCGCTCAGAAGAAAAGGTTTGGAAGGTGCTGCGGAGAAAGCATTGATCTCATTGATTAACCATTTCTTTTAGACATTATTCAAAACTCCAGTTTCCTAAAAGTCATTGAGTAAATGCAGTTAGTTTTCTGAACCATTGCTTAGTTGTCATTTGTATTGAGATTATTGTAAAGTAGCCTTTGTCTCAAAGAGCATGCCAAATAATCTCATCAAGGTTTGGGAGATGTGGTTAAAAGACTCAAGGATACTATGAAATCCCAAACTTCTTAGATCATTTTCTGTGCGGTTGTCATTATAAATAGTAAACATCAACTATTCCTTAATTTAAAATACCCTAGAGCAACTCTGTCCAAGGAAACTATCTGTGATGATTGGAAATGTTATATTCACATTGTTCAAAATGGTATCTGCTACCCACATACAGCTACTGTGCACTTAAAATGTGGCTAGCATAATAAATAACTGAATATTTAATCTAAATTCACTTATATTTAAATATATTCATGCGACTAGGGGTTATATTAAATAGCACAGCTCTGGACATCCTACTTACCAAGAAATGATTTAAATATTATGTGCTTACATTTAATTTTTAAAGTTTATATCGCTTTGCTTATTTCAGATGGTTCTTTGAAACATATTGTTAGTTGGATTCCAAAGTTGGTAATGGTAAATTTACTGAGCAATTCCATAACAAAAATGGTGTTTCTGATCACATTTACATAATTGAAAGTATTTGAGAATAATCACATTTTATCTCAAGAGAAATCTAGTCACTCTGAAGGCATTTGTGTTTCTGGTATAGTGAGTTGCCATGTAATTCTGCTCTACATAGTTTTATTAAAAATAAGCTATTCATAAAACTTTCAGGAGAGACACATGAACTATTTATGATTAGTCCTGTGCAAAAGTATGAAAAAGAGACCCATTTTGGTGGCCAAAAACTTCTATAAAATTTTTTTGAAGTTTCATTAGTTTAAGTTGTTCTAGCATTTTGACTATAAAACCATCATAGAAATGATGAATAGGATCGCTGAGATTTTTAGTGAGGAATTAGCTCCTTACCATTGCATTACCAATTAGTTTTCCAGAGCACATTAAATCCTGCTGCTTTGGTTTACAGAATAACTGAGGCATTGCTGATGAAGCATAAAAACTCACTTGGAAAAGCAGCAGAGAATGAAGGATGCCTTTGAATTTACCATTTTAGTTAAATTCTATACCTCAGTAGATGAGAATAGCTATAAAGAATGTCACAGAATATGAATAATAACTCTCCATTATTGAGCACTTACTGTATGCCATGCTTTGGTTAAGTCCTTAGATACACAATGTCCTTTGATAGAATGGGTTTAATACAATATAACTGTAGGTGGAGATTGCCTAAAGTGGGCACTTGCCCATACCATGACACACTCAGCAGAGTGACTAGCACATTCTAAACAGTAATTTTTTAGTAATTGAGCAAACGGTCTTCCAAACTAACAGAAAACTTCCGTGGTCTTAGGGAAAGAAGAAAGATCAAGAATTAATTCTTCCCCTGCTTCCTGACCCATCCTAAAACATGGTATCTTTCATAACAGATGATCTTGAAATCTAAAACATAACTTGAAAATAAATATTTGTATTATTCTCCCTTCATATTTAAGTGACAACTTCTTTCCTTTTCTTAATCACATTCAGTGAATATTGTTTCCATATGATTACATACCTTTGTGAAGAACACAGTAATTTCAGACTTGCATTTTAATGAACTAAGAGTTGTTTATGTTTACATTTATTTTTGCCAATTTCTTTGAAGGATGTATCAACATAAGTATGGTTTCCAATAAGAATTTTGTAGTGTTTCAGGGTCCTGGGTGCTTTAAAATTGCAAATTAATCATAAATGCAGTCTTCTTCCTAGCATACAATGGGAAGCTGTTAACACTAATGCTTTTAAGTTTTTTTTAATACTCGGGTTTTTAAAGAATCAAGTGTTTGTTTTAATGCTGTTTTGAAAATATGGCCACTAAGCAAAGGCATAAAAAGGAAACCAGTTTTGGTGTTCAAAAGTTTTATAAATTTTTTTGATGTTGCATTGTTATCATAAGTTGTTCTAATATTGACTATAAAACCATCTTATAAATTATAAATCATTTCATTTGAATGTTATATCTTAAATTATGTTACAAGGGTATGGCATTATTTATGCAGATTTACATTTTCATTATTGCTATGGATACATGAAGTACTTCCAAAAGTAGAAATATATTTTCAAGTATAAAAGTTGCCTCGTTATGTTTACTCTCAAACATTTCTGTTAGCTAACTTATTTCCCCTCCAAAATAAACCATTCCATAAATAATAAAAGGATGGCTATGGTGCTGATTTGATTTGAACTTTTGCTGTTGTTGTTGTATTTTGAGGTAAAAGAAAAAAAAAAGACTCAGCAATGTTGCATTTACCGACATAAAATTAAACATTTGCCATGTTTACTGGAAACAGAATACACACACAAAAAAAGGTTTTGGTTTTGTTTCTTGCTTAATATAGGGTATAGAAAATGTGATCATACTACTGATATCATTAAAATAAGGATGCCATATGTATGCGATATATATGTGTATGTATATATTGCATACATATGGCATCCTTATTTTAATATGTATGCAATATACATGCACATATGGCATACTTATTGCATCCTTATAGATACATATATATATTACAAATGTTTCTGTTCTAACCAAAATGTTTCTCATCCTAACTCTAGGGCCCTAAAAGTGGGAAAATAAAATATTTTTTAAATTGATGGTTTACTTAAATGATCAATTAAATTCTTTGTGATAAATGTGGTTTAGAGATGTCTAATCTTAGTGTTGAATTTAACCAGAAAAACCATTTTAATTGAATAGTTTCTTATATCGCTCTACATTACCCTATCTTAATATATGTAAGCTGTAATTTAAATGACAGTATCAGAATCTGTAACTACAAAAAAAGTAATCATAATCTATAGTAACAATTCTAGTTTTGACTAAAAAACTGGACTTCACATTTTGTGACATGACCAGGCTTGAAGTTCTATTGTATACAATTTTTCAATATTTTAAATCACCTTTTTGACACACATATTTACACAGGAGTTTAAGTCAATTCCTGATTGCTAAATGTAAATACACCTTGTTTAAGCTGGTTTATGTGAAAAATCACTGTAAAATTCTAATTAAGTGCTTTTTCTTTTACATGTTCCTACTTTGACATAAGTCAAATGCTAATCCAGTGAGCATGTGGTTGCAGGAGCACTGAATGGCCTTAAGAAATCCATTTAAAACAATGCATTGCATTGAAGGTATATATGTATACATATATCACACTTTTCACTTTAGTGAACCATATACTTTTTTAAGTAATGAGCAAAAGAGGAAACTTAGCTTTGGTGAAAACAAGTGACAAGTTGATAGATGTGCTGTAAACCCTTAAGAACTACTTGGAAGATCCCCTGAAAAGGGTAAAAAAGATAATTTGATCCTAGATAAAATGCATTTCAAACATGATCAGTGCCATATAGATGCAGTTGCTTAATCATTTATGGTGATTAACTGTAGGTTCACTGAACAACATTTATAATGATAATATTTAAGGAGTGCTTCCTACATGTCAGGCACTGGAATAGCTACAAATTTAACACATGCTATTTCACTGATTCATTAACATTCAAGGCATCTGAAATGTGATTATGACTGCTCGCAGCAAATTAAAAGAAAAAAGGATGAGAAAAACAATGAAGATTTAATGTAATAATTAATTGCTAGCCATGAGGGTTAGACATTCCATACACAGCAACTCTGCCAAATATTCAATAAGAGCTGGACCCTGGAAGACTGACATATCTCCCAAGATTTCCATCAGAGAATGAAATAAAAAAGGTCTTTCCTCTGGAAAAAAATACAAACAGGTAGGTTCTACAGCATGACATCAGGTTCTATTAATGTAACATCTCAAGACACTCCAAATTTCATATCTTACTGTGATGGTTAATACTGAGTGTCAATTTGATTGGATTGAAGGATGCAAAATATTGATCATGGGTGTGTCTGCAGGGGTATTACCAAAGGAGATTAACCTTTGAGTCAATGGGCTGGGAAAGGCAGACCCACCCTTAATCTGGGTGGGTACCATGTAATCAGCTGCCAGTGTAGCTAGAATATAAAGCAGGCAGAAAAACATAAAAAGACTAGACCAACCTAGCCTACCAGCCTACATCTTTCTCCTGTGTTTCCTCCCCTCAAACACTGGACTCCAAAAGTTCTTCAGTTTTGGGACTCGGATTGGCTCTCCTTGCTCCTCAGTTTGCATACGGCCTATTGTGGGACCTTGTGATCATGCGAGTTAATACTTTATAATAAACTCCCCTTTGTGTATATATATATGTATATCCTATTAGTTCTGTCCCTCTAGAGAACCCTGACTAATCACCTACCAATCAATCTTCCAATTTCTGTGTGAAACTGTTATGAGTTACACACAAAATGACTCAAAATTTTTGGAATTAAACTAGGGCCTGTCTGAATCCAAATGACTAAAATTATGTATTCATAGGAAACTTTCCATATGACTTATTTGAAGATACAGATTCAATATATCTTTTATTTTGCATGTTTAGTTAAGATGGGAACTTAGAGCCAACCTAATGGTGAACTAGCCTGATTTTTTTAAACTTAACTGATTAAATGGTTCTGTAATACAAGTATCCTATAGCCAAGCATGGTTACAAGTTTAGGTACTGAGAAATTATTCTGTTTTCTAGAAAACAATAATTTTTTAAATTGTTTTTTGTTCTTCTCATTTTCCTTTAGTAATGGAGAAGAACATCAGAAATCTAAATGATGTGAAACCACATCCTTACTGGCAATACAACCATGGTACTGACATTTCAAAGGAAGAATACTAAAGACCACTAATAAAACCTTCAAATACATTTCGGAAGCCCACTGCATATAAGAAGGATGAAGAGAAATTACAGAAGGTTCCAAAGTATCTTACTAAGGTAACCACTAGGAAAAAAGCAAAACAAAACAAGAAACCTCTAGGAAAGAATGACAGGGAAGTAAATAATTCCAAAAGGATGGTTCTAATGACCTCCTTCACATGCCAGGTACATGGGCACTGAGAAGTTAAAAATCTAACCTTCCAACTTGAAAATAATACACAATTAAGCAGACCATCTGGGGTGGGTTGGACCCAAAACGAGACTCCAAAAAATAGCAAACATCTGTCTTGAGTAGTCAGAACAAAGAAATATCAATTAGCTAATGAGGTTTGATTTATTTTAATACTTAGTCCATCTGAAAGTAATTAATTTATGTGATCTAATTGCAAACTTTCTCTTCAATCACCAGCCATAGCAAGTTAGGTAAATTCACCCTTTACCTTTCTGTTTATCACAAAACAAGACAAGTCAGCATTTTTTTTGCCTCAAAAGTATTTTAAAGACAGAAAAACAAAGGGTCTTAATGTTTTGGTACAGCTCATGAGAAGATAAATCAAGTGCAGTGTCTAGTTGTTTGCTTCTGTCCTTTTAATTCAGGGCCTGTAATATGTACTGCCTATCTGTCAAGTGCTGAGCATTGCACTGTGTGCTGGGACTACAAAGATGGAAAACGAATTTTCCTTCCTGGAAGAATTTATTTTTTTTTAATGTTCTTTAACTTACAGATTTGAGTCTGCTGGTCAATGAAATGAAATGTAAATTTCTCAGTACTCCGGATTCAATTTTGTTCAGTGAATCCTGACACACTCCCCAAGGAGATGCAATCTAACAAAATTCATACTGTGCACATCCCCAGCCAGTGTTTCTCAACCCTGAATGCACATTAGAATTGTCTGGGCTGCTTCTCAAAGATACAGATGCCTAGGCTCCACACCAATTGTTTTAAATCAGGCTGGCTAGGAATGGATACCCATTTTGCATTTTTTCAAAAACCTTGCAGGTGATTATAATGTAGAGCAAAGATGAGGCCATGAAAAGAACATAAAACAACATCTGACACATAGTAGACATTCAGTAAATGTTAGCCTTCTCCTCTTGCCATTAATACATAATCTGAGATCAATACTTAGACAGCATATAAAAAAAGCAGTATCGTCCAGACTTCTACTGAAATACAGAATAAAAAGAAAAGGATATCTTAAGGAAGGCTTGTTCAAAGAAGGCTTTAAGCAGGAGAAACATCTTAATCAGGGCCCTGATTTGGAAAATACTTGGAAGAACAAAAGAAGAGAATGAAGGCATTCCAAGAAGAAAAGGTTGCAGAGACAAAGGAAAAGAGGCAAGGATGGTGGTGACACATGGGGCAGGTGATGGAGACCAGTCTGGCTACTAGGACAAGGCCAAAGGGGTGAACATTAAGCAATGTGTCTAGAAGAGTTAAATGCAGTTGATGGAATGAAGGCCTTAAAGGCCGAACTAAGTAATTTCATTTGATCTGTTGCCAAATGGGAAAATTTAGGTTTTCCTGAGTAGCTTGGTGACATGATGAAAGCTACATTTGAGAAAAGTTCACCTGGCAGTGGTGGATGGGATGCTGTGGAATAAAGAAGGGCCAAAGGGAAGGCTGCTATACAGTAACAACATGCTGTAGCAACAGATGATAACAAGCATTTGTGTGGACACTTCCAGCAACATCTTATCTAGACTCACAACACCAAGTTGACACGGTCTGGCTTCCCTCCAGCTGTGGGACGCTAGCTCACTGTGACCATCACAGGTGCCCAGAGTCCTCACCTCTGCTGCCTCACCCTCCAATTAGACCTCTCTGAAAAAATGGTCTCAACTTGAGGAGATTCTTTGCTCTTTTTATTATGTCACAGAAGTCCATGTCACAGAAGAGAATACTATAAGCCTTTGTGAAGGCTCCCTGAGTTCCTAGCTATACCACTCCATAAATTCCTGCATTGGTCTCTAGCAGAAGATAGACCTAACAGGAATTGTATCTGATATTGGTTATCTTGATTTCACCCTGGGACAGATTTTAAATGATCACAAATTATTTGGTACTCCTCCCATCGAGAAGTGAGGTCTATTTCCTCTTCCCTTGAATTTGGAATGGTCTTGGTAACTTGCTTAAGTACTGGAAGTTCCAGAATGTCCACAGTTCCAAAAACACATGGGTTTTAGGAATGTGTGCTCTTGGTGTTTTCCCTTTCAAAACCCAGCCACTGTGCTATAAGAAGGTCAAGATACTTGGAGAGCAATAAACAACTCCAGTTGAGCACCCAGTCAACAGATGGCATCAGTGCCAGCCATGTGAGTAGCCATCTTGGACATCCAGCCCAGACAAACCTTCCCATGACTTTAGTCCCAGTGGACATCTAACATCACTCAAGATTCTAAGTGAGAACCACCCAGCTGAGCCCAGTCAACCCACAAAACTGTAAGAGAAAATAATAAATTGTTATTTAAGCCACTGAGTTTTGGGATGCTTTCTTATACAACAATGCCCCTTTTACCAATATTTTACTTATGGTGAAATGGTGGAAAGGAATCCTGTACATCTTTTCCTGTATCTTCCCAGTGGGCTTTTGAGGTATGTGCTTTAAAGTCAAATGCTGACTCTACCACTGTTCACATTTTGAAATGAGGAAAGAGAGGCTCTGTGAGGTTATATGAATTGCTTATGGTTACAGAATCAGTAATCTGAAAACCTTGAATCTAGACTTTTAAATATAAGAATGCTCCTAAAACAGCTCAGAGAGCTATAGGTTGTTTTAGATTTACCCAATTTTCCATTTACATGTTGGAGCAAGCACTGGCAAACTTACATTATAAAAAGCAAGATAGTAAATACTTTACACTTTGTGAACCATACAGTCTCCATTATGGCTATTCAATTTGTAATGGAAAAGCAGCTAAAGAAAATATGTAGACAAATAGGTGTTATTCTATTCCAGCTTTAAAGAATCAGATGGTCTTTTTTGTTTCAGACCCAATATAACCACAAAACTGGTTCTATACACCTAAACTCAATCCAGCCCTAGGTTATCTATTAAAAACTTGCCAGCAGTCATGGATTTTATTTCTTTTTTAATGAACATAAATTTTCTCAAAGAATGACTTATTAACTCTTTCACATATTTTAATTTTAAAAGTATTAGAGACTTAAAGTTTTAAAGGACAAGAAATTTTGAGTCTTTTGAAGAGGACCTGTGGAAATCTATATACTGTATATTCTATTTCTGATGGTCATTTAGGATTAACAAAAAATGAAGGTTTTTATGGCATGGTGCCTGAACATGTGAAAGAAAAGTGAAAACCCTAATTCATCTGTGGAATATTTATAAACAAGAAGTCATTAAAATAGTCAGAAATTTATACAAAAAGATCCAAGCTTTTTTTTTCTTTCCTTTTCCTGAATGCTTTGGTTTTAAAAGAAAAGTCTAAAAACTCCTATAGGCTTTTTGATCTTCGACTTCAGAGAGAATTTTAGTACCTTAAGTTGACTGTTCACATACCTCACAAAAGTGCACCCCTGAAATATTCGCAACTAATAGCTGGTTGACAAAATGAATAATGCTATTAAAAATGAAATCAGCTATGGTAACTTTATATAAAGTGATGAATCACTCAGCATTGCCAAGTTAAGTATTGACTGGAGGCTAAAAAGAATGAAAGAGAGAGATTTCATTTAAAGTGGAAACATTACTGAAAGTAAAATAAAATATTTTGGAATAAAATATACAAGGGTCTGGTAAGTATGTTATATATTAAGGCAAAAATCCAATTTCTTACTAAGAGAGTATAAAATAGAAACATGATCTAATGAAGTCTAAAATGAGGATTCTAACAAGCATTCCTAGATAAAAATCATATTGTTTCATTTTACAATTTGCCTTTTTATTCCTGACAGACTCCAGGTGTATTTGAATGAAAACTTACTTATTTAAACTGACTTAGAACTTGTGTACTTTCATTGTAGATATAAAGAAAAACTACTGTAATTAAGAAAAACTTTACTTAGAGCTTCTTCTAACAGAAAATTAAGTAGACAAACACTGTATTAAGGGTTGCAAAGCAAGACCCTCAAAAGATCTTTGTATTCACTGCCCACCCTAACATAAGGACACATTGTTTAAATATTTTAACCATAATAACATTTCATTTTTGTGTAAACTTTCATAGCAAAGAATCTCAAAGGATTTTATGAACACAACAATTAAACAAAAATTATGCATGGATGTTGTATCCTTCAAGTTGCTACAATTTCTCTCATGGTTAAGCAACAAATCTAACTGTAAAATATCTTCTTAAAGCAAAAAGGCATCTGGTGGCTACTGAGAACAGGAAGGAGGTGGCACATTCAAAGCGGACTGTCATGGAGTCTAAGCACAGCTTAGGTTCCAATATTTGAACCACATCCATGGCAAACAAATATAAATAAAATCACCCTTGGCAATCCTTTTTTTTTTTTTTTTTGAGTCAGAGTCTTACTCTGTCACCCAGGCTGGGTGCAGTGGTGCAATCTCAGCAATCCCTTTGAATTGCCCAAAACATACGGCATCCTTTGACTTCACGTAGTATAACACTGAACACTCTAAATCCTACGTTTAATGCTATGTAAGTCCATACGTAAATTTCTGGGCATTCAAACCATTGTACCTCTTAAAATAACCCTCAAATCCCTAAAGGAATGGAGCTAAGTAAGTGGAAAGTTCTAAAACATTCTTATTTGCCTGCTACATGTACTCCTGTTTAATTATAAAACCTCAAGAGATTCAGTACGTATTATCAGATTGAAATTTGCTTGTTGTTAGAGCAAAAAAGAGAAGCATGTGTTGGGGCAAAGGAGAGATAGGTGCTAAAGTTGAAGACAAATTAAATACACATAAAATGTTACCTCTTTGTAGTTCCAACTCAGATGTTATTTTGCAAGGAGAGTGGCTTACTCAGTTAGTGCTAAATGTAAAGAGACTATTACTTCCATTGGTTCTAAGAGTCTCTTTTATTGTAACCTCTGCAAGAACTTCTCTTTGAACCTGAAGGTGTTTATTAACTTAGGGATCATATAATGATCTGTTCAGAGCTGATTACTCATGAACTAGGTAAAAGTTATTAATATGTTAATGTATATAAAAAGGTCTGTTAAGCGGATTATAGGAAAATATACAGATACAGTAAAGAATATGATTCTGATATTCTTGACAAATTCCACCAAAAGATAACTGGAATTCATCCTCTGGGGCCTCAGCAAAGAACCACTAGCACGGGTCCCATCACTATTCCATTCAGAATCCCCTGTGGTCATTTTGGTTCTGGATCAGCATCATCAATACTCAAAAATTCTGTGGTTTTAACTTGCCAAAACGAATCTAAACTATAATGTCAGCAACAAAAAGCTCAAACTCAAGCTTAAAAAATAAGATTACGAAGTCTTCACTTAGACTGGAATCCCCACCTTGAGCACCAATCCCTTTTTCCCTCCCCCAGCTGCCTAAAATGTAAGACAGGCCATTGTATTTCACACGTTCAGTGTTATCTCAGTGGAGGAAAAAACTACCATTTGCAGCACAAAACATAAGTGGAAATAGTTACAGACAGTCAACAATTAATGGGTAAATGGTACCTGGGATTGGAAGGTAGATAAGAAAACTAGAGTGCACATTAAGTATCGATGGTCAGAAACAACCCTCACTGGACGACAGAAAAAAGACTGCGGCTCTTTTATGTCTTCACTACACGGTATGACTTACTTAGCAAAACTACTTTTTAAAAAAGCAGTTCAACGCACCTACCCAGAATGAACATTTGCTTTCCAATCCTTTCATATGCAGCACAAGAATAGATTTCATAAATGATAAAGGAAATTATATTTAAAATTATTTTTATGTCAAACATTTTCTAAAATGCTTAAAATAACAAATATTATTAATAAGCAAGAGTATTTGTTCTACTTATTTTGAAGAGAATTGATGGCATAACCACCAATAGAAAACTGATGTCATTCTGTAGCCAGTAGAAATTTAAATCTTCCAGCATTTTACATTGTGATGACCTCTTTTATATACAAAGATTAATATTTTAATCTGGCATAATAGTTTCCAAATATTGTCACAAATAATGACATCGGCAAACTTCTAAGGAAGGATGTCTGACAATCAGAGTTTACTCACAAAACTTCTGGGTTTCCACTAATAAACTCTAATAGTTTCATGACATTTTTTTTCTTTTTTCAGATACAAGCCCTGGAGGAGAACCTATTTACTACCCCATACTGCCCTAAATGGGTCTCTCCCAAGCCCTGAGCCCTTTGATTTTAAAGTTTTAAAACTATTCTATATAAACAACTTCACAACATATAGCTATGGAGTATGGCTTTTCTTGCTGTAAATACTCAAACTTACCAATTTTCAGGGATGAAGCACTGACAGCTCTACTTTCATCCATGACCTGTAAATCTGTGTTACTGTGATTAACTGTCACCACCTTTCAAATATGTTTTATAACAAGATGAAAAGGAAAGTTAATTTCTTCCATTATGGGCTGAGGTACAAAATCACAATCTGATTTATTATTATGATACTATGTAATTGGTGATCCCATTGGCCTTCATTATTTTCTTCTAGTCAATGAAAGACTAACCTAAGGTAGGAGCCTAAGATTTGGAGCAATTTTTTCTCTTTCACAAGTCCATAGATGTTTAAAGTGATACTTGGGACAAAAACAAAATCAGCAAATGAAATTATCATTGAGAAAAACAACTGGAATGCCCACAGCCATCTCACTAGCTTATTAGGAGGATTAAAGGAGCTACTTTGAAAATAGCTGTTACCTATAAAGCAGTACAGAACATGGGATGTAAGCTCTAGAAGGGCAGAGACAGTCATCTGTTTTTTAACTGATCATGCCAGTGACCTAGAACAGAGCCTGCTACATGGGAGACACTCAGTAAACATGTACTGAATGAATGAAATATATGGTATATTTAACAGTCGGTAACAAAAACAATGAGAAGTAATGAAGCAAAAATGCATGCAGAAGCATAAATCCCCCAGTTAAACGGTGCTATATTTCACCAATGCACTTAAAAATAACTCTGGGGTTTTCTTATTTACATTTAGATGTGGTGCACTCAACAAATTAAGGCTGGGAAAAAAGTGGGTACTCAATATGCAGAAATTACTAAAATCACATTTTGTGGTCCACTCCCGAGTTAGCATCTAAAGGATCAGAACTGGTAACATTTCAGAAAGATATGATATTATCTTCCAGAAAACAAGAGCTTCTCCAACCGTTATGCTCTCCCCAGAACATCAAATCACTATTTCATCCTCACGTAATTTTCACCTAATAGCTAAATTGTTGGCACTCCATTATAATTTCATAATTGTAAACTACATAAAATAATTTCCCACATTTGGTAAAGAAAGAATCTGTCATTTAAATAAAACTGGGGCAGTCTTCAGAAAACTACATTCTTTATCCAATTATAAAAATTAAGGAATATAAATTCTGGTTTTAAGCAGTATATTTGTGGGGACAAATTCGTGAGATTTTACTTTTCTTCTTTAGATATTTTTCTGGTTTCAGAAACTAATGTATTCTTTACAAGAATTTTTTTTAAAAAACAAAGGTTGTTTGTTGAAATGAAAATTAATCCAGAACATCAAATCTTCAATGAATATTGAATAAAATTATTTGGAAAAATGCATGCTTAAACTATTAGAATACTTCAAAAGGGAATATAAATTCTTACAACCCTTGTAATTATTCCAAAAACAATGTTTGCAATTGGACAGTTTAATAAGCGCATAAGAATGAATATGTTCTTGAAAATAAAAAGAATGTAGTTACAAAAACTTTTAACCTTTAGTTGCAGTATTTTGAAAGGAATGCATACAGCAAATTATTTTTGAGGGTTATTGAAATAACTGCACTTGATTTGCATTTATTTTATTTAAATGTAATCTGTTAAATCTGCAAAGGTTAAAATTAAATACTTTTTCATGGCTGAGACAATTATGATTAGAAATAGTTTAGTAATTCTTGAAAAACAACTTCTATCAACACAATGCCAAGCCACCAAAAGTTATGCAAATCAACAAGTTTTCTTGAAAATGTTATTTTTATGAAATGTTATTTATTAACTCGTTCAAGTCCAAGTGAACCTGCTTTATGGTTAATTTTTCTTCAAAAAGAACAGAGAGGCCCAAATTTCGATAAACTTTGCCTTAACTGTTTGTTCCTCTTTCAGGGTGCAAAAAAAGGCTTCTTAGCATTTAGGTTTGACACTAGGTGAATGACCGGTGTTCATATAATTATATTTGTTCCATTCTGTTAGTAGCCATTTCAAACTGAAAGACCAGGACAGGTTCTAAACATGTTAAATTCTATAAAGCCATTAGCAATAAATTTGATCCGGCAGTTTGCAGGGACAATGGAAACTGCTGAAAAAGCGTCTATTAGTCATTCTGGACAAACCCATCGGGATTAAAAGAATGAGTTAAGATCGTTTAAGGACTCAGCCAAAAAAAAAAAAAAAAAAAAATCCAATTGGATCTCAGCTTCTGAGTCTCTAAGAGACTTTTTCCCTTTTATCATTGCCGATTTCAGCGAGCTTTAGCTAATATTTGACTAAATTGTAAAGATCCTTCTTCCCAGTCCCACTAGTTAGGTTTTACAGGTGATTAAAATAAACCCACACTGCCCTTCTTTTCTGTAAATTCTTATTTATTGGTGAACTTCCTACTTCAGTTGCCAATTCAGCTGTTTTTCAGCTCAGCACGAAGAAAAAGTCGGCCTTCATTTCTTTGCGCCTAAAGAGATCCAAACTGTGTGGAGAAAGCCAGAACTTTGCGCAAGTCTCCTTCCAAAGATCTTTGCGCGCGTTCCTGAGCTACTCCGACTGTCCTAACAGTTTGAGTGGCAAAATCTCCTCAAGTTGGGCTGCGCAAAGCTCTCCTGGTCAAGAACTTTTCTGAGAGCCCGGGGAATAGGAGCGGGAGGGTTAGAAACACTGAACTTGGTGAAACCCCTTGAGACTGATCCAGACAGGCCAGGATACCTTCAGATTTTCCCAGTTAAGGCCAAAAAGTCAGGGTAGACCAACGAACCACCTGTTGAAAGAAGGGGACAGGGAAGGAAGCTGGTGGAATGGGATGGGATGGGATGGGATGGGGCAAAAAAGAATCACAGAAAAGTTGTGCGCCTCCGCCCCAGCCCCCGACTCCGGAAGTGGAATCTCCACTAACGCCCGAAATGCTCCTGGAAGGTCCGAGACCGGCGCTCCCTGGGCGCAGTGCGCACCGCCGACGCCCCCAGATCCGGGAGGCGCAGCTGGGGAAAGAGGGTAGAGCTGGCTCACCTGGCGCTGAAGGCTGGAAGGTACTGTCTTGGTCCCCTGGAGCCCGGCCCGGCAGCCTCGCACTATCCGTAGAGGGACTGAGCACTTGAAAAGCCCATCGCGTGCCGTAGGGCGCCCCGGCGGGGCTCACTTGTTCGGCTGCAGGGCACAGCTTGAGGGGAACCGGGCTGGCGGGCAGGGGCCGGAGCGGCGCGCTCGCGGTAGCCAGGGCGGCTGCCGAGCCGTGGGGCGTAGGCGGCTGCAGCCCGGGCGTCGGGGAGCCCCCGACCCGCAGCAAGTTCTCGATGAGGAAGCTCTTGCCCAGGTTGCCAAAGCCGGGAGCAGCGGGGAGGTTGAGGAGCGCGGAGGAGGCCACCACGTCCCAGTACGCGCCGGCGTGGGCTGCCACCGCGCTGGGGAGCATAGTGCGGCGAAGGCTGGCCCGCTGCGCGCCCGCCTTCGCCCGCCTCTCGCCCGTGCGCCCCGCACCTCACCCGGAGCCGCCGCTTCTCGCCGCCGCCTCCCGCAGGGCTGGAGCGCGCGGAGCCGGGCGGGAAGGAGAGGCCACCCGGGACGGCAGCGGGCTTGGAACGATATTATTTATTTGCGTTGGGCGTTTTTTTAAGGGATGGGAGGAGTGAGTGTGGGAGGGCGAAGCTGTGTTTCCCTGGCCGGCTGCGTAGGCCCTGGGAGCGCGGGGGGGAGTCTTTCCCCGTCTCTATGCAGATCTGGACAGTTTTTTTTTTTTTTTTTCTCGAAGGACGGAAGGTGTGTTCAGCCCACCCATTCATGTCACCAGGCACACAAAGTGACAGACGCGGCCAACAATAAGGGCAGTGCTGTGGCAAGGGGAGGGGACTCGTAGTGGGAGGAGGTGGGCGTGGAGGCGACGTGAATCGGGCGCGCTCGCCCCATCGCCGCGGCGGTGCAGAGCCGTGGCGCTCTCACTGGAGCCCCGGCAACCCACCGGGCGCGGGGTCGGGCGGACGCCGGCGTGGAGTGCCCCGACGGCGGGTACCACCTGTTGGGCGACCCCTGGCTCTCCAGTGTTGGTCACTTAAGCAACTGATGGACATCCTGGGGAAGTAAACGGAGTCGCTAGTGGCTGGAAGGGCTGTTATCAGGGTCAGTGGAAGGTATTACTGAGACTTGCAGCTGTGCCGCCGTTGAAAAGTTATTTTTCAAAGAGTGGGTTGTTTGCATATTAAATAAGGCCCTTATGTTATGGGAGGGAAGGAGATGTGTTTTTCTTAGAGACCTTTTAAGAAATTTTTGTTTCCAATGGTTCATTTCCGATAACTTTCTAATAAGATTTGTTTTAAGGATTGTGGGAAGAGGTGCCTACAGCTCCTTCACTCTAAAGAGAGGATCTCTAATACATTTTAATCTAGAGAAGGAGATCGTAGTCAGAGTCGGTTAAGTGCCAAATGACAGATGGTTGGGTCCAAAACCCAGGGGGAAAAAACCACCACTAGGTCCTCCTAGACATTGGTGGTTGGGTATGTCTCTGCAGAAAGATGGGCATGAAAACTCTGTTACTTAGGATTACAGCTGCTCTTTTTTTCCTGAAAATTTAAGTATTTTAAAATTTATTTTACTACGTGGGAACTAGACAGACGAAAAGCGCGCGCGCGCGCGTGTGTGTGTGTAATTAAAGCTTGCTTTTTAACCACAAGACAACTTTCAAAGCTGCTCCTTTAGGAAACTCGGTAACAGTGGAGTGTTAAAACTGTGAATTCTCTGCCAATTAACACTTATCATTGCTACTCTCCTGTCCAGATTTAGATGAATTTATTTAGAATGGGATTTTTTTTTTAAGGAGATCTGTGAAGTTTGGAGTCACATGTGTAGTTTTCCTCTTCATCCTTGGAATAATTTGGTCTCTGGCCTCAATTTACTTAAAAGCCGATCAGAATTGCCAGGCTAGTGAAATAAATATTCTTAAGTTCACCTTATGGTGAATTTAAATGCCCAGCCTATTCAAAGATGAGCATAGGTAACTAAATTAATAAAGCAGGATTTTTTTTTGTAAGTTGGTGGTCAATTTTATGACCTGCTGCTCAATGAGAGGAAAGTTATTTTTAAGATGGATTTATACTACCAATATTCATTAACCTGTTGATTTAGTCAACAGCCCTTTACTGAGCATTTCATATTTATTGAACACTTGTAGTGATCTTGGGAATACATAGAAGAAAGACCTGGTCCTTGCCTCGTAGGAATTCAGTCTGGGAGTGGTGGTGGTGGGAGGGGGATGGGTGGAGAAAAACAAGTAACATCTGAGGAAAGTCTTCTAATGAGAGTAAACTTTCTAAAGACAGTCTATATTGTCATTCAGTTCGAAGAATTTTTAAATTTCCATCTTGATTTTATTTTTGACCCAATGTTCATTCAGGAGGAGGTTATTTAATTTCCATGTATTTGCATGGTTTTGAAGGTTCCCTTTGGAGTTGATTTTCAGTTTTATTCCACTGTGGTCTGAGAGAGTGCTGGATATAATTTCAATTAAATTTATTGAGGCTATCTTGGAGAAAGTTCTATGGGCTGATGAATAGAATGCATATTCCGCAGTCGTTAGGTAGAATATTCAGTAAATATCTGTTAAGTCCATTTGTTCCAGGATATAGTTTAAATCCATTGTTTCTTTGCTGATGTTCCGTCTTGATGACCTGTCTAGTGCTATCAGTGGAGTATTGAAGTCCCCCACTACTATTGTGTTGCTTTCTATCTCATTTCTTAGATTTATTAGCAATTGTTTTATAAAATTAACAGCCCCAGTGTTAGGTGCCTATCAGAACCTCTGGGATACAACAAAGGCAGTGCTAAGATGAAAGTTCATAACCCTAAACACCTACATCAAAAAGTCTGAAAGAGCACAGTCTAAGGTCATACCTCAAGGACTAGAGAAACAAGAACAAACAAAACCCAAACCTAGCAGAAGAAAGAAAATAACCAAGATCATAGCAGAACTAAATGAAATTGAAACAAGCAAACAAATACGAAAGATAAATGAAACAAAAAGTTGGTTCTTTGAAAAGATAAATAAAATTGATAGACCATTAGCAACATTAACCAAGAAAATGAGAGAAAATCCAAATAGCTAAATTAGAAACAAAATGTCAGATATTACAACTGACACTACAGAAATACAAAAGATCATTCAAGGCTACTGTGAACACCTTTATGCACACAAACTAGAAAACCTAGAGGAGATGGATAAATTCCTGGAAAGATACAACCCTCCTAGCTTAAATCAGGAAGAATTAGATACCCTGAACAGACCAATAACAAGCAGTGAGATTGAAATGATAATTTAAAAATTATCCACCAAAAAAAATTCCAGTTCCAGACGGATTCACAGCAGAATTCTACCAGATGTTCAAATAACTGGTACGAATCCTATTGACACTATTCCAAAAGACAGAGAAAAAGGGAATCCTCCTTAAATCATTCTATGAAGCCAGGATCACCCTACAACCAAAACCAGGGAAGGTCACAACAAAACACAACAACAAACCTACAGACCAATATCCCTGATGAACATAGATGCAAAAACCCTTAACAAAATACTAGCTAACTAAATCCTACAAAATAGCAAAAAAATAATAATAATCCACCATGATCAAGTGGGTTTCATACCAGGGATATAGGGATGGTTTAACATATGCAAGTCAATAAATGTGATACACCACATAAACAGAATTAAAAACAAAAATCACATGATCATCTCAATAGACACAGAAAAAGCATTCAACAAAATCCAGCATCCCTATATGATTAAAATATCAGCAAAATTAGCATACAAGGGACATATCTCAACATAATAAAAGCCATCTATGACAAACCCACAGCCAACATAATACTGAATGGGGAAAAGCTGAAAGCATTCCTTCTGAGAACTGGAACAAGATAACAAGATAAAGATGCCCACTTTTATCATTTCTTTTCAACATAGTACTGGAAGTCCTAGCCAGAGCAATCAGACAAGAGAAAGAAATAAATGGCATCCAGAGAAGTAAAGTGGAAGTCAAACTGTTGCTGTTTGCTGATGATATGATTGTTTCCCTAAAAAACCCCAAAGACTCCTTCAGAAAGCTCCTAGAACTGATAAAAGAATTCAGCAAAGATTCCAGATACAAAATTAATGTACACAAATCAGTAGCTCTTCTATACATCAACAGTGACCAAGCTGAGACTCAAATCAAGAATTCAACCCCTTTTACAATAGCTGCAAATAAAATAAAATAAAATACTTAGGAATATATCTAAACAAGGAGGTAAAAGACTTGTACAAATAAAACTACAAAACACTGCTGGAAAAATGTCATAGATGACACAAACAAATGGAAACACATGTCATGCTCATCGATGAGTAGAATCAATATTGCAAAAATGACCATACTGGCAAAAACAATCTACAACACAATTCCCACCAAATACCACTGTCATTCTTCACAAAATTAGAAAAAAAAAATCCTAAAATTCATATGGAACTGAAAAGGAACCCACATAGCCAAAGCAAGACTAAGCAAAAAGAACAAATCTGGAGGCATCACATTACCTGTTTTCAAACTATATAAGGCCATAGTCACCAAAACAGCATGGTACTGGTATAAATATAGGCACATAGAGCAATGGAACAGAATAAACCCAAATACTTACAGCCAACTGATCTTTGACAAAGCAAACAAAACCAAAGTGGGGAAAGCACACCCTATGTAACAAATGGTGCTGGAATAATTGGCAAGCCACATATAGAAGAATGCATCTGGATTCTCATCTCTCACCTTATACAAAACTCACCTCAAGATGGATCAAGGACTTAAATCTAAGTCCTGAAATTCTAAAAGATAATATTGGAAGAAATGTTCTAGACATTGGCTTAGGCAAGGATTGCATGACCAAGAACCCAAACACAAATGCAGCAAAAACAAAGATAAATAGCTGGAACTTAATTAAACTAAAGAGCTTTTGCACAGCAAAGGAACAGTCAGCAAACAGTCAATTCACAGAGTGTGAGAAAATCTTCACAATCTATACATCTGACAAAGGACTTACATCCAGAATCTACAATAAACACAAACAAATTAGCAAGAGAAAAACAAACAATCCTATCAAGAAGTGGGTTAAGGACACGAATAGACAGTTCTCAAAAGAAGATATACAGATGGCCAACACATATGAGAAAAGTTCAATATCACTAGTGGTCAAGGAAATGCAAATCAAAACCACACTGCGATACCACCTTACTCCTGCAATAATGGCTATAATTGAAAAATAAAAAAACATAGATGTTAGCATGGATGTGGTGAAGAGGGAACCCTTCTACACTGCTGGTGGGAATGTACACTAGTACAGCCACTATGGAAAATAGTGTGGAAACTCCTTAAAGAACTAAAAGTAGAACTACCCTTTGATCCAGCAATGTCACTACTGTGTATCTATCCAGAGGAAGGGAAGTCATTATACGAACATGCATGTTTATAGCACCACAATTTGCAATTGCAAAAACGTGGAACCAACCCAAATGCCCATTAATCAATGAGTGAATAAAGAAATTGTGGTGTGTATTTATATATATATACACACACACACGTATGATGGGATACTACTCAGCCATAATAAGGAATGAATTAATGGCATTTGCAGTGACCTGGATGAGATTGGAGACTATTCTAAGTGAAGTAACTCAGGAATGGAAAACTAAACATCGTATGTTCTCATTCATATGTGGGAGCTGAGCTATGAAATTGCAAAGGCATATGAATAACACAATGGACTTTGGGGACTCAGGGAGAATGGCTGAGAAGGGAGTGAGGGATTAAAGACTGCAAATTGGGTGCCATGTATACTGTTTGGGTGATGGGTGCACCAAACTCTCACAAATCACCACTAAAGAACTTAACTCATGTAACCAAACACCACCTGATCCCCAATAACCTATGGAAATTTTTTAAAAAATTAAAAAATAAAGGCAATCTCTCTGAACTGAGGTTTGTTTGTTTTTGTTTTTGTTGTTATTCATTTGTTTCTTAAGACAGAATCTCATTTTGTCACCTAGGCTGGAGTGCA
The DNA here is from genome assembly GCF_030222135.1 of Aotus nancymaae. Lineage (NCBI taxonomy): Eukaryota > Metazoa > Chordata > Mammalia > Primates > Aotidae > Aotus > Aotus nancymaae. The sequence goes on along the minus strand of NW_026988507.1, from coordinate 5,073,608 downwards.
GGCACAATCCTTGAACTCCTGGAACCCCTGTCCTCAGTCAAGTAATCAATCCTCCCACCTGGGTCTCCCCACGTGCTGGAATTATAGACATGAGCTGCTGCGCTGGGCCCTGAACTGAATATTAAAGGTGAATAGTGGTTGGGGATAGGATGTGAAGTAGTTACATTTGAGATTGAACAGGGAAAAGAGTGATTACATGATTACTGTCATCACCATATCATAGTCACCATGCAGCCAGCCACAGTACAGGCATACCTCAGAGATACTGTAAATTCAGTTCTAGAACACTACCATAAAGTGAATATCAAAATAAAGCAAGTCATACAAATTTTTTGTTTTCCAGATCATATAAAAGTTGTGTTTATAGTCTACTGTATTCTATTAAGTGTGTGATATTGTTATTTCTTTTAAAAAGTACATGCCTTAATTTTAAAATACTTCATTGCTAAAAAATGCTAATGATCATTTTATCCTTCAGCAATTTATAATCTTTTTGTTGGTGGAAGGTCTTGCCTTGATGTTGATCATTGCTGATTGATCAGGGTGGTAATTGCTAAAAATTGAGTAGCTGTGCCAATTTCTTAACATAAGACAACAATGAAGTTTGCCACACCAATGGACTCTTTCAGGAAAGATTTGTCCATAGTATGAAATGTTGGTTGATAGCATTTTACCCATTGTAGAACATATTTCAAAATTGGAGTCAATCCTTTTAAACCTTGCCACTACTTTACCAAATTAGTTTATGCAATGTTCTAAATCCTTTGTGGCCATTTCAACAATGTTCACAGTATCTTCACCAGGAGTAGATTCCATCTCAAGAACCCATTTTCTTTGCATATCACTAAGAAGCAACTCCCCATCTGTTCAAGTTTGATCATGAGATTGGAGCAATTCAGTTACGTCTTCGGGCTCCACTTTTAATTCTAGTTCTCTTGCTACTTATACCACATCTGCAGTTACTTCCTCCACTAAAGTATTAAACCCCTCAAAGTCATGCATGAAGTTGGAATTAACTTCTAACCTCCTGTTAATGTTATTTTGACCTCTTCCCATGAATCATCAATGTTCTTAATGGAATCTAGAATGGTGAATCCTTTCCAAAATGTTTTCAATTTACTTTGCCCTGATCCATCAGAGAAATCACCTCTATGGCAGCTATAGCCTTACAAATTTTTTTAAAGAATAGATTTAAAAGTTGAAATGACTCCTTGATCCATGGGCTGCAGAACGGATGTTGTATTAGCAGTCATTTTTAGCTTTTGATTTAAAGTGAAGAGTTGTGTGACTTTTCCTTTCACTTGAACACCTACAAGCTAGGCTTATTAATTGGCCTAATCTTGTTGTGTCTCAGGGAATAGGAGAGCCTGAGAGAGGCAGAAACAATGTTAATCTCCTTATATAGCTCCTTGACATGCCTTCTTCACTAAGCTTAATCATTTTTAGCTTTTGAGTTAAAGTGAGAGTTGTGTGACTTTTCCTTTCACCTGAACACCTACAAGCTAGGCTTATTAACTGGCGTAATCTTGTTGTGTCTCAGGGATAGGAGGGCCTGAGAGAGGCAGAAACAACGTTAATAGCTCTATGAGAGTTCTTTGGTGATGAAGTGCATTGTCAATGAGCAGTAACATTTTGTAAGAAATATTAAGGATCCAAGGATTTTCATAAAAGTAAATGACCATTGGCTTCAACTTAAAGTCACCAGCTGCATTACCCCCTAACAAGAGAGTCAGCCTGTCTTTTGAAGCTTCGAAGCCAGGCATTGGCTTCTTCTCTCTAGCTGTGAAAGTCCTGCATGGCATCTTCTTCCAATAGAAGACTGTTTCATTTACAATGAAAATCTGTTGTTTAGTGTAGCCACCTCTGTCAATTATCTTAGCTAGATCTTCTGGAACAGATGTTTCAGCTTCTCCATCAGCACTTGGCACTTTGTTTTGCACTTTTATGTTACAGAGATGGCTTCTTTCCTTAAACCTCATGAATCAACTTCTGTTAGTTTCAGATTTTTATTCTGCAGCTTCCTCTCCTCCCAAAACCTTCACAGAATTGAAGAAAGTTGGAGCCTTTCTCTGGTTAAGACTTTGGCTTAAGGAAATACGGCTGGTTCGGTCTTATATCCAGACCACTTAAACTTTCTCTATATCAGCAATAAGGCTGTTTTATTTCCTTATCATGTGTGGGTTCCCTAGAGTACACTTTGAATTTCCTTCAAGAAGTTTCCTTTTGCATTCACAACTTGGCTGTTTGGTGCAAGAGGCCTAGCTTTTGGTCTGTCTTGACTTTTGACATGCCTTCTTCACTAAGCTTTATCATTTTTAGCTTTTGATTTAAAGTGAGAGTTATGTAACTTTTCCTTTCACCTGAACACCTACAAGCTAGGCTTATTAATTGGCCTAATCTTGTTGTGTCTCAGGGAATAGGAAAGCCTGAAAGAAACAGAGAGATTGGAAAACAGCCAACAGCCAGTTGGTGGAGTGGTCAGAACAGATACAACATTTACTGATTAAGTTTACTGTCTTATAGGGGCATAGTTCTTGGTGCCCCAAAACCATAGTAATGTCAAAGATCACAGATCACCATAACAGATATAATAATAATGAAAAAAATCAAAATATTGCAAGAATTACCAAAATGTGACACAGAGACACAAAGTGAACACATGCTGTTGGAAAAATTGCACTGATAGCCTTGTTCAGTGATAGCCTTGCAAGGTTGACACAAACCTTCAATTTGTAAAATATGCAATATCTGTGAAGCACAATGAAGTAAAGTGGAATAAAACAATAAAACAAGGTATGCCTGTACTAAACACTTTATACATATTAACTCATTTATCTTCACAATAATACTATAAGGTTGGTACTACTATTATCCCAATTTTACTGATGGGGCACATAGAATTTAAGTAACTTTCCTAAGGCAACACAACTGTCAGAGTGATGAGGCTGAGATGCATTGCTATTAACCTTTAAGTTCAACTATTATCTCCCCTTCACGAACCTAATATTCCATGCTACAGTGTATCACCTGGCTATCCTTAGATGCAAATGAGGCTGAAAAACAACTATTTCATTTTTCTTTTAGTGCATAGTAGCAAGGAATATTTGAGTCAAGAATTACTGTTGGGTCAGCAAACTTGCTTGCCACATCCAGAGAGAGGCAACTGGAAATATCTAGAGGCAAAATGATGAGAAATTTAATGAAATGGGCCAGGCGAGGTGGCTCATGCCTGTAATTTTAGCACTTTCAGAGGCTGATGTGGGAGGATTGCTTCAGCTCAGGAGTTTAAGACCAGCCTGGGCGACATAGGGAGACCCATTTCTACAAAAAAAAAAAAAAAAAAAAAAAAAAAAAAAATCAAAAAAATTATTTGGGTATGGTGGCATGCCCCTGTGGTCCCTGCTTCTTGAGAGGCTGAGGCTGGTGGATCGCTTTAGCCCAGGAGGTCAAGACTGCAGTGAGCTGTGATTGTGCCACCACACTCCAGCCTGGGTGACAGAGTGAAACCCTGTCTCCAAAAAAAAAAAGAAAGAAAGAAAGAAAAGAAATAAATGGCAAAAGAATTAAATGAAGAAAGCAAATGTTGTCAGGGTTGAATCTATAGGACTGGACAATTTTATAGGGCAGTGCTTAACTGGAGATAACTGGAAACAGTCTCCCCTTCCCCAGGGGACATTTGGCAATGTCTGAAGGTTTTTTTGGGTTATCACAACATGGGAAGGGGTTCCATACTGGCATCTAGCAGGCAAAGGCCAAGGATGCTGTTAAGCATTCTACAATGTGCAGAACCTCTCCCATGGCAAACAATTGTCCTGTCTAAAATGTCAGTAGTGCTGAGGCTGAGAGTAGTGCTGAGGCTCAGTTATAGAGGATAAGGGAAGAATGTAGGATCACTTCATTTTCTGGTTTAGTGACTGGGGAGATACCCACTTACCAAAATGGAGACTTAAAGGAAGAAGAGCAGGTTTTAAAGATGGAGATAGACCTGCTGTATGTTTATGGAATGTTCCAGAGAGAATGTGTAGTGTGAAGATAAATGACTTAAGAACAAAGTGCAGAGGGATGCCAACATTTAAGCATCAGAGGAGCTGTGAGAGACTGAAAATAAGTAGCCAGGATTTGAAGACAAAGCAAGATAAATGGTGTCATGGAAGACACAGGAGAGAGTTTCAGAAAGAAAGGATGGCAGACTTTGGTAAAGAACTGCTGTATATGTAGCACTTTGTTTTTTCAACTAGAAGACAGCTACAATGCATGTCCCAGCTTTCCTTGCAGGCTGTGTTATGGCCGATGGAATAAAGGTAGAAGTGATAAATTTCTCCCTGGCCCTGTCCCCTTCAAACAACTCAAACAATCTTCCACACTCTTGACTCCTCAGCTGGCAGGTGCAGAGGTCAGTGGAGGGACTTTAGTCCCTAGGAGATGGTGGAGCCACAAGATGAAAGGAGCCTAAGGCCCTGGGTCACCACAGGGAAGGCCAACAAGCAAATACATGGGGAGATAATGATCTAAATGAAAAGTAAACTTTTATTGGGTAAGCCCATTAAGATTGAGGAATTGGTTTCCACAGCTTATCCTCACCTAACTTCATTAATATACTAACTCTAAAAATGCCTCAGACCAAAAAAATAAGCAACTTGACCATGAGTGACTTGGACAAGAGCCTCTTTTCATGGGGGCAAGGGAGGCAGAAACTAGCTTGTGGACTGCTGAATGCCAATAGAAGGTAAGAAGGTGGAGATGGGGAGGTTGAAGAATCACAAAAGGAAAGCTAAAGGGAGTCATGGGGTTAAAACAAGAGTCAGGGATATTTATATGATGAGAGAAAGGGGGCACTGCAGAGGAGAGGCTGAAGGTCAAGGATAGATGCGGGTGTTTGAGGGAGCAAAATTCTTGAAAAGGAAGGAGGAAGGAGGATCCATAGTCCAAGTGGAGCAATTAAAATTGAACAAAGAAGGGGCAACACTTTCCTTCACATGAGAGAAAAGAGATAAAAATAGACGGATTCAGAGAGACTTTGTGGGGAGGGTGAAGTAAAACATTAGAATTCTTGCCTCATGACTTCTGGGGGTTTTTTTGGTGAAGAAGCTGTGAGAATAGAGGAAAGAAAATGGGCTCTGTGTTAAGAAATCTGGGTTTGAAATTCATCTGTACAACCAATTAGCTATGTGTGGTAGAGCAATTTTTTTTATAGTCCAAGTTAATGAGCTCCCTCCCCACTACAATTTTGCAGTTCATTCCAATTCTGACTCTGAGCTCAGTCATGGGACTTACTTCAGCCCATGGGATAGCAAGCAGAGGCTTGAAGGACACTTGGGTGTTTCTGTTTCCTTTCATGGTCTCTTGTGATCTCTGTGAAAACAGACCTGGTGTTGCCCATGGAAGGAGATAAAAGGCCACATGGAGCAAAGCAGGATTGTCCCAAGATCCCAGGTGACCTGCCAGCTGACAGCAGATGCATGAGTGAGTCCAGTCCAGAGCAGCAGAACCAGCCAATGGACCCAGAACTCATGAGAAATTATTCTAGTTAATTATTTTAAGCCAATAAATTGGGGTGGCTTGTTATGCAAGTATATTCGATACTCATGGGACAGTCGTTTAACCTCTCTTAGAATCCGTTTCCTTTTTGGTGAAATATATTTATCGTAACTCATAGCGCTATTTTGATGTGTAAATAAGATAATGCATTTAAAGTTTCTTGCTCAGTGTCTAACACTTAAAAGCAAATCAGAGTCTCTGTTAACAGAAAGTTAAAAATGAAGTCAGCTGAGATTGAGGGCAAGACACTAGAGTCAGCTGTAGTGAGGAGAGGAGCTAGGGGAAGGTCTGGAATAGCCATTTGAGAAGTAAGAGAATATATGAATGTATTAGTCTGTTTTCACACTGCTAGAACTGCCCAAGACTGGATAATTTATAAAGAAAAGGGATTTAATTAATTCACAGTTTTGCAGGGTTGGGAAGGCCTCAGGAAACTTACAATCATGGCAGAAGGGGAAGATGCACATTTTTTTTTTCATTTTGAAAAAGCTATTTATATTTTTCCAAATATTATCCCAAATAGGTATTTTACAGATAAGGGTCAATATGAAGTCAAACATTCTATAGAAGGAAATCATTGTTACAGACATGAAGAATAATTTTAATGGAAGAAAAACCTCATGCCTATCTAGATGTGGCTGTGTTCCATGGGAAAATTTCAGCATCCAAAGTGCAAAGAAAAAATGACTGTGGCTTTTCTTACTACATAAAATATTGACAATCTTTCCCTTATAGCCTACCCTTTACTGTTAGTTGGGATGCCAAAGGATGATATATTGACCTTTAAAAGTTGGGCTCCACTGGACAAGGTTGGGATTATAGGAGTCAAGCATCAGAATGAATTCAATTTTAAAAGAAAAACTGGCTTTGACTCCAAATGAACTCAAAGTTCAGCCAGTGGCACATTCACGATAAATACAAGTTGTACTTTCACATTTACAAGGTTGTGTCACTCAACACTATTAAGAACTAATCATCCAAGTTAAAGCTATGCATACTCCCATCACTAGTTCTGCCCTCAGTGTATCGATTTTTATGAAAGCTCCATGTTATAGCTCAGCTCATAATGGGGAATAAGAACTTTTGTTTCTTAGAAGAAGACATCCTAAATCCTCTGATCTCATCCTTTCATTTCCCTCCTCCATGCCCTGTCCCACTTCTGACCCCGAGACAAGCCAATCTTATCAGATAGGTAGGGTTTCTGTCACTGTCTCATGAAAATTCATTCTAAATGAAACTAGAGAAAGATCATTCATTCCATGAGCAGCATTTGGCTTTAAACCAAAGGGATAATAACCTCCTTTCCCAAAAAGAATCACAACCAATTCCATACTAACTCTTCTGCCCCTAATCTCTCATCTAAAATCTCCCAACAACGACCAGCACAAGGTACTGATATTATGTGACTTGAGGAGAAGGAAGGGGAGATATATATAGTTTTAATAAAACCCTCATGCACAATTAAACTTGATTAAAAGCCTGGAGAATACTAAAAGTAGTAATGAGTACAGAAGGCTGCAGAGCGGAGAGTACAGATGGGTCCTTTCTTATAGTCAGTCAATGCTGGGGAGTAGTAGGCAGATGTAACTTCACTTGAGCATTGGAGAAGCAAAAAAGTTGCCTTGTCATCCTAGGTTGATGGCAGACTTGCTCTTGCTCCCATATCTGGGAGTGTTTTTTGTGAGAGTGGAAAAGACTCTCTGTGACAGGGAACTAAATGAACGAGTCTTGAGAAGCTGATGTTCAGGATGGTCACAGGTCCCAGTAAACTCACTTTAATATCTGGTGTCTGTAATGTTGAAAAGGCATTTGAGTTTTCAGTGACATGTAGGGTGTCAATGTTCTCTTGCTCCACCATCATGAACTGACTCCAATACTCCAGGGGCAAGGAAAGCAGGTGCTCAACCACCTTGGGTTGATGCTTGATATCCTGCAACATTGTCACTGGGTCTGGGCATAGCATGGACCACTTGTGTAGGGCCAGACTTTAGCCAGATTGGCAACATCCATTTTAGTATGTGGACTCTGAGCTACTCTCTGCAAGTGAATCATAAGGAAAGCTAATATGTCCCTGTTGGCCTGGGACAGTACACCAACAGCCTGGTACATGGCAGCTATTCTATTGTCTTCATGTGTGATACTTGCTGCTTCTATAAACGCTTTGTTCAGGCGAAAGGTCATAAGAGATTCTTTGAGATTTCAAAGAAAGTCTTTTAGAAGGCTACAGACACCATGGATATCATCCACTTCGCTGAGGAGGGGTACAGTTTTCACTCTGAGGAATTTCTTTTTCAACTCTTTTACTGTGCAGTCACAGTCCAAGATCCTATATAGGCCTGCCTGTCAGACCTCTCTGCTCAATCTCATTTACACAATGCACAACAGTGGAAGGGATCGTTGGAGAAGTGTGGGACACAAAGTCTGTCAGCATTCCCTCTCCAGTCTTGACAGGTGTTCCTATCAGGGTAGGAATGCAGGGAAGGGGACAGTGGTCCTGACATTCTGGATGAGAGACCACATGACAGCCTTGATGCTTCAGAGATAGTTTTCCAAATTTTATCCACTTTCCACATGGAACACGGGATTCAGGTTTAATAACTGTCTTAGAGACAAAGTCATGCAGGCGCATCCCTCTGTTACTGTGTGTCGTGCCCACACTGTCTGGCTCGGTTCTTGGCTCCAGCTGCCTGCTGTTTAGGGTGGAGTTACTGTTCCAAGGATGTAAAGTACCTGTTTTCCTTTGGCTCCTGATCCAGTATGGCACAGTCTCAATAGTGGTCACAGCTTCTATGGGCCCACCATCATTGGAAACAGTCACTGTAATTTTTGCAACTATGGATTCATTCCCCTGGTCTACCGTGGAGCAGCAGGATGAGCTTGGAAGATCTAGTCATATAAGGAAGCAAAAAAGCTATCTGGGATAACATCAAAAAGACACAGGAACCTAATTGAAGGGTCTGCCACTAGGAAAAGATGGGGCAGCTTGAGTATTGCATTAGTTCATTTTCACACTACTAATAAAGACATACCCAAGAGTGGGCAATTTACCAAAGAAAGAAATTTCATTGGATTTACAGTTCTACATGGCTGGGGAGGCCTCAGAATCATGGCAGAAGGCAAAAAGGCATGTCTTACATCCCAGCAGGCAAGAGAGAGAATGAGAGCCAAGTAAAATGAGTTTCCCCTTATCAAATCATCGTGAGATTTATTCACTACCATAAGAACAGTATGGAAGAAACAGTCCCCATGATTCAATTATGTCATACCAAGTCCCTCCCACAACATGTGGGAATTATGGGAGTATAACTGAAGATGAGAGTTGAATGAGGACACAGAGCCAAACCATATCAACTATGAAAAGGAATAATGACTGTAATGGACCAAACACCTCAAACAGGTTAAAAATCGATGAGTTCAAAATGATACTAAAAGAACTCATTAGCCCTTTTGGAATGCTTGAATGCTATGGTACCAATTCACTATTCCGAAACTAATAAATACATGAAAATACGTATTCATCCTGTATTTTAGCATAAGCAATTAATTGATAGGGGGTAAGTGCTGCCTTACAGAAGAATTTAAGTGTAAGTCCATAAATGCAGAAGTAATGATAGAATTGGTGTATCATCATTACTTGAAAAATAGGCATATTGGGAAGGCAACACCTGAATCTACGGATCAATGTAATATCACAAAATAAACAACTAGATATTGTATTATATGTTCGCTTTATAAAGACCCCAGTTAGTGACCTCTTTGCATCCAGGCCCTCATATTCCAACTCTGAACTCAGTCATGTGACTTCCATTGCCCCATAGATGGCAAGGGAGGGCTTGAAAAAGCACTTGTGAGTTTCTTCTGCCTTTGTATTAGTCTGTTCTCATGCTGCTATGAAGAACTGCCCAAGACTGTGTAATTTTTAAGGAAAAATGTTTAATTGACTCACAGTTCTGCAGGGCTGGGGAGGCCTCGGGAAACTTACAGTCATGGCAGAAGGGGAAGCAAAAACATCCTTCTTCACATGGTGGCAGGAAGGAGAAATGCTGAGCAAAGGGGGAAAAGCCCTTTATAAAACCATCAGATCTCATGAGAACTCACTCACTGTCACAAGAACAGCATGAGGGTAACCACTCCCATGATTCAATTACCTCCCAGTGGGTCTCTCTCAAAACATGTGGGGATTATGGGAACTACAATTTAAGATGAGATTTGGGTAACCATACAGACAAACCATATCATTCCCCTGGCTCCTCTCAAATATCACGTTCTCACATTTCAAATATGCCTTCCCAACAGCTCCTCAAAGTATTTACTCATTCCAGCATTAATTCAAAAGTCCAAGTCCAAAGTCTCATCTGAGACAAGGCAAATTCATTCTGCCTATGAGCCTGTAATATTGAAAAGCAACTTAGTTACTTCCTAGATACAATGAGGGTACAGGCATTGGGTAAATACGCCCATTCTAAACAGGAGAAATTAGCCGAAACAAAGGGGCTACAGGCCTCATGCAAGTCCAAAATCTAATAGGGCAGTCATTAAACCTTACTGTTCCAAAATGATCTCCTCTGACTTCATGTCTCACATCCAGGTCACACAGATGAGAGAAGGGTCCCCATGGCCTTAGGCAACCCTTTCCCTGTGGCTTAGCAGGGTACATCCCCCTCTCAGCTGCTTTCATGACTAGCATTGAGTATCTGTGGCTTTTCCACACACGGTACAAGCTGTCAGTGGATCTACCGTTCTGTGGTCTGGAGGATGGTGACCCTCCTCTCATAGCTCTACAAGGCAGTGCCCCAGTAGAGACTCTGTGTGGTGACTCCCTACCCTACGTTTTCCTTCCACACTGCCCTAGCAGAGGTTCTCCATGAGAATTCTGCTCCTGCAACAAAATTCTGCCTAGACATACAGATATTTCCATACATCCTCTGAAATCTAGGCAGAGGTTCTCAAACCTCAATTCTTGAACTTCTTGAACTTCTGTGCACCCACGTTACCAACCCCAAGTGAAAGCCACCAAGGCTTAGGGCTTGCACCCTCTGAAGCAACAGCCTGAGCTATATGTTGCTACTTTTAGTCACAACTGGAGCTGAAGCAGCTGGGATACAGGGCATCATGTCCTGAGGCTGCACAGAGCAGGGGGGATCTGGGCCTGGTCTACAAAACCATTTTTCCCCTCCTAGGCCTCTGGACCTATGATGGAAAGGGCTGCTGTGAAGGTCTCTGACATGCCCTGGAGACATTTTCCCCATTGTCTTGGTGATTAACATTCGGCTCCCCATTATTTATGCAAATTTCTGCAGCTGGCTTGAATTTCTCCTCAGAAAATGAGTTTTTCTTTTCTGTATCCCAGGCCAAAATTGTCAGATGTCTGTGCTGCCTTGAGCAGTATCAACTCCCTACTCTAGGAAATTCTTGGAACTTACAATTCAGGGCTCTTTTCAACCAAAAGCACAATCATTCTCCCAGATTTTTGTACTTAAATATTAACTTTGCCACCAGTATATTTGGCATGTAAAGCAAACTGATCATTTTTTAGCCTACATAGGAGAATATCTGCTTGAGAATTCAGTCTTGAACTGATCTCTATAAATTGTCAAAAATTTAGGTGAGAAAAAAATTATATTTGATAGCATAAATAAGAGATGTAAAAATCCATTTTTCTGTATTTTCTATGTTCTATTTTAATTATCTTTTAGTATTACTGTAGTTCTTTGGAATGCTATGTATCTGTAATGTGGTTAGCAATTTACTTTAAATACTTTGGCCTAAGAAATGGATCTATACAGGCGCATAATTTAGTTCTAGGTTATACATACCTCAGGGCTGGTTAGTTGGTATTTAACCAAAAGCCAATAATCCAGAAGAGGCTACCAAAAGCACTTTGGTTATATTTACCTTCATTTAACACCAGAAGGTGTTTTAGTTACCACTACTGACATGATAAATTATTTTCTTCCCACTGGACAAATAAGTGGTGTTAGAGATGTGGAGAAAAACATTTCTATTTTTACATGAAAGCTTATACCTTCCAGAATGGAGAAGGCTTAATTCTGAATCAGTTCTGTGTTCAATCACTGACTTAGAGAACTGTTGCCTAAACCAAGCTATGATGTTAGCATCTCATATTGGAACATTGTCACATTTCCTCAAGTGAACCATTTATACAGGATAGAAACTTGAAAGGACCAAAAGCTGGAACATCATTGAGTTTGGAATACATTATATGACTATTTCTTTGCGGTATTTCTTTTAATACCATGTACTTACAATGCTTCCACTAAGACTTGGACTTCTGCAATGGAGTCTAAAGACGCTCTTCCCTGTTCCTCCGTAGTCAGCTAAATTCTTCCCTTTGGCAGGAGACATCTTTGTGTTTCGTGGAGAGAGAAGCCTTCTCACAGCCCCTGTAGTATGAACTAGGCTTGGTGAACTCCAGGAATGAGTAGCTGACCTCTCACTGCTGCCATCAGCTGCAATCTGAGATCCTGCTCCAACGATAAATCACCTTTTAAAAGGAGACTGTGAGAAGCTAGGGCCTTTTCTCAACTGAAAGGAGAAGACTCTAGAGAATCATTGCAGCCTTTTTAGTAACCTGCTGGAAATCTGGCTGATGCATGATTACTAAGGGAGAAACAAATCATTTCCCAATAACTGCTAACTGTGTGCATTCCCTCCACAGCCTAACACCCACTCACAACTCCGAGCCTTGGGTAGATTATTTCCTAATCCTTGAGTTATTTTCCCTTCAAAGAGAAAAAACATTTTAGATTTTAAAGAAAGTAAAATAACATGTTAAGAAATTCATTCAGCCACTTCAATAATCATTGCTCAATTAAATTTCTATCATTCCGTACTTTCTTAAATATTCTTCTATTCCCTCCACCCCCACTGAATCCCCCAAATACTCTTGGGTGTTCAAAATTAATTCTAAAAATCTGGCTCACCTCTGAAAGACATTTATAAATATGTTTTCCATTTCGATCTGGCAGGACTCATGCTCTTATCGTCCTACTTTTCTTGCACATGCCTTTTCTGGCTGGCCCTGTTTGGCTTTTAGTGCATTATTTAGCCTCGCCTCGGGCATTGTTCATCTCCGTGCCCTGCATTCTACCTTCAAGCTCTATTTTACTGACTTTCTTCTGTTACTGGGAAACTTCCCAGTTTCCTTCCAGGCTATTCAGTTTCCTTGGCATTACTTGCTCATTGATCACTTTTAACCACTTTTCCACTTCTGCTGCTTGGCCCAAAGTGAAATGTGAGACTACTGAAAGATTTTGAGAAAATGACTCTGATGCTGCTGAGCAGGAGTCTTTTCAGCTGTTTTTCTTTATCTCTGTGTCCTCAAAGTCACAGGTGCCTCTCATTCGTATTGAGATCCTATCGCATTTTGTAATTTGACCTGAATTACTGCTTTGAACAAAAGCAAGGATGCACATTGCATCATGAATTTTGACATATTCTCCAATATTTACACCAAAGTAGTCCCTTCAGATGAACTTTAAATGTTTTACATTTACTGACAAAATTATAAAGCAAACCCAGAAAAGTTAATCTTTTGGGAACCTCTGCTCTGAGGCTATGAATCTTGGCTTTCTGAACCAGATTTGGATGTGTTAATCTCTTTGTTTTAGAGTGTCATTTCTCTGGTAAGAATGTGTCAGGTAAAATACAATAGACATTTTAAGCACATAAAGAAACATTAATTTCTACTTTTTTTTTTAGTTTACTAATCCTCTTGAGTTTTGCAGTTTTGATTCATTTGGAAACTCCATTTGTTTGGAAACTAGAGGGATATTACAAAGCCTTAGAAGTGAGCATTACTTGACAATCAACCTTTTAAATTGTATGGCATGATTCTCAAATGATATTCCTTGTTATTCAAGTACGCTCTCCTTTTTTCAAGTTTATACATACATTTCACTCTCTCTTTCTTCATCCCATCTGCTAACACCTCCAGTCTAACACTTCAGCTAGAACTATGCTTTCTTCCTTAACCTAACCATGTTGACTTGTGTAACAATGAACTTGTTAAATAGTACATCACTCAAACAAATAGCATACCAACATCTTTTGTTTGTTCTTTAATTACAATTTGTATCTAACAGATTATATTGTTTAATTAAATAGATTGTATCAATGTGTTAGCTTTCTATTAGCGTTTTATGTCTGTTTATTAGTCCCCTATTTGAGGTTCCTGTTATATTTGCAAATAATAAGTTTTGATTTCTTTAAAATATTCTACAACTTTGTTTTCCTACTAATTCAAAATGGCCTTCTTCTAGTCAATACCCCGTCAATGTAAGTTTTCTCTATGCTTGTTCCAAATGTCTATAATGTTCAAAGACAAGGAGAGGCTAGTATGCTCTGGTAGCACATGACTCCAAAATTGTAATGGCTTAAGGCAATAAAAGTTTATGTTCATCTTGAGTCAGCTATACCTCTCCTCCACACAGGATTCATTCCTGGACCAAAGCTGAGGAAGAAACCCATATCTGAAACATGTTTGGCCGTTCAGTAGAGGGAAATGAAAGAAAGTGTAGCGCAGCACACACTGACTCTTAAAGTGTCTGCCCAGAAGTGGCACCTATGACTTCTGCTCACATTTCATCGGCCAGGCCTGAGTTCAATAAGCAGTGGGTGAGGGGAAGATGAAAGGTAGACTATAGTATCCCAATTAAAGAAAATATTGAATCAGTTAGAAATCAGAACATAAACACACTGCTACTAGGTTGTAAAATCAAAGGAAAATACAATGATATAAAGAAATAATTCAATTTTATCATGTAAGGACTTATATTTGGTTTGAGTGAGTAGTAACAAGGCCTCATAATAATGCAATTAAATTATTTGTTGCAATATACCTTTGTAGGTATGCTTTTTCTTTTATTTCTTTTACTTATCTGGATTTTTCTTATTTTGCCTAATAAAATTCTTATGCAGTGTGAGGCACTGCTGGAAGATGGTATATTCCTTGGTGATATCTTTATATAATATATAATTAGCATTACATTTTTATAAATTTTAAACTGTATTTTATAAATTATCATATATAAGCCACAGTATTTCTTCAGTTGTTAAAACAACGTAACTATTTATTCTCTAAACATATATGTTTGGAGAGTAAACATGTATGTTTTAGAGTTTAATGAAATACTCTAAAAATAGAGGACCTAACTTTTTCTCTCATTGCCCATTTTTTTTAAGAGTTGAAGATATTTGCTTCTATTAAATATAGTAACAAATAGGCAAAAGACAAATACATTTTTTTGTTTTTTTGAGACAGTCTCACTGTGTCACCCAGGCTGGAGTGCAGTGGCATGATCTCGGCTAACTGCAACCTCTGCCTCATGGGTTCAAGCAATTATCCTGCCTCAGCCTCCTGAGTAGCTGAGACTACAGGGGCCCGTCATCACACCTGGCTAATTTTTTTTTTTTTAATCGAGATGGGATTTCACCATATTGGCCAGGCTGGTCTCAAACTCCTGACTTTGTGATCCACCCGCCTCAGCCTCCCAAAGTGCTGGGATTACAGGCGTGAGCCACCATGCCTGGCCAATAAATACACTTTTTAAAGTAAGTTTTCAAAGCTTAGCTATAGCTTCTGCTTATCAAACATTTACCAGGCTTATTTATTCAATAATACTTACTAACTGCCCAGACTCTACTTAGAGTGAGCAAGGCACTGAGGATATTACAGTGCATAAAACAATGTACCCTGGCTTCCTTGTCCTCAAGGAGTCTAAATTTTAGTTGCAGAAATATAAAATATACTATTAAATAAATACATACGATAATTATAGATTGCGATAAGTGATAAGAAGAAAAAAATGGATGTTGTGTTTCAGGAACTAATTGAGATGGACTGAGTATAATCCAAGCTATATTTTGGAGATAAAATATATGTCTTATTGATGGAGTATATATACAAGATGAGGAATTGGGAGGAATTGAGGATCACTCAATGTCTAATAGACTGAGTAGAAGACAGTATCTTCTGATATGGGAAAGAAAAGAAGAAAATAGGGTTTGTGGGATAAAAGGAAGCAGAGGACTCCTATTTTTGACGTGTTAAGCTTGAGGAGCTTATTAAACAGAGGTACAAATATCCAATAGAGAGTAATTGTGATATGTAATTAGATACATTATATATTTCATATGATGTAATTTTCATATTGTTATCTGATACACACACAAACACACACACACACACACACACACGGAGAGAGATTCAAACCATTCCCATATTTTTGAATACCATCTATACGTATACACACACCCATGCACATACAACACTTGAAGCCACTGAGGGCCTAGGACAGAGCTCTAAGAAAGTATGATGTTTAGAGTTCCAGCAGAGGAACTGGAGCCAGCAAAGAAGGTAGAGAAGAAATGGAAAACTTTTTCTGTTAAGAGTCAAATATTCTGGTCTTGGCAAGCCATAGGGGCTCTTTTTCACAACTACTCAACTCTGCAGTTATGGTACAAAAGCAGCCATAGACAGTACATAAATCAATAAATGTGACTGTGTTCCAATGAAGCTTTATTTATGGATCTAATTTGAATTTTATTTAATTCCTGTGATTTAGGAAATATTCTTTTTATTAATTTTCAATTATTAAAAAATGTAAACATCATTCTTAGCTCACAGGCACTACAAAAGCAAGTCGTGGGCCAGATTTTGCCTATAGGCTGTGGTTTGCTGATCTCTGAGGTGTTAGTTATCCATAACTGTATAAAAAATTACCCCTAAGATTTAGCAGCTTAAAACAACTCTATTTCTCATGGTTTCTGTGGACCCAGCATCCAGGCTCAGTTTAACTGGGTTCTCTGAACCACTTTCCCTTGCAAGCTGCCATTGAGGTGTTGGCTGGGGTTGCAGTCATCTCAAGGCTCAACTGGGGAGGATCTGCTCCCAAGCCTGCCAGCTGGTAGTTGGTAGGATCTACTTCCTGACTGGCTATTGACTGGAGACTTCCTTCCGCTTTTTGCTGTGTAGCCTTTTCCAGAGAGAAGCTCACAACATGGCCCCTGGTTTCTTTAAAAGTGAAAAAAGAAAAAGAGATCATGAAAGAGTGAACAATATGGAAGACAGACTCTTTGTAATCAAATCATGGAAGTATCATTCCATCACTTGTCATATCTTGTTCATTTGGAAGGAAGTCTCTGGATCCAGCCCACACACAAGGTGAGGGGATTACACAAGGGTACGTGGGAGGTGGGAACCATCTTAGAAGCTACCTTCAATACCTGGAAAGTGTGATGTCACACTCAGAGGCAAAGAGAGGAGAGTGGCTCCAGAAGGCAAAGGGAGCAATTTCATTAAGTGTTGCTGGAAGATTTGTAAAGATAAGGATGGAAAAGGTTTAATAGGTAGAAGGGGTTGAAATGAAGAATGAAAGGCAGGAGAGTTAAATGGAAACTGTGTAAAGGCCACCTGCAAGAATTTTTGCTACGAAACAGAGGCTAGAATGAGACCACTGCTAGAAAAGAATGTGAAGTAAGGATGAATTTTTTTTAAGGAAGAAGTTTAGTAATAGTAGAGCATTTTTGTATACTGATGGGAATACTCCTGTAGAAAAAGAGAGAGATTCTTGGTGGGAGGGAGAAGAATGAAAACTGAAGGACTATCTTTCAGAAATGAAGAAGTGATAGGATCCACATTC
The DNA here is from genome assembly GCF_030222135.1 of Aotus nancymaae. Lineage (NCBI taxonomy): Eukaryota > Metazoa > Chordata > Mammalia > Primates > Aotidae > Aotus > Aotus nancymaae. The sequence goes on along the minus strand of NW_026988507.1, from coordinate 5,056,407 downwards.
CCTGTGTAAGAATAGGTCTCTGATGGGAGGAAGGACTCATCTTTCAATGTAACCATGTAGAACTCTGGAAGGGATATCAATGCAGTTTGTCAATTTGGTGGTGAAAAGATAAAGGCGTTTCTGGAAAGCTTTTATAGATTCAGATACATGTGAAATCAGCAAATTGGTAGGGAGGTCTGAGGATGGAGGTATAGTTATGAGATTGAGTGCTAATTTTTGCTAAGTAGGAAAGTAAACTTACTGGGACTACATTTAAAATTGGCTGGCATGGTTGAGCTTTGAGTTAAAATTTTTAATGTAAATCAGTCATCCTGATGACTTGATTTTCTATAGTAACTTCCAGCTGCTCACGTTTGTGCATGGAGAAAATGGATGGTTTGAGGTTTTCCTGACATGTGCAATAGAGTGAGGGAGGGTAAAGACACTGACTGTATTCAAAAAAGGAGTAAATAGGCCAGAGTATCAAGGCTGATCCATAGAGAAGTAATATCAGCCAGTGTAATAGTGAGAGAGTGGTGGAATTATAGGAAGCAAATACATCTTTATAGAAAAATGAGATACAATTAAGAAGCTGACCATTTAAAAATGCTTCCCACTAATAAAATCTCATCAATAAGAGCATATTTTATATGTGAAATCCATGTTTAACTTTGAATTCGTTTGATTTGATAGTTCCAAATTACTCAGAAAAGAAGGGGTGTTTTCCTTTTAGAAATATTGTACTAAAATAAAGGAATGATTCACAGTGAAGAAAGAACCATGAAGTTGAAAAAGGAAATTTATAATACTTAAAAGGAAAGGAAAGTTTGATGAGGAAGGGTAAGAGCAGGTTGATGCTGAGAGCTAACTGGGGCAATTCGTGTTTCCCTCTGGTTTCCTAGCCCTGTAATGTGAAAGCCTGGCTGTGTGTAGGAACCACTTGTGTTGAGTTTGGTAAAAATGTGATGTTGGGCATCACTCAACACTTTCTGAGTCCGAATCAGAATTAGACTCTATCTCTTCTGCAGTCACTCCAGATGTTGCTGATAGACAGTTGCGCTGTGGGTAGCCTTTAACTGGCCTGGAACCTCTGCTTCCTGCATCTTGGAACAAGTTGCCATTTAAGAAATGTATCTATCCACTGATCACCATGCTAAGAGAAGCCTAGACCATATGAAGAGGCTCTGGAGAATGAGCCTTTTAGAGAAGACAAAGCAGGCTGAGTATAAGAGTGAAACAGACAGACACATTGAGGAAATGGATATGTGAATGAACCATCTTCAATGTCCAATCCTGTTGAGCCTTTATTTGGCTACAGCCCCAGGCACCATTCTAATGATCATGGCATGAGACCTCAAAAGAACTATTCTGCTGAGCCTAGTCAATACACAAAAGCATGAGAGATAATAATGACTTGTGTTTTAAGCCACCAAATTTTGCAGTAGTTTGTTGCACAGCAATAGATGGCCCAAGTGTCAATCCTTACTGTCCCCTCAGGGACTTATCATCAATAATCTCTTTTTAAAAATATACAAATAGAAATAACTGACATTGACTGAGGCTTATTATGTACCATACACTGTTCTATACACTTTTTATGAAATCCTCTCAATAATCCTATTGAGATAGGTGCTATTTTTATCTCCATTTACAAAAGGTGAAATATATTCAAGGTAACACAAATAAAAAGTTGTGTGGAGCAAGACAGTGAGATCCTAGAGCCTGTACACTTAACCACCACATCCACCTTAATCTGTCGCTCTTTTGGGGGTCTTCTCTATCTGCATTTAAACATAGTTGAGTTTCTCCTTCTTGACTTTATAGATCTCCTTTAGCAATCACTCCATTTCTCTCTCTTTGTATCTTTAAGATTAGCTCTCCCGAAAGGGTTGTCTACTTTCTGTCTCTTCCTTCTTCCATTCATCCCTCAAGCTCTTGCCTCCTGACTTCTTCCTCTTCCACCCTACAGACACCAGCTCTTGCCTAAGTCATCAGTGATATCCCTTGCTAAATCTAAGGGATCACTTTTTGTCCTTGTCTTCTTAATTTCTCTTAAACTGGTGATACTGATAAGCATTTCCTTCTCTTGAAACTGTTCCCTTTTATAACTTTTGTGGCCCCAGTCTCTCCTAATTTTACTCCTACTTTTCCAACATTACATCTTGTTTTCTCTTACTACCGTTTCTTCCTTTGCCTGTCTCTTAGATGTTAGTGTTCCTTAGGAACTCCCTTTCTAACTATTATGTACATTTACATCTATCCCTGTGGCCTCAACCACTATCTTCATGATGAGAATTCTCAAATATCTCTAGTCAAGATTTCTGTCTGAACCTGAATTCCTAACCTGAGGTCCACAGAACCATTGGAAGTTTGTGCAGAATTCAGAAGGGTCCATGAACTTGGATAGGAAAAATGTACATCTTTGTTTTCACTAAACTTTGAGATACAGCACTTTCTTTCATAACAAATATGAGAAACAAACCACAGTGGAATTATCAGTACTTGAACCAATAGAAACTACAGATATTTTTTAATTTTTATTTTTAGTTCTGGGGTACATGTGCAGGATGTCCAGGTTTGTTACATAGGTAAACATGTGCCATGGAGGTTTGCTGCACCTACTAACCCATCACCTAGGTATTAAACCCAGCATGCATTAGCTATTTTTCCTATTGTTCTTATTCCCCCCACTATATCCCCCAATAGGCCCCAGTGTATTGTTCCCCTCCCTCTGTCCATGTGTTCTCTTTGCTCAGCTCCCACTTATAAGTGAGAACATGCAGTGTTTGGTTTTCTGTTCTTGTGTTAGTTTGCTGAGGCTAATGGCTTCCAGCTTCATCTATGTCTCTGCAAAGGACATGATCTCATTCCTTTTTATGGCGGCATAGTATTCCATGGTGTATATGTACCATATTTTCTTTATCCAGTCTATCACTGATGGGCATTTAGGTTGATTCCATGTCTTTGCTATTGTGAATAGTGTTGCAATGAAGATACATGTGCATGTATGTTTGTAATACAATGATCTATATTCCTTTGGATATATACCCAGTAATGGGATTGGTGGGTCAAATGTATTTCTGGTTCTAGATCTTTGAGGAATCACCACACTGACTTCCTCAATGGTTGAACTGATCTACATTCCCATCAGCAGTGCAAAAGCATTGCTGTTTCTCTGTAACCTCACCAGCATCTGTTGTTTCTTGACATTTTAACAATGGCCATTCTGACTGGCAGAAACCACAGATACCAAAATACAATTGTCTGATGTGAGGGCTATCTGGCTGTGGTATCTGTCACCACATTGATATTCAGGGTTGATTTAGCTGAATTGGCTGGCTAGGCAGGTGTCCCCTTCCTCCCTTACCACTCCATGTGCATCCATCCTGAAGCTGTGCACTTGGTTAAACAGGATGACCACTGAAGAGGACAACCATCCCCAATAGAGGAGGACCAGTCTTCAGTCAAGAGTATATAAGTAGCTGCAGTCTCCTGCTAGAACCTCCAAACAAGCTCTCAAGGTCCACTCATAGGGGAACATAGGATAGTCAAGCTTCCAAGACTCTGGATGCATCCATATGAGGTGCTGCATTGGTGAGTTTTGAATTTTTATATGCTCAAAATATCCTTATTTTCCTTTATGGCTGAAACCTGGTTTACAAAATATTTAACTAACCTAAGGTATTAACTATTGTCTTATATTTTCAAACAAACATTTAAAATTTTTGTTTTTCACATGTAAATATTTAATTCATCAGCAATTATGGATGGTATGATATAAAGAAATTACTTCTTCAAAGCATGATGACACAGCATTCAATATCTGATATAAAAAGACAGAGCTCAACCCGGGCAACATGGTGAAACCCTAACTCTACTAAAAATACAAAAATTACCCAGCATGGTGGCACAAACCTATAGTCGCAGCTACTTGGAAGGCTGAGGTGGAAGAATGGCTTAAGCCCAGAAGGCTAAGGCTGCAGTGAGCTGTGATTGCACCACTGCACTCCAGCCTAGACGACAGAACAAGACCTTTTCTCAAAAAAAAAAAAAAAATCTGAGTTTATTGCTGGTCAGGCATGGTCTCTCAGAGCACAGGAGACTGTTGATCTCACATGGGGGTTTTTGCAGTATGGAGTTCAGGGATGGGCAGACTTTCCAAGGCATCTGTGGGTTGACGTAATCTATAGTAGTAGTGTGACTACTACTACAGGTAGACAGTGGTTGGTTTGTTTGGCACTTCAGGTTTGTGACATTTGGGAGTGAATCTGTCCCTGACTAGATGGCTCTCACAAGTAGGTTGCTGATCCTGTTTGTTTGACTTGCAAAACAAGGGGGAGTTATTGTTCACATATTGTTCACTGAGGGGAGTTATTGTTCACATATTGAACAGGTTTCAAACTGTTACCGTGGTTATAAAACTATCTGTCTCAGAAAACGCTTGTGGAAACTTTAATTCTCAGTTCTTTCTTTTGTTTTTCATTCATCCAGAGCTAGAGCTATGGAAAAGATAGTCAAGGAATTCCCAGATTTTACTATGGTTGTTGATTCAAGACATGGTTTGTGGAGGACTAATTTTTAGGTTGAACATTGATCAGTGTAATTTTATTCTGTGTTTCTCTGGAATATTTTAAGTCATTTGTCAGAAAAGTGGCTGTGTCGAAGTATTTGAGACACTGGACAACAGACATTGAACAACTGTGAGACAAATATATAAATAAATGTATTTAAGAATGGATTAGAAGATTCTCCACAACTGGGGGTGATTAAAGAGTTAATTCCCAACTGTTCCTTGCAACCTTCTTAAATAGCCAGGCTGCCTTTTATTTTAGCTGAGATATAGAGTGTTTTACCTTGTCTGAAGGGTTAATTCAGTACTACATGAAGTGTTGGCCAGGAGCATTTTCTTCTCTGGTTGGCCAAAAGAAAGTGTATACACACACACACACACACACACACACACACCCATCCCCATCCCTGCAGTCGGGTACCACACAATGATGCTTTGGTCAATGGCAGACCACATATGTGATGGTAGTTCCATAAAGTTAATACCGTATTTTTACTGTACCTTTTCTATGTTGGATATGTTTAGATATACAGACTCTCACCATTGTGAGATACAATGCAACTGCGTGTAGTATTCAGTACAGCAATATGCTATACAGATTTGCATCTTAGAAGCAATAGGCCCTACCATATAGCCTAGGTGTGTAGTAGACTATACCGTCTAGATATGTGTAAGTATACTCTAGGATATTCCCACAATGATGAAATCCCCTAACGAGGCATTTCTCAGAACAAGCCACACGTAACTGTATATGCAAATTTTGAATTTATATTCCATCTCATAATGTTTTATCTTTAAATCTATTTTGCCTATTATTAATATAGATGTGCCAGCTTTGTTTGTATTATTACCTTCTTGGTATATTTTTACATATTCTTAGTTTTAAATGTCCTGTGTCCTTATGTTTTAGATGTATGTTTTAGATATAGCTAGAATTTTAAAATTTACTCTGACAATGTCAGGCTTCTAATTAATGGATTATTTCACTTATATTCATGTGATTGCTTGTATTTTCAATTTATTTCTATCATTTTGTTTTGTGTTTTCTACTAGATTTCCTTCTTTGTTGCCTGCTATTGAATTAATGTTTTATTTATTCTCTTTTCCTTCTCCGCTAGACCAAAAGATATGTACTCTATTTCTACGCTCTTAATGGTTAATCTCAACATTTTAACACTAGTTTAAAGTTAATGCATATCTCCACAGTTGGTTTGAACAATTTACCTCTAAATACAATTCTACTCACGTTATCTTTCTGTAGTTTATTCCTATCTTGTTTTTGTATTCTTAATATGATTATTTAAATATACTCATCCAGCTACAAATTTCTTAACTATTTCTTCTTGCATATCATTAACTTTTTTCTGTATGTATAGTCTATTCTTATGAAGTACATCTTCTTTTTCAATGAGTGGCAATTCTTACTAAAAATGCCTCCAATTTTCTGTCATTTTTGAATATGAATGATAGTCTAGCTGTGTATATATTTTAGATTTACAGTTGTCTTCTCTAGAATTTTGGAGGTATCATTCCATTGTCTTCTGGATATTGCTGTTGGTGTAAAATGTGCCATAAATCTAATTGTTATTCTTTTGTAGGTAATTTTTTCTTGGTTGTTTTTACTATCTCTGTTTCCTTATGATGTATCTAGTGATTACTCTTTATACTTTTAAAAAATCTCCCTCAGAACTTCCTCAGAACATATTATTAATATTTTCTTCAGAGCTTGAATTTGAGGATTCATATACTTGAGTAATTTTGGAAAGCTATTATCTCCTTAAATATTGCTTCTCTTGTAACCATTCTCTAGTCTCTCTCTACTCAAATCCTATTAGACCAATTCTAGATTTTCTCCTCTGGTTTTCATTTTCCTTTTTATCTTTTTATCTCTTAAGCCTTTTGGGTAATTTCCATATATCTATATTCAAGACACTATTTCTCTCTTTAGCTGTTTAATTTGCCATTTAATATGAACTAGTGGACCTCTTACTGAAATGATTACATTTCCTATTTTAATTTTAGACTAGTTGTCTTCAAATCTTCCTGCCATTTTAATAATGTATTGACCTTTTCTCATGTTATAATTCTTTTTTAATATTTTTTAAAAATTTAAGCATTTTATAGGTTCTATCAATAATTCTATTATCTAAAGAGCCTAAGGCTCTATACCTGTTGCTTTATGTGTCATAAAATTTGCTTTTGTTATTTGTTTCCTTATGTGTTGCAATTTTATTAAAAGTACTTTAGATTGTAAAGTTGTTTTTAATGGAGTTCTATCTTGTAGAAATCCACTATAGTTTGCCTTTAACATGTATTACCCTAGGGATATTTTGTGGCTACTTCTTACAATTTGCCCAGCCTTGCAAAGATGAAGTTTTGGGAAGACGCAAATTGAGAAATTAAAACTACAACTCAAGCTATGTATTTAACATCAGTATGTCATATTTTGTCCTGTAATTTTTAACTTTTGTTTTATACCAGTAGGTTTTTAATTATATTTAGTTCTATATTTTCAAAAATAGAAATACTTTTATTTTTCAACAGTAGCCAGATTAATATTTTTATGAAGTATAAACCTAGCCATGTAACTCCTCTACTTAAAACCCTTCATTGATTTTCTTTCTTTTCATTTAATTTTACTTTTAGAATCTGAAATAATTAATATGTTCTTGAAAGCCTGGAATGATATGACTCCTGGCAACATTTCCAGTCTCATATCAATCAGTTGTCCACTAGGTTACTGCTCTCTGTTCAGTTCCTCCAGGGTGGATGTTCCGTCCCATGTTTGAGCCTTTTTACATACTGTTCCCTCTGACTGAAAGCCTTGTCTCTGTCTCAGCTTTACCTGGAAAATGCTCATTTATTTCTGGTCTCAGCTTGAATGTGTCTTCCTCAGGAAGTCTTCCCTGAACTCGCTAATTTCATAACCAGCCAAAGTTAAAGCCCATGTTGTTAACTCTCAAAACACCCTGAGGATTTTCTTTTCAGTGTAAATTATTTTTTTAAAAAATTTAATGGCTGTTCTCTCTACATGAATAAGATCCATGTGAATGAGGCTGGGTCAGTCTACTGACAAAAATAACCCAATAAAAAGGAAAAGGTGGTATTTCAGGAGAAAAAGATATAATTGCAGGAGCTAAGTCCAGGAGTAGGTGAGAGGATTCTTACCCACACAGCCAGGTTATTTGGCCTTATACAGGAGAATGGACAGTTCTTCTGTTTTAACAGGTAGAAAGACAGAGACTACAGATAAGAGAATAGACATCAGTGGGTTAGTAGTCAGTGAGAAAATAAGAAAGTTCTTAACCAATTACTTTTCTGTTTAATGAAATAAAAACATCAACAATGGGTGAGTTGAGATAGAGGTAGTGTTATATTTGAAAAGAAAAAAAAAGTATGTTAAATTTTTTTTCTCTGAGAATGAAAAAGGGAACCAGTTTAGTAAAAGTTTGGGATCCTACTTCTACTTAAGATTTGTGGTTGTAAGTTTAAAATGAGAGCATCCTGTTTGACCGTGACTTTAATTGCACCAGGAACAAAAGCAGAGGAGGCGGAGAGATGGACTTAAGCAGGATTCATGTTTTGCCAGTGGGTGTCACTAGGGGAGAGAGAGGAGAGAAGCTGAGGTTAGATGGAAGGGAGTGATTATAATGACGAACCACATGCAGTCATCTAAAAAGCAGTGAGGGATGTGCTCTAATCTTCAACAAATAGAGAAAAATGACCAGGATTGCAGATGCCTTCAACTCGGTAGAGTGAAAGATGTTAATCCAATATAGTTCTTCAGAAGAAGAGAAAAAGTTTTGAAAGGGAGGTAAGAACAGTGGTTGGGAAACAACACTAAGGAGTGAAAAGGCACCTATCCCATACCCAGGCTCAGAGAAGACTCAAGTGATGCTGTGTTCTTAGGGAAGTACTAGATTTTGGTTAGAGCAAATAGATGAAGGAGCGTTCAAAGGAAGTGTTTGAGAGTACAGGGTACTTTACTAATGACAATGAATCCCATAGAGCATACTAGAAGGATTTGGAGATCCATGACAGGTGGAATTTGGATTGGATTATTGGATATACAGTGACAGTAGAGGTCCAGGCAATGCAGGAAGACCTTACAGGCTTAGACTTCTTGCAATGACTTGAATGGGGAAGTACTGCATAAAAGATTCAGTAGGGGATTTCTCTACCTTTCTAATGTGATCTCATTCTTCCCTGCAATCCTCCACCCATTCCATTTAAAACCTCCCACCCACTAGATACACAGCTGCCCCAATATGTCCTGTAAGCCTTTGTTCAAACTGATCCTTCTACTTAATAAGGTTTTATCCCTCCTCTCTCCTTCCTCTAATAAGTTTTCCCATAATCTTACCCAGTCCTGATGCATCTCTCCATATACCTCTACTAATACAATTGCTAACATAGTCTCCCATTTACCTGTTTATTTATGTATAATTATTTCTCCCACAATAAATTATAAGCTCCTAAACTGCAAATACGGGGTGGCCCATAGTCTCCATAGTACCTAGAACTGTACTCAAAGGTCAATAGAAATGTAGCTAACTAAATTGTCTGCTTTATTTCCCCTGAGGCCTCCAGACTTCAGCACTATATCCAAGATGGTGGTAAAGATTAACCATGGAAGATCCAGATAGAGGAAGTCCTGTTGCCTTTGCCTCATTCTCCCCAATCCTAAACTAGCCCAGCCAGTGTCTTCTGGGGATAAACAGCCAAAAGCTGTTTAAAGTCACTTTTTATTTCTGGACTATGGAAGTATCCATGCAAGACATATAAATAAAATATTGCCCAAGTTGGCTGAACACTAGAAACCTAGGTTTCACATGCTCTAAAGATACAATTATAAATTATGGAGACCAAAAGATCCTGTTCTCATAGTAATGGCTGCAGTCAAGGGTACCTTAATTTCACAAAGCTATTTTGTTTACAAATACTAAATATACACACACTTATAAAAACAAATTATTGCCACCAGATGCTGTGGCTCACGCCTGTAATCCTAGCACTTTGGGAAGCCAAAGTGGGAGGATCACTTGTAATCAGGAGTTTCAGACCAACCTGGGCAACAAAGCAAAATCTCATCTCTATAAAATTAAAATAAATTTTTTAAAAAATAAATTTTTATTTAAATAATTAAAACTATCTGAGTACATTTTAAATTAACTACATCTGATTTTATTACAACCAGGTGGTAGTTATAATTATTTTGTTATAATGAAATTTATAGTATATATGTAATTTTAAATGGATTATAAAGTAAAAATATGATGATTTCATAATTTAGAAACTTTTTTTCCTATATGAACATATTTTATTATTTTTACTTTGCTGAAAAGATTTATTTTAAGATGTCCCCATTTTATTTTTAAATGTTTTTGTATTTTATGGGGTTTTTTCTGCTTTAGAGATACTTAATCTTCTTATTATAAACCTTTTATGTGATTTGTATGCATAACTGCTTTTCAGAGTTGATGAGCTGTTTCCACATTCTTTCAAACACACATGATAAATTTGATTTCTAAATTCCCAAATATTATAAATAATTATTTCTAAAAGAATCCTATATGAAATTAAAATCTGTCTGTGGAAAACAGATGAATTTTAGTTTATTTAACTTCCCAATGATTATCAATTAGTTACTGTATATCTTTAATAGAGTACTATGAAGACTCTGAGGGTAGCACTAAAAGTCAGTGTACTAACATTATTTTATGATTCTGGGTGGAGAATTACGTTATACTTAAGAGGCATTGCTTTCAAAGTCACATACTAGGCTGTGAATGCCTAGGAGTTCAGAGTGTGGTCTCCAGTCAAGCTGCCTGGGTTCAAATCCAGCTCTACCACTTCCTTAGAAGTGTGACCTTGGGTGAGTTACTTAAGCTCTCTAAGGCAGACACTATTGTTCCCTCCACAAATGGTATTCTCCACCTATTCTCCTCTGTCCTTTTCTGGTTCACAGAGCCTTCACACCCCTAGAGAGGCCAAAATACCAACCATTTTCCTGTGTTCCCTTGAAGTTAGGTATTGGCCTGTGCTCCAATCCTGCCAATGAGATGTGAAGAAAGAGATATTCTCAGACAGATTTTGCTCCCTATTAAATATAGAATAAGAGGCAATAAAACTCAGATCTTACCAGGTTTCCTGTTGTGTGAGATAAAAAATTTTCCTTGTTATTTCAGCATATTTAATTGGGTGTTAGTTGCACATAAAAATATCTTGAATAATATACTCTTCAATTCAATATTGAATAGACACAAGACAGCAGACACCCTTGTTTTTGCTTTATTTCAAGAGAAAGTTTTCAACATTTCACCATTAAGTATGATAACATGTATAGGATTTTGAAGATATCTTTTATCAATAAACCCATTCCTAATTTACTTAAGGGATTTTTTTTATAATCATAAATGGTAGTTGAATTTTTCTACATTATTGAAATAATCATATGATTTTTCTCCATTATTTTGTTAATATGACACATTATATTAATTTATTTGCAAAATTTATTCAATCTAAAATTCCCTGAAACCCAAGTTCCTTATGATGTACTTAATGTGTTATCTATTTTAGATATTGCTGGATTTGGCTTGCTATTTCATCATGTTTATAAGTAATTTTAATTTTACTTTTTTGTTATAGCCTTATCAGATTTTGGGTTGAAGATATGCTGGCTTGCTGAAATGAGTTCATAAAAATATAAGAGTACCCCCTTTTCTTCCAAATCTTTTGGAAGAATTTTGAAAGTATGACAATATTTATTTCTTAAACATATTTTAGAATTTACCAGTTCAGACAGTAAGCTGTCTGAACTGCAGCTTTCTTTGTAGAAAACTTTTAAATTAAAATTTAAAAAATTAGACATTTTTAAAAAAACTATAGGAATATTCAGATTCTCTGTTTCTTTTTGGGTCAGCATTGAACTAAATATATTTTTTCAAGAATGTATTTTATCTCATTTTTTGTATAGTGGCATAAAATTACTTATACTATCTTCATACTATTTTTTAAATATCCACATGGTTTGTAACAATGTGCTTTTTATTCTTAACATATTATTTATGTCTACTTTTTTTTCATCTTTTTCTTAATAAGCCTTTTGGTTATTTCATTTATTTTTTTCTTTGTTACTATTTATGTTTATATAAATAATATAATAAATACATAATATAATGTTATTATGCATTTATTATTTTCTGCTCTCCAGTTTCTTTGGGTTTGTTTTGCTATTCTTCTGACTTCTTGAACTAGTGATTAAGCTCATTAATTTCAGCCTTTCTTTTTTTTTTAAAAGTATTTGCATTTGAGGCTACGTATTTCCTAAGCACTGCTTTTACTACAGGTTTTTATTTGTATGGTTTTCCTATTAATTAGTTAAGAGTAGTTTTTTAGTTTCCAGTATAATTTCTTTCTTGACCCATGGATTATTTACAAGTGTATTTTTATTTGCTAATATTTTGGATTTTCAAGTTTTTTGTCATTTGTCTTCTTAGTTGGATTTTGGTCAGCAAACATTCTTTAAAATTTGTTGAGACTTGCTTTATGGTCCAGTAGATAGACCATCTTTGTAAATACTTTGTACATTATTGAAACTAATGTGTATCATGTTGGGTAGTGTTACATCTATTTCCATTATGTCTAGATTGTTGACTGTATTGCTTGAATATTCTATATTCTTGTTTTGTTTTATGTTTGGTTTACTTTCTATAACAGTTGCTGTGTGTAATTATGGCTTTGTTTTTTTTTTCTTAACAGGACTTTGGAATACTTTAACAGTATTTACTCTACTCCCAATTTATATGCAATTATTATCATATATTTGAATTCTATATGTACATTTCAAACTGTATAAGTAATGATGAATATTATTGTTTTATGTAGTCAGTATTTATTTCTATTTATCTGAATTTTTACCATTTCTATTGTTTTCTTTCCATACTTAATCTCCTTCTGTTTGGTATCATTTTCCTTGTTCCTGATGAATATGTTTCTGGTTTCATTCACTGGATTTGCTGGTAGTAAATCGCTCCATTTTTATTTATTTTATATTTACTCTGTGAGTATATTTTGATTGGGTAAAAAAAATTCTACTTGGGCAAATTAGAAATGTCATACTATTATCTTCTGGCCTAATTGTTTCTGTTGAGAGATCAGCTCTCAGGTTGTTATTTCGTTCATAGTAACCTACTTTTTCCTGTTTTTGTCTTTTTCATTGTTTTTCTTTTATTTTACTATGATGTGTCGAGATATGGATATAATTTTGTTTATCCTGAATTGAGTTGTGAAGTCCTGAATCTATGATTTGCTGCCTTTCAGCATTTAAAACAAAATTCAGTCATTCTGTCTGCAAACATTGCTTCTTCCCATTTTCTCTGTTATTTCTTTCTGGCACTCCATTTAAATTTAGATTAGACCTTTACACCTTGTATTCTATCCTTTATGGGTTATGTTTGTCTTTCTCTTTTCCCCTGTGTTCTGTCTTATCTCTCCATCTGAAGTCTGGATATTTTATTCTGAACTCTCTTCCAGTTCACTAATTTTCTCTTCATCTGTATCTAATATGCTATTTAATCTACCTACTAATTTCTTAATTTTGATTATTGTATTTTATATTTTTTTTTACTTTTAAAATTTGTATTTGAGGGATCAAATATGCTATAACATTTTTTATTGTTTCTAGGTTTCACCTGAAATTTTAAAATATTATTATTATTTTTTAATTAATTTATTTTTTATTGTACTTTAGGTTCTGGGGTACATGTGCACATCATGCAGAATTGTTACATAGGTACATAAATGGCAAGGTGGTTTGCTTCCTTCATCCCCCCATCACCTATATCTGGTATTTCTTTCCTCGTTATTCCTCCCCACCTTCCCCACTCACTGCTGTCCCTGCCCTAGACCCCCAATTGACTGCAGTGTGTGATGCTCCCCTCCCTGTGTCCACATGTTCTAATTGTTCAACACCCGCCTATGAGTGATCATATGCAGTGTTTGGTTTTCTGTTCTTGTGTCAGTTTGCTGAGCATGATGGTTTCCAGATTCATCCATGTCCCTACAAAGGACACAAATTCATCATTTTTTATGGCTGCGTAGTATTCCATGGTGTATATGTGCCACATTTTGATTATCTAGTCTATCATTGATGGACATTTGGGTTGGTTCCAGGTCTTTGCCTCTGTAAACAGTGCCGCAATGAACATACGTGTGCATGTGTCTTTATAATAGAACAATTTATGATCCTTCGGGTATATACCCAGTTTCTATTTCTAGGTCCTTGAGGAATCACCACACTGTCTTCCACAATGGTTGAACTAATTTGCATTCCCACCAACAGTGTAAAAGTGTTCCTATTTCTCCACATCCTCTCCAGCATTTGTTGTCTCCAGATGTTTTAATGATCACTATTCTAACTGGCCTGAGATCGTATCTCAATGTGGTTTTGATTTGCATTTCTCTAATGACCAGTGATGATGAACATTTTTTCGTATGTTTGTTGGCCTTATATATATCTTCTTTTGAAAAGTGTCTGTTCATATACTTTGCCCACTTTTGAATGGTTTTGTTTGTTTGTTTCTTATAAATCTATTTTAGTTATTTGTACATTCTGGATATTAGCCCTTTGTCAGATGGATAGATTGCAAAAATTTTTTCCCATTCTGTTGGTTGCCAGTTCACTGTAATGATTGTTTCCTTTGCTGTACAGAAGCTCTAGAGTTTAATTAGATCCCATTTGTCTATTTTGGCTTTTGTTGCCAATGCTTTTGGTGTTTTAGCTGTGAAGTCCTTGCCTATGCCTATGTCCTGAATGGCTTTGCCTAGGTTTTCTTCTAGGGTTTTTATGGTGTTAGGTCTTATGTTTAGATCTTTAATCCATCTGGAGTTAATTTGAGTGTAAGGTGTCAGGAAGGGGTCCAGTTTCTGCTTTCTGCACACGGCTAGCCAGTTTTTCCAACATCATTTATTAAACAGGGAATCCTTTCCCCATTGCTTGTCTCTCTCAGGTATGTCAAAGATCAGATGATTGTAGATGTGTGGTGTTGCTTCTGAGGCCTCTGTTCTGTTCCATTGGTCTCTGTCTCTGTTTTGGTACCAGTACCATGCTGTTTTGATTACTATGGCCTTGTAGTATAGTTTGAAGTCAGGCGGCATGATGCCTCCAGCTTTGTTCTTTTTCCTTAGGATTATTTTGGCTATGCGGGATGTCTTTTGGTTCTCTACAAAGTTTGAAGTGTTTTTTTCCAGTTCTGTGAAGAAGGTCATTGGTAGCTTGATGGGGATAGCTTTGATTCTATAAATTACTTTGGGCACTATGGCCATTTTCACAATGTTGATTCTTCCCAACCATGAGCATGGAATTTTTTTCCATCTGTTTATGTCCTCTCTTATTTCATTGAGCAGTGGTGTGTAATTCTCCTTGAAGAGTTCCTTTACATCCTTTGTTAGTTGTATTCCTAGGTATTTTATTCCCTTTGTAGCAATTGTGAATGTCAGTTCACTTTTGATTTGGCTCTGTGTTTGTCTGTTATTGGTATATAGAAATGCTAGTGATTTCTGCACATTGATTTTGTATCCTGAGACTTTGCCGAAGTTGCTTATCAGTTTAAGGAGATTTTGGGCTGAGATGATGGGGTCTTCTAAATATACAGTCATGTCATCTGCAAATAGAGACAATTTGGCTTCCTCTTTTCCTAATTGAATACTCTTTATTTCTTTTTGTTGCCCGATTGCTCTGGCTAGAACTTCCAATACCATACTGAATAGGAGTGGTGTGAGAGGGCATTGTTGTCTTGTTCCAGATTTCAAAGGGAATGCTTCCAATTTTTGCCCATTCAGTATGATATTGGCTGTGGGTTTGTCATAAATAGCTATTATTATTTTGTGATACGTACCATCAATACCTAGTTTATTGAGGGTTTTTAGCATAAAGTGCTGTTAAATTTTGTCAAAGGCCTTCTCTGCATCTATTGAGATAATCGTGTGGTTTTTGTATTTGGTTCTGTTTATGTGATGGATTACATTTATAGACACGCATGTGTTGAACCAGCCTTGCATCCCCAGGATGAAGCCTACTTGGTCATGATGCATAAGCTTTTTGATTTGCTGTTGCATTCTGTTTGCCAGTATTTTTCTTTTTAAATTGTTGCTTCAGTGTTCATCATGGATATTGGCCTGAAGTTTTCTTTTTTAGGTGCATCTCTGCCTGGTTTTGGTATTAGGATGATGTTGGTCTCATAAAATGAGTTGGGGAGGATTCCCTCTTTTTGTATTGTTTGGAATAGTTTTAGAAGGAATGGTACCAGCTTCTCTTTGTACGTCTGGTAGAATTTGGCTGTAAACCCATCTGGACCTGGGCTTTTTTTAGTTGGTAGGCTATTAATTGCTGCCTCAACTTCAGCCCTTGTTGTTGGTCTATTCAGGGATTCAACTTCTTCCTGGTTTAGTCTCGGGATAGTGCAAGTTTCCAGAAATTTATCCATTTCTTCTAGATTTACTGGTTTGTGTGCATAGAGTTGTTTGTAGTAATCTCTGATGATAGTTTGTATTTCTGTGGAATCAGTGGTGATATCCCCTTTATCATTTTTTATTGCATCTATTTGATTCTTCTCTGTTTTCTTTTTTATTAATCTGGCTAGTGGTCTATCTATTTTGTTGATCTTTTCAAAAAACCAGCTCCTGGATTTATTGATTTTTTGAAGGGTTTTTTGTATCTCTGTCTCCTTCAGTTCTGCTCTGATCTTAGTTATTTCTTGTCTTCTGCTAGCTTTTGAGTTTTTTTGATCTTGCTCCTCTAACTCTTTCAATTTTGATGACAGGTGTTGATTTTAGACCTTTCCTTGGCCCTCATTTGGGCATTTATTGCTATGAAATTCCCTCTAGACACTGCTTTAAATGTGTCCCAGAGATTCTAGTATGTTGTGTCTTCGTTCTCTTTGGTTTTGAAGAACATCTTTATTTCTGCCTTCATTTCATTGTTTATCCAGTCTACCTTCAGGAGCCAGCTATTCATTTTCCATGAAGTTGTGCGGTTTTGAGGTAGTTTCTTAATCCTGAGTTCTAATTTGATTGCACTGTGGTCTGAGACACTGTTTGTTATGATTTCCATTCTTTTGCATTTGCTGAGGAGTGATTTACTTCCAATTATGTGGTCAATTTTAGCGTAAGTGTGATATATCCTTGGAAGAACATATATTCTGTGGATTTGGGGTTAAGAGTTCTGTAAATGTCTATTAACTTCACTTGGTCCAAATCTGCATTCAAGTTCTGGATTTCCTTGTTGATTTTCTGTCTTGTTGATCTGTCTAATATTGACACTGACACTGGAGTGTTAAAGTCTCTCACTATTATTGTGTGGGAGTCTAAGTCTCTTTGTAGGTTTTTAAGAACTCCCTTTATGTATCTGGGTGCTCCTGTGTTGGGTGCATATATATTTAGGATAGTTAGCTCTTCTTGTTGTATTAATCCTTTTACCATTATGTAATGTTATTCGTTCTTCGTTTTGATTTTTGTTGGTTTAAAGCCCATTTTATCAGAGACTAAGACTGCCACCCCTGCTTTTTTTTGCCCTCCATTTGCTTGGTAAATCTTCTTCCATCCCTTTATTTTGAGTCTATGTGTGTCTTTGCATGTGAGATGGGTCTGCTGAATACAGCACACTGATGGTTCTTGGCTTTTTATCCAATTTGTCAGTCTGTGTCTTTTGATTTGGACATTTAGTCCATTTACATTTAATGTTAATATTGTTATGTGTGAATTTGATCCTGCCATTTTATTACTGGTTGGTTGTTTTGTCCTTTGGTTGGCGTAATTTCTTCATTGCATCGTTGGTCTTTACCATTTGGTTTTTTTTTGCAGTGGCTGGTACTGGTATTTCCTTTCTGTGTTTAGTGCTTCCTTCAGGAGCTCTTTTAGGGCAGGTCTGGTAGTGACAAAATCTCTCAGCAATTGCTTGTCTGTAAAGGATTTCATTTATCCATCACTTATGAAGCTTAGTTTGGCTGGATATGAAATTCTGGGTTGAGAGTTCTTTTCTTTAAGGATGTTGAATATTGGCCCCAACTCTCTTCTGGCTTGTAGGGTTTCTGCCAAGAGATCCACTGTGAGTCTGATGGGCTTCCCTGTTGTGGGTGACCCAACCTTTCTCTCTGGCTGCCCTTAGTATTTTTTCCTTTGTTTCAACCCTGGTGAACCTGACAATTACATGCCTTGGGGTTGCTCTTCTAGAGGAGTATCATTGTGGTGTTCTCTGTATTTCCTGTATTTGAATGTTGGCCTGCCTTGCTAGGTTGGTGAAGTTCTCCTGGATAATATCCTGAAGAGTGTTTTCCAGCTTTGATTCATTTTCCCCAACATCTTCCAGTACACTGATGAAGTGTAGATTAGGTCTTTTCATGTAATCCCATATTTCTTGAAGGCTTTGTTCATTTCTTTTCACTCTTTTCTTGCCTTCTTGTTTTATTTCATTTCATTGATTTGATCTTCAATCTCTGATATCCTTTCTTCTGCTTGATCTATTCGGGTATTGAAACTTGTGTATGCTTCATGAAGTTCTTGTGCTGTGTTTTTCAGCTATATCAAATAGTTTATGTTATTCTCTAAGCTGGTTATTCTAGTTAGCATTTCATCTAACCTTTTTTCAACGTTTTTAGTTTCTTCTCATTGGGATAGAACATGTTCCTTTAACTCAGAGAAGTTTGTTATAACCCACCTTCGGAAGCCCGTGTCTGTCAATTCATCAAATTCGTTCTCTGTCCTGTTTTGTTCCCTTGCTGGTGAGGAGTTGTGATCTCGTGGTGGGGGAGAGACGTTCTGGTTTTTGACAGTTTCATTCTTCTTGCACTGGTTTCTTCCCATCTCATTGGATTTATATAGTTTTGATCTCAGGTAGCTGCTAGGGGAGGCAGCCTTTCCTTTGTCTGCCTGCAGAGGTGCTGCTGGGCTGCCACAGATTCAGTGGATCTGCTGTGTCTTTTATTTACTCAGAAACATTAGGCAGGCTTCTGCAATGGCAGCTTCCCTTCCTCCAGCTGAGCTTGATCGCTCCTGGTCACTCTCTAACTGGTATTCTGGATGTGTAACCCTGGAGTGAGAGTTTTTTTAGCCTGCTGGGCTTTGTGTGGGGAGGGAAGGGGACCTGTCCTGCTGTATGGGTTGTTTCCCTGTGTTTAGTTCCCCTTCTTTCTGGGGTGCGGGTAGCTCCAGCCCTCCAGCTTTTTGGCTTTCTTGGCATCAGCCAGTGCTTTGCTAGATCTATGCTGACAGCCCCAGTGCTGGCCAAAGTTGCTGTTCTGCCCTGTTCGGGCAGCTTGCTGAGGCTTTTCAGCTTGGCAAAGATCTCCTGTTCTGTGGGTTGTAGAGGGCTTGAGTGGAGTGCTGTATCCAAACTGAAGTCCCAGAGGGGGAGATCCCCGGGTCCTCTGGTCGGTTGCATGCACCTCCTCGGTGGGGCAGTGCCCCACCTTGCCTCAACTTGCCCTATTTGGTTTATACCCACTGTCCAACCAGACCCACAAAATGAAGCAGGTACCTCATTTGGAATTGTGGAGACCAGTCAGTTTCTGCATCTCTCTTGCTGGGAGCTGCTTTCAGAGCTGCCTCTTATTCAACCATCTTGGGATCTTGTCTCTTGAATATTATTTTTTATCTCATTGCACTTGGCAAGCAAGTTATTTTAAAACAATCCTATTAATTTCATATCTGGAGTTTCTACAGTATTATTTTCATTGTTTGTTGTTTCTGATGTTTCTCTTTATGCAAACTAATCTACTTATGTGTCAGGTTATCTTGGATTGCATACCACACATTGTATATAAATATTTATTTGTGAAATGAGTTGAGACCTAGGATAATGTTACTTTCTGTAGCAAGGATTTTCATTTGATTTGTAGGCACTTGCAGATACTAGCAATCCAGAATAACCTTTATTCAATTTCAATAACTGATATTTCTAGATCCTAAATGGGAGTGCTGGATTATTTATGGTTCACCTTTCTTTTTAAAGCAAAGCCTTGTAGAGTCCCAACTCAGAGTGTTATCAGAGCACCCAGCTTCAACAGGTCCTAGAATCTAGCCCATGTCAAACCCTCCATACTTTTTCTCATACTTAGGTTAGAGCATGAGATTATTTCAGTGTGTATAACAAGCAAACCTAACATAGCTCAGGACTGGAATGACTGCTACATTAAGTTTCCTGAGAGTCAGGGTTCTTACAGCTTACTATTCCTCCTCTATCAGATGTCATCCAAATCCTCAAGGTCCCTGCAGTTGTTAGAGTTCTAATGTCACATCTATATTCTAGGAAGTTGGATTTGGGGGTGAATAAGAGGACTGGAGAGAAAGCATTCCTCCTTCTTAAAAAGTCTTTTGGAGGATCTAAACAATACTTCTACTTATATTTTATTGGCCAGAGTGTCGTCACATCAACATGCCTAGCCACAAGAAAAGCTGATCAGTGTAGTTCTTTACATGTACAAAATATGCCCAGCCAAAATTAGTGTCTATTCACTAAGGAGGAAGGGAGAATCAATATTAGGAGTGACCATAACAGTCTATGCCTCAAAGGACTATGGATTAAGAAATAAAGAGAGTTATAGTGAATTTATTGAAAGACTAAATGAAGTTGTTGTGCAAAGATTAGATTTGCTAGGATGCCTTATCCTAATGCAACCACTAACATTAGGAGGCATTATGAGGAAAGAAATCAAAGTTTGAGAGCCTAGATTGGAGAAAAATATATATTTGAAAAAGAAAAAAAACTAAAAATTTGTAAGCAAAAAGGATGGATGAAGGGTAGATTTCTAGACATTTGGATACAGTTTAGAAAACTTAAAAATAAATGCCAAGCTCATATTTTTCAGATGAAATATTTTTGTGCAGTATGGCCATTTTCATGATATTGATTCTTCCTAACCATGAACATGGAATGTTTCTCCATCTGTTTGTGTCCTCTCTTATTTCGTTGAGTAGTGGTTTATAGTTCTCCTTGAAGAGGTCCTTTATGTTCCTTGTTAGTTGTATTCCTAGGTATTTTATTCTCTTTGTAGCAATTGTGAATGGCAGTTCGTTCTTGATTTGGCTCTCTTTAAGTCTGTTATTGGTGTATAGGAATGCTTGTGATTTTTTGCACATTGATTTTGTATCCTGAGACTTTGCTGAAGTTGCTTATCAGTTTCAGGAGATTTTGGGCTGAGACGATGGGGTCTTCCAGATATACAATCATGTCATCTGCAAATAGAGACAATTTGACTTCCTCCTTTCCTAATTGAATACCCTTTATTTCTTTTTCTTGGCTGATTGCTTTGGCTAGAACTTCCAATACTATATTGATTAGGAGTGGTGAGAGAGGGCATCCTTGTCTAGTGCCAGATTTCAAAGGGAATGCTTCCAGTTTTTGCCCATTCAGTATGATATTGGCTGTGGGTTTGTCATAAATAGCTTTTATTATTTTGAGATCCAAAGTAATTTACAGATTCAACACTATCCCCATCAAGCTACCAAAGACCTTCTTCACTGAACTGGAAAAAAACACCTTAAACTTCATATGGAACCAAAAGAGAGCCCACATAGCCAAGTCAATTCTAAACAAAAAGAACAAAGCAGGAGGCATCACACTACTGGACATCAAACTATACTACAAGGCTACAGTAATCAAAACAGCATGGTACTGGTACCAAAACAGAGATATAGACCAATGGAACAGAACAGAGGCGTCGGAGGCAACACAACATATCTACAACCATCCGATCTTTGACAAACCTGACAAAAACAAGCAATGGGGAAAGGATTCCCTGTTTAATAAGTGGTGTTGGGAAAACTGGCTAGCCATTTGCAGAAAGCAGAAACTGGACCCCTTCCTGACACCTTACACTCAAATTAACTCCAGATGGATTAAAGACTTAAACATAAGACCTAACACAATAAAAACCCTAGAAGAAAATCAAGGCAAAACCATTCAGGACATAGGCGTAGGCAAGGACTTCTTGACCAAAACACCAAAAGCATTGACAACAAAAGCCAAAATAGACAAATGGAACCTGATCAAACTCCGCAGCTTCTGCACGGCAAAAGAAACAGTCATTAGAGTGAATCGGCAACCAACAGAATGGGAAAAAATGTTTGCAGTTTACTCATCTGACAAAGGGCTGATATCCAGAATTTACCATGAACTAAAGCAGATTTACAAGAAAAAAACAAACAAGCCCATTCAAAAGTGGGCAAAGGATATGAACAGACACTTTACAAAAGAAGACATACATTAGGCCAACAAACATATGAAAAAATGCTCATCATCACTGGTCATTAGAGAAATGCAAATCAAAACTACATTGAGATACCATCTCACACCAGTTAGAATGGCGATCATTAAAAAATCTGGAGACAACAGATGCTGGAGAGGATGTGGAGAAATAGGAACACTTTTACACTGTTGGTGGGAGTGTAAATTAGTTCAACCATTGTGGAAGACAGTGTGGCGATTCCTCAAGGACCTAGAAATAGAAATTCCGTTTGACCCAGCAATCCCATTACTGGGTATAGATCCAAAGGATTATAAATCATTCTACTATAAGGACACATGCACACGAATGTTCATTGCAGCACAGTTTACAATAGCAAAGACCTGGAACCAACCTAAATGCCCATCGATGATAGACAGGACAGGGAAAATATGGCACATATACACCATGGAATATTATGCAGCCATAAAAAACGATGAGTTCGTGTCCTTTGTAGGGATGTGGATGAACCTGGAAACCATCATTCTCAGCAAACTGACACAAGAACAGAAAATCAAACACCGCATGTTCTCACTCATAGGCAGGTGTTGAACAATGAGAACACATGGACACAGGGAGGGGAGCACTACACACTGGGGTCTGTTGGGGGAAATAGGGGAGGGGACAGCAGGGGGTGGGGAGTGGGGGAGAGATATCATGGGGAGAAATGCCAGATATAGGTGAAGGGGAGGAAGGCAGCAAATCACACTGCTACATGTGTACCTGTGCAACAAGCTTGCATGTTCTTCACATGTATCCCAAACCCTAAAATACAATTAAAAAACAACAACAACAACAAAAAAGAAATATTTTTGTGCTATACTATTAGTTGTTCAGGAATTAAAATAAGAACACCTTCAAAAGTGTGACTGTTGCTTTCATAATAGTTTCAGCACTTGTATCTACCTTTTAATCAAACACATAAAAGTATGTTTCTTACTCCTGAATTATTTTCTCCAGGATACATCCAAAACAGCACTTTGGCTAGCTAAGTTAATGAAGAATTATGCAAAGCACCTCCAGAGGATTTTATAGTGATGTTAAAGAGTAATCCAAGATGTTTTGCAATGCAGTTTAGCATGGACATTTCCAAATAACTACTTGGTTTGGGAACCATCCATTTACTTAAAGTGTTGTCCTGTAGTTCCTGTATTTGGTGAACTCTCCCCCAAGCCTCAAATTGTAATACATACATATGCTGTTAATTTTCTAGTGACTCATATATCATTATAACAATACTAGAGCCAGTGATCCAGTATTGATCGCTGGATCTAAATTCTAAGTGCCAAGTCATGTTTTGAAATGCAAATCTACATTGTACAATACCCCTTGACTTCTTTTTCCATCAGGGCATTCTTACCTCTAGCCTGGGCTTTAAAATATCATAGCTTAGTAATAATCAGTCTTTGATGCTAGAAGCCGAAGTTAAGAAAATGCATTTAACTTAATGACAAAAAAGTTCTTGGAGGGAAAAAATGTGCTTTTTTTCTTAGTTCATTTAAAAGCTAATGAAAGTTTAGTCTTAGGAGGGAAGAGAGAGATCAAACTTTGTTTCTTTTGCCTGCTTGCCAGATGATGCTAACAAGTCATTGTCCTTTCTCACTCAGGCATAAGTGCCTGAAAACTCATTTTTCTTCTGCTTACCATTGCCTTAACCAGTAATACTCTTCTCAGACAGCAAGATACCTGAATGTCTAAACATTTATCTATACTAATACAGGCTCATTTCATGTGAATGCCTGCCAAGCAGGAACTAGGCTGTCAGCTTCATCCCATCAAAAAGACTTTCAGTCCCAAGGACCGATGGCAGGTTCCAATTGTTAAGTCATTCTTGCTTGAACTGAATTTTAAAGTCAGGCTCCTACTGTTAAAGAATGGAGCTCAAAGAGGGCATTTAGCTAGAAATGTTGCAATTCTAAATATAATACTTTTGGATATGGAGTTTGTTCTTGCTGTCATTATTTTTCAAAATGTGGATACTGAGTAAAACTCTAGGACAGCAAATAATGTGTAAGGGCAACCAATACCGTATAATAGTACTTGTTTTGGTACATTCGCTTTGTAGTGATTTATTAAGGGAGAATGAAAAAGCCTGATTAAAATGCATAAACAGTGCTGAACAGTAAACAACCATGTCTAAGGATGAAAAAATGGGACCCACATGCTGTGCATGGAAATTGCCCTTAACAACATGGCCTATTGTTGAACAGATAGGAAGCCAAAGGTTGCTTGTAATCAAATTTGAAGTTTCCCATCACTTATAAAAGCAGCACTTCCTTGTGCAAACGTTTCAATTTGTTGTAGTTAGAAACTGCTTCCTGGCTTAATCCTTACAGAAACCAGGAGTTCTTGTGACTGTCAGGTGGATAGAAAAATTTAGACGTGGAGCCCACTAGACTTTACAAAATGGAACCAAGTTTGTATGTTGAAGGAGAAATAAAATCTAAAGAATTTACAAGAGCAACTTAAAGCAGCAAGAGACCTCAAGATGATTATTTCTCTTGTATTTCATTTAAACAGGGAGAAATTTTTTAAGGGGCTGCCTAGGTGCTCAGATCTCTTCTATTTTCTCACTCAAAAATAAAGCAGATGTTAAAGGGAGGGGGAAGCAAACATTAGCTTGCTACAGTCTGAACCAAGTCTATGGAAAAATACTCAGAGAGAAAATTCAGTAATAATATGACAGAATTTTTCTGATGGGCTGAATTACATGGATACAAATATGGAGATCATTATGTAATAATAATCTATATTTTGTTGTGAAGACTATTAATTGCTACGTAAGGAGACAAAAAGTTAACTGCTAAACTTTTAAGCCATATTTACTCTTCCAATATATCAACATAATAGAGTATAAAGAAAAATAAAGAAATTTGAATAATTTATTTAAAATATTGTATTATATTCTGTAATGTCTTAATTATATGAAGACCATTTGAAAAATGTTTTAATATTATTTTTCCAAGGAAATGTTAAGAATGAACACAAAATCATCATCTTCACAAATGATTAAAAAATGAAATTAAAAAATGATTCACAAATCTCTTATGGTTAAACATTCAGATCTTTTTGATTTCCCAATAACAATATTGTAATCAACATCCTTAGATAAAAATCTATGTGTACATTTCTAATTATTTATCTGGTACGAATTCCCTGACCAATAAGGATCATTGAGGCATGAATATTTAACTTATTTTAAAAATGGCATTCCAGGAGTCTTGCTGATTTTTATCTTCTCAGAAGTGCATGGGACTCTGTCAGAACTAATATTTGATGTTATCTGTACCAAATTACTAAGTAAAAATTGCATCTTTTAAAAATAATGTGGATGTTTTTGACACATATTTTATAATTTTAATAATGTTTATGATTCTTTCATTGTTCTTCTTTATGTATTGCCTCTTAATAACAACTCTAATCCTTTCACAGGGTAAATGGGAAAATTAAATAAGTCATATAAAATGCCTAATATACTGACTAGAAAATCTTCAGTGTTAAATAATAGTTAATGAATTTTAGTTATAATTATGGGTATTGATTTATCTCTGAATTACAGATAAAAATGTGGTCAGTAAAGAAACTCAGTTTAAATAAAGACACCATTCCTATTACTCTCAGATTATTTTTTTTTTCCAGGTGTGGATTTTTATTTTCACAAAAAGAAAACTATGTCTTCCCACATACAAGTATTAAGAAAACCCAACTAATTCACCCATCTAGAACCATCTAGAAGCTGGGTTTTTTTCCACTTCTCAACATAGTTGGGAACATGAAAACATTAATACTCACACAATTCCCAGAGGTGGAATTTATCCATCAAACAGTACAGATTACCTAAAAGTGCACTTACCTGCACAACTCAGTCTAAGAACCTTGTGAGATAAACCTCATGGCCAAGATTTCATTAATTTATTTGATTTCATACCAGGCAAACCTGAACAAGTGTGCTGCTACACTAAACTGAAAATTGGTTCTCATTTTACAATTAAAAAGGTTCTCAACACTTTAGCAACTATACAGAATATGAAGGTTTATTTCAAAAAAGATTACATTTGTTTTATACCAGGACACACAGATGCACTTAATGTAACAGTATCTTCTGCAAAAATAGGTTACACAACACTCAGAAATGCAAGGAACAACCTTATTCTTTAAAAATTAGACAGCTAAGGCTTCTTAAGCTTAGACAGCCTTCAAAATGGAGGCTGAAAATGCTTGGTGAAAAGAAGTAACTTTAGAGCAATGTAACGGTGGATTGCTGACTCCCTGCCTCTAGACTCTTGCCTCACCAATCCATCCTTACATTGCTAGGGAGTTGTCATCCTCAAACACAGGACGGATTATGCTCTTCACATAACAGAATTATTTTAGGGTCTTCCTACTTCTTCACCTCTTTCCTTATTAAATAAAATTTTCACAATTAGCGTGATATCCAAGATCCTTCTCCACCTAGCTGTAAACTACCTTTTGCAGCGTAACTTCACTACATTTCCCTGCACATTTTCTACTCCAAATACTAGTCTACTTACCTCGAACATGGGCTGTGAGCATTCATTTCTCCAAGCTTTGCTCATAATCACTGTTCCTGGAGCCTGAAATGTCCTTCCTCCCCTCTCCTTTGACAGAGATCCCACTTATTCTTCAGAATCCTATCTAGGTTCTTTCCATCAAATATAGTCACTCCTTCCTCTGTAGTCTTAAAACACACAATCTACTTGACACAACCACTTCTGTTTCATTCTATTGATATTTACATAAATGCCTTTCCCACTAGATTATGAGCATATGTGAAATAGTGACCATATTTTAATCATGCTCAGTTTCCCCCACAGCTTGCACAATATTCCCCAAAATAAAGTGCTCAGTAATTGTTTCATGAATTGAATATGCAGTGATCAATTTTAGTTGCTTTCTATATAAATATGACAAGTTCCTCTGAGGAAAAAAATGCTTCTCACTGGTTTCAAAGTAAGGTTGTCAGATAAAACATAGGTGCTCAGTAAAAATTTGAATATGAAATTCAAATTCAGGTAGACATCCTCTTTTATTTTGATAAATCTGGCAA
Organism: Aotus nancymaae; assembly: GCF_030222135.1. Classification (NCBI taxonomy): domain Eukaryota; kingdom Metazoa; phylum Chordata; class Mammalia; order Primates; family Aotidae; genus Aotus; species Aotus nancymaae. Next base: position 5,029,511 of record NW_026988507.1, on the reverse strand, counting down.
CCATAGTCCAAAGACATGCCAGTTTTACAACTGTTTAGGGTTAATTTCTGGACAATAATGAATTAGTGTGGGCCTAAATCTGTTCCCATCTAATTCTGCTATAGTAATGTGTGTATAGCAACCGTGAATCTCCTTCATGTAAGGGGAATGTAAAGGGAAAAATGAGCAGAAGAACAAAGCCAGTCATTTCTAACTTGATTCTTACATTCTCATGGGTACATAGTAGATACTTGAGGTACTCAGGAGCTATCATTCCAGATATGAATATAACTTACTCAAATAGATAGTTGTTCTGATCAACAAAATAGCCAAGGCAAACCTTTGAGGTCATTGAAACATTCTGCTTTTAAATCATCACCCAGGACATTTCTTTACACTTTCCTTGATCTTTTTTATTGCCTCTCTGGCATCCAACCACAACGAGGTCATTGTGTGGGCACTGGTTGTGCCAACCTTCCATGCTCATCCCTGAGGATCCATGTCTACCCCAGGCTATTTAATAACATCTCCTAACCTTATTCCCCACCCACACGTACCTCTCAACCCCAGCTCTTCTCTTTTCCAGTTTCCTAGGCAACAGTTTGCTAGTCTAATAATAAATCCCAATGCTTGCCAACTTAAAATGAGAGATAATACTATCCCCAGGATTCTCCTTTGCTCTTAGATAACATCTGCAGTTTAACACTAACCTTCTGGGAATAATTCCTGGCTCCCACTCCGTTGTCTGATCAAAAAGGGTTGGAATTTCCTGTAAGAGTGGGTTATAAGCTTTGTGAGAGAATTGTTTCTTGTAGAGAAAAACCTTACAGTATTCTTCAGTTCAAATTATATAAGTAGCTATCAGCTGATGAGTTCAGCAGAACCTCTTATTTGTAGAAGTATATCTAGTATGTTCAGACCATTCTGACCAAAAAGCAACTTCATATTTATCCAAATGCCATATAAGTTGAGCACCCAGTTGTGCATAAGGAACATATTGCTCCTCAGAAGGATGCTGTCCACATCCTCTTTCAGGCCATTAGAGAAGAAACCCCATAAGATCTTCAAGTCTGGCCTCTGTCAAATCTCTATTCCTTTACTTCTGCAGACAGACTCCCAGGAGACCACAGCCTCACCAGAAAAATACTGCCACAGAACCACAGACACATTTAAAGTAATATAATTGACTAATTGCAGGAAATAAGTTTCTGGCCATGCAACATGTTGAAAAGATAAATGTCATTAGGATTAAGCCAATGACTTCGGCTACTTTAGCTACTACAGTTTAGTCAATCACACAACCTGTTAGCAGACAGGTGATGGAACCTGGAGGGAAACTGTGACACTGAATTAATCAGAACAGAGACTGTGCCTGCACTTTCCTTCTGTTAGAAGAACATACAGCCTTCCATTTGCCACAGTATTGCTCCATACTCAAAAGCTGTGAAGCCTCAGATGTAAGTCGTGTACTCATTAGGACTCTGACTGCTAGTAATTGAAACCAACTGAAGCTAGCTTTATGCATTTACTTATTTATTTATCTGTAGAGCATGGATCTCAACACCTTGCCTAGGTTGGTCTTGAATTCCTGGCCTCAAGTGATCCTCCTTCCTTGGCCTCCCAAAGTGCTGGGATTACAAGGATGAGCCACTGTAGCCAGCCAACACTAGCTTTAAAAAATGAAAGTGAAGAATTTATTACAAAGACATAGTGATGTCTCATGATTCAAGAGAAGAAGAGGCACAGGAAAATGGGAATCTCCAGCAAACTAAGCTCTCCTTCCCTCTGTGTGTTGTATTCTTTTTTTTTCCTCTTTCCCCACAAGCTTTCTCTGCTTCCTCATCTTCATGGAGGAATATATCCTCTCACCATATTGGGTTCAGCCCCACAAAGAAACTGAAAGCTTTTCTTGAAGTGGGATGGGGGAACCCTTCAAGGCATATTTCTCCAAATGGCATCCAGGGGCCTGGCCTTGGTGGAATAGAAGGAATATAAGGGCCACTGTGAGCTTGGCAGATGCTGCAGAAAGTATAGACTACTTTCACCGTGGTTACCTCCAAGTTGAAAAAAAAAAAAACATATGGACTACAGGTAGCCACAGCTACTATTTCTCTAGTTGTCTTTGACTAAGACATACTTGGAATAGGAAATAGTAGAGATGCTAGATATCTGGTCATACACTGATGTTAAACTTGTCATCAAGTAAATTAAGAATAGTAAGAAAATATACCAAAAACAGTTTAATTCACAAAATGGAATGTATATGTGAGAGACTCCCATCCCATTAACCCCTAACTATTCATTGGTTTGTCTTCCTTTGTAACTAAGCAGGAGAGTTATTTGAAGTAAAACTCAGCTGAATTGATTTAAAATAACATTAGTCTATTTTAGCTCATAAAGGCTTTTGCTCTAAAATTACGATAGTTTACCACTTGCAGAGTTCAGACCTCCTAAGTTTCTTCAATGCATTCTGGTTTCATTTTAAATACTTTCAAAAGAAGTGAAGATCATCTTACAAAAAGTAACATTGAGATACCATTCAGCTCTAATAACTAATAAAGTGAATGAAGCTTTACTTACTCATTCTTCTCATTTTCCTCTTTTCTTTGGTACCCCTTTCACTGAATGGTTATACTTTATAGTTATCTCTTACAGTTATTTCCGAAGTAAGCATTTTATTGTGCATCCTTATTTTTAAAATTAATAAATTCCTTCAATGTATGTTGATTTATTTACTAAAATGTTATATATATTATAAACTAGATAAATAAACACTTTTAAGAATGATCTAAAATAAATGTAATGGTGAAACTCTGTCTTTACTAAAAATACAAAAATTAGCCAGGTGTGGTGGCATGTGCCTGTAATCCCAGCTACTCAGGAGGCTGAGGCGCAAGAGTCACTTGAACCTGAAAGGGGAAGATTGCAGTGAAGCAAGTTCATGCCACCGCACTCCAGCCTGAGCAACAGAGTGAGACTCTATCTCTAAAAAATAAATAAAATGTAAGCAGACATTCTAATTTTTTCTTTCCAAGCCCTATTAGGTCATACTGTGCGCTAATTTATTGTCACAACACAGAAAGTTCATCCAAGTCCAGTTTTCCTTAGTGCATCATTTTTATTGTCCTAAAGCACAGTCCTGGACTTTTAGTATAAAGTGCTCTTGGTAACCATATTTTAAAATGAATTTTCCAAGGCTAAACTTTTAATTGTATAAGTGCCCTGAAAATTGATCTGTAATGCAAAAACAAACACTCAGTGAGTATAAAAGTGACCGCCTCAACTAGGCAAAATGAATTTCTTTATTAAAAAAAAAAAAAAAAAAAAAGCCGGGCACGGTGGCTCAAGCCTGTAATCCCAGCACTTTGGGAGGCTGAGGTGGGTGGATCATGAGGTCAGGAGTTCGAGACCAGTCTGGCCAACATAGTGAAACCCTATCTCTACCAAAAATATTTTTTAAAAATTAGCCAGGTGTTGTGGTGTGTGCCTGTAATCCCAGCTACTCGGGAGGCTGAGGCAGGACAATCATGTGAAACCGGGTGGTGGAGGTTACAGTGAGCTGAGATCACGCCATTGCACTCCAGCCTGGGTGATAATGTGAGACTCCATGTCAAAAAAAAAAAAAAAAACTTTGAATAAGTCAAACATACTGGCATAGGTGGGCTCTTAACAATAAAGCTATACACATTAAGAAGGTGAAGCAAGGAGTGAGGCTGTGACTGACTGGGACTAACAAAACCCTAGAAAGTGCCGGCCACCATCGTTCATGCCTGTAATTCCAGCACTTTGGGAGGCCAAAGTGGGCAGATCACTTAAAGTCAGGAGTTCAAGACCAACCTGGCCAACATGGAAAAAACCTCTCTAATAAAAATACAAAAAAATTAGCCAGGTGTGGTGGCCCATGCCTGTAATCTCAGCTTCTCAGGAGGCGGAGGCAGGCGAATCGTTTGAACCTGGGAGGTGGAGGCGAGATGGCACCACTGCACTCCAGCCTGGGTGACAGAGTAGACTCCCATCTCAAAAAACATTTAAATAAACCCTAGAAGGGAAAAAAGAAAGCCAAATTAGATAGTGACTCTCTCCAATGACCAAATTGTGTTTTTTTTTCTCCATGTCGTTTTCTCTGTCTTCCGCCAGACACCCAGGCCCTCAGATGATGCTGACCCTGCCAGTGTTTCAGACCAAAGGAAATAATGAGATACATAACAATAAACCAGCAATCTTATCCTTCAGTAAAGCCCTTCTCACAAAAGGCATGACCAAAATTTTAAAAGCAAACTGAAAATATATATATATATATATATATATTGAGATGGAGTCTCGTTCTGTTGCCCAGGCTGGAGTACAATGGTACTATCTGGGCTCACTGCAACCTCCACCTCCCAGGTTCAAGCGATTCTCCTGCCTCAGCCTCCTAAGTAGCTAGGATTACAGGTGCACGCCACCACACCCAGCTAATTTTTGTATTTTTAGTAGAGGTGGGGTTTCACCATTTTGGTCAGGCTGGTCTCAAACTCCTGACCTCGTGATCTGCCTGCCTCAGCCTCCCAAAGTGCAGGAGTGAGCCACCACGCCCAGCCTGAACTGAAAATATTTATTCAAAGAATGGCAGACAAAGGATTCGTATCTCTGATCTGTAATAAGAGCATACAAATGAATGAGAACAGAAAGAACTTCCACTAATAAATTGGCAAAAGTTAGTCAACAGAGAATAAATGATTGATTGGCCAATATGTAGGAAAATGTTCCTTCTGTATTTTTTAAAATGTCATGAGTTAAAACAACAAGACACTATTTTTTCTCTGTCAAATTATCAAAGATTGTAAACTATTAAATAGTCTAGCCAGAATGTGGTAAAATGAACACTCAATTCATCACAGGTAGACCTGTGTATTAATTTGGCCCTTTGAAAATTAATTTTACAATGCCAAAAGACGTATATTGTCCTTGATCTAGTAAATTCTCTTCTGTTAACTTATCCTACAGAAGTAGAAAACAAAGATTTAGAGACCAACATGTTTACTGGCACACTATATAAAGCATTGAAATTTTTTAAAACAGATTTTGCAATACAAAAATAGATAAATTACAATATATCTACAAAATACATTGTTGTTCAGCTTTACAATTTTATGTTTATTAGGAGAGCCTGGTGCTATGATTATTGCTTATATTTAAGTCATCAATGAAAAAAGTAGGATATGCAGTTATATGCTATGGTAATGACAATAAACAAGAGGGAAATAAAAACATAGAAAAAGGCTCTAGGTGGAAATAAACAAAAATTCTGAGTTATTTTTCTTGGTTTGCAGATCTATGAATGCTTTTAGTTCCTTTCTATAGTTTCTATTTTTAGATGTCTCTTCAAATTTATATCCATGTAACTAATGTTGAGGAACTACAGTGTTCCAGACACTGTCCTAGGACCTTGGATAAAGTAATGATAAAAACAAAATTTCTACTTTCAATAGGATTGCCAGATTTAGCAAAGAAAAACATAGCACATCCAGTTAAATTTAAATTTCAGATAAACAGTGACTAGGTTTTACTATATGTGTAGTATTTTATCTGGCCGCCCTCTCATGGAATGTAATTTTGTGGAAGATAAATTTTCTACAATGAACATGAAACTAACTTTTATAGTTTAGTTTTTATTTAATAAAATACACCTAACATAAAATATGCTATTTTAACCATTTTAAAATGTACAGTTTAGTATATTAAGTTCATTTATGATATTATACAACTATCACTACTATTTAGTTCCAGAACTTCTTCATCACCTCAAAAGAAAAACTCCTTGTACATCAAGAATTTACTTCCCATTCTCCATTCTCTCCAGTTCCTGGCAACCACTTATCTGCTTTCTGTCTCTGTGGATTTGCCTATTCCAGACATTTCATACATATGGAATCATACAAGATGCTGTCCTTTGTGTCTGGCTTCTTTCATTTAGGATAATGTTTTTAAGGTTTATTCATGTTATATCATGTACCAGAATGCCATTTCCTTTTATGGCTGAATAATAGTCCATTGTATGTATCTATCACATTTTGTTTATCTATTTATCTATTGATGGACATTTGAGTTGTTTCCAACTTCTGGCTATTGTGAAATATGTATTAATTTTGTACCTTTAAAAAATAAGTTTTACTTAAACCATTATTCCCAAGAGATGATAAAAACCTTTTTCAGAGCTGATATGCTTTGGCTATATCCCGACCCAAATCTCATCTTGAATTGTAGCTCCCATAATTTCCACATGTTGTGGGAGGAACCCTGTGGGAAGTAATTGAATCATGGTGGTGGGTCTTTCCCATACTGTTCTTGTGATGGTGACTAAGTCTCATGAGAGCCGATGGTTTTATAGATGGGAGTTCCCCTGCACAAGCTTTGTCTTTGCCTGCTGCCATGTAAGACGTCCCTTTGCTCTTCCTTCAACTCCTACCATGACTTGAGGCCTCCCCTGCCATGTGGAACTGTGAGTCAGTTAAACTTATATCCTTTATAACTTACCTAGTCTCGGGTATGTTTTTATTACCAGCATGAGGACAGACTAATACAAGAGCTACTTCAGTGTTATATGGTCAAATAAAGCTTAGTAAGAAGCTAATACAATATCTACTTCAGTGTTATATGGTCAAATAAAGCTTAGTAAGAAGATGGCCAGGCAAATAATGGTCAATGCAAAATAATGTATTGAGCAAAGTACAATGCTAGGTTTTTTAGAAGGTAAAAAGAAGCATAAAATGTAAATCTTTCCATCAATAAGCTTATACCAAATTCTGGAAAATGAAAGTCAAAAGTCCAGCTTTTCATCACAAGCAAGGCTACTCTGTCTCTCAGTCAGAAGCAGCTGAGCTTATGTTACCAACTCAGGGCTTCCGCTAGAACAATAAGTAGGGCACATCACATCTGCATGATTAAAATACTTATCAAAAAAAAAGCATGCTTCCTAGAAAAATGAAAGTGAGAACTTTATCCAAAGATAAATAATGGTTTTCAATCCTTAAAACTACCAAAAGACCAGAAATGTTGGGGTCCCTTCTGAGAACCTCCTCACAACACAGGCTAAATTAACTATTTTCTGCCTTCCCATTTTTAGCAATCATTCTTTTGTTTCAGGTCCTCTGAGGTTTTCAGACTTACATCAGCAAATTCTTCCTTCCAACAGCTGGGGAAGGCTGGCTTCCTAAATCTCTTGCTGGCATCATCATAGAACATTATGAAGCATAAGTGACAGAAGCAGACATGGGGGGCGCTGGGATGCTTCTTTCTCTGTTGGCAGAACTCCAAGTGGCTAATGCCTGACCTAAAGCCAAGGAGACACAGAGGGGTGAGATAAGGTGGTGATAAGCAGAGTCAGAGACTCAAGATTCCCCGAGTGTCTTCTATGGTACAATTGGTTCATATTCTGTCCCAGAACCTGCCACAAGTTCCCCCCTTCACCCTCGTTCAAGTTATCTGTTCTGCCTTACCTTTCACTGCCCACCAGCTGACTAAAATTGTATGTCTTCTTCCTTTAAGGCTCAATGCAAATCCTACCTTTTCCAAAGAGGTCTTTCTGATCTTCTTCCCTTCTGTGATAAAAATCAATGTGATTTCTTCCTTCTCTGGACTTTTTAATCTCACCATACTTATTATAATTACTGGATATTTTATTTATTTTACTTTTTTAAGTGTATATATTTCTGGGGCATAGAAGATGTTTTGATACAGGCATACAATGTGAAATAAGCACATCGTAAAGAATGGGGTATCCATCCCCTCAAGCATTTATCCTTTGAGTTACAACCAATCCAGTGACACTCTTTAAGTAATTGCTGGTTGTTATGAATCATGCTGCTGGCTTATTCTGTTGCTCCAATTGCAGTACAATTGTCAACACTTGATTTTATTAACTCATCCATTCCTTTAACAAATATTTACTGAATATGAGATCCCCAGGGACCATATACCGGTTTGTTTCTCTACTGACTCAGACTGCTCTTTTTGTTCTCTTTTGCCAGCCCAGCTTTCCCACCATCCCTTAAGAATTGCTGTTTTCCAGAAGTTTGCTCTCAAGTTTCTCCCTTCTCTTACTGGGGAGAGCTAACATCTGACATAGGTGCAATCGCTTCCCTCTCAGAAGCCAATGGTAGATACTAGTCATCATTCATGGAACTCCTTCCCACTCTGCCTAGGGGTAGCCTTAAATTCTTTCCCAACACAGCACCTGAAAAAGCTCTCAATTATTTGGAGCTGATAAGTGACATAAAATCTTTCTGTGATCCCTGTCCCTCTCTCCCGTTTAATAATACACCTGTGAAGATGATTCCCAAACTCTACCACCAGCCTGACATTTCTCTTGAATTCTAGATACATACTTCCCATAACCTATAGTCTTTTTTCTGCTCACTTTGTCAAACTCAGTTTTGTCCAAAACCTTACTTACCATATATGCCATAAAACCTGGCCTAAGGTATTACTATTTACACAATCACTCAGCCCAGAGACTTCACACTTATCTCTACTTTCACTTCTCTCTTGCTGCCCATCTCCATATGCTGTTGATCATAGGTTATATTAATTCCACTTCATGAATGCCTTTTAAATATACAATTTCTCATCCTTTTCCACATCCTTTTCCACTTCCTTTCATTTAGGCCTTCATGGATTACCTACATTGATTCTTGCAAGAGTCTATCATTCTCCATGAATGAATCACTCTCCTCTCCACATTATCCTCTTCTTTGCCATCAATTGTCTTCCTAAAGCACTTACCTGGCCATGTTAGTGGTTTTATTCATTCCTTTTCATGGATCCCCAAAATTCTTAAGGGCCATCAAGAGGAAATACCAAATTCCTTTTTAGCATGGTATCCAGAGACCTTTGCACTCTCGCCCCAAACTACTTTTCCAAATACATTTTTCATCACTTCTCCACTTCCCAGCTTTCTGCTTCAGTATACGGTACAAGCTACTCCCTAAATACATCATGAACTGTCATACCTGTGTGTCTTTCCTCCTGCTGTATTGCCTGTTCAGAACATTTTTCCCCACTAACTGTTGGGGAAATTTACTTTCAAAGCTCAGCTTTCCCCTTCTTCCATCCGCTTTACCTCTCCCCACCTCCAGCCCAGTCTCCATTAAAGGTCTACCTTGCTCTGTCATATGATGGTCTATTGGGTCTGCCCACCAGGCTGGTGACTCCTAGAGTACTCTTGTTCATTTTTGGATCCATAATATGGATTGCAGAGTTCTAATACATAGTAAAGGATCAGTAAATGTTCTTGGCATATGCCAAATAGAAGCATACACTATATTCTAAGTCACTTTTCTCTTTAAAGAGTAGCTGGGGAAAAGTAAAAAAAAAAAGAGAGAGAGAAAGAGTAGCTGGTTGGTAAAATATGGTGATTATTTTAACTTGTATTTGTGTCTCATCATTAGGTCATTAACTGGAAATTGTTGACTTGCCAATATTTTTCCCAAGCCTCCAGTTAAATTTTTTTGGAAAGTTATGCAGAGTTGTGGCAGTGAATCCTGACTTTGTAAAACAAAATTGTCCCATTATTTTCTTGTAGAAATAAAAACAAAACTATCAAAGTTGGATTGACAGCAATAGGAAAAACCCTTTTGTTTTGTGTAATCTGGTGTTTTCATTAAGTGATTTGCTGAGGAGGAAGAGTCTTTGTAGGGGGTTCCAGAGGCATTCTGCTCAAGAAAATCTGATTAATTTGAATAGTAGAGTTAGAGTCTCCAACCTTACCTGTAAAAGCCATCCCTAGAAAAAAAGGACTTCACAGTCACAAGCTGCTTCTGCTTCTGGAGACAAATCCAATTTCATGTTGTCTACGCAACCCTGGAAGAAAATCATGACACTGTCAGACTGAAATATATTTTAAAGAGGAAAACCTTTGTTTTGGCAGTGGTTAAGCATAATAATATGATAAAAAAATTTTTGTCTATGTAATGACATACCCCTTTACTATAAAATATAAAAATTTTGGAAGCTATAGCAGAGAGTTAATGCGTACTGGGCTTTAAAATTAAAGTTAAAGTAGCTTTGTTGGTGGTAGTTCTCCTCTAAACCAACCTAGCAATATTTACTTGCATTATAAGACTGTATTTGATAAGGAAAATGGGATTGATGAATTATAATACATTGGAGTTTATGAGAGAATAAAGGTCTCCAGTACAGATACTGCTGTCAGCAGTTCTCACTGGAATTCCTTCATGGATTGTGGAGGTTGATTTAAATTATGCAATCCAAAATTTAAGTAGAAGCATTAAGAAATGGATCAAGACAGAGAAAGGTGGAAAAAAATCCCACAAAGCTAAGATACCGGTAAATGAATCTTTCCTACAAAGAAAAAAATGCCAGCTTACAAATGAGCACTCTCTTTAGTTAGCAGACTAAATCAGTGTGCAGGCCTAAATAAAGGGAACAATGGACACCTTCTGACACCAGGCTGTGTGTCTGGTGAGCATCCCTCAGTGCAAATGTTAGTACTGTGCGAGTATTTATTGTGTTTCTATAAAGTCCTAATGAGCTCCTTGGATGAGAGTGAAACCCTTTGCTTTTTCACACTGTGCTCAAGACCCCTAAACTTCATGGGGTCAAATCTAAAGAAAGGGTAATGGACCATGAGGTCCAGCTTAATAGACCTGATATTAACACAGCAGCAAGAATGTCACCAAATGCAAAGTTTAGGCCAAGCAATGAATGAAGTATTTGTTACACTTAAATAATATACAAAGGTTATAACAGAGTAGTGGCACTATATCAATGTCATCATTGCAGGACTTTGAAAATCTCCCATGTATGAAATAACCCTGTAACACATCTTTTGATTACAATAAATGAATTTGCTTTCCAAGGGCAAATAATAAATTACACTAGAAAGTTATACAACTGTGTGACTATCTCTAATTATTTTTAGATATTGAAAATCTCTTGCCCTTATAGTGAGGATACCATCAGCATCTACAACTCATATAAAAGAAATGCATTGTATTCCTTATATTGGTTATAGTTTATATACTTAAATGAACATTTTCTCAAATTGAAACAGATTTTTCTTTTCCTGTGATCTGGTTTCCTTAGGATAGGACAGATATTCTTTGCTTTGAAATAAGTAAAACATCACCACACTGAAGATGACATCATAAGGCAGAACCACTTGTGTAAATATAGGACCCTTTCACCAGACTCCCTCATCCATGGAGTTGTTGGCTCATCACAATAACCCTTGTCTTTTATTACAGTGGAACTTCAGTTCAGATGATGCAATGAAAGCTGCAGACCTAGGATCTGAAAACTCTGCACTCCATGATTTGATTTGTAAACTAACATTAATGATATCATCACTCACTCTCTCATGGCTAAAAATGGGAAGACCTAGGGGTATGAACCAGTAAAAATATTGTATGGTGGCTCGCCTTTCACGTGTTTATTTTCTTGCTGGGTTAACAAAATATTTTTCTTTGGAGTGACTCAAATAGTTTATAAATTATTTGAGGACGGGACTATGTCTCTACTTTCTGCTGTTTTATGTTTCTATTCCCCAACACTAAAGACACAGCCATAGTATTCTCTACATACTCCACATCTAATGGATATTTATGGGAAATGGTAGTCATAACTTCCCAACTCCCCTTTTTTTCTATGACTTGATTGTCACGAAAGTGAAAAATTGGCATTTACTCGTAAATTTCAGGTAGGATATTGTCAAATTGGTCAGCTAACGTATATTCTCATAAACTTTCAGTAGATTACTAACTGCTAACTTCCTATTTCACTTTGTGTTATTTATTCAATTTCCAGGAGTCTGCCCCATCCACTAATTTTTGGAGGTTAGTGGAATGACACTTTCATATTTGTAAAATTAGATGAGGTTCAATTAGATGAAAAACCACACAGGGTTCAGATAACGACTTTCAACATTCAAATACATAAAGCAAGGACATTTACAAACCAAAAAAATCACCAAAGCTCTTAAGTGCTGTGGCTAACTGCCATCATTTCTCTTTGACTAATACAATTGGTGGGGAAATGACATTATTTTACTTTACTTGTCATTTTCAAAGAAATACAGAGAAATTTAGAGATGAAAACCAAATAATTTTTAATAATAAAGAGGAAACCAAAAGCAGGTTATCTGTTGATGGGATTGACCCTAAAGAAAGGACCCTAAGAGCTAGCCCAATGCATATAATACAGGAGCATAAAAACTCTGAGTTACCAAAAATACCATTTCCACCAACCTCCCAGAATGTCTAGAACTTCTGTAATTGGAGTTATTGCTGCATATTAAGACAGTTTTTGGTCAGGTGTGGTGGCTCACGCCTGTAATCCCAGGACTTTGGGAGGCCAAGGTGGTCAGATCACTGAGGACAGGAGTTTTAGACCAACCTAGACAACATGGTGAAACCCTGTCTCTACTGAAAATACAAAAAATAGCCAGGCATGGTCACAGGTGCCTGTAGTTGCAGTTATTCCAGAAACTGAGGCAGGAGAGTCTCCTGAACTCAAGAGGCAGAGGTTGCAGTGAGCCAAGATCATGCCACTGCAGTCCAGCCTGGGTGACAGAGTGAGACTCTGTCTCAAAACAAACGACCAAAACAGTTTTTAACAGATGCCCATTACAGTGCTTACACAATACATTTACCCAACAATATCCATTTTCTCTCCAATATGTATTAGCCAAGAGCAGGACATAGCCCAGAGCAAATTGTTTGAACCAAAGGAGAGTATAGTCTTGAGTAAAGTAGGATGTGAAAGGAATTCTGGAGAGCCAGGAGGCCCCAAAGACAGTGGCTGTGAGAGGAAGACCCAACCTAAGAGAGTGGGGTTGTACTAAAAACTTTGCCTTCTTTGAAACTGGGCATAAAGCCTGGTTATGCCTATTAGTAAATTGTTTCTAAATGTTTCCCTACAATTAGAAGCTCTTTAAGGAATTTAGATTTATACTTCCTGGCTTAAACATACAGAGGGGCAGTTTTTATATACTAAAACAAGTGTATGATTCATTTCTTCTGATGTACTTTTAGAAGTGAGACCAACACAGATGTTAGAAAAGAGATACTCCCACGTCCAGCTAAGACAAGAGTAATAGGGACCAGGTTTATCCTCCTATCACACACACACACACACACACACACACACACACACACACATGCATACACGTGGAATAATGATTTTTAAGACATTTAACTTTAGAAAATGAAGGACAGTGATGACTGAAATAATTTTTAACAGAGTTTGTTTTTAGAGCAGTTTATGTTCACAGCAAAATTGAAAGTACTCCCTACTGTCTGTCCCCCACCTTGCCCCCAACAGACACATTGTCAACATCTCAAACCAGAATCGTACATTTATTACAAGCAATGAACCTACACTGACACATCATTATAAATCAGAGTCTATAGGTTACATTAAAGTTCACTCTTGGTGTTTTATATTCTGAGTCTTGACAAATGTATTAATATAATAGTATCACAGAGAATAGTTTCACTACCCTAAAAATCATTCCTTTCCCCAACCCCTGGCAAGCACTGATCTTCTTATTTGTCTTCATGATTTTGCCTTTTCCAGAATGTTATATAGTTGTAATCATAGTATATGGCCTTTTCAGATTGATTTCTTTCACTTAATAATATGTATTTTAGGTTCCTCCATGTCTTTACATGGCTTAATAACTCATTTCCACTTAGTGCTGAATAATATTCCATTGTCTAAATATACCACAGTTTGTTTATTTATTCACCTACTGAAGGACATACTTCCAAGTTTTGGCAATTATGAATAAAGCTGCTATAAACATTTGGGTGCAGGTTTTTGTGTGGGCTTAGCTTTTTGATTCATTTGAGTGAATACCAAGGAATGTAATTGGTGGATTATATGGTAAGAGCATGTATAGTTTTTTAAGAAACCACCAAACTATTTCTTCAATCATGACTGTACCATTTTGCATTTCCATCAGCAATGAATGAGAGTTCCTGATGCTCCACATCCTCATAAAAATTAAGTGGTGTCAATGTGTTGGACTTTTGCCATTCTAATAGATGTGTAGCAGTATCTTGTTCTAATTTGCAATTCCCTAATGACATATGATGTTGAGTATCTTTTCACATCCTTATTTGCCATCTGTGTATCTTCTTTTGTGAGGTGTCTGTTCAAACTTTTTTTGTTGTTTTTTTTTAGACAGAGTCTCATTCTGTCCCCAGGCTGGAGTGCAGTGATGCAATCTCAGCTCACTGAAACCTCCACCTGACAGGTTCAAGTGATTCTCTTGCCTCAGCCTCCTGAGTAGCCAGGACTACAGGCACGCGCCACCATACCTGGCTAATTTTTGTATTTTTAGTAGAGACAGGGTTTCACCATGTTGGCCAGGTTGGTCTCAAACTCCTGACCTCAAGTGATCCACCTGCCTCAGCCTCCCAAAGTGCTGGGATTATGGGTGTCAGCTACCATGCCTGGCCTATTCAGATCTTTTGCCCATTTCTTCATTAGTTTGTTCATTTCTCATTGCGTTCTAAGTTATTCATATATCTTGAATGTATTCTCTTGAATGTCATTATCTGGTATATCCTTTGCAAGTGTTTTTCTCCTTTGTAAATGTTAACCTCCATTCTGTTGACAGTGTTTTTCACAGAACAGAAATTTAATTTTAATGAAGTCCAGTTTATCAATTATTTCTTTCCTGGAGCTAAAAAGTCGTCACCTTGCCCAAGATCATCTAGATTTCTCCTGTGTTATCTTCTAGAAGTTTTTTGTTTTGTTTTATTTTTAATTTCAACTTTTGTTTTATATACAGGGGGTCCACATGCAGGTTTGTTACATGGGAATATTGCATGATACTGAGGTTTGTGACATGGATCCCGTCATCCAGGTAGTGAGCACAGTATCCAATAAGTAGATGAGATTTGGGTAGGGACACAGCTAAACCGTATCAGAAATGTTTATCAGCAAAGAAAAAGCCTTGGCTCTACTCTGAAAGTTTGACAATGAAATTACATATTTATGTGTTTTAATTTAAAACCATTAAAAACTAGGCTGGGTGCAGTAGCTCATGCCTGTAATCCCAACACTTTGGGAGGCCAAGGTGGGCAGATCATCTGAGGTCAGGAGTTCAACTGGCCAACGTTGTGAAACCCCGTCTCTACTAAAAATACAAAAATTAGCCGGGCATGGTGGCGGGTGCCTATAATCCCAGCTACTCAGGAGGCTAAGGTGGGAGAATCACTTGGACCGAGAGGCAGAGGTTGCAGTGAGCCGAGATTGTGCCACACACTCTAACCTGGGTGACAGAGTGAGACTCTGTCTCAAAAAAAAAACAAAAAAAAAACCAAAAACTAATTACGGTCATGCCTCACTTAGTAACAGGGATACATCCTAAGAAGTGTGTCGTTAGATAATTTGGTCATTGTGTGAACATCATAGAGTGTACTTACACAAACCTATACACGTAGGCTATATGGTATAGCCCATAGCTCATAGGCTACAATTCTGTACAACATGTTACTACACTGAATACTGCGGGTAATTGTAACACAATGGTAAGTATTTATATATTAAAACATAGAAAAGGTAATGTATTATACTATGACATTACGACATCACTAGACAATAGGAATTTTTCAATTCCATTATAATATTACAGGATCGCCATCATATATATGTGCTTTATCATTGGCCAAAGCATTGTCATGCACTGCCTAACTGTAATTGTGAATAATTTATATATATAGAAAAAGGTAATTAATCAAATAGACAGATGATAGATGATTGATAGTTAGATCACTCTATCAATTACAGATCCAATTTCCTTGGTTAATAAGACATAACGGTTAAGAGCACAGACTCTAGAACCAGATTGCCTAGGTCAAATTATGGTTCCACCACTTATGAGCTGTGTGGCCTCAGGCAAGTGGTCAAATTAATCTCTTTGTACTTTAGTTTTATCACCTTTTAAAGGGGGCTAATAATAGAGCCTATCTAAGAGATTTAGCTTAAGTATGAAATTAGTGAGTGTATATATAAAGAACTTGGAACAACAACGGACACAATAAATGCTATATAAATGTTGGCTATTACTAGTGTAGCTATTAGCAGTACTAGTAATAGAACTAGTACTACTACCAATACTGATAGCTGTATTTTGCAAAGGAGAGAGACAGAAAGATGGGAATAAGAGAATGCATTTGCAAGAGGGAATGACCTACAAATCACGCCAATTGGAAGTGTAGTGCGTTTGGGAGAGATAAACAATGAGGTAGTCTTAGGCTTGATGGTGAAGTTGTTTTTCTATTATTCTATTCTTTTTTTTTTCATTAGGCATCACATTTTATTTTTATTTTTATTTTTTTAATATATTTTATTGTGTTTTAGGTTTGGGGGTATATGTGAAAAACATGCAAGATTGTTGCATAGGTACATACATGGCAATGTGATTTGCTGTCTTTCTCCCCTTCACCTATATCTGGCATTTCTCCCCATGTTATCCCTTCCCAACTCCCTACCCCCTGCTGTCCCTCCCTAAGGCCCCCCCAACAGACCCCAGTGTGTGATGCTCCCCTCCCTGTGTCCATGTGTTCTCATTGTTCAACACCCACCCATGAGTGAGAACATGCGGTGTTTGATTTTCTGTTCTTGTGTCAGTTTGCTGAGAATGATGGTTTCCAGGTTCATCCATGTCCCTACAAAGGACATGAACTCATCATTTTTTATGGCTGCATAGTATTCCATGGTATATATGTGCCACATTTCCCCTGTCCAGTCTATCATCAATGGGCATTGGGTTAGTTCCAAGTCTTTGCTATTGTAAACAGTGCTGCAATGAACATTCGTGTGCATGTGTCCTTATTATAGAATGATTTATAATGCTTTGGATATATACTCAGTAATGGGATTGCTGCGTCAAATGGAATTTCTATTTCTAGGTCCTTGAGTAATCACCACACTGTCTTCCACAATGGTTGAACTAATTTACACTCCCACCAACAGAGTAAAGGTATTCCTATTTCTCCACATCCTCTCCAGCATCTGTTGTCTCCAGATTTTTTTAATGATCATCATTCTAACTGGCATGAGATGGTATCTCAATGTAGTTTTGATTTGCATTTCTCTAATGACCAATGATGATGAGCATTCTTTAATATGTTTGTTGGCCTCATATATGTCTTCTTTTGAAAAGTGTCTGTTCATATCCTTTGCCCACTTTTGAATGGGATTGTTTGTTTTTTTCCTGTAAATCTGTTTTAGTTCTTTGTAGATTCTGGATATTAGCTGTTTGTCAGATGGGTAGATTGCAAAACATTTTTCCCATTCTGTTGCTTGCTGGTTCACTCTAATGATTGTTTCTTTTGCTGTACAGAAACTCTGGAGTTTAATTAGGTCCCATTTGTCTATTTTGGCTTTTGTTGCCAATACTTTTGGTGTTTTAGTCATGAAGTCCTGGCCTATGCCTATGTCCTAAATGGTTTTGCCTAGATTTTCTTCTAGGGTTTTTATGGTGTTAGGTCTTATGTTTAAGTCTTAAATCCATCTGGAGTTAATCTGAGTGTAAGGTGTGAGGAAGGGGTCCAGTTTCTGCTTTCTGCACATGGCTAGCCAGTTTTTCCAACACTATTTTTTAAACAGGGAATCCTTTCCCTATTGCTTGTTTTTGTGAGGTTTGTCAAAGATCAGATGGTCGTAGATATGTGGCATTGCCTCCGAGGCCTCTGTTCTGTTCCATTGGTCTATATCTCTGTTTTGGTACCAGTACCATGCTGTTTTGATTACTGTAGCCTTGTAGTATAGTTTGAAGTCAGGTAGCATGATGCCTCCAGCTTTGTTGTTTTTGCTTAGAATTGACTTGGCTATGCGGGCTCTCTTTTGGTTCCATATGAAGTTTAAGGTGTTTTTTTCAGTTCTGTGAAGAAGGTCATTGGTAGCTTGATGGGGATAGCATTGAATCTATAGATTATTTTGGGCAGTATGGCCATTTTCACGATATTGATTCTTCCTAACCATGAGCATGGAATGTTTCTCCATATGTTTGTGTCTTCTCTTATTTCGTTGAGCAGTGGTTTGTAGTTTTCCTTGAAGAGGTCCTTTACGTTCCTGTTAGTTATGTTCCTAGGTATTTTATTCTCTTTGTAGGAATTGTGAATGGTGGTTCGTTCTTGATTTGGCTCTCTTTAAGTCTGTTGTTGGTATAATGGAATGCTTGTGATTTTTGCACATTGACTGTTATTCCATTCCTAATGCACCCTCTACCTCTAATTCTCTCTGCTCTCTTGATCATTTATTATATATCAGGTTTTGAGATGCTGATTAACAAGTTAAAAGTGATTTCAAAACTTCACAAATTCTCCCTCTACTTCTAATTCTGGCTTTTCTCTTGATCATTTATTATATATCAGGTTTGAGATGCTGATGAACAGGTTAAAAGTGATCTCAAAACTTCACAAATTAATAATTTAGCAGGAAATTCTGATATGTAAATAATGTAAGTTATTAAGAATATACATGCATTAAGAATGTATTATACATTCTATGTATAAAAATGTTATTGATGCAAAGAACAGGATTCAAGAAACTTACCTGAGAGAGTATGATGGAAAGAGATAATTGAGCTGGATGTTAAGGATGAATAAGTGTTTATTCATAAATAGCAGCATAAAGTAATTAATATCCAACATGCCTAATTGCCATCACTAGACTTACTAGACAAGGCAATCAGAGTGCCCTTTGCAAGTAGTTAGAACAACAAAGAAACCTTAAGACTACACTAAAAGATTTGGAAAGTATAACATTTATATCACAAGGTCATGGTTATTTTCTATTTGATTTAGCCTTGATAAAACTCTAAAATATGTCATTGAGCCAAACCACCCTTAAGTCAAATGACTTCTGAAATGCCTTTTTCTTCTGTATTCCTATTTTTTAGCTTTCTAACTTAGACAACTGGCAAGATAAAAATGAACATGAAATGTTGAAAACAACCAAGAAAAGGCTATAACCATTGTTCACTGTCTTTCCCTTCAATACAATACAATAAAAAGAGATTCCATAAAATAATTTCACTTTGATACCATGTATTGTGGGCAGTCTCATTCTGGCATTTTCATTCTGTGCCTCATGTTGACATTATCGACATGAGGGAGGGAGAGAACTATCTTTTTAAGGAAGGTTCACTAAATATTTGAAATTAACAATGATGAGCTCAAGCATGCAGCTGTAGAATTCAGCATAGAAAAGCAGCTATAGCACAAGTCCTGAAGTTAACTAACCCTCGGATCCAATTTCTACTCCACTACTTATTCACTTTGTGACAGTGGAAAAGTTACTAAACTGTGAACTTCATTTGTAAAATGCACATACTAATTCTTACCCTCTACCATTTCTAAAATATCAAGTAAAATTAGTAACAGAATACTTGTACACCATAGATATTTAATGAATGTTTCTTGGATGAATAAACTGCTTTTCATTCTTCAGCTTTTTGAAAAATACTTTATTAGTTTTTCATTACAACAATAATTGTATTTGTCTGCTATGGTTGCCATAACAAAGTACCACAAGTTGGATGGTTTAAACAACAGTAATGTATTGTCTTACAGTTCCGGAGGTTGGAAGTTCAAAATAAAGGTGTTCGCAGGGTTGGTTCCTTCTGAGAGCTGAGAGAGAAGGATCTCTTCCAGGCCTCTCTCTGTGGCTTGTAAATGGCTACCTTCTCACTGTATCTCTTTACATTGTCTTCCCTCTATGTATGTCTGACTCTGTGTCCATATTTCCCCTTTTTATAGGGCACTAGTCATAAGGACACCTACTCTAGTATTATCTCATCAGAATTAATTATATCTGTAATGATAGGTCAAATAGGTCAAATTCTGTTTCCAAATAGGTCAAATTCTGAAGTACTGGGGGTTAGGACTTGAACATATGAATTTTGGGGGATGAATTTCAATCCGTAACAGTAATAAAGGCTCTCTCTAATAATTCAAGCAATATAGGGATATAAAAAATTAATAGTCTCCTATTATTCTAAGTGAAGTAACTCAGGAATAGAAAACCAAATATCGTATATTCTCACTCATAAGTGGGAACTAAGCTATGAGGATGCAAAGGCATAAGAATGAGACAAGGGACTTTGGGGACTCAGGGAGTGAGTGAGAAGGGGGAGAGGGATAAAAGACTAGAAATTGTGTGCAATATATACCATTCAGGGGATGGGTGCACCAAAATCTCACAAATCACCACTAAAGAACTTACTCATGTAACCAAACACCACCTATTCCCCAATAACCTATGGAAATAAAAAAACAATTTTAAAGCAAGAGATAGAGCTTTAAAAAATTAACAGTCACCTCCTCCAATCCAATCCCATTCCTCTGCTTTGACCAATTTTAACACTTTGGAAGTGTTGACACCCCCAAACCCTAGATACATCCTGCTTTGGAATGTATCTTTCTGTAAGTCTTTCTTATGAATGCACACTCACACCCCCACACACACACATATACACACACAGGCACACACAACACATATATACAGTCTTATCTTAAATATATGTATAGTCTTTTTTATTTTTATAAAAATTAAATCAACCACAACCATACCATCCTGAACATCCCTATTTCATCTGATCTTAGGAGCTAAGCAGGGTCAAATCTGATTAGTACTTAGATGGGAGACCTCTTGGGAATACTGAGTGCCATAGGCTTAAGAAAAATTTGCAAAATATTTTTAAAATAAATAAAATTAAATCACGTTATACATACTATTTATCTCCTTGCTTTTTAAATTCACAATAAATCATGAATATTTTTCTAAGTCAATGAGTATAGATTTATGTATTTATATGATATTCTATAGTATAAATAAGCCATAATCTATTCAATACTTTCCTATTGGCAGATACTCAAGGTGTGTCTTAGTCTGCTTCATGCTGCTATTACAGAATACCTGAGACTGGGTAATTTATAATAAACAGAAATTTATTTGACTCATGGTTCTTGAGTCTGGGAAGTCCAAGACCAAGGGGCCACATCTAGTGAGGGAAGAAGGGTGAAAAAGCAAAAGAGCAATGAGAGAGAGACAAGGGGGCCAAATTCATCCTTTTATCAGAAACCCAGTCCCACATAACTAACCCACTCCTTTGATGATGGCATTAATCCATTCATGAGCATTGTTGTGACCTAATCACCTCTTAAAGACCCCACTTCAACCCTGTTGCATTGGGAATTAAGTTGCCAATCCAGGAATTTTGGGGGATACATTCAAACCAAAGCAGGATGTATCTAGGGTTTGGGGGTATCCATTTTTAATGCAAAAATACACAGTTTTACATGTCTTTTTCCTCAAAAACTAGTGCTTTTATTTATGTAAGCTAGATTCTGAGAAATATCAATCCTAGGTCAAATATATACACATTTAAATTTAATATTATCAGATGACTTTCAAAAATGTTTTAGCAAGTCACACACTCACCAAGAATGCTTAATAAGTATTCAATTTCCCCATACTTTTGTCAAAGTGAATTTGATCCAGTTTTTAAATCTTCTATTTCTCTGATACATAAAAAATGATACCTCTTTACTTATCTAATATACATATCCCTGACTACACTGAGGTACGGCATCTTTTCATATGTTTATTGGCTATTTGTATTCCTATTCCTCTTCTGAGAATTGCTAGATCAAATTGTGTACATATTTTTCTATTATATTTCTTGTCTTTTATCCATTTTCAAGAGTCACTGTTATAAGGAAAATTAACACCTTGTCACATATATGGCAAATATTGTTTCCTAATCTATCATTTGTCTTTCAACTTTATAATGGTGTCTTTTGCCATTCAGAAATATTGTGTTATTATGTAGTCAAGTCTATCCATTTTTTCTAATGGTTTCTGGATTTTTCTGTCTTGCCTATGAGGGTTCCCATCCTATCCCCAAGGTCATTCATAGTCTCTTTCATTATAGTTTGATGCTTTGTAGTTATGTGTCTTTCTACCTAGGTCATTTATACAGCTGGAATTTCTCTTTGTATTTGCTGTAAGTTCCAAATCTATTTTTGTTCCCTTAAGGTGAATATTCCATTATTTTAACACTGTTTATAAGATAATTCTTCCTTTTTCCACTAAACTGAAATGTCAGCATCATTGTATATTATTTATTTTGAAGAATATGTGAATCAGTTTTTGTGCTTTCTGTTCTGTTCCATTGATTGATTTGTTCATTCTTGAGCCAATATTCACATTACTTTGATTGCAGTAACCATACAGGGAGTTGTTAGGTTGGTGCAAAAGTAATTGTAGGTTTTGCCATTGGTAAATTACTGTACACTAGTAATTGCAAACCCTGGAGTTACTTTTGCACCAACTTAATAAGACCTGTATGGTAATTTCCCCTTTACTATTTGTTTCCTTTCACAGTTTTCTTGAATATTTATATACTTATTCTTTCACATTAGCTTTATTTTGATAAGTTAAAAACAACAACAATGGTAGGGCAAACTGGCTCACACCTGTAATCCCAGCACTTTGGGTGGCTGAGGCGGGTACATCATCTGAGGTCAGGAATTCAAGACCAGCCTGGCCAACAAGGTGAAACCCCGTCTCTACTAAAAATACAAAAATTAGCTGGGCATGGTGGCGCGTGCCTGTAATCCCAGCTACTCAGGAGGCTGAGGCAGGAGAATTGCCTGAACCCAGGAGGCGGAGGTTGCGGTGAGCCGAGATCGCGCCATTGCACTCCAGCCTGGGTAACAAGAGTGAAACTCCGTCTCAAAAAAAAAAAAAGAAAAAAAAAAAAAATAGAAAAATTAGCTTGGTGTGGTGGTGCATGCGTGTAATCCCAGCTACTCAGGAGGCTGAAGCAGGAGAATCCCTTGAACCCAGGAGGCAGAAGTTGTAGTGAGCTGAGATCTTGCCATTGCACATCAGCCTGGGTGACAAGAATGAAACCCCATCTAAAAAACAACAGCAATAACAGCAATTAAATTCTGATAATCATTTTAAGTTTATATACAAATGTGGGAATATTAATGATATTTCCTATCCAGGAATTACACACATCAGTCACATGAAGTAGATATGAAAGCTGTTGTTTAGAAAGGATATATAACTTGCCTTGCAAGGCCACATAGCTGGCTAAAGACAGAAATTGCCTTTAGTAACTCTCTGGTGCAAATTTCACATTAGTAACCCTTTCATTCATATCTGAGAAGGAATGTAATACATTAAATTACTGAGATTGTCCTTGACTAAACTACATGGCAGTTTAACCATTTACAGGGCAGTCAGTTGCAAGCAGAGCTTGACCAAGCATGGCACCAGTTTATAAGCAAATTTCTAGCTTTATCCCAATAAATTATCATTCTTCAAAATATCTAGATTGAATAAAGATGAGAAAAACTTCCACTTAATAAGTATCTGGAACATTCTTGGCTCAAACCTATATTTATCTGTCATTATAGATTAATTTTTGGTTTAAAAGTATATTCTTCTAAAATGTAAATATTATTATAAAGATTACTACACATATTGATGTGAATTGGTTTAATTGCTGCTTTTTTTGACAACCAGCTGGCAAAGTCCCTATTGAAATTAAAATGTTTCTCTTGGAGGGGTGGGGCATAGAGAATGGTTTTAGAAAACAGGACACCACTTCAGAGTAGCTTAGACTAATTAGAGTGCTGAGGGATATGGGGAAGCTGGAAAGATGGAGGGACTTGACAAGCTCAAAGAATCCCAGACCTGGGGAATACAGCAGAGTAAGAGCCACGGAGCTGCAGCAGTTAGTTCACACTTTCCTTTGGGTTAAGAACTTTTTTGTTCAAAAACAGAGAAAGAACTTCTGTTCAGCCACCACTAGGTGACAAATGGAGAAAATCATCTCTACAAAATCAGATGTCTTCCTATATTCACAGCGTTTGTATGCCTCCCTTGCTCAGAGGAGCCACTTCAACTAACAGGAAGTCCAGTCACCATTTTCCATCACTCCCGCTCAAAAATAATGCCCTTCTCAGAACGTTTACAAAATTACATCAAAGAACAGCCAGAAAACCAGTTTTAAGGGAAAAGCCTCGCCTGAAGGTGGAAATGAATTGGCAAGAGATGGACCCACTAGGCAGCAAATAGGAAAACAGATAAGGAAAAAGCTAGTCAGATCAATAAGTTACCAAAGTCAGTTAACTGACCAATCAGTACTATGGAGCACCAGCTATGTATAAAATTCTGGTTAAATGGAGTTTTTAAAATTAGTTTAACAGACTGATATTGGATACACATCACCTGGATGCCCAATGCTTCTGCACATCTCTATCCTCTTTTTGTTCTGGATAGAATAAAATTAGGTTCTGCCCTATTTGTTTATTTATTTTTATTATACTCTAAGTTCTGGGGTACATGTGCAGAACATGCAGGTTTGTTACACACGTATACATGTGCCATGGTGATCTACTGCATCCATCCCCCTGTCATCTACATTAGGTATTTCTCCTAATGCAATCCCTCCCCAATACCCTCACCCCCTGATATCCCTCTCCTAGTACCTGATCTCCTCAATAGGCCCCAGTGTGTGATGTTCCCCTCCCCGTGTCCAGCTGTTCTCATTGTTCAATTCCAACTTATGACTGAGAATATGCAGTGTTTGGTTTTCTGTTCTTGTGTCAGCTTGCTGAGAATGGTGGTTTCCAGCTTTATCCATGTCCCCGCAAAGGACATGAACTCATTCTGTTTATGGCTGTATAGTACTCCATGGTGTATATGTACCACATTTTCTGTATTGAGGCTATCATTGATGAGATTCTGCCCTTTTTATTAAATCAAGTGGTGATGTTGCAATAAATTTTATACTTATTTGGCTTGTGTTTTATGTATATTTCTTTAAATCACTGGATCAAAGGCACATTTTAAGTATTTCCTCACTGAGATTCCTAAGATGGCCAATTAGGAACAGCTCTGGAGTGCAGTTCCCAGTGAGAATGCAGAGGGTGAGTGATCACTACATTTCCAAATGAGTTTTTACTGCCCACAGACCAGGAGATTCCCAGGTGGAAAAGTGCGACAAGTCTTCAGCACGGCTATTTCAGCTCGTGCAGCGGGTTTTCACAGAAAAACTCACACAAATCTGGATACTGTTTCAACTGGCGCCTGGAACACCTGGGAGACAGAGTCACCCATTCAACTGAAATAAAGGGGGCTGAAACAGAGCCAAGTGATCTGGCTTGGTGGGTCCCAACCCCACAAAGACCAGCAATCTGAAACACTCTGGATTGAGAGTTTCACAGCAAGCACAGCTGGACCTAGGATGGTCCAGCTCTGTAGGGGGAAGGACATCCCAATACCGAGGCAGTTCATCACTACAGAGGCAGTCCGCCATTACTGAGGCAGTTCTAACTATACCTCTATAAACAAAACCACAAGGAAGTTCACACAGCAACTGGGCAGAGCCGACGGCAGTTCAGCAACACCTAAGTTGGTAGACTGTGACTAGACTACCTCCTAGCTGGGCAGGGCATCTCTGAAATAAGGCAACAGCACAGCAGGAACTTATAAATAAAGCCCCACCTTCCCATAACAGAGCACCTGGGAAAAAAAGGCAGTTATGAGTTCTGCTGCAGCACACTTAAATGTACCTGCCCAGCAGCACTGAATGGAACAACGGAGCTCACACCTCAGCTCTTGAGCTTCTATAAGGGACAGACTGTCTCCTCAAGCAGCTCCCCGACCCCCATATATCCAAAGAGACACCTCATAAAGATTGCTCAGGCTGACATCTGGTGGGTATCCTTCTGGGACAAAGATAACAGAAGAAGAAACTGGCAGCAACACTTACTGTTCTGCAGCCACTGCAGGTGATCCCCAGGCAGGTAGGGTCTGGAGTGGACCTCCAGCAGTCCTACAGCAAGGGGGCCTGACTGTTAGAAGGAAAACTAAAAAACAGAAAGAAATAACTTCATCATCAACAAAAAGGATGTCCACTTAGAGACCCCATCCGAAAGTCACCAACTACAAAGAACACAGATAGATAAATCCACAAAGATGGGAAGAAACCAGTGCTAAAAGGAAGAAAACACCCAACACCAGAACACCTCTCCTCCAAGGGATCACAACTCCTCACCAGCAAGGGAATAAGGCTGGATGAAGAATGAGTCTGATGAACTGATAGAAACAGACTTCAGAGAGTGGGTAATAACAAACTTCTCTGAGCTAAAAGCACATGTCTAACCCAATGCAAAGAAACTAAGAACCTTGAATAAAGGTTTGATCAAATGCTAATGAGAATAAACAGTTTAGAGAAGAATATAAATGAATTGATGGAGCTGAAAAACCACAACACAAGAACTTCTCAAAACATGTACAAGTTTCAATAGCCGAATCGACCAAGCAGAAGAAAGGATATCAGAGATTGAAGATCAACTCAATAAAATAAAATGAGAAGGCAAGATTAGAGAAAAAAAGTAAAAAGAAAAGAACAAAGACTCCAAGAAATATGGGATTATGTGAAAAGACCTAATCTACATTTGATAGGTATATATGAATATGATGGAAAGAATGAATCCAAGCTGGAAAACACTCTTCGGGATATTATCCAGGAGAACTCCAACATAGCAAGGCAGGCCAATATTCAAGTCCAGGAAATACAGAGAACACCACAAAGGTATTCCTCAAGAAGAGCAACCCCAAGGCACATAATCGTCAGATTCACCAGGGTTGAAATGAAGGAAAAAATGCTTAGGGCAGCCAGAGAGAAAGGGCAGGTTACCCACAAAGGGAAGCCCATCAGACTCAAAGCAGATCTCTTGGCAGAAACCCTACAAGCCAGAAGAGAGTGGGGGCTAATATTAAACATCCTTAAAGAAAAGAATTTTCAACCTAGAATTTCATATCCAGCCAAACTAAGCTTCATAAGTGAAGGAGAAATAAAATGCTTTACAAACAAGCAATTGCTTAGAGATTTTGTCACCACCAGGCCTGCCTTACAAGAGCTCCTGAAAGAAGCACTAAACATAGAAAGGAACAACAAGTACCAGTCACTCCAAAAACGTACCAAATGGTAAAGAGCATCGACACAATAAAGAAACTGCATGAACTAATGGGCAAAACAACCAGCTAGCATCAAAATGGCAGGATCGAATTCACACATAACAATAGTAACCTTAAATGTAAACAGGCTAAATGCCCCAATCAAAAGACACAGACTGGCAAATTGGATAAAAAGCCAAGAACCATCAGTGTGCTGTATTCAGCAGACCCATCTCATGTGCAAAGACACACATAGACTCAAAATAAAGGGATGGAAGAAGAGTTACCAAGCAAATGGAGAGCAAAAAAAAGCAGGGGTGGCAGTCTTAGTCTCTGATAAAACGGACTTTAAACCAACAAAAATCAAAAGGGACAAAGAAGGGCATTACATAATGGTAAAAGAATCTATACAACAAGAAGAGCTAACTATTCTAAATATATACACACCCAATGTAGGAGCACTCAGATACATAAAGCAAATTCTTAATGACCTACAAAGAGACTTAGACTCCCACACAATAATAGTGGGACACTTTAACACTCCACTGTCAATATTAGACAGATTAACGAGACAGAAAATCAACAAAGATATCCAGGACTTGAACTCAGATCTGGACCAAGTAAACCTAATAGATATTTACAGAACTCTCCACCCCAAATCCACAGAATATACATTCTTCTCAGCACCACATCGCACCCACCTACTCTAGAATTGACCACATAATTGGAAGTAAATCACGCCTCAGCAAATGCAAAAGAATGGAAATCATAACAGTCTCTCAGACCACAGTGCAATCAAATTAGAACTCAGAATTCAGAAACTAACTCAGAATCACAAAACTTCATGGAAACTGAACAACTGGCTCTTGAATGTTGACTGGATAAACAATGAAATGAAGGCAGAAATAAAGATATTCTTCAAAACCAATGAGAATGAAGACACAACGTACCAGAATCTCTGGGACACATTTAAAGCAGTATCTAGAGGAAAATATATAGCAATAAATGCCCACATGAGAAGCAAGGAAAGATCTAAAATTAACACCCTATCATCAAAATTGAAAGAGCTAGAGTAGCAAGATCAAAAAAACTCAAAAGCTAGCAGAAGACAAGAAATAACTAAGATTAGAGCAGAACTGAAGGAGATAGAGACACAAAAAACCCTTCAAAAAATCAATAAATCCAGGAGCTGGTTTTTTGAAAAGATCAACAAAATAGACCACTAGCCAGATTAATAAAAAGAAAACAAGAAGAATCAAATAGATGCAATAAAAAATGATGAAGGGGATATCACCACCGATTCCACAGAAATACAAACTACATCAGAGATTACTACAAACGACTCTATGCACATAAACCAGTAAACCTGGAAGAAATGGATAAATTCCTGGACACTTGCACCCTCCCAAGCCTAAACCAGAAAGAAGTTGAAACCCTGAATAGACCAATAACAAGGGCTGAAGTTGAGGTAGCAATTACCCTAACAACCAAAAAAAGCCCAGGTCCAGATGGGTTCACAGCCAAATTCTACTAGACATACAAACAGGAGCTGGTACCACTTCTTCTGAAACTATTCCAAAGAATCCAAAAAGAGGGAATCCTTCCCAAATCATTTTATGAGACCAACATCATCCTGATACCAAAACCCAGCAGAGACTCAACAAGAAGAGAAAACTTCAGGCCAATATCCATGATGAACATAGATGAAAAAATCAAAAATACTGGCATACCAACTGCAACAGCACATCAAAAAGCTTATCCATCACTATAAAGTAGGCTTCATCCCGGGGATGCAAAGCTGGTTCAACATACGCATGTCTATAAACATAATCTACCACATAAACAGAACCAAAGGCAAAAACCACATGATTATCTCAATAGATGCAGAGAAGGCCTTTGACAAAATTCAACAGCCCTTTCTGCTAAAAACTCTCAATGTGTTCAATGGACAGAACATATCTCAAAATAATGAAAAGGTATTTATGACAAACCCACAGCCAATATCATACTGAATGGGCAAAAACTAGAAGCATTCCCTTTGAAATCTGGCACTAGACAAGGATGCCCTCTCTCACCACTCCTAATCAATATAGTATTGGAATTTCTAGCCAGAGCAATTGGCAAGAAAAAGAAATAAAGGGTATTCAATTAGGAAAGGAGGAAGTCAAATTGTCTATAATTGTAGATGACATGATTGTATATTTAGAAGTCCCCACCGTCTCAGCCCAAAATCTCCTTAAACTGATAAGCACCTTCAGCAAAGTCTCAGGATACAAGATCGATGTGCAGAAATCACAAGCATTCCTATACACCAATAACAGACTTAAAGAGAGCCAAATCAAGAACAAACTGCCATTCACAATTGCTACAAAGAGAATAAAATACCTAGGAATACAACTAATGAAGAATGTAAAGGACCTCTTCAAGGAGAACTACAAATCACTGCTCAAGGAAGTAAGAGAGGACACAAACAAATGGAAAAACATTCTATGCTCATGGTTAGGAAGAATCAATATCGTGAAAATGGCCGTACTGCCCAAAGTAATTTATAAATTTAATGCTATGCCCATCAAGCTACTATGGCCGTCTTCACAGAACTGGAAAAAAACACCATAAACTTCATATGTAACCAAAAGAGAGCCCGCATAGCCAAGTCAATTCTAAGCAAAAAGAACAAAGCTGGAGGCATCATGCTACCTGACTTCAAACTATACTACAAGTCTACAGTAATCAAAACAGCATGGTACTGGTACCAAAACAGAGATATAGACCAATGGAACAGAACAGAGGCCTTGGAGGCAATGCTACACATCTACAACCATCTGATCTTTAACAAACTTGACAAAAACAAGCATGGGGAAAGGATTCCCTGTTTAATAAATGGTGTTGGGAAAACTGGCTAGCCATTTGCAGAAAGCAGAAACTGGACCCCTTCCTGACACCTTACACTCAAATTAACTGCAGATGGATTAAAGACTTAAGCATAAGACCTAACACCATAAAAACCCTAGAAGAAAATCAAGGCAAAACCATTCAGGACATAGGCATAGGCAAGGACTTCATGACTGAAACACCAAAAGCATTGGCAACAGAAGCCAAAATAGACAAATGGGATCTAATTAAACTCCAGAGTTTCTGTACAGCAAAAGAAACAATCATTAGAGTGAACCAGCAAGCAACAGAATGGGAAAAAATTTTTGCAATCTACCCATCTGACAAATGGCTAATATCCAGAATCTACAAAGAACTAAAACAGATTTACAAGAAAAAACAAGCCCATTCAAAAGTGGGCAAAGGATATGAACAGACACTTTTCAAAAGAAGACATATATGAGGCCAACTAACATATGAAAAAATGCTCATCACCATTGGTCATTAGAGAAATGCAAATCAAAACCACATTGAGATACCATCTCACGCCAGTTAGAATGGCAATCATTAAAACATCTGGAGACAACAGATGCTGGAGAGGATGTGGACAAATAGGAACACTTTTACACAGTTGGTGGGTGTGTAAATTAGTTCAACTATTGTGGAAGACAGTGTGGCGATTCCTCAAGGACCTAGAAATAGCAATTCCATTTGACCCAGCAATCCCATTACTGGGTATATATCCAAAGTATTATAAATCATTCTATTACAAAGACACATGCACATGTATGTTCATAGCAGCACTGTTTACAATAGCAAAGACCTGGAACCAACCCAAGTGCCCATCGATGATAGACTAGACAGGGGAAATGTGGCACATATACACCATGGAATACTATGCAGCCATAAAAATCTATGAGTTCATGTCCTTTGTAGGGACATGGATGAACCTGGAAACCATCATTCTCAGCAAACTGACACAAGAACAGAAAATCAAACACCGCACGTTCTCACTCATAGGTGGGTGTTGAACAATGAGAACACATGGACACAGGGAGGGGAGTATCACATACTCGGGTATGTTGGGGGGGCCTTAGGGAGGGACAGCAGGGGGTAGGGAGTTGGGAAGGGATAACATGGGGAGAAATGCCAGATATAGGTGATGGGGAGGAAGGCAGCAAACCACATTGCCATGTATGTACCTTTGCAACAATCCTGCATGTTCTTCACATGTACCCCAGAACCTGAAGTGCAATAAAATAAAAAACAAAAAAGTATTTCCTCAAATGAAATCAGGGCATGATGTAAACTGATGAGTGAATAGTTTTCATGATAAAGAAATTAATGTCAAATTATTATTTCAGAATGTAGGATAAAATATCAGTCACATGTTCATTAACTTATTAAGAAGATTAGCATCTATCCTTAATTTATATGTGTGTATTGTAAATTTACTTAAACAGTTTTAAGTGAAAGGAATATTTTTAAATGTGATACAAAAATGTCTATTATTTATCAATTTAAAAGAAATTTCTCAATATTCTACAACAATATTTTAATACAACCAGGTGTCCAAAACAATTTGTAATAGACATATGCCTCCACTAAAAAAATAAAAAAATTTAAAAAACTGTAAGAATGAAGTTTTGTGGAAGTGATACTGGATTAGAAGATACAAGTCCTGGGTTGTATACCAGGTTGTGACCTTGAGTTTGCTGTACCTTTCTGACCTTTTGTTTCCTGTGCTGGGGATGTTACACATAGTTAATAAGAAGATGAAAATGAGATGAGGCATAGTAATAGGCCTATAGACTGCAAAAAGCTATCAAATGCAAAGCATTCTATATCATACAAAATTAGTGTGCTTTACTGTGGCATGCCTACAAGTTTCTCTTATTGTTGACATCTTCTATTCCTTGAAAGAAAATAGGATGTGAGGAACTGATAAAATTTTAAAAATTTAATGCCAGTATCAAACTTTAAATTTAATAGAGAAGTTCACTAGCTGTAAGATTTTGCCATTTTTTGTCCTGTAAATATACCATCTCTAAATCAATTTGTTTTTGTGAATTTGTTTTTTAAGAATGACGTTGCTTTACTGTACATATATAATCGTTTCATTATTACACACCTAATTGATTCAAGACATTCTGTACTTAAAGATCCCCTTCCTGAATGCTCAATTTGGTACTGATTACTTTCAATTCAAACTCTTCCTATTCTGGACACAGAAAGCAAAGGCAGTGCTGCCACCAACAGGAAAGTGCAAGTCCCAGTATTTCCACTTAAACCAAAATTCTCCATGTTCCCCACTTAGAACTCTTGTTACATCAGCTAAGACATTGTATAGGCAATAGAAAAAAATGGAAAATCTCCTTGGATGCATACAACTTAAATTTAAAGCTAAATAAAACTGCATTCTGTATCAGTAAGAAAAAAAGGCATCTTGAGTAATACACTAAAGGCAGATTTTCTGGGGGCAAGGTATTACCAACACCATTCATAGTGATTGATCTTAATTAAATATCTAGTAAGGAGTCTCCATGAAAATATTTTTCTTGTATATAGCACTCTATGACTAAAATACAAAGGAAAAAGCTAAAGAAAATGGTAGCATGCATTCAGTACAGAATTTGGTTGGTGTAATACAGTTTCATGCCTGTACTGTAGTAGAAGAGTACAGATATATGAAGTGCTGCAATATTGTTCTTCTATTGAAAAAATAAAGGTTTCATGTTACAAGAGCATCACTCAAAGTGACCAGCAATATTCAATACTAACTTTTTTTTTTTTTTTTTTGAGACAGAGTCTCACTATTTCACCCAGGCTGGAGTACAGTGGCACGATCTCAGCTCACTGCAACCTCTGTCTCCTGGGTTCAAGCGATTCTCCTGCCTCAGCTTCCTGAGTAGCTGGGATTAAGGTGTGTGCCACCTTGCCCAGCCAATTTTTGTATTTTTAGTAGAGACGGGATTTCACCATGTTGGTCAGGCTGGTCTGGAACTCCTGACCTCGTGATCCGCCCACCTTGGCCTCTCAAAGTGCTGGGATTACAGGTGTTAGCCACCATGCCCAGCAATACTAACATTTTTAAAGTATTTTTTTCTTAAAACTAAGAGGTTTTTATAATTATAAATTATAATTATGTATTATATAAATATTATAATTGTGTCTGAAGATTTGGACACAATTGATGGTTAAATATATGTAGACAAATAGGCTTTTCCAATTCTTATATTCAAAGGCTTCCCAGTTCTTGATCTAGAATTATCTTTGTAGGCATTAGAGGAAGCTAGAAAATGCTTTTTCTGGAGTCGCAGCCTTGAGGAGAAAATTGTGAGTCACCATAAAACACCTAGTTCATCCCATCCATTATTTTAACCACTCAATTTTTTTCATTCCAAATAGTTAAAGTTTCAAAATACCAAATTCTTTACTCAGGTGCACCTATACATTTCCCAATGAGTTTTTGTGAGTTGTATAAATACATCTGAAGCTACCTTTATACCAAATGAACATGGTATTTGCTTATTTTATATCCGATTGATATTTGTTTGATGTTAAAGAAATTCCTTATAATTTTTATGAGAATTATTAAAGGTCCCAGAAAATTAATTTCAGGGAATGTTTTTAATTGTTGACTTTCAACCTCCTATTAAGCATTTATTATATGCTAGTCCCGGGTCTGAGGTATGGGGTGTGCCAAAATGAACAAGATACAATTTTCTTCACTCTAAAACTAAGAATTCATGAAGGAAAAATTTTCACCTCTAACCTATGAATGTATTTATTTGTAAATATTTCATGAACAAATCATAAGATAAACACAAAAGAGTATATTAGTAACAACTGGTGAAATCTGACAACTTTGTTAATTTCCCTAACATGTTTAATCTGCCTATTAGGTACTCAAGTGTCACTACTCTATTTCAGTGTTGAGTAACATGAAATTTTTTTTCCATCAAATTACAGTATTCAGACCACGTTATTCTGAGCATGTGATTCTTTAAAAAGAAAGATGCCATGATTTAACAACTCTTAAAAGGGCAAAGAGCACAGATGGGTTCAGAATTCCTTCACTCTCATCTCTTCTTTCTCACAAACTTTCAATCCACAGCACACAGCTATAGGAAGGTGTGTCACATAAGGGATTTGAATTATAGTCCTTCAGACCACCTTGCTTCCTCAGTTGGCATTGTCACAATAGCTTCCCTACTAGAATCTCTGCCTCCAGGCTTACCCACATGTCAATGCATTCTTCATGCATTCAATCATTCTACTTAAAACCCTTCAGTGTTGCCTTACAATCATTAGAGTAAAATCCAAACTTCTTGGAACAGCATTTGAAGACCTTCATGATCTGGCCCTTCCTTAGCTCCAGCTACACCAATTTCTTGCAGTTCCAAAAATCTACCATGATCTTTATTTTGCCTCCTGACCTTTGCACATTTTAGCCCTTCTGTCTGGAATTTCTTTCTTCTCTTCTATTCCCCTTTTCTGGCCTATATGTGTGCTTCAATACCCTGCTTAACTGTCTTCTCCCACAGTCCCTTCCCTGGTCTGCAAAGGGGTCAAATGATGATTAAAGGGTAGGTTAAGTGCCTATCAAAAATTCTCCCATAGAAACATGTACTCACTGTATCCTATCTTAGTGTATATGATGTTTTGCATCCATATGTAATCATGTTTAATTATCTGTCCTTCCAATTATAAGAAGCAGGGAGTCAGTTTATTCACTTTGAATCTCCAATCCATAGCATGCAGTAGGTGCCATGTTTACTGAATAATAAAAATATGCTGAATAAAGTATACTGAATTAAGAGTAACTATTCTCTCATGAAAATGAGCCTTATAGGCTTGTCTGCTCACATTAGCACAAGCTTCTGATTACAAACTGAGCACTCATGGAGGATAGATAACTTGCCAGAGAAGATTATCTTGCTATTCATTACTCAGATAGGAATCTATATAAAAAAAATACTGCTTAAAACATTTGTGTTTGGTTAAGCATTAAGAATTCTCTTGCTCTGGGCATACTGGTGGGCATTTGTAATCCCAGCTACTCGGAAGGTAGAGGCTTGAGCCCAGGAGTTCAAGACCAGCCTGAGCAATATAGCAAGACCCCTGTCTCAAAAACAAAAACAAAAGCAAGAAGAATCAACTGGCCTCTGATTTTTAATTTCCTGGTGAGCAGATCAATACAATGTATCAGAGGAGAGATGGAGAGCTGAATGCAGACTAGGGAGTCATGAGCCATGTCTGTTTTCCCCAAATGACTGCTCAGTTGAAGTTTGATTACCAACCAGCAGTCAGTTGGGATCATCACATTTCAAGCCTTGTCAAGTGTCCAGCTATTCTTCCACGATGACATTTCTGTCATCTCCCAACTATAACACATCTCCACACGAGTATCCAAAAGTGGATTCATTACTCACATACGAAAAGGCGGGTCAGCAGGTTGACTAAAGACTCACTCATGAATGTAGACCGAGTCATGACATATTCTCACAGCTGCCACTGATACATGATTTTCTTCATCACCCAGGTATGTACACTTAGACTAGGCAGCCTTTCCCAGCACCTACATTCTTATTCTGAATAGTTTCATTTTTCTTCATGTATATGCTGCCATTGCTTTTAATTATTATAACTTCTTGCACTTTAAAAGGAAATCAAGTTCAGTAAATGTCTAAAAAATAGTTGGCCCTGATTAAAACAAAGATGACTGATAAGTTCCCAGAAACCATTTCTGCGCTGATAATGGGTCTCTTCTTCACCTGTGAGAGAAAATTCCTTTAGCTATCTAGGATTTTTCATTTCAAATGCTGAGAATAAAAAATAAAAAATTTTGAAGTGCTAAATGTAACAGTACACAATATTTCATACTGGGGTAAGGTTGACCACTGAAATAAGCAGTATAGATACTTGATAACATCTTTTTCGTTCCCATGTTTAGGCAAAATCTCTATATTAAATAGTTTTAACTTGTTGGATTAAATAGCATCTCCTGTAAAAGCAATATATTGAGGTTTACTACAAGATAAGTCTCACTTTTCCAGGATTTAACATTTACTGGCATAAACTGGCATTTTAATATAAACTGGCATTTCCCTTAGCTACAGGATGATAACTGGCCTACATAAAAGTTAAAGCTTAAGGCACTGTAAGATTATATGACTTGTGAATCACTGAAGAGTAAGTAAATAATGGCGAATCCTGGCCTAAGTTGAGTGTGTTGTGTGGTATTTAACAGCTGCAAAGATTTGAGTGTGTTGTGTGATACTTAACACTGCAAAGGGTAAAAAGGTATTGAACTGTAGTTCTCAGTCCTACCTTTGCAACTCGACGTCTATAATTTGGGACAAGTCCATTCGTCATCCCTGCCTTCTTTCCTTCATTCATTCACTAAGGGAGCCAATGAAGATACAAACATGATTTAGCCAAAGTCTCACAAGAAACCTGTGATTGTCAGTTTGCTTATTGGTAAAACGGGGGTTACTTAATGAGGTGTGAAAAAAAAAAAGTATGTTAAAGTACTTTATAGATGGCTAAGAGCCAAAAACTCTAGAAGTAAACCTAGGCAATACTATTCAGACATAGACATGGGCAAGGACTTGATGACTAAAACACCAAAAGCAATGGCAGCAAAACCCAAAATAGACAAATGGGATCTAATTAAACTTAAGAACTTCTGCACAGCAAAAGAAACTATCATTAGAGTGAACCGGCAACCAACAGAATGGGAAATAATTTTTACAATCTGCCCATCTGACAAAGGGCTAATAACCAGAATCTACAAAGAACTTAAACAAGTTTACAAGAAAAAAACAACCCCATCAAAAAGTGGGTGAAGGATATGAACAGACACTTGTCAAAAGAAGACATTTATGCAGCCAACAAATATATGAAAAGAAAAGCTCATCATCACTGGTCATTAGAGAAATGCAAATCAAAACCACATTGAGATATCATTTCACACAGTTAGAATGGCAATCATTAAAAAATCAGGAGACAACAGATGCTGGAGGAGATGTGGAGAAATATGAATGCTTTTACACTGTTGGTGGGAGTGTAAATTAATTCAACCATTGTGGAAGACAGTGTGGCAATTCTTCAATGATCTAGAACTAGAAATACCATTTGACCCAGCAATCCCATTACTGGGTATATATCCAAAGAATCAGAAAACATTCAATTATAAAGACACATGCACACATATGTTTATTGTGGCACCATTTACCATAGCAAAGACTTGGAACCAACTCAAATGCCCATCAGTGACAGACTAAATAAAGAAAATATGGCACATATACATCATGGAATACTATAAAGCCATAAAAAAGGATGAGTTCATGTCCTTTGCAGGGACATGGATGAAGCTGGAAACCATCATTCTCAGCAAACTGACACAAAAACAGAAAACCAAACACCACATGTTCTCACTCATAAGTGGGTGTTGAACAATGAAAACATGTGGACACAGGGAGGGGAACATTATACACCGGGGCTTGTCAGGGGGTGAGGGGGGCAAGAGGAGGGATAGCAGGGGGTGGGGGGATTGGGGAGGGCTAACATTAGGAGAAATAGCTAATATAGATGACAGGGTGATGGATGAAGCAAACCACCATGGCATGTGTATACCTATGTAACAAACCTGCACGTTCTGCACATGTACCCCAGAACTTAAAGTATAATTAATAAATAAAGAGATAAATAAAAATAAATGGCTAAGAGTCATGTGGATGTTAAATGTTATTATAATAACTAAAAGATATAAGGGCCAGAACATTTGATAAATCAGTGGACTTCATTAACATATTTATTCTATTTTTTAAAACTTACCTGGAAATAAATTAAAAAATACAGAAATGTTGTACAAGGAAGACCAGCACAAGGAATATTCATGTACTATTTACTCAGATTTGCCCATTTGTGACACTTTACACCATTTTCTCACTCTTTTTCTTTCTCTCTCCCTCTCTCTCAATATTTTTATTCCTGAACAGTTTAAAGACTAGTTACATCATGGCCCATCATTCCTAAATAATTCAGTGTGTTTCCTACAACAGAAGTATTTGCTTACATAACTATAGTACAGTTTTCAGCTTTAGTAAGTTTGGCATTGATACTGTACTTTTATCTAATTTGCCATCCATATTCCAGTTTTGTCAATTGACGTAGTAATGTCCTTTACAGCATTTTTTTTCTCCTCCAGTACAGAACTCAGCCTAGATTGGTATTGCATTTATTTGTTACGTATCTTCAGCCTCCTTTTATCTAGAACTCTTCCACAGCCTTTTTTTGTCTTTTATGATGTTGATATTTTTAAAGACTACAGACCTCTTATTTTTAAAAAAATAAAAAAGAACATTCCTAATAATTCTCTATTTCGTTTTTTAATAATTATTTTATATTCATCCATTTAAGGTTATCTTCCTACCACTGGGAATCCAAAAGCCATCTCTGCATGTTAAAAAAAAAAAAAAAAAAAGAGTACACACAGTGGTTGGCACCATGTCTGACTTGCCACCCTGGTAATGTAATGTTGATTTCTGTTCCCCTCCTCTTCTGCCCTCTTTCTGCCCCTCGTTCTTCTATTATTCTGTTGATTCTTAGACTGTGACATCCAACTTACTCTCCCTTCCTATTATCTGAACTAAATGGGTCATGGACAGAAGGTCATGTCTACTCCCATCATTCACCTAACAGGGAAAAAGTGATGAGGAAGAGCTCATGGCTCTGCTAATGGTTCTAAATGATCCTTGATTCTCTATGTTATTCCCCCACCTTCCTAATCCTTTTTAATGTCCTCCTACTAAACAAAAGATTCCCATTATTGTTGCCCTTCAGAGATTCAGCACATTTCCTTGAACCTTATTTCCTATGACCCTTAGAACCACTAAATGTATTCGGTAGGGTTTATTATCACCACTTTGCAGATAAGAAAATAGAGGCTAAGACCCATCAAGTGATTTTCCTCATATTCAGGTGCTTAGATGTAATAGATTTGGGCTGAATGAAATCCAAGGCTTCTTGTTGCTTGTCCAG
This sequence comes from Aotus nancymaae, assembly GCF_030222135.1. Taxonomy (NCBI): domain Eukaryota; kingdom Metazoa; phylum Chordata; class Mammalia; order Primates; family Aotidae; genus Aotus; species Aotus nancymaae. The sequence goes on along the minus strand of NW_026988507.1, from coordinate 4,990,613 downwards.
TGCATGTTCACTACATCTGCATGCCGCTTTTATACCTGCAGATCTTGTGTGTGATGTCATTCACCCTGGCATGGTGGCTCCAGATGCAATGCATTGAGGTCAATCTGTGCTTTTCCTTCTATGGAAAACAGTGGAAGTATTTTTAAATGGTACATTTAGGATATATGGTTCTGAAGCTATTATTTAAACATATTTGAAAGTTGGCAAAAATATAGAAATACATTTGTTGTAATATGCATTTAGAAAATGTGAAAGAAATATATAGCTCTGAGAAATTTTCCATAAGTGTCCATCAAAATTAATTTTGGGTCTCAAACAACTTTTAAGAGTTCATTTTGTAAGGATAATAACTTGCAAATATGCACAGTCATGAGAAACAAACAGGAGACAAGGAAGGAATTTAAAAGATCCTGCCCAACCTCCTTATTAACAGCATAACACATGATCTTAGGAATACACAAAATTTTTTCGAGGGGGGCATTAACTACCTCCATTTACAAAAGTGGAAGCTAAGAGTCTTAAATGTCTCATACATGGCCACACTAGTGGTTTGAAACAGCCCTGGAGCTGGGTGCACCTGTAATCCCAGCTACTTGGGAGGCTGAGGCAGGAGAGAGGCTGAAGCAAGAGGATTGCCTGAGCCCAGGAGACCAGCCTAGGCAACATAGCAAGACCCCTATCAAAAGAAAAGAAAAGAAGAGAGGAGAGAAAGGAAAGGAAACAGAGGAAGGAAGGAGAGAGGGAGGGAGGGAAAGAGAGAAAGAAAGAAAGGAAAGAACGAAAGAAGAAAAGAGAAAGAGAAAAAGAAAAGAAAGAAGGAAGAAAGGAAGGAAGAAAGAAAGATTGATTCATCCTTGGGATTAGACTTCGTATCTCACAGCTACTTGTTCAATGCACTTGCCTACATTTTATGAATTAGTTTTATGAGATATAAATTCAAATTTTTTTCACTCTTCCCATATAGGATAAAACTATACACTGCCCTAAGTTATATAGAGCCAAGATAGACTTTTAGAAATATTTCATAAGTGGCCAGGCGTGGTGGCTCATGCCTGTAATCCCAGCATTTTGGGAAGCTGAGGCAGGTGGATCACTTGAGGTCAGGAGTTCGAGACCAGCCTGACCAACATGGTGAAACCCCCATCTACTAAAAATACAAAAAATTAGCCGGATGTGGTGGCATGCACCTGTAATTCCAGCTACTTAGGAGACTGAGGCAGGAAAATCACTCGAACCTAGGAGGCAGATGCTGCAATGAGCTGAGATCATGTTGTTGCACCCCAGCTTGGGCAACAAAAGCAAAACTCTGTCTAAAAAAAAAGAAGAAGAAAAGAAATATTTAATATTGAAATAAACAAATACCTTTTCATTAAAAAAAAAAAAGAAAATTCATCATATCGGGCCTCCATTGAGAAAAATGAAAAATGTAGGTGAGATACTTTTAGATTTAGCTAAGTAAAAGAGAGTAAGGTGTGCTAGAACTGCCTTGTCTCTTCAAGGATTTTCTCAAAGTGGGCAGTCAGCTGGGGCTTGAAGTGTTTGTGACAATCAGATCCTTTTCAAGTTAATTTTTGTTTATGGTTCAGGGTAAGATTTGGGTTCATCTTTTGTAGATGGATGTTCAGTTGCACCATCACAATTCATTTGATGTTCTGAACAGTAAGATATAAGATTAACTGCAGAAAATGTCAAACAACAAAACTGCTCATAGCCAACATATACATCGTATAAGCAATCATTCTTCCCCTTTATGTAGACTTTCCTAGGAAGTGTAATTAATCTTTTAAAAATTAACCCAGATACAATGAATAACTTGTTTTCTCTCAAAATATAGTGAAATGAAAAGTGCCCATGTTATTGTACATCATAAATGTTTTTATTAAGAATTTTCTTTTTAAAATGACCCCATTTGTGGATTGGAGGGGGAGGTTTATTGTCGTAATTATTAAACATGCTAAAATCACAGAGTGGCTATTCCATTTTTGCCCTGACTCCAATCCACGGTGGGGCAAATGGGAACTACAGGAGTCACTTGGTTTGTGTGACTCTATTAAGAATTTTCTTAAACAAATCAAAAACAGGAGTTAAAGAGAATAAAATTTCAAGACGCGTATGTGAAGCAATTGTTAGAATTCGTTAAACATACAAGGTATGAGATTGAAGAGTATAAAATCGAAAACTCACTTGCTTAAGTAAGTGGGCCATGAACGCTTCAGTTCCAAAACGATTTGTCAGTTCATGATGAGTTGAATTGTTCAAAAACCGTCCACTTGGCGGCACCGTGGTGCTGCTGCAGGAATGAGCCTGTTGATTTGGGTGTGGGTTCAGTTAGGGACTGATTTCTTATGTAGGGTTTTAGGACTCAAACATGTGGTCATACCTCAGTACCTGCCAACAACAAACGATTGCCCTAGTCATTTGTACAAGGGAAGAAAAAGAAAGAGACATTTTATGTTATCCAGGCAAAGACAAAATGGGAAGGGTTTAAGAGGACTTGTGAGGCAGGTTGAACAAGTGAATGGACCAAAGACAATGCAGCGTGTCTTTTAATCTACATTCTTAGGCAAAAATGCCTCTGCAGGGTGTTTTTTCTCTCTTTATCTCTCAGTCTCTCTCTCTCTCTCTCTCTCTCTCTCTCTCTCTCTCTCTCTCTCTCTCTCTCGTTGATTCTAAACAGAAAAATTGACACTAAGCAACTTCAGCCCAATGGAAGTTCAAGCTGAGCTGCATTTGTCCCTTAATATATATCGAGTGCCTGATATGCCATCATTATTGGGCACTATAAGTTACATTATAGAAGGCAAAACATAGTTCTTACCCTCGATATCTTGCAGTCCACCCAGGAAGGCAAGAGGTATGCATGAAGCAGTAATTGCTAAATCGTGTGCTAAAGACAGTGCTAACTGGACGCCATAATTAGAAAATACTTCACTGAAGCTTTTCAGCAGGTGGGACTCTGGCTGATCTTAGAGAATGACTTCATTGCAGAATTCAGCAGATTTCTGCACAGCTGAATAGAAACAGTGCAGGAGGGACCAGGGCTTTCATCACAGTCATTCTGGTTGCATGGCTGGGGAAGGAGAAGATCAGGGTCTCCTGCTCTGCAGCAGCCAATTGGAGAAGCAGCAGCCATCCCAGCTGGAGTTTCCAGCCCCTCCATCCAACTGATTCATTACTCAATGAATCCATTGACTCACAGATTGATTTTTAAATTATGTTGACTTTTTTCTTCCAGATACTAGAGTGAACACAATCAATTGATTTAATTTATAATTTATATCTTTGAGTTCAACATTTAGACACTAAATGTGTGGGATGTGTATTAATGAATTTGGTAAGTCATGAACCTGGAGAACACATTCTACACCTCGATGGGATTTAATAGCTTGTCCCTCAATCCATATTGAAGTATGTAGAGGTAAAATGATTTTAAGTATAGGATATGCTTTTTGAAATATTTCAACAAAGAAAAAAGTACATAGTGCAGTGTGCCACAATTTTGATAATTGTTGATTCTGGCTGATGAGCATGTGAGGATTTATTGTACTCTTCTGTTTTTATGTGCATTTGAAATGTTTTATAGTACTTTTATTCTCAAAAGTTAATGGTTTAAAAAAATAATAATTCTGGGACTAAGACTGAGCCTGAAACTAAGGGAGGTGGGTTCAGGTGAGGGTGTGAACAATGAGGAAATGAAGCAGAAGTCAGCACTAAGACCCTCCAGTTGGAAAAAGTATTACATTCATGCCTCATTGTTCAAGGAGGATTGGATCCAGGACATTCCAAAGTCTGCAAATACTCAAGTCTCACAGTCGGGCCTTGGTATAGGTGCGTTTCATAGTCTACAATACTGTATTTCCATCCATGGTTAGCTGAAAAAAATCTGCATATAATTGGACCCATGCATTTCAAACCCTATTGTTCAATGATCAACTCTACTGGCCAATAAATCTACCCAAAGGGAGGTAGAAAAATTGTCTGTCTTCATGGGGAGATCTATCAGTTAAGAAGAATCTGCAGGAAATGGACTGCTTCTTTCTGCTTCAACCCACTTGTTCACACCCTAATGTGAATTATCAGGGACTGTGCATTGAGAAGATAACTGTTCCTATCAAACAAGGAATGTGCACACAACCATTAAAGTTCTTTTACTACAAATTCTCTTAAACATATAAGAAAAGGCATTCTCAACTGTGTCTGTCCTCTAGAATTCCTCTGGCATTCTCTAATCTTATCTGCAGGCTAAAGAGAAATAGGCTAGGAAATCAAGAAACATTGAAAAAAGGGGAAAATGTTTAAAAAGAAACAGTAAAAAATGAGATATTGCTTGTGGACTGAGCACAAAACCAAAAGTAAGAAAATTTAACTTAGAATTCTGATTCTTCCACTTTTGAGTTGCGGGATTGAGGACAAGTCACTTAAGTTTCCTGAATGGATAGAGTAATCGATTTTTGAAGTGTTAACTTGTGGATACTCTCTCTCCCAACTTTTCTGGTATGCACACCCACGAGGCCTCAAGTCCACAGCAAATGAGGATAAAAACACAAGATTACAATGTACAGGTTCAATAGAGATCCAACCTGGTGGTGGATGAAAGCCATCTGGGAACAATCTGAAAAGCAAAAGACCTAATCAGTCTCCCCTAGGTGAAAGCTAAGCTATAAGCACATGTCAGAAGATTGGAGAGAGAAGAGTAAATTGTGGGAAACAGCCTTACAAAGGTGAATTGCCTAAGAAAAAGCACTGCTCACTCCCCATGGTTCCTTCCCTGTTTTTCTAAAATAACACTCCTGGACTCTCTTTGCTCTCTCCTTTAACTCTTCCACCAAAGAACTGTAGGAACATATCTGCTTGTTGAGTTTGGAATAAAATAGGACAAACATAACCTAGCCCTTTCCTCGTCCTTTCTCTCGTGACTTTTATTGAGTGCTTAAAGGCCAATGATAAGTCTTTACTGTGGATTGATGCCTTTTATCCTCTTTCTTTCTTTCTGACCTGATACTCCATTACACAATTTATCCTGCTTCCCTGGCTTCTCATCTCTTTCCTGTCACTGCTGCTGCCTCTCCCCATATGCTAAGCTAGTTCTTTTGACTCAATTATGTTGGAGCCAGGGAAAGGAGAAGAGAAAATGGACCAGGATAAAACTAGGCCCATAGTTATGAAGTTGAATGAACACTATTCAACTTCATACAGTTATATAACTATTACATTCTTAGGTCATACTTGTTCAATGTTATGTAATAGTCTCACTATTGTAGTCTTTGTTTTTGTTTTTTTTTTTTCCTGTTGTATCTCCAGCATCAAGAACTGCTTGGCACATCATAGTTTCTCAGCAAATATTTATGATGGATGAGTGGAATAAATAGGTAAACAAAATATAATGAAAGTAAGAGATAAAAAGTTTGGTTGAAAATATGAAAATCAATTAAAGACAATTAACTAAATACAATTAAAGAATGGACCAATATTGTGGCACTGTTCACATAGCAAAGACTTGAAACTAACCCAAATGCCTGTCAGTGATAGACTGGATAAAGAAAATGTTGCACATATACACCATGGAATACTATGCAACCATAAAAAAGGATGAGTTCATGTCCTTTGCAGGGACATAAATAAAGCTGGAAGCCATCATTCTCAGAAAACTGACACAAGAACAGAAAACCAAACACGACATGTTCTCACTCATAAGCAGGTGTTGAACAATGAGAACACATAAACACAGGGCAGGGAACATCACATACCAAGGCCTGTTAGGGTTAAGGGGCTAGGGGAGGGATAGCAGTGGGTGGGGGGATTGGGGAGGGATAGCATTAGGAGAAATACCTAATGTAGATTGACAGGGTGATGGATGCAGCAAACCATCATGGCACTTGTATACCTATGTAACAAACCCACACGTTCTGCACATGTACCCCAGAACTTAAAGTATAATTAAAAAAAAAAAAGAGTGGGCCAAGATGTTCCAGCCCAGTGCAAAGTAAAATAAAGCACAATTTATTTTATGCCATAAATTGCATAAAAGAGTATTCAAGTCAAATAGAAAGAAATAGGATAAAAGGCATCAGTCCACAATCAAGAGCTCCCATTGGCCTATCAGCATTCAACAAAATGGTTTTAAAATATAGGAAGTAAGAATCATATATAAATATATACTTTTAAGTTCTGGGATACATGGGCAGAAGATGCAGGTTTGTATATATATATATACACATGCCATGGTGGCTTGCTGCACTCATCAACCATTACCTACATTAAGTATTTCTCCTAATGCTACCCCTCCCCAACCCCTCAGCCCCCAACAGACCCCAGTGTGTGTTGTTTCCCTCCCTGTGTCCATGTATTCTCATTATTCAACACCCACTTATGAGTGAGAACATGCAGTGTTTGGTTTTCTGTTCTTGTGTCAGTTTACTGAGAATGATGGTTTCCAGATTCATCCATGTCCCTGCAAAGGACATGAACTCATCCTTTTTTACGGCTGCATAGTATTTAATGGTGTATATATGCCACATTTTCTTTATCCAGTCTATCATTGATGGATATTTAGGTTGGTTCCAAGTCTTTGATATTGTGAACAGTGCTGCAATAAACATATATGTGCATGTGTCTTTATAGTAGAATGATTTATAATTCTTTGGGTATATACCCAGTAATGAGATTGCTGGGTCAAATGGTATTTCTGGTTCTAGATCCTTAAGGAATCACCACACTGTCTTCCACAATGGTTGAACTAATTTACACTCCCACCAACAGTGTAAAAGTGTTCCTATTTCTCCACATCCTCTTCAGCATCCGTTGTTTCCTGACTTTGTAATGATCACCATTCTAACTGGCATGAGATGGTGTCTTATTGTGGTTTTGATTTGCATTTCTCTAATGACCAGTGATGATGAGCTTTTTTTCATATGTTTGTTAGGCACATATATGTCTTCTTTTGCGAGTGTCTGTTCATATCCTTTGCCCACTTTTTGATGGGGTTATTTATTTTTTTCTTGTAAATTTGTCTAAGTTCCTTGTAGATTCTGGATATTAGGCCTTTTTCAGATGGATAGATTGCAAAAATTTTCTCCCATTCTCTAAGTTACCTGTTCACTCTGGTGATAGTTTCTTTTGCTGGACAGAAGCTCTTAAGTTTAATTAGATCCCATTTTTCAATTTTGGCTTTTGTTGCCATTGCTTTTGGTGTTTTAGACATAAAGTCTTTGCCCATGCCTGTGTCCTAAATGGTATTGCCTAGGTTTTCTTCTAGAGTTTTTATGGTTTTAGGTCTTACGATTAAGTCTTTGATCATCTTCAGTTAATTTTTGTATAAGGCATAAGGAAGGGATCCAGTTTCAGCTATCAGCATATGGCTAGCCAGTTTTCCCAATACCATTTATTAAATGGGGTATCCTTTTCCCATTGCTTGTTTTTGTCAAGTTTGTCAAAGCTCAGATGGTTTATAGATGTGTGGTGTTATTTCCAAGGCATCTGTTCTGTTCCAGTTGTCTATATCTCTGTTTGGGTACCAGTGCCATGCTGTTTTGCTTACTGTAGCCTTGTAGTGTAGTTTGAAGTCATGTAGCGTGATGCCTCCAGCTTTGTTATTTTTGCTTAGGATTGTCCTGGCTATACGAGCTCTTTTTTGGTTCCATTTGAAATTTAAAGTAGTTTTTTTCTAATTCTGTGAAGAAAGTCAATGGTAGTTTGATGGGGACAGCATTGAATAAATTACTTTGGGCAGTGTAGCCATTTTCATGATACTGATTTTTTCCTATCCATAAGCATGGTATTGTTTTCCATCTGTTTGTGTCCTCTCTTATTTCCTTGAGCAGTGGTTTGTAGTTCTCCTTGAAGAGGTCCTTCACATCCCTTGTAAGTTGTATTCCTAGGTATTTTATTCTCTTTGTAGCAATTGTGAATGAGAGCTACTCATGATTTGCCTCTCTGTCTGTTATTAGTATATAGGAATCCCTGTGATTTTTGCACATTGATTTCGTATCCCATGACTGCTGAAGTTGCTTATCAGCTTAAGGAGAAATTGGGCTGAAACAATGGGGTTTCCGAAATATACAATAATGTCATCTGCAAACAGAGACAATTCGACTTTCTCTCTTCCTCTTTGAATACTCTTTATTTCTTTCTCTTGCCTTATTGGCCTGGCCAGAACTTCCAATACTATGTTAAATAGGAGTGGTGAGAGAGAGCATCCTTGTCTTGTGCCAGTTTTCAAAGGGAATGCTTCCAGCTTTTGCCCATTCAGTAAGATATTGGCTATGGGTTTGTCATAAATAGCTCTTATTATTTTGAGTTATGTTCCATCAATACCTAGTTTATTGAGAGTTTTGAGCATGAAGCGGTGTTGAATTTTATGGAAGGCCTTTTCTGCATCTATTTAGATAATCAAGTGGTTTTTGTCATTGGTTCTGTTTATGTGATAGATTACATTTATTGATCATTTATTGATTTGCATATGTTGAACCAGGCTTGCATCCCAAGGATGAAGCCAACTTGATTGTGGTGAATAAGCTTTTTGATGTTTGGCAGGATTTAGTTTGCCAGTATTTTATTGAGGATTTTTGCATTGATGTTCATCAGGGATCTTGGCCTGAAATTTTCTTTTTTTGTTTTCTCTGCCAGGTTTTGGTATGAGGAGGATGCTGGCATCACAAAATGAGTTAGGGAAGAGTCTCTCTTTTTCTATTGTTTGGAATTGTTTCAGAAAGAATGGTACAATCTCCTCTTTGTACCTCTGGTAGAATTCAGCTGTGAATCCGTCTGATCCGGGGCTTTTTTTTTTTTTTTTTTTTTTGTAGGCTATTAATTACTGTCTCAATTTTAGAACTTGTTACTGGTCTATTCAGGAATTCGACTTCTTTCTGGTTTAGTCTTGGGAGGGTGTAGTGTCCAGGAATTTATTCATTTCTTCTAGATTTTCTAGTTTATTTGCATAGAGGTATTTATAGTATTCTCTGATGGTACTTTGTATTTCTGTGGGATCAGTGGTGATAGCCCCTTTATCATTTTTTATTGTGTCTATTTGATTCTTCTCTGTTTTCTTCTTTATTAGTCTGACTAGCAGTCTAGCTATTTTGTTAATCTTTTTGAAAAACCAGCTCCTGGATTCACTGATTTTTTTAAAATGGTTTTTTGTGTCTCTGTCTCCATCAGTTCTGCTCTGATCTTAGTTATTTCTTGTCTTCTGTTGGCTTTTGAATTTCTTTGCTCTTGCTTCTGTAGTTCTTTTAATTGTGATGTTAGGGTGTCAATTTTAGATCTCTTCTGCTTTCTCCTGCAGACATTTAATGCTATAAATTTCCCTCCAAACATTGCTTTAGCTGTGTTCCAGAGATTCTGTTACATTGTGTCTTTGTTCTCATAGGTCTCAAAGAACTTATTTATTTCTGCTTTAATTTCATTATCTACCCAGTAGTGATTCAGGAGCAGCTTGTTCAGTTTCCATGTAGTTGTGTGGTTTTGAGTGAGTTTCTTAATCCTGAGTTCTATTTTTATTGCACTGTGGTCTGAGAGACTGTTATGATTTCCGTTCTTTTGCATTTGCTGAGGAGAATATTTTACTTCCAATTATGTGGTCAATTATAGAGTAAGTGCCATGGGGTGCTGAGAAGAATGTATATTCTGTTGATTTGGGGTAGAGACTTCTATAGATGTCTATTAGGTCCACTTGGTCCAGAGCAGAGTTCAAGTCCTGAATATCCTTGTTAATTTTCTGTCTTCTTTATCTGTCTAATATTGACAGTGGGGTGTTAAAGTCTCCCACTATTATTGTGTGGGAGTCTTAAGTCTCTTTGTAGGTCTCTAAGAACTTGCTTTATGAATTCAGGTGCTCCTGTATTGGTCCGCTTATATTTAGGATAGTTAGCTCTTCTTGTTGCATTGATCCCTTTACCATTATGTAATGCCCTTCTTTGTTTCTTTTGATCTTTGTTGGTTTAAAGACTGTTTTGTCAGAGACTAGGATTGCAACTCCTGCATTGTGTTGTTTTGTTTGTTTGTTTTGTTTTGTTTTGTTTTGTTTTGCTTTCCATATGCTTGGTAAATCTTCCTCCATCCCTTTATTTTGAGCCTATGTATGTCCTTGCACATGAGCTGGGTCTCCTGAATACACCACATTGATGGGTCTTGACTCTTTATCCAATTTGACAGTCTGTGTCTTTTAATTGGAGCACTTACCCCATTTACATTTAAGGTTAATATTGTTATGTGTGAATGTGATCCTGTCGTTATGATGCTAGCTGGTTATTTTGCCCATTAGTTGATGCAGTTTCTTCACAGTGTCTGGTCTTTACAGTTTGGTATGTTTTTGTGGTGGCTGATACCGGATTTTCCTTCCCATATTTAGTGCTTCCTTCAGGAGCTCTTGTTAGGCAGACCTGGTGGTATCAAAATCTCTCAGCATTTGCTTGTCTGGAAAGGATTTTATTTCTCCTTCACTTATGAAGCTTAGTTTGGCTGGATATGAAATTCAGGGTTGAAAATTCTTTTCCTTAAGAATGTTGAATATTGGCCCCCACTCTCTTCTGGCTTGTACAGTTTCTGCAGAGAGAGTCACTGTTAGTTTGATGGGCTTCCCTTTGTGGGTTACCCAACCTTTCTCTCTGGCTGCCCTTAATATTTTTTCCTTCATTTCAACCTTGGTGAATATGACAATTATGTGTCTTGAGGTTGCTCTTCTCGATGAATATCTTTGTGATGTTCTCTGTATTTCCTGAATTTAAATGTTGGCCTGGCTTTCTAGGTTGAGGAAGTTTTCCTGGATAATATCCTGAAGAATGTTTTCCAGCTTGGTTCCATTCTCCCTGTCACTTTCAGGTACACCAATTAAATGTAGGTTTGTTCTTTTCACATAGTTCCATATTTCTTGGAGGCTTTGTTTGTTCCTTTTCAGTTTTGTTCACTAATCTTGTCTTCACATGCTTTATTTCGTTAAGTTGATCTTCAGTCTCTGATATCCTTTCTTTTGCTTGATCAATTCAGCTATTAATACTTGTGTGTACTTCATGAAGTTCTCGTGCTGTGTTTGTCAGCTCCATCAGGTCATTTATCTTCTTCTCTAAACTGGTTATTCTAGTTAGCAATTCATCTAATCTTTTTTCAAGGTTCTTATCTTCCTTGCATTGGGTTACAACATGCTCCTTTAGCTCAGAGGAGTTTATTACCCGTCTTCTGAAGCCTACTTCTATCAATTCATCAAACTCATTCTACATCCAGTTTTGTTCCCTTGCTGGTGAATTATGATCCTTTGTAGGAGAAAAGTCATTCTGGTTTTTGGAATTTTCAGCCATTTTGCACTGGTTTTTCCTCATCTTCATGGATTTATCTACCTTTGGTCTTTGATGTTGGTGACCTTCAAATGGGGTTTCTGTATGGATGTCCTTTTTGTTGATGTTGATGCTATTCCTTTGTTTGTTAGTTTCCCTTCTAACAGTCAGGCCCCTCTGCTGCAGCTCTGTTGGGTTGCTAGAGGTCCACTCCAGACCCTATTTGCCTGGGTATCACCAGCAGAGGCTGCAGAACAGCAAAGATTGCTGCCTGTTCCTTCCTCTGAAAGCTTAATCCCAGAGGGGCACTCGCCAGATGCCAGCTGTAGCTCTTCTATATGAGGTGTCTGTCAACCCCTGCTGGGAGATGTCTTTCAGTCAGGAGGCACAGGGGTCAGTGAACCACTTAAGGAGGCATTCTGTCCCTTGGCAGAGCTCAAGCACTGTGCTGGGAGATCCACTGCTCTCTTCAGAGCTGGTAGGCAGGAATGTTTAAGTTGGCTGAAGCTGCATCTATAGCCATCCCTTCCCCCAAGTGCTCTGTCCCAGGGAGATGTGAGTTTTATTTATAAGCCCCTGACTGGGGCTGCTGCCTTTCTCTCAGAGATGCCCTTCCCAGAGAGGAGGAATCTAGAGAGGCAGTCTGGTTACAACAGCTTTGGGGCACTCAGGTGGGCTCTGCCCAGTTTGATCTCCCCAGTGGCTTTGTTTACACTGTGAGGGGAAAACCGTCTACTCAAGCCTCAGTAATGGTGGACACCCCTCCCCCACCAAGCTCGAGTATCCCAGGTCAGCTTCAGACTGCTGTGCTGGCAGCGAGAATTGCAAGGCAGTTAGCTTGCTGGGCTCCATGGTGGGTGGGATCTGCTGAGCTAGACTACTTTGTTCCCTGGCTTCAGCCCCCTTACTAGGGAAGTGAATAGTTCTATCTTGCTGGCATTTCAGGAGCCACTGGGGTATGAAAAAAACCTCCTGCAGCTAGCTTGATGTCTGCCCAAATGGCTGCTTAGTTTTCTGCTTGAAACCCAGAGCCCTGGTGGTGTAGGAACCCAAGGGAATCTCTTGGTCTGTGGGTTGTGAAGACCGTGGGAAAAGCATAGTATTTTTGCTGGAGTGCACTGTTCCTCACAGCAAGGTCCCTCATGGCTTCCCTTGGCTAGGGGAAGGAGTTCCCTGGCCCCTTGTGCTTCCTGGGTGAGGTGACACCTCATCCTACTTCAGCTTACTCTATGGGCTGGACCCACTGTCTAACCAGTCCCAGTAAGATGAGCTGGGTACCTCAGCTGGAAAGGCAGAAATCACTCACTTTCTGCATTGATCTTGCTGGAAGCTGCAGACTGGAGCTGTACCTATTCAGCCATCTTGCCAGCCACCCGAATTATTTAAAATGAAAGCAGAAACAAAAATATCTTTATTCCATCAGACTATATTAGACTGTTTTTAGCTTTTGACAGGTCAAGTATGCAAAAAATAAACAATGACATAAATAACGTTTAATATTGAAGAGCCAAGGACCCCCTACAAAAATATATAGTTTCTATATCTTTGTTACATATATAAAAATTGATATTGTACTAGATTCATTAGGTTGGCCTATCTGACAGTCATTATAAACTTTATTCTTTAAGCTAGAGATTAGAAAACTGAAAACAAACCCAGCTAGGCTATCTTGTGGCCAGCAGTGCCCATGTGGTTCAGTACTTGCCAAAGAAACAGAAACACAAATCTACATGTGCATCCTCTTCCTGTTCCTCTTCCTTTCTGCTTGGACCATACACAGGGTGCCCAAGATGCAGCACCGTAAGTTGGCAGAGCAGAAAAAGAGAAAGAGCCTGCTTCCTTCAAGGCAGTCCAGGACTTTCTCCTGTGGACTTGTTGCAGGGCACAATCAGCCCCTTAGTCATTCAAGCCCCTCAGTTGGGTTTTCAGGCACTTGCACTGAGAACAATGGAAACTGACACAGCCTGGCCACAAAGAAAACATTAATAAATAAACCAACCCAAAACCTGTACAGGTCACATCCTCAAACCACAATTCAACAAAACTAGAAATAAATGACAAGAGTTTTAAAATCCATTTAGAAAATTTAAAGCACTCGGGCCGGGCACAGTGGCTCACGCCTGTAATCCCAGCACTTTGGGAGGCCGAGGCAGGTGGATCACGAGGTCAAGAGATCGAGACCATCCCGGTCAACATGGTGAAACCCCGTCTCTACTAAAAATACAAAAAATTAGCTGGGCATGGTGGCGCGTGCCTGTAATCCCAGCTACTCAGGAGGCTGAGGCAGGAGAATTGCCTGAACCCAGGAGGCGGAGGTTGCGGTGAGCCGAGATCGCGCCATTGCACTCCAGCCTGGGTAACAAGAGCGAAACTCCATCTCAAAAAAAAAAAAAAAGAAAGAAAATTTAAAGCACTCTTCTCAATAAATTTTGGCAAAGGAGAAAAAATGCAAATTCATACTATTTAGACAAAAATAAAATTAAAGTATAGCATTAATTATGTTACAAATTCTACTCTTCAGAATTCCTTATCTCCCCTTTCTGCTGTTATTATTTTCCTAGAATTTATCACTTTCGTTTATACTACATAATGTTTTACATCTTTAATTTAATTTTCAACATCTCCTACTAGAATATAAGCTCCATGAAGCTAGGGATTTTTGTCTGTTTTGTTCACTGTTGTATCTTCAGCACATGAAATATTGCCTGGTCCCCAGCCAACATTCAGTAACACTGTTGAATAAACTAATAATTGCTCTAAAAGGAAAATATATAGTCTTAATTTTTGTTATTAAAAATTTTTTAATATAATCCAACTCAAGTTGAAAGCCATAGGCAATCAGTCAAACAAATAAATATAATCTCTAAATAATGCAGAGAGAAAAATAATAAAGATAAAAACAGAAATTAATGAATTTTTAAGTAGCTTTTATAAATAAATGAAGAAAATTTTGATGAAAAAAATAACAGAAACTTCTGATAAACCTGATCAATGAAAGTAGAAATTCACAAACAAAAATAAATACAAAAAGGGAACTATTATAAAAGCTAGAAAGGAGAATAATAAATGATAGTAGAGGACTAGTCATAATTCCACGGCCATACATTTTATTATTAAAAAATAGACAATTTTCTGTGAAAATTTAAATGAATAAAATGGACTTATAAAGCTCAACAAAATCTGAATAGATCAATCATCATCAATAACCAAGAAATGCAAGTTATGAAATCATTGTCTTAAAAGGTTTTTGGAAGGATTTGTTTTAGTTCTTTCATATATTCAAGGAAATATAAATCTCCATGCTATAGAAAGTTATTAAAGAACATAGCAAAACATGAACTTGGTGTTGAATTTTTAAAGTGCCTTTTTGTCATCCATTACTGTTATTTTTCCCTGAACCTATTGATTTGATTTATAGTATTAATAAAAGTCCTAATAATAAATCACTATTGTGTTGTTATGATGGAGAAATCTTTTACTATACTTTTGAATTCAGTTTGCTGGTCAACTACACAGTAGAATATTAAGCAGCCAATTAAAGGAAAGGTTTTGAAGAGTTTTTTTTATGACATGAGAAAATACTTATGCTATTTTCTTTATTCAAATTTATTTCCTCTAATGGGTTGAAAGTTATTCATCTTTTCCAGCATAGCACTTCTCAACCTTAAATTCTACTTTGAAATTAACATTGTAACCTTGACTTTTGGAGTTTTTTACAGTTCGTTGACAACTGGTGGTCTCCAGGGATCTACCAAATGGTCTGTCAGATAGTTTTCATTACCCTAGATCCTTTGCATTTCCATCTAGATCTAAGAATCAGTTTGTCAATTACCACTTTTACTCTTTAATGGAACACTCTTGACCCACTGATCCATTTTGTTGAACTTAAGCTATAATATGAATAGAAAAATGCTATTTATTTTGCTATTCATAGCAAATGAATAGGAGTTTGACAATTTTACAGGAAAAGGTGTTGAAAACATTTTGTTCACATACATTTCCCCAATTTGAAATGTTAGGTTAATAATGAATCCTCTCTAAATTTATATGTTGAAACTTAATTGCCAATGCTATAGTATTAAGAGGTGGGACCTTTTAGGAAGTCCTGAAGTTACAAGAGCAGAGCCCTCATAAAAGGGATTAGTGACCTTTTAAAAGCAGTGCAAGGGCCATTTGCCCCTTCCACCATGCAAAGACACATGGTGTCCTCTAGAAGGCGCCATCTCTGAGGACTAGGTCCTCAACCGACACCAAATCTGTGGGTGTCTTGATCTTGGACATCCCAGTCCCTAGAATTGTGTGCAATAAATTTCTGTTGTTTATGAACTACCCACTCTAAGATATTTTGTTATAGCAGCCCAGACTAAGACATTTTCACAGAAATTCCATCATATTCTAACAACCATGAGTTTTTTAAAGTTTGTGCAAGTACTGAAAGGACATAAAAGTGAATTCATGTCAGCTAACACCAAGTTAATAGCACAAATTTCTCAGTTAACTTACTTTCATGCTATTTGCATTTTTGTACATTTTTATTAATTAAAGCAGCACTTTCCAACTTTTTGGCACCAGAGACCAGTTTCATGAAAGACCATTTTTCTTTTCTTTTTTTTTTTTTTAATTGCATTTTAGGTTTTGGGGTACATGTGAAAAACATGCAAAGTTGTTGCATAGGTGCATTCATGGCAGTGTGATTTGCTGCCTCCCTCCCCCTCACCCATATCTGGCTTTTCTCCCCATGCTATCCGAAAGACCATTTTTCAATGGACTGGGAGGGGGATTAGATTCTCATGCAGAGTACACAGCCTAAATCCTTCACATGTGCAATTCACAATAGAGTCCAAGCTCCTATGAGAATCTAATGCCTTTGCTGATTTTTTTTTTTTTTTGAGACTGAGTCTTGCTCTGTCACCTAGGCTGAAGTTCAGTGGCATAACTTGGCTTACTGTAATCTCCGCCTCTTGGGTTCAAGCAATTGTCCTGCCTCAGCCTCTTGAGTAACTGGAACTACAGGCGCACACCACCATGCCTGGCTAATTTTTGTATTTTGTGTAGAAACAGGGTTTCACCACGTTGGCCAGGCTGGTCTCAAACTTCTGACCTCAGACGATCTGCCCGCCTTAGCCTCCCAAAGTGCTGGGATTACCAGCATGAGCCACTGAGCCTGGTCAGCCTCTGCTGATCTGACAGGAGGTGGATCTCAGTTGATAATGCTCACTTGCCAGCCACACACCTGCTGTGCAGCCCTATTCCTAATAGGCCACAGACTGGTCCCTGGCCCCCGAGTTGGGAACCTCTGAATTATAGGATTGCATCCAAAGGAGCCAAATAAGTTGTACCCCTTTTCTCTCTTGCATACTAGGCTGCCCATTCACCTCCAGAAGAAAGTGGCGACAACTTCTATCTATGTTATTCCTGTGTGTTCTACCTTTGGAAATTTGCATATTTCCACATTTGCATATTAGTCACATTTTTGCCCTATATATATTTCATTGTTTGCATTTTCTATATTTGCATTTTGCTATTCTTATTATAGCTCAAGTTTAACAAAATGGATCAGTGGGTCAAGAGTATTCCATTAAAGAGTAAGATTGGTAACCGACAAACTGATTCTTAGGTCTACGTAGAAATGCAAAGGATCTAGGATAGTCAAAACTATCTTGAATAAAGGATGGGATTTATTTTATGAATTTTAAAAACCATTGTTAATGATTTTGAATGGCTTGTGTGATACATGTAGAATCTTGAATATCCTAAACCTGTCACTTTAGGACTTAATATGAAAAATAAGATGGGCCGGGCGCGGTGGCTCACGCCTATAATCCCAGCACTTTGGGAGGCCGAGGCGGGTGGATCATGAGGTCAAGAGATCGAGACCAACCTGGTCAACAAGGTGAAACCCCATCTCTACTAAAAATACAAAAATTAGCTGGGCATGGTGGCGCTTGCCTGTAATCCCAGCTACTCGGGAGGCTGAGGCAGGAGAATTGCTTGAATCCAGGAGGTGGAGGTTGCAGTGAGCCGAGATTGCGCCATTGCACTCCAGCCTGGGTTACAAGAGTGAAACTCTGTCTCAAAAAAAAAGAAAGAAAAATAAGATATTAGAATTTTTAATAAGATGAAGCCAATAGCACAATGGTAGAACATTTGACCCTTTCCCACTTGATCATTGTCTTAGTCTACTCAGGCTGCCATAACAAAATACCACAGTCTGGATGACTTAAACAACAGAAACTTACATTCTCACAGTTCTTGGGGATCAAAATCTGAGATCAGGGTGCCAACATGATAGGTTCTGGAAAGGGTCTTTTCCTGTTTGCAGATGGCCACCTTCTCCTTGTATTCTCCCACGGTGGAGAGAGAGGAAACAAGCTCCCTCATGTCTCTTCTTATAAGAGCATTAATTCCATTGTGAGAGCCCTGCCATCATGATCTCATCTAAATCTAATTACTTCCCAATGTCTCATTTCCAAATCCTATCATCACACTGGGACCTGGAGCTTCAAAAAACAAATAGGAATGGGGGCCACAGTGTAGTATATGGCAACTGTCTTGGTCTGTTTGGGCTGCTATAACTAACAAAACACCATAAACTGTATAAGTTACAAACAACAGAAATTTATTTCTCATAGTTCTGGAGGCTGGGAAGCCACAATTAAGGTGCCAACAGATGTTGTCTAGTAAGAGCCCATTTCCTGGTTCATAGATGGTGTCTTGTCATGGTGGAACCATGAGAAGGAACAAAGAAGAACAGGAAACTCTCACTTTCAGTGGACCAGCCACCAGTGGACTCTGCCATTTTGGAGGCTGGACCTCTCTTAAATCACAGGAGTTGAAGAGAGTTGTTACATTTGGATGCAATTTTAAAAATAGATCTAGTAGTGCCGTTTTTTGACAAGTGAAGAAAATAATTGCTGCTATGGTCTGAATGCTTGTGTACCTCCAGAATTCATATGGTGGAGGGGCAAGGCACATGATGTCTTCACATGGTGGAAGGGGTGAGAAGAAAGAAAGAAGGAAAGACAGAGAGAGAAAGAAAGAAAAACAAAGAAAGAAAGGTTAATCTCCAATAAATTAACCTCCTGCCAGAAAGAGGCTGTTCAAGTACCTTACAGAGACAATGTGTAGCAGAAAAGCAATCTCACTGAACCTCTTTTCTGTATCTCCTATGAAGTGTGACAGATTTGTGGGCATTTTCAGAAAACTGACAAATTGCGTATAGAGCATAACCTTTTGTTCATCTCTAGATTTCCCCTATTCTGGTGAGAAAGCAATTTTAAAATGCCTCCTATTTCTCTCCCTCTGAATTTGAGGCTCTCGATTATTTTCTGTTGTCAAAACTCAGACAAACCTTATTATTTTATTAGGTCATTGGATATGATTTATATGTCTCTTAGGAGGAGCGACTGTAGAAAGGGAGAGTGATAGGACTTATCAGCCCTGGAGTGGACTGAGCTCACCCATTAAGTTAGCCTGTCTGCCCTGTACTTGACAGTTTTTAATGCTTTCACCTCCTGCAGCTTCCAGTATTTGTCCTTCTGGAGTGCTGATTCCAGATGTTATTGTTACATTATGCCAGTACCTATTGCCCAAGCATGCTAGTGCTTTCCATTCTTTGGCACAGACTGCTGTAACAGTTTCCTGATATCTTCCTTTCAGTGCATCATTCCAAAAACCTCAAATGACCAGCAGGAGCTAATTACAGCCTCAGAAGCAACCAGCCTACCCGGGCTCTGGCTACTTTCAAGTTCGAATTATTTCTTGGTAGGCAATGATTGTGTCTTGCTAACTCTCCATTAACCTGACAGTTCCTGCTTCAAGTTCCTCAGCCTTCATTGTGTTATCATTTTATGTGGTTAGTGAGTTCTACAAGTTATTTGCACATTATAACTGTTACCTGCCATACGATGAACAAATAGGGACAGAGAGAGATGTGACTTCCTTGTATCAGTCCACATAGCCTAAGTTATGCTGTGGTAACAACTGACCCCCAAAATCTCAGTGTCTTACACTGCAGCTTCCAGTATTTGTCCTTCTGGAGTACCAATTCCAGAATGAATGGTTTATTTCAATAAGGTTTATTTCCCACTCATATTATATGTCCACTGTGGGCGGGCATGTGTCTTTACTCCAGGACACAAGCTAATGAAATAAGCTCCCTGTGGAACATTGTCTTTGGCAGAGGCAAATCGAAACTGGCCAATTTTTCCATCAAACTGATGTTTATTACTTCTTTCAAATAAACATAGAAATTGACCCTCCTAGTCTTCAAATTTGAGAAAGTTACAATTGTCTTATCTGAGTTCCTTTCTCAGGAAACCAACCATCAGGCCTTCCAAATAGTATCAAGGAACTGAAACCCACCAGATTGCCACATCTGGACAATGAGACACCAGACACCTCACCATCATGATCACCTAACCAACCACCTGTTTCCTGTTGACCAACTCCTCTTTCTTGCCCCTCCTTAATCCTTGTTTTCCTGCATGTAATTACATTTCTTTTCTGCTATATAAACCCCTGCTCTTAGCTGGGCAGGGAGATGGATTTTAGGGTGATCTCCCATCTCCTTGGCTGCAGCACTCAAACCCTTCTTCCCTGACAATACTCATTGTCCCAGTGATTGGTTTTCTGTGAGGAAAGCAGCAGGACCTAGACTGAACCCCTGGTGTTTCAGTAACAAAATGAAGCACGCAGAACGAAGCTTCTGTCCCCACTTCACCAACAACACAAATCACATGGTCATTCCTGATACCAACAGAGAGGGAATGTGAAATCCTCCTTTGGGGAGCAGTACCCCATCAAGGCACAGCACACATTTAGAGCAATCAACCACACTCACTTTGATAGAGACCTGTCATGATATTCCAGTGGAGCCCAAGTCTCAAGACTCTTCCCCAGATTCTGCCAGGGCAGCAGACACCTGCTCATTTTCTCAGCCATGCCTGCCATTTGAGTTGAGCCTCTCTGACACTGACAGATGGCACTAGTTTCCTACAGACTCCCTGAGGTGAGTCAAGGTGTTGCTCCTGGTCTCTGTAATTCCCAGACTGTCTGATGCCTGTATCTAAAGAGGCAGACCTCAACCCTTGCCCAGCCCCTGGGGCAGGGTGGGTAGAGAAGCCTGTTCCCTGGAGCCCCACATTTGTGTCAGTGAAGGACATTGTACTCTGAGTCACTTCTTTTTACAGCTTGTCAGAGACCAAATTAGATCACTATGAAGGAATACATTATGACCCATCTGTCCATTCAAATAAATCATTGACCTTCCTTTTTTTTTTTTTGCCCTAGCAGAAGGGTGTTCAAAACAGTTTTTTCTGTGCTAAATCTTTAACAGTTTAATAGTATAAATGTTGTTGTACTTGATGTTTTATGCTATGATTATTTCTGTATTGAAAGGCATAGGACTTAAGAAGATAATGCTGTCCTTGGCAGCCTGAGACACATATGAAATAAAGGTGATTTAATGATTTGAATTATGTTAATAAACAGAAACTGCCTGTGTAGAAGGGTTTTCTTCTAAATATGGTTACTCAAAATCTAGCTGAAGACCATTTCAAAAGAGCTAATAATATGATAAATTTATATACACTAATTTGGGGACTACAAGCACACATATGTGTGTGTGTGTGTGTGTGTATATATATATATATATATATATATATATATATATGAAGAGAGACAGAGAGAGAGAGAGAGAGGAGTGTTAACCATTACTCATATAAATCAGGAAGACAAGGAGAACAAATCAAAAAGTGTCTCCTGTGGTGATATAAATAGCCTGTGATGATTACACTATTGTAGTTGAGTTTTGAAACTCACATGAAAACAACTGATATTCCTTTATTGAAGAAATATTTATTGAGTACCAACTCTGGGCCAGGCACTAATCCAAGCGCAAGGGATGCAAGAGATGAAAGGATATCATCGCAGTGGCTTACACCTGTAATCCCAGTGTTTTGGGAAGCCAAGGTGGAAGGATTGTTTGAGCCCAGGCGTTTGAGGCTGCAGTGAGCTATGATTGTGCCACCACACTCCAGCCTAGGCAGCAAGAGTGAGACCCTATCTAAACAAACAAACAAACAAAAAAAATCCCATCTTTCGTAGAACTTATAGACTAGTGGGAGGAAAAAGGCAAATGACATTGTGTTTGCGCACCTCCTGGTCCACTCTTCACTCTGATCTGTGCCCTGCAAGGGCACATCTGTATAGACTGCATCCACAAGCTCACTTTCTTTTCTGCCTCCAGCTGGATTTAGCCAATGGGAGGAACTTGCAAGAGATCAGAGAACAAGAGGAGAATAAAGCTGAGTTGATTGGATGCATCCCTCTCCATAAGGCGGCCTGCTTTATGTTGCTATCCTCTCTAGGTGCCTCTGTCCTGGTAACTGTTCTCTCACTTTGCCCCCACAGGCCTTGGGGTGGCAATGGCTTCCACCACCACCATCACCATGGTTGCTGGCCCCATCACATCACAGTAACCCTCTGAAGCTTCCATAAAGCTTGCCCACACCTTTGTTAACCATTCTTTTATTACTCTGTCCTCCAGTTCAAGGGTACTATTTCCTGCTCTAACCCTGACCACTATACAAAATAAAGAAGTAAATTATGGAGTAAATTAAATGTTGGTAAGCTTTGTTGAGAAAACAAAGCAGGGAAAGCAGATAAGGAGTGCTGGACCAGGGCAAGTGGGTGCTTTTTAAATAGGGTGGTCAGGGAAGGCTTCATCAATAAACATGTATAATACACCAGATTCGCCCATCTTCCAGCAGATCTTTCCTTTCAAAGGAAATATTACAAGGATCTGAAAATTTAAAACCTAGAAGAGAGAAACATCACTGGCTGAAGCAGGAACAAGAATAGAGATGAGGGCTCAGAGCTCTCCCCCATGGCCTAGTTCTCCCCACACCTTCCAAGCCTCTACAAACTCATGCACCACCCCACCCCTAACTTCTGATGCACCTTGACTGACCCTAGTACTTCAAGACACACATAACCAAGAGAGATATTGTGTTTCTCTTTTTTTAAGCAACAGGATCTCACTGTATCTCTCAGGATAGAGTGCAGTGGTGCAATTGTAGCTCACTGCAGCCTCCTAATCCTTGGTTCAAGGGATCCTCCTGCCTCAGCCTCCTGAGTAACTGGAATTACAAGTGTGTGCCACCAAGCCTGGCTAATTTTTTAATTGAGAGACAGGGTCTTGCTATGTTGCCCAGACTGGTCTTGAACTCTTGGCCACAAGTGATTCTCCCTCCTCAGCCTCCCAAAGTGCTAGGATTATAGGCACTTGCTGCTGTGCCTGGCCAATATTCAGTTCCTAATCTTCTCCAAGTTTTACACTGTATCATTCTAGAGAAACAAAACTTCACCATCTTACCCTCAGGAAACAGCTTTTATAGAACCATGACTGAGTGTTACGTCCTCATCTCTCACTCACTGCTGAAAACAGAAATGGTCTCACATATATTTTGTCTTTCATCTTTATTTATAAAATTGGCATTAAGGATACTGTTTCTATTTTTTTCCATGTCATCTATGTAAGTTCAAATATAATAAATTATCTCAGGGCCAGGAAAAAGTTTGTCTCTCCTGTTGAACTACAATATTTCCTTCTATTGGACAATAAGAAGTGTATATTTCATCATGTTTTCCTCTTCACAGTGGCTTATAGGAAACTCAGAGCCAAGTGTCATTCTAAATTGCTAAGACTTTTTCTCAAGGATGTTTTCTTAATGTAATTTTCTTCTCTAGTTTCCCTTTTATGGTTTTGTTTTGTATGTTTTATTTTATTGTACTTATGATTTTCTTACAGAAGTAGGCAAGCTGTAAATATATATTATAATGCAATCTAATTAAAATTTTTTCTTTTGATTTTGGTTGACTTTTCCTGGTTATATCTACAACATCAAAATAATCTATAAAAAAATGAAAACTGATGAATTAATTACTTTTTGTGTCTATACTAAAATAAGCTATTGGATGTTTTTCCTACTCAAGAAACTGTTTTTCTTAATTCATGACAAAAAAAAAAAAAAAACAATATGAACTGGGCATGGTGGCCCACACCTGTAGTCCCAGATAGGAGGCTGAAGCAGGAGAATTTCATGAGCTCAGAAGTTCAAGGCTATAGAATGCTACAGTTGCACCTATGAATAGCCATTGCACTTCAGGCCATGCATTGTAGCGAGACACTATCTCTAGAAAAATAAATTAATTAAAATAAAATTTTAAAAATAATACCTCTGGATAATTTATTATTGTCAGGATCTGTGCTCAGCAGGAGGGTTCAAATATGAATGTGATGCAGACCCTGTCCTCAGGGAATTTACAGTCTAGAAGTGAAGAGGTCTTCATTCTTTCAAACTCCTCATTCCAAACCAGTATTTATTTGTAGTTTTAAAACCAATTGCAGAATAATACATTTTTGAAAGCAAAATTAGTTTTCCCCCTTAGTTCTGTTCTCTCATGCCAATAGATACAGAGATAAAAGAAACCAACATTCTAAGCATTCTGCAAATGTAACCTGCCCTCAAACAAATGTAAGATTGCTTTTAAAATGCTCACTACAATAACCTTATGGAGGCCAGCCAAAGCTTCCATCGAGTCACTAGGGCTGTGGTGTTTTTGTTCTGGATCCATCCTACTCTCTTCGACATTAAATTAAAAAAAATTTTTTTAAATTAGTATTTGTCATAGAAAGCCTGAAATGTGTCCACTTTACAGGTCAAGCCACATTTTTAGGTAAATCATAATTTCTAGCAGGTTTTGTAGCTTTCCAAGTTTGATGATTAGTTTTATGCCAGTGGCCACGCTAAAACTCTCTGCTGAGGCATTTTCAAACCCCCAGGTTATAGATCTCACCAGTCCAAGTGAATCTCCAACCTCTTATACCATTCATTTATTTGACAAATATTCATGAAACACCTACAATGTGTCAATAGTAGGTGGAGGGATATACAATGGTAAATAAGATAGATATGTTCCCTGCCCTCATGAAACTGAGTCTAACAGATGATACAAACAGTAAACAATTGACTCCAAGTATGATGAGTGTAAGCTGGAGGAGTTCAGAACACAACACCCTAAATATGCCATTCCAGCATATTGACTGTTTTGAAAAACAGCAGATGCAAGAAGGACATTTTGAGTCCCCCTTCCTTTTCCTAAAAACAGACAATGAGATTCCGATGTAAGATATGCCCTCCTTATACCAGGAGAAAATGAACATTCTTATAATTAAGGACAGTAAGTTGAGACTGAAAGAATTGTATATGAACAGGCCTTGTTAAAATAATTTTTATCTTTCTTTAGGCTCCCCATGCAATTTAACTACTTCTCCACAATCACCTCTCTTTGTTCAACCTAATACAAAAGCACTTAGATTTTGTCACCTCTTTGAGTCTTTATATCCTTATGAGGGCTCCCATGTTATGTAAAATGTAATTAAATAAATGTGTGTTTTTCTTCTGTTAATCTGTCTCATGCCAATGTAATTCTCAGACCCATCTTAGGCCCCAAAGATAGAAGTGGGAATGTTTTGCCTTCCCAACAGAGCTCTATAAGGGTGGGATTTTTGTCTGTTGCCTTCGCTGCTGCATCTCCCATTCATATAACCGTGCCCACCTCAATAAATATTTGCTGAACACATGCTATGAAAAAGGAAGCACAGAATTCTACAGGAGGGTGTGCCAGGGGATATCACCCAGTCTGGAGGGCTGAGGAAGGCAATCCTGAAGGAAGGACATCCTAGACAATACTTAAATGATGAGTTGAAGAGGAAAGGAGAGAGTAATACAGGAGGAAGAAAAACTTAGTTTGAAAGCCCAGATGTAAACAAACTGAAGTTTAAACAGTAAATAAACAAATACCCAGAATGGCTGAAGTGAAAAGAGCGTAGAGCAGAGTGACAAGAGATGGGATTGAACAGTTGGATATAAGCACAGGGGGTGTACACCCCCCTGTGATATTGTTCATGATATCCAGGGAGGAGGAGGATGATATTACTCTAATATTGCAGGAAGTGTACACCACCCTGTGATATTGTTCCTAATATCCAGGGGAGGATATGATAATATTACTTCCAATATCACAGGGGTTGTACACCCTCTGTGATAGTGTTTGTAATATCCAGGGTGGGAGAGGATATTACTTCCATTTTCACAGGAAGTGTAAACCCCCCTGTGATATTGTTCATAAGATTCAGGGGAGGGGACAGGATGATATTACTCCTGATATCACAGGACATATACATCCCTCTGTGATATTCTTCATAATATTGAAAGGAAGAGAGGATTATATTATTCCTAATATCTCAGGAGGTGTACACCACTCTGTGATATTTTTTGTAATATCCAGGGGAAAAAAGGATGATATTACTCCCAACATCGCAGAGGGTATACACCCTCCTGTGATATTCTTTGTAATATCCAAGGGGAAGAGAGGATGAAATTACTCTCAATATCAGAGGAGGGGTACACCCTTCTGTAGTGTTGTTCATAATATCCAGAAGGAGAGAGAGTAATGTTACTCCCAATATCGTGGAGAGTATACACTCCAAATATTGCTGGGGGTGTAGACCCCCTGTGATATTCAGAATGTCCAGGGGGGAAAGGATATTACTCACAATATCGCAGGGGGTGTACACCCCACCTGTGATCTTGCTCCTAATATCCAGGGTGGAAGAGAATGATACTACTCCCAATATCACAGCAAGCATACATATCTTCTGTGATATTGTTCCTAATATACAGAAAGGGAAAGGATAATGTTACTTCTAATATCGCAGAGGGTGTACAGCACCCCGTGATATTGTTGGTAATATCTAGGAGGAAAGGGGATGATATTATTCACAATATCACAGGAGGTATACACAACCCTGTGATATTGTTAGTAATATCCAGCGAGGGAGAGGATAATATTACTTCCAATATCGCAGGGAGTGTACACCCTCCTGTGATATTATTCATAATATCCAAGGTGGAGAGAGAATGCCATTATGAACAACATCACAGGGGGTGTATATATGTTGTTCATAATATCCAGGGAAGGAGAGGATAATATTACTTCCAATATCACAGAAGGTGTGTACACCCCTCTGTGATATTGTTCATAACATTGGGGGGCGCAGAGAGGATGACAATATCACAGGGGATGTAAACCACCCTGTGATACTGTTTGTAATCTCTAGAGAAGCAGGGGATGATATTACTACCAGTATCGCAAGGGGTGTAAACTCCCCCTGTGATATTGTTCGTAATACCCAGGAGGAAAGAGGATGATATTATTCCCAATATCACAGGGTCTGTACACCCCCCTGTGATACTGTATATAATATTAGGGGGGAGAAGATGATATTACTCCCAATATCGCAAGGGGTGTACACCTAACCTGTGATATTGTTCCTAATATCCAGGGAGGGAGAGAATGATATTACTTCCATATTGCAGGGAGTGTACATCCCCTGTGATATTGTTTCTAATATCCAGGGGGGAGAGTATGATATTATGCCCAATATCGCATGGGATGTACACCAGCCTTGTGATATTGTTCCTAATATCCAGCAGAGAAGGGGATGACATTATTCCCAGTATCCCAATGTGTATACACCCTTCCTGTGATATTGTTCCTAATATCGGGGGTGGGGTGGGGAGAAGATATTACTTCCAATATCGCAGGGCGTGTCCACTCCACTTGTGATATTGTTCCTAATATCTGGGGGGGAAGAGGATGATATCACTCCCAATATCGCAAATGGTGTACACTCCCCCTGTGATATTGTTTCTAATATCCAGGGAGGGAGAGGATGATATTATTCCCATATTGCAGGGAGTGTACATCCCCTGTGATATTGTTTCTAATATCTTGGGGGGTGAGGGTGATATTATGCCCAATATCGCATGGGATGTACACCAGCCTTGTGATATTGTTCCTAATATCCAGCAGAGGAGGGGATGACATTATTTCCAGTATCCCAATGGGTATACACCCTTCCTGTGATATTGTTCCTAATATCGGGGGGGGGTGCTGGGGAGAAGATATTACTTCCAATATCGCAGGGCGTGTCCACTCCACTTGTGATATTGTTCCTAATATCTAGGGTGGGGGAATGGATAATGTTACTCCCAATATCGCAAATGATGTACAATCCCCCTGTGATATTGTTTCTAATATCCAGGGGAGGGGGAGAAGATATTGCTCCCAGTATCGCAGGGGGTGTACACCGACCTTGTAATATTGTTCCTAATATCCAGCAGGGAAGAAGATGATATTACTCTCTATATCACAGGGGGTGTGCACCCCCCCTTGTGACAGTGTTTCTAATATTTAGAGGGAGAGATGATACTACTCCCAACATCGCAGGGGGGTGTACACCCCTTTGTGTATATATCTACTATACAGACAGCCACTGTAAGCACTATAAGTACACTATAAGTGTACACCCCCTTGATAATTGTTTTTAATATCCAGGGAGGGAGAGGATGATATTAATCCCAATATCACTGGTGGTGTTTACCCACCTTGTGATATTGTTCTTAATATCCAGTTGGGAAGAGGATGATATTGCTTTCAGTATCACATGGGGTGTATACCCCCTTTGTGATATTGTTTCTATTATCCAAGATGGGAGAGAATGATATTACTCCCAAAACACAGGGGGTGTATACCACCTCTGTGATATAGTTCCTAATATCCTTGGGGGGAGAGGATGATATTACTCACAATATCGCAAAGTGTGTACACACCTCCTGTGATATTATTCCTAATATCTAGAGGGTGAGAGGATGATATTACTCCCAATATCGCAGGAAATGTACACCACTTCTGTGATATTGTTCCTAATATCCAGAAGGGGAGAGCATGATATTACTTCCAATATTGCAGGATGAGTACACCCACTCCACTGTGATTTTGTTCCTAATATTCAGGTGGGGAGAGAATGATATTCTTCCCAATATCACAGAGGGTCTACGTACCCCCTGTGATATTTTTTCTAATATTCAGTTGGAAAGATTATGATATTACTCCCAATATCACAGAGGGAGTGTACCTTCCCTGTGATATGGCTCCTAATGTCCGGGGTAGAAGAGGATGATATTACTCCCAATATCACAGAAGTGTGTTTACCCCCTGCGATACTGGAAGTAATGTCATCCTCTTCCCCAATGAAAATTAAGAACACTATCATAGAAGGTGTGTACAGCCCCCTGTGATATTGTTCCTAATATTTAGGAGGAGAAAGGATGATATTACTCCTAATATCCCAGGGGGTATACACCACTTCTATAATATTGTTCTTAATTTTCACTGGGGAAGAGGATGACATTACTTCCAGTATGGCAGGGGGTGTACACACTTCTGTGGTATTTATCCTAATATCCTAATAGTCAGGGATGGAGAGGGTAATATTACTCCCAATGTTGCAGGGTGTGTACACCCCTTTGTGTATATATCCACTATACAGACAGCCACTATAAGTCAAAGAAAGAGGAACCAACCCTGCCAACACATTGATCTTAGACTCTAGCCCCCAGAGCTGTGAGACAATAACTTCTGTTGTTTAAGCCATCTAGTTTATGGTAGTTTATTATGACAGCTCTAGAAAACTAATCTATCTCCCTTGAGGAGAGTTGAGTGTATTCTACATAAAGATGGATAATACATGGATGAATTATAAAACATGCAGCGGATTATGGCAGACTGCTAGTTGACCTTCTTACATAGTAAGTCATATAGTCACTTTTTAATTTTAGATTCAAGGGTACATGTGCAGGTTTGTCATATAAGTAAACTCGTGTCAAGGGGTTTTTTTTTGTACAGACTATTTCATCACCCAGGTACTAAGCCTAGTGCCCAATAGTTATTTTTTCTGATCCTCTCCCTCCTCCCACTCTCCACCATTGAGTAGGACCTGGCATCTGTTTTCTCCCTTTTTGTGTGCATATGTTCTCATTATCTAGTTCACACTGGTGAGAACATGCAGTATTTGGTTTTCTGTGTCTGTGTTAGTTTGCTAAGGATAATAGCCAGCTTCATCCATGTTCCTGCAATGGACATGATCTCATCGTTTTTTATGGATGCATAGTATTCCATGGCATATATCAGCAATCAACATTTTTGGCACCAGTTGACTGGTTTCTTGGAAGACATTTTTTCCACCAACAGAGGGGTGGGAGATGATGGGGGAAATGGAAGGTGGTGGGGTGGTTAAAGAGCACGCAACCTAGATCCCTCACATATGCACTTCACAATAGAGTTCAGACTCCTTTGAGAATCTAATGCTGCCATTAATATGAAAGGAGGTGAAGTTGAGGCAGTAATGCTTGCTCACCAACCGCTCACCTCCTGCTATGCAGCCCCATCCCTAACAGGCCATGAACCCCTGGCATTTGGGGACCCCTGGTATATACGTACCACATTTTAAAAATCCAATCTTCCATTTATGTGTATTCAGGTTGATTCTGTCTTTGCTATTGTAAACAGTGCTGCAGTGAACATTCACGTGCATGTATGTTTATGGTAGAACAATTTATATTCCTTTGGGTATATACCCAGTAATGGGATTGCTGGGTCAAATAGTAATTGTTTTCAGTTCTTTGAGGAATCACCACACTGCTTTCCACAGTGGCTGAACTAATTTACACTCCCACAAAAAGTGTATAAGCATTCCCTTTTCTCCGCAACCTTGTCAACATGTTATTTTATTATTTTTTTTATTGAGACAGAGTTTCGCTCTTGTTGCTCAGACTGGAGTGCAATGGCACAATCTTGGCTCACTCCAACCTCTGCCTCCCAGGTTCAAGCGATTCTTCTGCCTCAGCCTCTCAAGTAACTGGGATTACACGCATGCACCATCATGCCCAGCTAATTTTGTATTTTTAGTACAGATGGGGTTTCTCTATGTTGGTCAGACTGGTCTCAAATTTCCGACCTCAGGTGATCTGCCCACCTCGGCCTCCCAAAGTGATGGGATTACAGGCATGAGCCAAGGTGCCTGGCCTTGACTTTCTAATGACTGGTATGAGATGGCATCTCATTGTGGTTTTGATTTGCATTTCTCTAATGATTAGTGATACTGAGCATTTTTTCATATGTTTATTGGCCACATGTATGTCTTCTTTTCAAAAAGTGTTCATGTCCTTTGTCCACATTTTAATGGGGTTGTTTTTCTCTTGTAAATTTGCATAAGTTTCTTATAGATGCTGGATATTGGGCCTTTGTCAGATGCATAGTTTGCAAATATTTTCTCCCATTCTGTAGGTTGTCTGTTTACTCTGTTGATAGTTTCTTTTTCTATGCAGAAGCTCTTTAGTTTAATTTGAGCCTATTTGTCAATTTTTGCTTTTGTTGCAATTGCTTTTGGTATCTTTGTCATGAAATCTTTGCCAGTTCCTATGTTCAGAATAATATTACCTAGGCTGTCTTCCAGGGTTTTTATAATTTGGGGTTTTTCATTTCAGTCTTTAATCCATAGTGAGTTGATTTTGGTGTGTAGTGTAAGGAAGGGGTCCAGTTTCCATCTTCTGAATATGGCTACCAGGTATCCTGACACCATTTATTGAATAGAAAGCCCTTTACCCATTGCTTCTTTTTGTCAGCTTTGTCAAAGATCAAATGGTTGTAGGTGGGCAGCCTTATTTTTGGGCTCACTGTTCTGTTCGATTGGTCTAATGTCTGCTTTTGTACCAGTACCATGCTGTCCATGCTGCTTTGATTACTGTAGCCCTGTAGTATAGTTTGATGT
Source organism: Aotus nancymaae (assembly GCF_030222135.1). Taxonomy (NCBI): domain Eukaryota; kingdom Metazoa; phylum Chordata; class Mammalia; order Primates; family Aotidae; genus Aotus; species Aotus nancymaae. The sequence continues at coordinate 4,959,605 of NW_026988507.1, read as the reverse complement.
CAGGTAGCATGATGCCCTCAGCTTTGCTATTTTTGCTTAGCATTGCCTTGGCTATTTGGGCCCTTTTATGGTTCCACATGAATTTTAAAATAGTTTCTTTCTAGTTCTGTGAAGAATGTCAATGGTAGTTTAACAGGAATAACACTGAATCTGTAAATTGCTTTGGGCAATATGGCCATTTTTTTTTTTTTTTGGTACTTTAGGTTCTGGGCTACATGTGCAGATCATGCAGGATTGTTGCATAGGTACATACATGGCAAGGTGGTTTGCTGCCTCCATCCCCCCCGTCACCTATCTCTGGCATTTCTCCCCATGTTATCCATCCCCAACCTCCCCATCCCCTGCTGTCCTTCCCCTACCCCCCCGGCAGACCCCAGCGTGTGATACTCCCCTCCCTGTGTCCATGTGTTCTCATTGTTTGACACCCACCTATGAGTGAGAACATGAGGTGTTTGATTTTCTGTTCTTGTGTCAGTTTGCTGAGAATGATGGTTTCCAGATTCATCCATGTCCCTACGAAGGACACGAACTCATTGTTGAGCATGGAATATTTTTTCATTTGTGTCATCTCTGATTTATTTGAGAAGTGTTTTGTAGTTCTCATTGTAAAGATATTTCATCTCCCTGGTCAACTGTATTCCTAGGTATTTTATTCTCTTTGTGACAATTGTGAATGAGATTATGTTCCTGATTTGCCTTTCGGCTTGGCTGTTGTCGGTGTATAGGAAAGTTAGTGATTTTTGCACATTGATTTTGTATCCTGAAACTTTGCTGAAATTGTTTATCAGCTGAAGGAGCTTTGGGACTGAGACTATGGGGTTTTCTAGATATAGAATCATATTGTCTGCAAACAGGGATGATTTGATTTCCTCTCTTCCTATTGGGATGCCTTTATTTCTTTCTCTTGCCTCATTGCTCTGGCCAGGACTTCCAGTACTATGTTGAATAGGAATGATGAGAGAGGGCATCCTTGCATTGTGCCCATTTTCAAGGGGGAATATTTTCAGTTTTTGCCCATTCAGTATGATGTTGATTGTGGGTTTGTCACAGATGGCTCATTATTTTGAGGTGTATTCCTTCCATACCTAGTTTATTGAGAATTTTTAACTTGAAGGGATGTTGAATTTTATCAAAAGCCTTTTCTGCATCTATTGAAATAATCATGTGGTTTTCATCTTCAGTACTGTTTATGTGATGAATCACCTTTATTGATTTGCATATGTTGACCCAACCTTGAATCCCAGGGATAAAGCCTACTGATCATGGTGGATTAGCTTTTTGATGTGCTGCTGAATTCAGTTTGTAGTTATTTTGTTGAGTATTTTTGCATTAATGTTCACCAAGGATATTGGCCTGAAGTTCTTCTTTTGTCTCTGCCAGGTTTTGGGTATCAGAATGATGCTAGCCTCCTAGAATGAGTTGGGGAAGAGTCCCTTCTCCTCAAATTTTTGGAATAGTTTTAGTAGGAATAGTACCAGCTCTTTGTATATCTGATAAAATTTGGCTGTGAATCTGTCTGGTCCTCAGCTTTTTTTTTTTTTTTTTTTTTTTTTTGCTGGGTAGGCTATTTTTTACTGATTTAATTTCAGAGCTCTTTATTGATCTGTTTAGAGAATCAATTTCTTCCTGGTTCAGTTTTGGGAGGGTGTATGTCCAGGAATGTATCTATCTCATCTAGGTCTTTCTAGTTTGTGTGCATAGAGGTATTTGTAGCAGTCTCTGATAGCTTTTGGTATTTCTGTGGGGTCAGTGCTAATATCCCCTTTCTTGTTTCAAATTATGTTTATTTGGATTGTCTCTCTTTTCTTCTTCATTAGTCCAGATAGTGGCCTATCTTTTCTTTTCTTTTTTTTTAGATGGAGTCTTGGTCTGTTGACCAGGCTGGAGTGCAATGGCATGATCTCGGCTCCCTGAAACCTCTGCCTCACGGGTTCATGCAATTCTCCTGCCTCAGCCTCCCAAGTATCTGGGACTACAGGTGTGAGCCACCACACCCAGCTAATTTTTGTATTTTTAGTAAAGATGGGATTTCACCATGTTGACCAGGCTGGTCTCAAACTTCTGACCTCAAGTGATCCACCTGCCTTGGCCTCCCAAAGTGCTGGGATTACAGGTGTGAGCCACCATGCCCAGCTGCTAGTGGCCTCTCTTACTAATTTTTTTTCCAAAAAATAGCTCCTGGATTTGTTGATCTTTTGGATTATTTTTTTAATTGTACTTTAAGTTCTGGGGTATATGGCAGAACATACAGGTTTGTTACATAGATATATATGTGCCATGGTGGCTGGCTGCATCCATCACCCTGTCATCTACATTAGGTAATTCTCCTCATGCTATCCCTCTTCTAGCACCCCACCCCCCAACAGTCCCCAATGTGTGATGTTCCCCTCCCTGTGTCCATGTTTTCTTGTTCAACTCCCACTTATGAGTGAGAATATGCAGTGTTTGCTTTCCTGTTCTTGCATTAGTTTGCTGAGAATGCTGGTTCACAGCTTCATCCATGTCCCTGCAAAGGACACAAACTCATCTTTTTTTATGGCTGAATAGTATTTCATGGTGTATATGTGCCACATTTTCTTTATCCAGTCTATCTTTGATGGGTATTTGGGTTGGTTCCAACTCTTTGCTATTGTGAACAGTGCTGTAATAAGCATTCATTTGCATGTGTCTTTATAATAGAGCAATTTATAATTCTTTGGGTATATACCCAGTAATGGGATTGCTGGGTCAAATGGTATTTCTAGTTCTAGATCCTTGAGGAATTGCCACACTGTCTTCCCCAATGGGTGAACTAATTTGCACTCTCACCAACAGTGTAAAAGCATTCCTATTTCTCCACATCTTCTCCAGCATCTGTTGTCCCCTGACTTATTAATGATCACCATCCTAACTTGCATGAGATGGTATCTCAATGTGGTTTTAATTTGCATTTCTCTAATAACCAGTGATGATGAGCTTTTCTTCATATGTTTGTTGGCTGCATAAATATCTCCTTTTGAGAAGGGTCTGTTCATATTCTTTGCCCATTTTTTGATGGAATTGTTTTTTTTTTCCTGTAAATTTGTTTACATTCTTTGTAGATTCTAGATATTAGCCCTTTGTCAGATGGGGAGGCTACAAAAATTTTCTCCCATTCTGTAGATTGCCTCTTCACTCTGATGATAGTTTCTTTTGCCGTGCAGAAGCTCTTTAATTTAATTAGTTACCATTTGTCTATTTTGGCTTTTGTTGCCATTGCTTTTGGTGTCTTAGTCATGAAGTCATTGCCCATGCCTGTGTCCTAAATAGTATTACCAAGGTTTTCTTCTAGGGTTTTTTATGGTGTTAGGGCTTACATTTATATCTTTAATCCATCTTGAGTTAATTTTTGTATAAGGTATAAGGGATGGATGCAGTTTCAGCTTTCTGCATATGGGTAGTCAGTTTTTCCAACACCATTTATTAAATAGGAAATCCTTTCCCCATTGCTTATTTTTGTCAGGTTTGTCAAAGATCAGATGGTTGTAGATGTGTGGCATTGTTTCTGAGGCCTCTGTTCTGTTCTATTGGTCTGTATCTCTGTTTTGGTACCAGTACCATGCTGTTTTGGTTATTGTAGCCTTGTAGTGTAGTTTGAAGTCAGGTAGTGTGATGCCTCCAGCTTTTTTTTTCTTTTTTCTTAGAATTATCTTGCTATTCAGGCTTTTTGGTTCCATATGAAATTTAAGGTGATTTTTTCCAATTCTATGAAGAAAGTAAATGGTAGCTTGATGGGGATAGCATTAAATCTATGGATTACTTTGGGCTGTATGGCCATTTTCACAATATTGATTCTTCTAACCATGAGCATGGAATGTTTTTCCATTTATTTGTGTCCCCTCTTATTTTCTTGAGCAGTAGTTTGTAGCTCTCCTTGAAGAGGTCCTTCACATCCCTTGTAAGTTGTATTCCTAGGTATTTAATTCTCTTTGTAGCAATTGTGAATAGGAGTTCACTCATGATTTGGCTCTCTGTTTGTTATTGGTGTGTAGGAATGCTTGTGATTTTTGCACATTTATTTTGTATCCTGAGACTTTGCTGAAGTTGCTTATCAGCTTAAGTAGATTTTTGACTGAGGCAATGGAGTCTTCTAAATATATAATCATGTCACCTGCAAATAGAAACAATTTGACTTCTTCTTTACCTATTTGAATACCCTTTATTTCTTTCCTCTTGCCTGATTGCCCTGGCCAGAACTTCCAATCCTATGTTGAATAAGAGTGGTGAGAGAGGGCATCTTTGTCTTGTGCTGGTTTTCAAAGGGAATGCTTATTTTTGCTTATTCAGTATGATATTGGCTGTGGGTTTCTCATAAATAGCTCTTATTATTTTGAGATATGTTCTATCAATACCTCATTTGTTGAGAGTTTTTAGCATTAAGGGTTGTTGAATTTTGTTGAAGCCTTCTCTGTATCTATTGAGATGATCATGTGGTTTTTGTCTTTGGTTCTGTTTATGTGATGAATTACATATATTCATTTGTGTATGTTGAACCAGTCTTGCATCCCAGGGATGACATTGACTTGATCATGATGGATAAGGTTCATGTACCAGAATCTCTAGGACACATTTATAGCAGTGTGTAGAGGCAAATTCATAGCACTAAATGCCCAACAGAGAAAGCAGGAAAGTTCTAAAATTGGTACCCTAGCATCACAATTAAAAGAACCAGAGAAGCAAGAGTAAACAAATTCAAAAGCCAGCGGAAGACAAGAAATAACTAAGATCAGAGCAAAATGAAAGAGATAGAGACACGAAAAACCCTTCAAAAAATCAGTGAATCCAGGAGTTGGTTTTTTGAAAAGATCGACAAAATAGACCGCTAGCCAGACTAACAAAGAAGAAAACAGGGAAGAATCAAATAAATGCAATAAAAATGATAAAGGCGATATCACCACTGATCCCATAGAAATACAAACTACCATCAGAGTATACTATAAACACCTCTACGCAAATAAAACAGAAAACCTAGAAGGAATGGATTAATTCCCAGACACTTAAACCCTCCCAAGACTAAACCAGGAAGAAGTCAAATCCCTGAATAGACCAATAACAAGGTCTGAAATTGAGGCAGCAATTAGTAGCCTACTAACCAAAAAAATCCAGGACCAGAAGGTTCCACAGCCGAATTCTACCAGAAGTACCAAGAGGAGCTGGTACCATTCCTTCTGAAACTATTCCAAACAATAGAAAAAGAGGGAATCCCTCCCTAATGCATTTTAGGAGGGCAACATCATCCTGATACTGAAACCTGGCAGAGACACAACTAAAAAAGAAAATTTCAGTCCAATATCCCTGATGAACATTGATGCAAAAATCCTCAATAAAATACTGACAAACCAAATCCAACAGCACATCAAGAAGCTGTTGAATGATTTTTTTTGTATCTTGATCTCCTTCAGGTCAGCTCTGATTTTGTTTATCTCTTTTCTTCTGCTAACTTTGGGGTTGATTTGCTCTTGCTTCTTTAGTTCTTTTTGTTGTGATGTTAGGTTGTTAATTTGAGATATTTCTATGTTTTTGATGTGGGCATTTTAGTGCTATAAATTTCCCTCTTAACACTGCCTTAGTTGTGTCCCAGGGATTCTGATAGGTTGTATCTTTGTTCTCATTAGTTTCAAAGAACTTACTGATTTCCTTCTTAATTTTATTATTTACCCAAAGTCAGGTTGCTTAATTTCCATGTAATTGCATGATTTTGAGCAATTTTTTTAGTCTTGATTTCTATTTTTATTGCTCTGTGGTCCAAGAGTGTGTTTGGTATGATTTTGGTTCTTTTGCATTTGCTGAGGATTATTTTATGTCGGAATGTGTGGTTGGTTTTGGAGTACGTGGCATGTGGTGATAAGAAGAATGTATATTTTGTTGTTTTGGGGTGGAGAGGTCTGTAGATGTTTATCAGATTCATTTGGTTCAATGTTGAGTTCAGGTCCTGAATATCTCTGTTAATTTTCTGCCTCAATGATCTGTCTGATACTGTCAGTGGAGTGCTGAAGTCTCTCACTAAGTCTCTTTGTAGGTCTCTAAAGCTTGCTCTATGAATCTGGGTGCTCCTGAGTTGGGTCCATATATATTTAGAATAGTTAAGTCTTCTTGTTGAATTGAACCCTTTACCATTATGTAAATGCTCTTCTTTGTCTTTTTTGATCTGTGTTGGTTTAAATCCTGTTTTGTCTGAAATTAGGATTGCAATCTCTGTTTTCTGTCTGATTTCCATTTGTGTGGTAGGTCTTCCTCCATTCCTTTATTTTGAACCCATGAGTATTACTGCATGTGAGATGGGTCTCTTGATGACAGCCTACCATTGGGTCTTAGTTTTGTTTATGCGGCTTGCCACTCTGTGCCTTTTAAATGAGGCATTTAGCCTGTTTACATTCAAGATTAGTGTTGATATATGTGGATTTGACCCTGTCATTGTGTTGTTAGCTGGTTACTAGCTTGTTAGTGTGGTTGCTTTATAGTGTCACTGCTCTGTGCACTTGTGTGCTTTTGTATTGGCTGGTAGTGGTGTTTTCTTTCCATATTTAGTGCTCCTTTCAAGATCTCTTGTAAGGTCTGGTGGTAATAAACTCCCTCAGCATTTGCTTATCTGAAAAGGATCTTATTTTTCCCTTGCTGAGGAAGCTTAGTTTAGCTGGCTATGGAATTGTTGATTGAAGATTCTTTTTCTTTAAGAATATCGCATATAGGCTCTCAATCTCTTCCAGCTTGTAGGGCTTCTGCTGAAAGGTCTGCTGTTAGCCTGATGAGGTTCCCTTTGTAGGCAACCTGCCCTTTCTCTCTAGCTGCTTTTAACATTCTTTCATTTCAACCGTGGAAAATCTGACAATTATGTGTCCTGGAAATGACCTTCTTCTGTTAAATCTTGCAGGGCTTCTCTGTATTTCCTGAATTTGACTGTTGGCCTCTCTAGTGAAATTGAGGCGGTTTTCATGGACTACATCCTGAAATATGTTTTCCAAGTTGCTTGTTTTCTCCCTGTCCCTTTCAGAGATGTCAGTGATTTGTAGATTTGGCGTCATTACAAAATCCCACGTTTCTCAGAGGTTGTGTTCATTACCTTTCATTCATTTTTCTTTATTTTTGTCTGACAGTCTTATTTCACAAAGCCAGTCTTTAAGTTCCAAGGTTCTTTCCTCAGCTTAATCTATTATGCTCTTGATACTTGCAACTGCATTGTGAAACTCTTGTAGTGTGTTTTTCAGCTCTATTAGATCAGTTAGCTTATTACTTATACTGGCTATTTCATCTGTCAGCTCCTGTGTCATTTCATTTTGACTTGGATTGGGTTTTGCTGTTCTCCTGAACCTTGATTATATTTGTTCTTATCCATATTCTGAATTCTAGTTCCATCATTTCAAGCAACTCAGTCTGGTTAAGATCCCTTGTTGGAGAACTAGAACAGTTGTTTGGAGGACATAAGACACTCTGGCCATTTGAGTTGCCAGAATTCTTGCATCAGTTCTTTCTCATCTCTGTGTGTATGTGTTCCTTTAACTGCTGGGCTGCCTCTGATTGAAGGGGTCAGATGGGGACAGAGTGGTTGTGCTGGAATCCCAGGTCTGGTGGTCCTGCCTTGTGAGAAGAAGTGAAGACCAGCCTTCATGGAGAACAGTCCAGCCACTTTTCTAGCAGGTAGGTGCTTTGTGCTGGGGATCCAGATTCTGGAGAGTCTCATGGACTCTCCAGAGCCTGAAGACAGCAATGGTGAGAGCTGTGAGACAGCACTGGGTGCTCTGCCCCAGGGAGTTGCAGAGGTGCCACTGGCTTTATAGCCCCAGTGTGGGGTGGCCGGAGAACCAGGCCAGGACTTTCCCAGTGAGGAGATATGGGATCAGGGACCCACGTAACAGTCTGGCCACTTTTCCATAAGGCTGCTCCAGCCTGCTGGGGGTCTGCTTCAGTCCCTAGTCACCTCAGATTTCTAGCACTTGAAGGCATCAACAGTGAAGGCTGTCAAACAGCAAAGATAGTGGCCTGCCCCTTTGTCTGGGAGCTCCATTCCAAGGAGGTACAGACCTGTTGCCTGCCTGAACACACCAGCAGGGATGGCTGTAGACCTCGATTGGGAGATTCTGCCCAGTGAAGAGAACATGATCTGGGACTCATGTGAAAAAGCTGTCTGGCTATTTCTCTGTAGAACTGTGCTGTGCCAGGGGACCACTCTAGTCTTTCATTGCCTGGGACTCCCTAGAGCCTATGGCAACCACTGCTAAGGTTGTGAAACAGCAAAGATGGCGGCCCATCCCTCCCTCTGGGAGCTGTCCCAGGGAGCTGTAATGTTGCCACTACCAGTGGCTGGCTGGAGTTCTAAGCCAGGGAGTCTTATCCTACAAGGTGCCATGGAAGCAGGGCCTGCACAGTATTGCTTCTCAGCCCCCTGAATTCAGCCCCTTTCCTAAGGGTATGTACAGGGGTCTAACCTCCGACTTCGCCAGATTTGCAGTTGCTGTTTCTGGGAAGCCCAGATATCTGAAAGCCCTGGAGCTCCACATGTGCCTGAGCAGCTGCTCTGCCATGTAGCTCTGTGTGTCAGACTGCAGGCCTTGGTGGAGTAGGATAATAAGGGGATACCTGCCCCAAGAGTCGCAAAGATCTGTGGGTGAAGCAGGGTCCCTGGGGTCACTTACTCACTCATGGCTTCCCTGGGTAGGCGAGGCTCCCCTAGCTCCTTGTCACTCCTGAGTGGGCAGTCACCCTGCCTTGCTTTTCCCCATTCTCCATGAGTCGAGTTGTTTTCTTGATAAATTCCAACACATATACCTAAACATTTCGGTTGATGTTTCTGTATTTATGCTCCCCTTATATTTCTCTCTGTGAGAGCAGCACACACTAGCTGCTTCTAGATGGTCATCTTGGCCAGCCTCCTCATAACTTCACTTTTTAACTGAGCCAAACTACATTTTCACTGTCCAGTACAGCTGGCTGTGGCCAGATCACTAAGTTCTGACCAGTTATAATCAGATGTATCAGGAGGCAGATTTTAGAAGCTGGCAGCTGCTTTTTGACCTTTTTTGTGCATCTCTTCCTCCTTTCTAGAGGCTGATATGCACATGTGATGTCTGTGGTATTTAAACCTCAGTGACCTTGGAAATGGAAGCTATGAAGTATGAAGAACCAGAATAGAAGTACCTTGAGTAACTAAAAGCTCTGTGGAGCAGTTATCATACCATCACTGGACTGCCTACATTTGACATGAGAAAAAATGGTCTTTTATCTTGTTTAAACCATTGTTTTGGTGGGCTTACTATTACTTCCTGTTGAATCTAATCTTAAACAATACAAGTATGCCATGTAGAAATAGGAGAATATAAAACCCAATGGAGGATTTTAGCTATAGAATACAAAAAAAGCAAATTGAAAAGAAATATTCAAAGAGATAGAAGAAAAACCAGGAGAAAATTAAATTTGAAAAATCAAAGAGTATCTAAAAGAAGGGAGAGATAAAGCACTAGATAGTCCTGACTCAACAAATATGAAGACCAAGAAATATCTCATGAGAGGCCCATGCTTCTTAAACTTTAATGTGCATAGGAATTATTTGGTGAATTGTTAACATGCAAAATATGATTCATTTAATTCATTTATCAATCATGAAAATGAATGATCTGACTGGGAAAGTTCTAAAAAGGCTTCCAAGTGATGTCAATGCTGTTGATCCTCTTGTTATGGCAAAAACTTTGGCCACAGTGGTTCTTAAAGTATAATTCCTGAATCAGTATCATCAGCATCACCAGAGAACTTTTTAGAAATGCATATTCTCAGGCCCCACTCCAGACTGGAGGGTAGGGCCCAGCAATCTGTTTTAACAAACCCACCAGGTGAGCCTGATGCACACTAAAGTTTGATGGCTGCTATGGTTTGAATATGTCCCCTCCAAAATCCACATGTTGAAACTTAATGGCCAATGTGATGGTATTAAGAAATGGGGCCTTTAAGAGGTGATTACACCATGAAGTCTCCCCATTTTGTGACTGGGACTGAGGCCCTTTTAAAAGAGGCTTGCTTGCCCTTCTGCCACATGTGAGGACATCATGTTCCTCCCTTTCAGAAGATGTAGGAACAGAGGCTATCTTGGAAGCAGACAGCAGCCGTCGCCAGACAATTGAATCTGCTAGTGTCTTGATCTTGGACTTCCCAGCCTCTAGAATTATGAGCAAATAAATTTCTGTTCTTTATAAATTACTCAGTCTTGGATACTTTGTTACAGCAGCACAAATGAAGTAAGATAACCATTCATGAGAGCAAATAATAATAATAATGACTACCACAGATGTTGGTCACAAACTGCAGGCCAGATACTTTAACACTTTTCTTGCATTATCTCATTTGGCTCTCACAACAATTCATTTTATCAATGAAGAAACCAAGACTGAAAGAAGTTAAATACATTGCCAAGGTCACAAAACTAGCAAGTGGTGGATCCAAGAAACCATGTCCGTCTCACACTTAGTTCCACTCTTAGGTCCCTTTGTCCACTGATCTTTAAGGGTCAACAGGGATACTATCACACATGATTTCGGCAGGATATGAAGATGAACACCAGGTTACAATGGCTTTGAAAGGAAGGAAGTGGGAAAAGTGAACACAAAATACTTTTTCAAAAACGTCAACTTTGAAGAAGAAAAGAGAAATAAAATGAAAACTAGAGGGTGTCGGAGAGAGGGAATTTGCTTGGTCATCTTTAAAAGAAGAAACAGATAAAAGAGGAAGAGAGTTTCAAGATACAGGAATGTGTTAGAGATTTCAAAAGCTCAAACTTGAGCACAATCAGGGGATGTTGGATGAGGAATGAAATATTATTAATTATATTATGATTGCTTTGAGGAAATGAGGATACTTATTCAGGAAGGGAGAAAGACTTAAGCAAAATACAATACTGAACTTTAAATATCAAGTGGGCTATAAGATAGAAGAGGAAAAATTTTATTTTTATAGCTTCAGGGAGCAGACCAAGAGACGAAGTGATAGAGGATAGATTTCAACCTTAAAATGAAAAAGAACAGGCTAACAATTTGAAAACAGAATGATTTGCCTTTTGAGTTGGTGATTCTCTTATTACTGAAAATACTTTGGGAAGAGCTCTTTTATAACCGTGATGCAAGTTGTATAAGGGATTTCTGTGAACTCGCTGAGGTGTTTAAACTGTGCTAAAATTCTATGATATATCCCTGCACTGCCTACTCCTTTGGTAAACATTGAAGTATAGTACTGCTTATGGTAAGAACAATTCTTTGTGTAGTTTACATATGGAAGACTTTCTGCTATAATTGACAAGTAATAGAGGTAGAAAATAGAGAATTGCTTACATTTCTGGCACTATCAAAACAATTCATATATTTGAAGTAATTTAAATTATTAGGTAATGATTTGGACAATGTCAGCAAGCAACTGGGTTTTCCTGTCATTCTAAGTTGAAGTCCCTTCATTCTCTATTTTCAACATTACCGCCTTTAGTAGATTTTGTTGAGAACCTTCTGCAGATATCATGAGTTGACAAGTAGAATGTCTCTTCTCCTGTATCATAGATGTCACTACTTCCAAAGCAGAAGAATTCATACTTTGATGAGTTTGTGAAAGAAAAACCACAAAACCCAGCACATAACTCAACGGATTCCAAATCAGCCCTACAGATGTTTGATCTATTCTTTCTTCTCACAGCCAACAGACAGAAACATGACCCCAAAAATTTCCTGGTTACTACGCTGTCAATAACCAGACTATTGGAAAGGGGGCCAAAACTAAAGCTCTCTGTCCTCTGAGGAGATGAACACAATTCACCAAAGTAAGTATTCACTTTTTGCCCACTGGTAGAAAGGGTACAATAAAAGCCTCTAAGTGAGCACTGGAGATTGATACCATCTGTTGCACCTGCTGTGGAGATCATATTGTAGATCGCAAGAAAGAGTTCATGTTTACAGAATTGCTATTTCTTCCTGCGTTCAAATTCACTGCTGGAGCAAGTGTCTTGTGAAATGTGATTGAAAGAGATTTAGCAAAATTTTAAGTGACCAGAGCCCTCTTTCTCTTAGAGTAAACTAAAGAAATAGGGAATCGAAACTTTGTTTTTGGCTTATGAATTTAGAAAGATGGTTTCTAAGGTTACACTTGATTTTTAACTTGAGTATGTGAGTTTGCTTTGACCAGAATGTTTTTCTCTTCACATACCTTTCTAAGATGTAGTATACAGTAGTTAACATATAATTATATAAACACATATGTATATATGTGTACATGTATGTGGATATACATGAAATTCTGGACACCTGCTTCTGAGGCTATAAACTGAAAGTAGCAATTCCATGTTACCATATTGCTACATGATAGTTACATACACATATATTATTAGGAATATGTCAGGAGAGAATGAAAAGAATGTATACCAAGTACAGCAGGTTTCTTTGAAATGGTTTAAAGAGAAACAATGTTTTTGTTTGTTTGTTGTTTTTGTTTTGTTTTGAGACAGAGTCTCACTTTGTTGTCCAGGATGGAGTATAGTGGCATGCTCTCAGCTCACTGCAACCTCCTCCTCTCAGGTTCAAGCAATTCTCCTGCCTCAGCCTCCAAAGTAGCTGGAACTACAGGCTTGCGCCACTACGCCTAGCTAATTTTTGTATTTTTAGTAGAGATGAGCTTTCACCATGTTGGCTAGACTAGTCTTGAACTCCTGGCCTCAGGTGATCTGCCCACCTTGGCCTCCCAAAGTGCTGGGGTTACAGCCATGAGCCACCACGCCTGGCCAACATTTTAAAATTTATTTATTTTGTAGAGAAGGGGTCTCACAGTGCTTTTCAGGCTTATCTAGAAACAATATTCTTTATATGGCAGTATTATGTTGCCAAAATTTGTGTCCTTCTCACAGACCTGAAGGTCAATAAAATTTATAAACTATATAGTCTAGAAAGGTAGAATTCTAAGGTTCTATGGTGTTCCTTAAAAATAATTTGACAGTGGCATTGGAGCGGTATGTTCCAAAGGCTACCATAGTTACTTTTCTCATCTTTCAGAATATCAAATCATATGCAAATGGACCTTTTAAATTTGCTTGTACTGCAGTAACAGCAATTTAGTAAATTTTGGATTTATGATAGGGTCATCTTTTCTCAAAATATTTGGAAAAACTAGTTTGAAAACTGAACTATGGACAAGAACATGTCTTTCTGCCTCAACTCCTGAGTTATTCTGTGCATCAATAGTTTATCTCTTTTTGTTCTGAGAGAAAGAAGCGAAGGGACAGGGATGGAGAACGTTCCACAAGGTGCCTTTGGAAGCTGGGCTATTGACAGTTCACCACTATGGGGCAGCATAGAGGTGGGAAGCAGGAGATTGGATTTGGTCCTGCTCAGCTCTCTCGATTGTCATCTAAACTCTCTGAGCCTCAGTTTCTTTATCATAGCCACTCCAGGATTTTGATATATTATTGTTATTGTTGTTTTGAGATATTTTTTGTAACTAATGACCCACTTGGAGAGCCAGAAGTGCTGGGGTACATGAGTTGGGAATGCTGGGGTGGGCCACCAAGGGTCAATTTGTTTGAGGGAAGATGGAAACTCCTGGAACCCTCCATTCTAAGGCACAAGTAAGTTGGCCCAAGTGCAGTGAGAGGATTGGGAAAGGGAGGGACTTTAAGTATTGTTGGGGGTGTGGTGGTCACTAGCTTTCCCTTTAACACCTAATGCAGGATGACTAGGGGGATATGTCGTGTGGTGGATTCTAGAGGCGGGGCATATATAGATAAACATCAGTCTATGAATTTGTAAAAAGACATTACTGTCTCAGATATCAGAACAATCATGACTTTGTAATGAGGGCATTCTCTCTCTTTTGGAAGACTGATGTGGAAAACAAAACCATCAGAAGGTTGCTGGGTGATGACCTTTGAATAGTACCTAGGTAAGATACATCTGTCTCCCACAAACGTGATCTTACTGGCCAGACCAGAACATTTGAAGTCTAACAGCTAATGCCCTCAGTCTTCTCCTGGTATGGCACAGACACTGCCCACCAATACTGTTTTGCAACCTTAGTTTTATCCACGGGCCTGGGAAAACAGTGATTAGGTATCTTAAAAAGAACTGAAATAAATCTTTGATTTCTCTTTTGGATTCCCTAATTTCTCTTCCCTAGTTCTTTTCTGTGATTTGTTCAGAATCAGTGTTGGTGATTCTGTGGTGTCACAAAGCAGCAACATAGCTTAATGGTAAAGACTTTGAGCACTGAAGCCAGACTGCCTGGGTTCAGGTCTTGACACTAACTTGCCATGTCTCTGTGAGTCTATATTTATTTTTTTTTTTTGAGAAAGAGTTTCACTCTTGTTGCCCGGGGTGGAGTGCAATGGAGCAATCTCGGCTCACTGCAACCTCTACCTCCTGAGTTTAAGTGATTCTTCTGTCTCGTTCTCCCAGGTAGCTGGGATTACAGGCGTGTGCCACCATGCCCGGCTAATTTTGTGTTTTTAGTAGAGATGGGGTTTCACCATGTTGGTCAGGCTGGTCTCGAACTCCCAGCCTCAAGTGATCCAACTGCCTTGGCCTTCCAAAGTTCTGGGATTACAGGAGTGAGCCACTGTGCCGGCTGACTCTACTTTCTTCACCTCTAACACGGGGAGAATAATAATATCTATTTTCCAAAGTTGTCATGAAGATTAGGAGTGAATATACATAATGCATTTGACAAAGTGCTAACCATATAGTAAGCACTAAACTTTTACCTATTTTGCAAATGTACTTGCCTGTTTCTTTTGTAATTTATATTTTGTAATGCAGTAAAGCTAAGCTGGAGGGACCGAGTATTATGCTCAAACAGGCGGAAGGCTCTGGAGAAGCAAACAAAGCCTAAATGTGCACAATGGTCACCTGAGGAATTGGATATGAACCTGGCTACTTGATGCAGCTGGCCTGGGAAGAGGGTTTAATTTAAAAAAAAAAAAATTTATATTTTGTGTGTGTGGCTTTAATGAACTCAATGTAAGTAATGACTTTCCATGTTCCCTAACAATGTGGTATTATAACCTGGTTAAGTACTTAATATATATATATACATGATGCCAGTTTTAGCAGTATTATTATTACTATTATTATAATAAATCACAATGCTGAAATAAAACTTCTTAAAATTAATGATCATATATTCTGTAGGCACAAAGAAAATAAATATGTATTTATGGTTGAAATCTTTTTCAACTCAAGCCATACCCCTCTGAGGGAGACAATTTATTGATCACTTCCAGAGCTGTGCCCTGGAAAAAAAGGGACTAGAAAAAAGCAGCCTTGGGAATATGCTTTGCCTGCATTAACAAAGTCCAATGTGAGTTTTCTGCACAACTGTGTCAGGGTATGTTTGTGCCATCTTAGTTTTATTCTCATTGTAGGGTCAGAGTAATTAAGGAAAACATCTAGTTATGAAATACTGGGTAAAAGTTACAAAATAAAAATAGAGGGCAATTAAAAAACACATAGATGGAAATCATTTAGCAATTCTAAGTAGATACAATTGGATTTGCTTCTTTTATGGTTGTTTTTGAATCATTCAATTCATGTAAAATATATTAGTTCAAGCATTTTTAAAATTTTATCTTTCAAGGGCTTAAGATTTAATAAGCAGCAAGCTAAAAACCATAGTTAAATGTGTAAATCATTTGTATAAATAATAAAATGATTTATTAGAGAATATAATAGCCAATATAACACTTAATTTTGAGTAAATGAGTAATTTGTAAAGAACTTCAGGACTTTTTAAGAAATTTATAATTACATGGTAGATTTAGATCAATGCTTTGGGTAATTTCAGAATGTAAAAATAATAAAAATATAATAGGATGAATTCTTGAAGTTTGGAATATTAAAAGCATGACTGATGCTTTGAAATCATGGTTTTTAATTATACTTTATTCAACTGTTGAATTATATCTGCCTTCTAATGCCAATTTTTCTAATTTGAAAAATCCCCCTCATACCCACCTCTGTTTCTAACACCTTCTCACTTCTGTTTTCCTTTCTGGAGTTGCATGTGCACACACTAAGAATGTTAGGTGCATGCCAACAGATACTATTATTAAAAACAAAAACAAAAACAAAATCTATGTTTATTTTTCAGTGAGGGCATCTGTGCAGTGGTATATGTGAATTGGTATAGGAACGTCCTCCCTACTACTGAAATGAATGAGAATGGCCTAGAGTTATTAGAGTGAGATGCCTGCTGAGCACCCAGAAGCACTGCGAAGAGTGATTGTGCCTTTAATGGGTCTCCAAGCACCATAGTTTGGCTCTCCACTTAGTAGATTTAGAAACTCAATTCAATCCATGTATCTAGATAGCCTCTTAGGAACTCACATTAACGAAGTAATCTTAGATTGATGCATAAGTCAGAATACCAGTTAATTAAGTTGCACTAGAAAATGTATATCTTTTCCTGTTACCATATTACCTAAGCGTTTCTAAGCTTCAGGTTGCTGGAGAGTGGTCAAATTTTGCTGCCCATTGTGAGCAAGGTACCTAGCATACTGCTTTGAATATAGGAGCTATTTGATGGATACTAACTAAAAAAAACAAAAAAGGAAAAAAATTTAAGAAACAACAACAACAACAAAATGGAGTAAGACCAAGTGAAATGCTGTTGAAATCACAAGTGCTTAGTATTCTATCCCACCTTCTTAAAGAACATACTTATGATAATTAATATTAATGTTTCAGTTCTCTACTTTTTCTTGAGGAAAATGAATTGGATTCTTCTAGACTTCTTGATTGTCAGCCTTCTTATCTTTATAATTCAGTTTTACTTTAGAGATATTAGATTATAACAGATGAGGTATCAACTTTTCCAGTTAAAAATGCTCAACCCTACCTCTAAGAAACTTAACCCTGGTAAGCTTATTCAAACCTCCCGAGTCTCTCTAGTATCTATTAATAGACAACACTTTTGTTCTTTGAGGTAATCTTCTTCAAATTCAGAGATCCTCTTCTTCACCTGCATTTATCATCTCTAAAGAGTATCTGAAAGGAGAGCTAATGCTCAATTTTAGTGGTTAATACATGTTTACATATGTTTCCCCCTTGAGGGAAAAGCAATCCCATATCAATGGCCGGTACCCCCCGCAAAAAGGAAGGAAGGGGAAGGGGAAAAGGAAGGGAAAAGGAGAGAGAAAGAAAAAGAAGAAAGAAAGAAGAAAGAAGGGAGGGGGAGGGAGAGAAGGAAGGAAGGGAGGAAGGAAGGAAGGAAAGAAGGAAGGAAGGAAGGGAAGGAAGGAAGGGTAAGATGAATTCTGGTGGCAGAGTAGGAAGCTTGGGCCCACCTCAACCCAGCCCACAGACACAGCAATTGAGCAACAATTCATGGACAAATTCCTTTGTGAGAAATCAGAAATGAATTGAAAGACTTCTGCATGCCAAGAGAATATGAAACCAACTCAATGAAACTATTAGGGAGATTCAAGACACCCTCTTGCTAGAGACACTGCCCTGGCACAGTGCCATACAATCAAGAATAGACCTGCTAGCTCCTAGTTTCACCTAGAGGATGAGAGGGGTTGGTTCACAGCACCCTAACTCTTCTGAGGGGTCTCCAAAGAGGACTGGCTTCTATTTTGCCAGTCTTGGAACTCTAAAAGGTTTGGCACAATCTAACCACCTGGAGGGAAATGGAGACAGCCCTGTGGGTTGGTAGATATCATTGGTCCTCTCCCCTGCTCAGCACAGGGAAGAGGACCAATGATATGAAAATCCCAGCATTTAGCTTCCCCTGAGGAGGGTAAGAATTAATCCATGTATCTAGTACTGTAACTCCTCCAGGCCTTCCCAAAGAACCTGCATCTATCTCACCAGTCCTGGAGCTCTAATGAGTCCAGTATAATCTAGTCACATGGAGGAGAACAGAAACAGTAGCTTTGGTTAGTAGATGTCATAGCTCTCTCCTACCCATGGCTTAGCACAGGGCAAATAGGCAATAACACAGCTAACTGCTTCTTCCTGGGGAGGGAAGGAGCTGGAAGAGACCCTCAGAATCTATGACTAGGCTGAATGGGGGTCTTCACCTTTACCATGCCAGTTTATAAAGACTGAGAGAGGTATCTGCCTTGTCTAATATGTAGACACAACACAGGGGGTCAAGAAAAATGAAGCACCCGGCAAAGATGTTCCAAACAATAAAACAAAACAAATCTTCAGAAATTACCTAATGAAACAGTTATGTAATTTACCTGATAGAGAATTAAAAATAGCTCTCATGAAGATGTTCATTGAGGTTAAGAGAAACAATGCATAAACAAAATGAGAATTTCAAGGAAGAGATAGAAAATATTTAAAAGTACCAAAGAGAAATATAACAGAAATGAAGCTGAAGAGCACAAATTACCTGAAAAATTCACTAGAGGGGTTCAGCAGCATACTAGATTAAGCAGAAGAAAGGATCAGTGAACTCAAAAGACAGCTCACTGGAAATAATTCCATTAGAGGAGCAAAAAGAACAAAGAATGAAAAAGAGTAAAGTAAGCTTAAGAGAATTACAGAACACCATTAAAGCAGACCAAATATGTATTGTGGGAGTTTCAAAAGGAGAAGAAAGAGAGAAAGAATGAGAAAACTTATTCAAAGAAATAACAACTGACAGCTTCTCAAATCTAAGGAAAGAAATGAATATCCAGATCCAAGAAACCCGAAGGGATGCCAAATATGAACCTAAGGAAATCCATGGGCCAGGCACAGTGCCTCACTCCTGTAATCCCAGCACTTTGGGAGGCCGAGGTAGGTGGATCATTTGAGATCAGGAGTTCATGAACAGCCTGACCAACATGGTGAAATCCCATTTTTACTAAAAATACAAAAATTATCTGAGCATGGTGGCAGATGCCTGTAATCCCAACTACTTGGGAGGCTGAGACACAAGAATCACTTAAAAATGCGAGGCAAAGGTTGCAGTGAGCCAAGATCATGCCACTGAACTCCAGCCTGGACAACAGTACAAGACTCCATCTCAAAAGAAAGAGGGAAAGAAGGAAAAAAGGAAAGAAAGAAAGAAGAAAAGAAAAGAAAAGAAATCCACACTGAAATTCATTATAATCAAATTGTCAAAAATCAAAGACAATACCAATTTTGAAAGCATCAAGAAAAGCAACTTGTCACATACAAGGGGTCCTCCAGTAGATTGCTAGCAGATTTTTCAGCAGAAACCTCACAAGGCAAAAGGGAGTACGATGATATATTTGAAATACTGAAAGAAACCTGCCAACCAAGAATACCATACCCAGAAAAACTCTATTTCAAAAATGAAAGAGATGTCTGCTTAGTGCTCACAAAAAAAAAGAAAGAAAGAAAAAAATGAAAGAGAAATAAAGCAGAAACCTCACAAGCCAAAAGGGAGTGGGATGATATATTTGAAGTACTGAAAGATGAAAACCTGCCAACCAAGCATACCATACCCAGAAAAACTCTCCTTCAAAAATGAAAGAGAGATAAAGATTTTCCCAGACAAACAAAAGCAGAAGTTCATCACCACTAGACCTACCTTAAAAGAAATACTTTAAAAAGTTTTTCAAGTTGAAACAAAAGGCCACTAAACAGTAACTCAATAGCAGAAGAGTGTGAAATGTGTTGGTAGAGGAAGCATAACTTACAGCTTGTTACTGTCAACACACAATTTGCCATCTGCTATAGTTTCTGACCACTGATCTGCTTTTACCTGATTTAAAAGGTGTTTGTGGACACAGTGGCTCAGGCCTGTAATCCTAGCACCTTGGGAGGCCAAGACAGGTGGATCACTTAAGGTCAAGAGTTCTAGCCCAGCCTGGCCAACATGGTGAAACTCTGTCTCTATTGAAAATATAAAATTGCCCAGGCATGGTGGTGGGTGCCTATAAGCCCAGCTACTTGGAAGGCTGAGGTAGAAGAATCACTTGAACCTGGCAGGTGGAGGTTGCAGTGAGCTGAGATGGTGCCACTGCACTCCAGTCTGGGTGACAGCAAAATTCTGTCTCAAAATAGGAATAAATAAATAAATATCAAAGATGTTTGTGAGCAGGAAAAAGACCTCATCTTTTTATCATCAGTTTCTATCACCTCAAAGATCCAACTGAAAAGATAATGCAACTAACTAAGCATACCATGTAGCAGCTAACTGAAGGACATTGACTAAAATATCTTATTGGATTTCTGATTGTTTAAAAGTTATTACCCAGGACAGGCGCGGTGGCTCACACCTGTAATCCCAGCACTTTGGGAGGCCAAGGCGTGTGGATCACAAGGTCAGGAGTTCAAGCCCAGCTTGACCAACATAGTGAAACCCTGTCTCTACGAAAAATACAAAATTTAGCCAGGCATGATGGCACATGCCTGCAATCCCAGCTACTAAGGAGGCTGAGGCAGGAGAATAGCTTAGACCCAGGAGGCGGAGGTTGCAGTGACCCGAGATTGCATCATTGCACTCTAGCCTGGGCGACAGGGCGAGGCTCCATCTCAAAAAAAGAAAAAAGTTATTACCCAAGAAGAGGCCATTTTGCAGGGTAACAAATGTGGAACAATTCAAGTCTTGCACTGCTGTTGACATTCATATTTAGCTTGGAGATAACAGGACACACACAAAATAATACTTCTCTGTATTTATCATGCAATCATACATGCCTAATTAAACTGCATTCAGAACCATCCGTGTAAACCATGATCTTTGAGATCCAAATTAAGGTGGTCCTAAAGCCAAATTCAAAGTCTAGGTCCATGTCCAGGAAGAAAAGATCCTCAGTGCTTTTCCCAGGGTCATTTTATAATACAGGAACCATTAGGAACATCCCTCTAGAGACTTTTGACACAACATATTTGACTTTGCCTCCTTAGAGTTTCTAGAGTGAGAAAGCAATTACTTTGTTTTGTTTTGTTTTTTTGAGATGGAGTCTTGCTGTCGCCCAGGCTGGAGTGCAGTGGTGTGATCTTAGCTCACTGAAACCCCTATCTCCAGGATTCAGGTGATTCTTCTGCTTTAGTCTGAGTAGCTGCAACTACAGGCATGCGCTATCACACCACGCTAGTTTTTGTATTTTTTGTAGAGATAAGGTTTCATCATGTTGGCTAGGCTGGTTTTGAACTGCTGACCTCAAGTGACCTGCCTGCCTTGACCCCTAAAGTGCTGGCAATACAGTCATAAGCCACTGTGCTTGGCCCAGTTGTTTTTTAATCTGATGATGAGGAGTCTTCTGATATTTAGACCTCTGCTCAGTATAACACCAAGAAAATCCCAGAGGAAGGTGTCTTGATTAAAAGATTATGTTTAACATAATAATCAAACAGTAACAATATTTATTTTTGAGAAAGTAAACTCAAATATCAGGGTTAGGATGGCAGGAGAATTTATTTCCATGGCCTACCTCTCTACCCTGTTTAAATAGTTTAATATGATATATATTAATTTTCAGAAATAATGACTGTAAACTTTTCAAATAGTATGGCAAAAAAGAAAAATAACACTCGATTTGCCTATTTCTACATTTGAAACAAATTGCTACTTTTTACTTCAGAATTATGCATATGTCTTGAGAATAAAAATCTCATCCTGTCTGACTCTTGGGGCCCAGGGTTGTGCAACACTTTTCTATGTGAAAAAGTTATAAAGTCAAACAAATCCCTCATTCTAATTTTTGGCCCAAACCAGGACTGTATATACCCAAAACAAAGAACTACATAACTGACAGCTCAAGACTTCCGTGGTCGTTGGTTGATCAGTTACCTAAACAGCTCCAAACTCTGCTTAGAAAGTAGACAGTAAACACAGGATCACAGTGGTGTCCCACAGGCGATGCCAAGAAATACTGTGGGCTTTTTCCTGCCCTGGGTCACAGCCTCAAATACGATATTGAGTTGCAAGCATAATGGCAGTCCAGGGTGGGAGCATGAACGGAAGTCAGACCTCCTCTCTTTGCTTTCTTTTCCAGCAAATGCCTAGGGAAATTTTTCTTCTTAAGGCTATTACTGTTATCTTTATTATTAATGCTAAAATGTTATTAAATATTACTAATATAAATATTGCTAAAGTTATAATGTTGAGAATTATAAGCATTGTGATGATGCTAATATAATGTTGAGAAATATAATCATTGTAATGATGATAACTACTGTTAATAGGAAGTCTGTTCTGGCCAAGTCCTTTTCCAGTATTTTACAGATATTTTCTCATTTAACCTTCAGAACAATTCTATGTTTTATTTTTTCATTATACAGATAAGGAAATTGAGGCCTAGAGAGTTACAAAACTTGCTTAAGATCTCACAGCAATTAAGTGGCATAACCCATGTTGAACTTCTAGTTCCTTTTTTTTTTTTGAGATGGAGTCTCATTTCATCATGCAGGCTGGATTGCAGAGGCCCAGTCTTGGCTCACTGCAACATCTGCCTCCCAGGTTCAAGCAATTCTCCTGCCTCAGCCTCCCAAGTAGCTGAGATTACAGGCGCATGCCACCACACTCGGATAATTTTTGTATTTTTAGTAGAGATAGGGTTTCACCATGTTAGCCAGGCTGGTCTTGAACTCCTGACCTCAAGTGATCCACCTGCCTCAGCCTCCCAAAGTGCAGGGATTGTAGGCATGAGCCACCGCTTCCGGCTAACTCCAGAGTCTAGTTTCTTAGCTTATACTTTTAGCCTCTCTAATCTTCAATCTTAGTAGTGAAATTAGTTGCATAATGTATGCCAACAAGAGAATTCGAGCCCCTTAGATTTCTAAAAATCTCACTAGATTGTTTTTACATTTACTTTTTGGTCAATCTTGAATTATATAAGGGAAGATTTGTATATCTAGCCCTCTTGGGTTACCTGCATTATTGCTTTGCTAATTTTTTTTTATCCTTTTAGGATTCATGTCCCATCTAATCAGGGAAGGAGGGAAACCAGAAGAGGTAGAAGATAGATCAGTCAATTGTGTTACTATAACAGCTTTGAGTACAGCAGAGAGGCTTTGAAACTAACATATATTAAGCTTCAGGATTATCTGCTTCTTTAGTACTTCATTCATCTGTATATAATGAGATGAGTCAACCAGTAGCCAAATCCCACTGACAATTGTACTGTAAGTATTAAAAGGAATAACTTTATATATTATACTTGTGCCACTGTTGCCCAAATAATTTTGCATAATTTGTTTTCTTTTTACAGTTGGAATTCTGCAAATACAATTTATGAATAGCATTTAATTGCTATTAAATTATGAAGGCAAGGTAATATATTAATTGCTTTCATTTTTTTTCCAATTTTGCTTTACTATAATTTTTCTGAAACTAGCAATATTAATATCCAAAAGATATAGAGACAAATGAGAATCTGTCTTATTTGTAATGATTTCTAGACAGGATGATCCACAATTTCCCTTGATATTTCTTTCCTGAATTTTTCAGTATTCATTGAAAGAATTGCTTTCTCATATCTAAATCCTATTCCTGTGGATGAGACGCATTTCTTACCACTCCATCCTTGGGAGATGGAGAGTAGCTTGCCATAGGAACAGGAAAGGGTTAATTTATATACTATGAAATGTTCTGCGTTTTATATATGTGGAAAAGATCCAGAAATTAAATTTTAATAAGCCTCCATATTTGGGCAGCAATCAAAGGTTTTCTCTATAGCAACAATTACACACATCACTGATCTGAGATCAAATATTTATGTCTTCTCCTACATGCTAGAGAACTAGCATTTTGCTAGTTACTGTTATTACCAGGGCAATTCAATAGAGGGCAAAAGAGACTAAAAATGTCGTATCACATTGGAAATTGTAAGAAAAAGCAATAACAGGCCTGGAAAAGATTAAACGCAATTGGAAATGAGTCTAAACTGAAATAAAATACTGTATTTTAGTAGATTTTTTAGGGCTATAATTTTAACTTCTACTAAAGAACTGTCGTTTCGCCTATCGCTGAAACACACACACAAAAGAAGACAAAAAGCCTGATACTAGCAGGAAACAAAAGCTCTTCCCTATTTCCTAAAAGTACTTTCTTTTCTAGAAGTATGTTGTTTGAAGGAGACTCTTCCATTATGCCTTGGGGAAAATGTAACCATTTTTTAAAAATGAAATATAAATTATTCTTCCCTTTGGAAAAACTTTGTTTCCTTTGGTGTTGTTAACATAGAAAGCAGTGACAATAATTTCTGCTCATTGCAGGACCCCGTCAAACAATACCAATGTCTCATTTACCTTAAAGGGCTAGAGTTTGCTTTGCATTGCCAGCAACATCACCACCACTATTATTACCACATTATCAATTACTATACTGTAATATCTTTGGGTGTGAAATCTTGCAGTAAATGCCCCTGCACCAGGTACTTTTCCAGAACTATTATAGAGCTATCTTTGAAGAATTTGTAATTTAGGAACTTACACTAAATTATTATATTGCCATCTTACATGACTTTATTTCTTTTCTGTTCACATTTCTGGTTATTTTACTTGGTTTCAAAGAAGCTATAAAATTCTGTTATTTCTTCTTAGTGGGTTCCAAATATACAACCCAACTGGCCTCTGTGGAACCTCAATCTCCACTGGGGCCTCTAAACTAGGAATGGCTGCAGTGAGGATATGGTCCCTGGATGAAGTGCTTGTATAATCCAGATCAGCAGGCAGGGCTTGGTGAGTAAAGGGAACTAGTCATGGATGGCAGGCAGTTCTAAATGAATGGCCTGCTTGGCCAGAGTTCAGAAGAGGGAGAGAACACTGGGTCTACCTGAGTCTGGGAAGGCTTCATGGAGAAGGATCTTGAAGGAGGGATAAGGTTCACAGGGGGCTAAGAGTGGAGGAAAGTTGATCTCCAGATGATGTAAATGTGAAGATGATATAATGTGAAGTAATGGGTAGATGGAAGGAGCAAGGAATGTTCAGGAAGCTGTAAAGAGACCTGTCTGGCTATGGTACAGAGTTTATGAAGACAAGAAGTAGGAGATAAGGATGAACAAACAGGTTGTAGCCAGCCTTGAAGGGCAGGCTAAGAGATTTGAATTTTATTCTCCGTTCATGTGGGAGTTGCTGAAGATTTCTGGAATAGGGAAGTGACAGGATGAAAGTGCTGTTCAAAGATGAATGTGGAAGCTAAATGATAGGGCCCAACTCCCCATCTCTCTGGAAGGGTAGAAGCTTAAATTTGCCAATTAGCAATTCAGATGGATTTCACATAGATCCATTCCCCTTCCAGCTTTTTATGATTTTTCACTTCCCTAACTCTGCTCAAGCCCTTGCCATGCCCCCTTCCTACTCCCTCATTCTCCCTTTAAAAAGCCCCATCACCAGCCACCTGTCCTGCCAGCTCACCCCTGTAATCCCAGCCCTTTGGGAGGTCAAGGTGGGTGGATCACCTGAGGTCAGGAGTTTGAGACCAGCCTGGCCAACATGGCAAAACCCAGTTTCTACTAAAAATACAAAAATTAGCTGGGCATGGCAGTGCACACCTGTAATCCCAACTATTCAGGAGGCTGCAGCAGGAGAATCACTTGACCTCGGGAGACAGAGGTTGCAGTGAGCTGAGATCACACCAGTGCACTCCAGCCTGGGTAACAAAGTGAAACACTGTCTAAAAAATAAAAAAGAAAAAGAAAAGATAAGAAAAGCCCCAACCCCCCTGCACAACTTGGGATGGAGCTCAACTCTTCCCCACTATCAGTAGTTATTAAATAAAATGTTTTACCATTTTAACTGATGGATGGCTGTTTATCTTTGACAGGGGCCTCAGGTTTAAACAATTTGAGGAACCTTCTTTAAGAAAAGAAATACAAAATTACAAATACAAAACTAAATATGGGGCTTTGGAAGGGGCATATGCAATGAGGGCCCTTGAGCATAAGCACTCTTAGCTTCATGATAAATCTTCATCTGGTTGACCAGATAGACAAGGTGTCTGCTTTCTTAAAGCTTAGGTACTAGAGGGAGTGAAGAGGAGAGATAGGCAATAAACAAGTACACAAATGCGATTTTTTTCAGAAAATAATAATTACTCTGAAGCAAGTAAACCACCATGGTAGAGAGTGGAGAGGAAGAGAGGAGAATAAGAAGAGATCTGCTTCCAGGTATGGTGACTCACACCTGTAATCCTAGCACTTTTGGGAGGCGGGTGAATCACCTGAGGTCAAGAGTTCGAGATCAGTCCAGTCAACATGGCAAAACCCTGTCTCTAGAAAAATATAAAACTTAGCTGGGCACCATGGCATGCGCCTGTAGTCCCAGCTACTTGGGAGGCTGAGGCAGGAGAATTGCTTGAACCTAGGAGGCAGAGGTTGCAGTGAGCCAAGACTGCACCACTGTACTCCAGTCTGGACAACAAAACAATACAGTTTCAAAAATAAATAAATAAAAAAGAAGAGATCTGCTTCCAATGGGCTGTTTGGATAGGTCAATTGCATTCCAGGCAGAGTATGTCTGAGAAACAGGTATAAGCCATATGGCAGGACATACAGAGTGGAATAGAACATGAAGTCCAGGAGGTTAGGCAGGAGACAGATCATGTAGGGCTTGGTAGGCTACTGTGAGATTCAGAAACTGGATTTAATTTTAAGCGTTTTGGTTATCCATTGCTATATAACAAACTATCTCAAAACTTGGTATTTTAACACAATTACTATTCTATTATTGCTCATCATCTGAGTTGACAGGCTCAGCAGGGTGGTTCTTCTGCTTTGTGTGATATCAGCTGGGACCACAGTTGAGAGTGCCACTAAACTGAACAGTCAAGATAGCTCAGTCACTTTTCTAGCATCTTGGTTGAGATGACTAGACTACAGGACTCTGCTAGACATTCGCACAGCTGGATTCTCTCTCTCTCTCTCTCTCTCTGTTTCCATATTGCTTCAGGGTCTCTCTAATGCAGAGGTATCCAATTTTTTGGCTTCCCTGGGCCACATTTGAAGAAGAATTGTCTTGAGCCACACATAAAATACACTAACACTAATGATAGCTGATGAACTAAAAGAAAAAAAAAATCATGAAAAAATCTCAATGTTTTAAGAAAGTTTACAAATCCGTGTTGGGCCACATTCAAAGCTGCAGGCTACATGTCGCCTCCAGGCCACATGTTGCCCCCAGGCCGTGGGTTGGACAAGCTTGCTCTAATGTAATCTCTCCAACAAGATACATAGACCTCTTATATGAAAGCTCAGGGCATCTAAAAGTACAAAAGTAGAAGCTGCTGAGACTTCTTAAAGCTTCAGCCCAGAATTGGCATGGTATCACTTCTGTATTCTATTGGCTCAAGTGAGTGACAGGACACTCAGATTAAATGGGGGAGGTGAATACATGAGCATGTGAATATGGAGAGACATGGTTCATTGGAGGCCAGCTATCACAAAAGACTTTTTAAAAGACCACTCTGATTGTGGAGAATGGATTGCAATGTTAAATCAGCTTAACAATAACCCATGCTGGGCACGGTGGCTCACGCCTGCAATCCCAGAACTTTGGGAGGCTGAGGCAGGTGGATCACCTGAAGTCAGGAGTTCGAGACCAGCCTGACCAATATGGTAAAATCCCATTTCTACTAAAAATACAAAAATTAGCTGGATGTGGTGATGGGTGCTGGTAATCCCAGCTGCTCAGGAGGCTGAGGTGGGAGAATTGCTTGAACCCAGGATGTGGACGTTGCAGTGAGCTGAGATCCTGCCACTGCACTCCAGCCTTGCAACAGAGTGAGACTCCATCTAAAAAGAAATAAAGGCCAGTTAGAAGGCAATGGTAATACTCCAGGTAAGACGTGGTGATTGCTTGAACTATGGTGGTAGCTGTAAATATGGAAAGAAACAGATAAACTTGAGGATAGGATGAGGAAGGTAGGTTCACTCAATAGTAGTAAGTGTCTGGGATATGTTAAAATAAAAAGTAGAGTAAGGCATTTGACTATAGTCATCAGGCAGCTATTAAAGATTTCTCGATGGGGAATTAATAGAAGGAAAGTCATGTTTTAAGAAGATTCATGTGGGAGCAGAGTGCAGAATGGATTCTGGTAGAGACAGAATGCAGAACGGGGAGAAAGTCCTGAGGTAGAAGACAAGTTAACAAATCCATTCTTCCCATGATCCAAGGATTAGACACTAAGTCCTAAACCATAGTGATAGCAGATAATATGGAAAGGATGAGAAGCCACATCATGTGAGGAACATCATGAAGGCAGTGTTGACAGTACTTAGTGATGGCTTTGATGTGGAGATTAGGAAAAGAAAGGACATTCTTTAGAGAAAAGAAGAAATTAGTGATGGGTCCAGCAATCAAAATTAATTTATCAAGGTTCCCAGCCAGGGTGGTAGAGATAGCTGGTACCACTGACAGAACTAGGAAGGTTAAGAGAGGGAGCTGGCTTTGGAGAAAAAGATAACACATTCTCTGCCACACCTGTTGCTTTTGGTAGGGCCATTTAAATAGAAATTCTAAGTCAGAAATGCCTTAGAAATACAAGGTTGGGGACAGGTGTGGTGGCTCACACCTGTAATCCTAGCACTTTGGAAGGCTAAGGCAAGAAGATTGCTTGAGTCCAGAAGTTTGAGACCA
This sequence comes from Aotus nancymaae, assembly GCF_030222135.1. NCBI lineage: Eukaryota > Metazoa > Chordata > Mammalia > Primates > Aotidae > Aotus > Aotus nancymaae. The sequence continues at coordinate 4,931,097 of NW_026988507.1, read as the reverse complement.
GCCTGGGCAACACAGCAAGACCCCATCTTTATGAAAAATTAAGAAACTAGCTGGGCGTGGTAACGCATGCCTGTAGTCCCAGCTACTTGGGAGGCTGAGGCAAGAGGATTCCTTGAGCCCAGGAGTTTGAGGTTGCACGCCACTGCACTCCAGCCTGGGCAACAGAGTCAGACCCAGTCTCAAAGCAAAAAAAAAAAAAAAAAAAAAAAAAAAGAAAGAAGGAATATAAATTTGGACCTCATGGGAGAGCCATAGAAGTAGATCCATCGTATTGTACATAAAGGTGCAGGTTGAAACAATGAGAGAGAAGAGCCCTAGGAGGAATGGGCTGTTCAGGGAGAGAGAGAACAGAGGGTCAAGGGCAAAATGTTTTCAAAGTTCAGATGTGAAAAAATGAGAGGACATGAATGGCTAGTAGAATCAAAGGCTGCAGGCTGGGTGTGGTGACTCAAGCCTGTAATCCCAGCACTTTGGGAGGCTGAGGCGGGTGGATTAGTTGAGGCCAGGAATTTGAGACCAGCCTGGCCAACATGGTGAAAACCCATCTCTACTAAAAATACAAAAATTAGCCAGGCATGGTGGCACATGCCTTTAGTCCCGGCTACTCAGGAGGCTGAGGCAGGAGAATTGCTTGCACCTAGGAGGTGGAGGTTGCAGTTAGCCAAGATCACACCACTGCACTCCAGCCTGGGCAATACAGCAAGACACCATGTCACCAAAAAAAAAAAAAAAAAAAAAGAATCAAAGGCTGCAAAGAGTACTAGGATGATATAAGCACTGAATTTGGCAATTACATTTTTTTTTTTTTGAGATAGGGCCCTGCTCTGTCACCCAGGCTGGAGTGCAGCGGCACCATCTTGCTTCATTGCAGCCTCAACCTCCTGGGCTCAAGTGATCCTCCCACCTCAGCCTGATCTTTAGTAAGCTTTTAGAAAGTGTTTAGAGTGATTGCAACAAAGATCAAGTAGACAAGATTTCAGGGACAAAGAAAAAGTGAAAGGAGGGGAAAGGATTTGTGGTGATGGTTGTCCAGACAACTATGCTTTAGTGATTGGGTACAGAAGGAAAGAAAAAGTGTATATTCCTTGATCCTCTGTTCTCTCTTTCCCTCAAAAGTGAATATGAAAACATGGTTTATTCCTCTTTCAGCCTAAAATATAGTTTCAAAGATCTCTGTTGGTAGGGGTTGGGTGGCGAGAGAGCTTTCAGGAAAGAGAAAAGATGTTACTATTTTCCTGACTATCTCTTCCTGCATTAGCCAACTTTAAGCAAACCTATAGTTTGCTGCACCATAAAACTTAAAAAATATATCCTGTTGGGTGGGCGTGGGTGCTCAGGCCTATAATCCCAGCACTTTGGGAGGCTGAGGTGGGTGGATCATGAGGTCAGGAGTTCAAGACCAGCCTGACCAACATGGTGAAACCCCTGTCTCTACTAAAAATACAAAAATTAGCCAGGTGTGGTGATGTGAACCTGTAATTCCAGCTACTCAGGAGGCTGAGGCAAGAGAATCACTTGAACCCAGGAGGTGGAGATTGCAGTGAGCCGAGATTACGCCACTGTATTCCAGCCTGGGTGACAGAGCAAGACTCCATCTCAAAAAAAAAAAAAAAAAAAAAAATGCCAGGCGTGGTGACTCACACCTGTAATCCCAGCACTTTGGGAGGCCAGGACAGGCGAATCATGAGGTCAAGAGATTGAGACCATCCTGGCTAATGTGGTGAAACCCCATCTCTACTAAAAAATACCAAAATTAGCTGGGCATGGTGGCATATGCCTATAATCCCAGCTACTTGGGAGGCTGAGGCATGAAAATCACTTGAAACCAGGAGGCGGAGGTTGCAGTGAGCCGAGATTGCACCACTGCACTCCAGCCTGGCAAGAGAGCAAAACTCCATCTCAAAAAAAAAAAAAAAAAAACTCCTGTTACAGATTTGTCAAGGAGATGGCAGATTTGATTTTCTCCCTTCCTCCCTCCCTTCCTCCCTTCTTTCCTTCTTTTTTCTTTCTCTTTTTTTCTTTCTTTCTGTCTCTCTCTCTTTCTTTTTTGAAGTGGCTGTATTTTTCTATCTTATGTAACTTTTACACAAGTAGTTCACATGAGTCACAAGGCTAGGCTGCTAGAAGTTTAAGATGTTTCCAAGAAAACTGGAGAAAAAATTGGCATCTGTAAGAAAAAAAAAACTTTTTAAATGCCCAAACATTTTTGGGAACTTGACACCCAATTCCAACTGATTGTTCCTAAACTATGCTAATGAAACTTTACTTATTTGTATTATTTTACATTGCAGGCAGACAGATAACAGAACCAGAGTAGTCAGTTCTGTGTCTAAGAGGTGATGACATGGAATAGATTCAAGCAAATCTGATTTTAAAGTCCTGCTTCATCACTTACTAGTTATGCCAGATACTACTAATTGTTTTAGTGTTCATTGTCACCTTATGTTTACTAATTAGTAGAATCTCCTAAGTTTCAGCTGGGCACATGACTACCCAGCCATAGGCTACATTTCCCAGCCTCCCTTGCAGCTAGATGTGGCCATGCAACTAAGTTCAGGTTAGCAGGATATAATTTGAAAAGATTTCCACAACTTGGGGGCATCTACTTTGAACAAAGTTACTTGCCTTGAATATTGTCTTTCCTCCTTCCCATATGCTAGGACATGATTATGATGGTGATCTAGCTTTGGCCATGCAGGAGATGACAGAGAAAGGAAATCTGGGTTTCAGATTGACATCATGGAGCAGAGCTGCTCCAACAGCCTGAAATGCATGCTCACACTGACCTGTTAAGAGGGACAGAAATAAACATTAATGAATGAAGCCACTACATTTTGTAGTCTCTTTACCATAGCAGTTCACACTATAACCTTGAAAATATCCTTGTTATGTATCCTTTGTGTTTAACCCCTCAGAATCTCAGTTTCCTCTTCTGTAAACTGGGGATAATTTCTATCACACATCCATGGTGTGAAGACTAGATGAGAAAACCAGAACCTCACACGAGAGGTGCCCAATGAATACAGCTGATCCAACAACAAGATTCCCCACTAAATCTGCAGTGTCTAGCACAGTGCCCAGCACATAGTATGCCCTCAATAAATATTTATTGAAATAAATAAACTATTCAGTCACAGGCCAGAGTGGAGGTTGTAAGTGGCCAGAAATCCTGAGGGATAACACTCCTATTGTGAGGATTAATTGATGCTACATGTGTGAAAGTCCTCAGCAAATGCATGCCTCATACATAGTAGGCCCTCAAATAAAAGTTTTCATCAGACTATAAGCTTCTTGAGGATGTGTTCTGTGTCTTGTTTACCACTATATCCCAAGTGGACAGCCCATAGTAAGAGTAAGTAAATATTTTTTGTGTGAGGAGAACATTGATATACAATGTGTGAGCTATTTTTATCTCCAACAGGTCTCTTCTTCCCACCACAAAGAAGGAAACTGACATGCAAAAGTTAAGCAATTTGCCCAAGTTGACACAGCTTCTAAGTAGCATAGTAAAGACTTGAGCTAAATCAAGGCCTTATTAGGTTCATATTTGAAGATCTTCTCATTTTCAACCTAGGTAGATACTCTTTTTCTAGAGCAGAATTTGAGACAAGAGGAGAGACTTGAAAAGAGGACGTTGAGGCCAGGCGTGGTGGCTCACGCCTGTAATCCAAGCACTTTGGAGGCCAAGGTGGGTGGATCACCTGAGGTCAGGAGTTCAAGACCAGCCTGACCAACATGGTGAAACCCCATCTTTATTTAAAAAAAAAAAAAAAAGAGGAAGTTGAGTTAGAACATTTTCTCTCATTTTAAAAATTTGCTTAGCACATGAGAGTATACTATGTGTCATACTACAGTGCTTAGCAAATTTGTAAAATACATAACCCTACAGCAGGTAACAGTCTTTCCATTCCTTGCTTCTTAGAGGGTGCAAACTGTTCAAAAGCATCTCCTCTTGCTTTTTCCTCCTATTTATGGTAGGTATAACTAGACCTTTTGGATCCCTATGGAAAAACAATTCAACAACTTTTTTAAAAGACTCATTGTTAAATGACCAGATTAACAAATATTCAGCCTTTAGCCTGGGGTAGTATTTATATAATAGAAGAGATAAAGGGAGAAGCCACCCAGCAGGGTTATCATGTTCTTACTCTAGCTGATTTGAAATGCCTTTTACACTTTCATCATAACTACCAAAACAACAGATGAGTCACTGCTCTTCAGCAAGGGGATAAGCAGAACTAGTTATCCTATCAGGCTGAGCAGTTGATTATGAATGATTTGGTTAGAGTGCATTCAAGGAAATGCTGAAGGGGGCAAGGTTCTTCCTAGTATCTGCCCTCCCCATTATCACTCTATAAACTATTACTACTATTAGAGGGATTTTTTTTTTTTTTTAACAGTCCAGAGGTCTTTTATTTTTTTTAACACCTATTATGCCATGAATTCATAGGGAATAGGTTCCAGCAGCTCAGGCTCCTTCCCATTGGTTCTCACAAAGTGTGCTTCTCTGAGTGGGGCAGGCTGGCACTTCAGTTGGACCCAGGTACCTTTCTCTTTGGCTTCTTTCTTTTTCTCATCATTTTCCTTCACACGTTTTAGGAAGCTATCTCGGCTCTTAGAGTGCTTGATGTGCTCAATACGCACATTAATTCTCTTGGCAAGAATCTTGCCCTTAACTTGTTTGTTTACAACAATGCCAACAGCATGCTGGGTAACATTGTAGACTCTTCCAGTTTTGCCATGATAACATTTGTGGGGCCTTCCTTTTTGAACAGTACCCATTCCCTTGATGTCCACAATATCACCTTTCTTATAGATTCGCATATACGTGGCCAAAGGAACAACTCCCATGTTTTCTAAAAGGCCTAGAGAACATGTATTGAGTACCTCTCCTCTTTCCCTTTGTGTTCGTCATTTTGGCGGATTACTGGAAGATGGCGGTTCCGGCCGAAAGCGGGATATTGTTTTTAACAACTGTCTGATAATGAAGATACTGGCTGATCAGATTTTTTTTTCTTTGAGACGGAGTCTCACTCTATCACCCAGGCTGGAGTGCAGTGACATGATCTTGGCTCACTGCAACCTCCACCTCCCGGGTTCAAGCAATTCTCCTGCCTCAGCCTCCCAACTAGCTGGGATTACAAGTGCTCACCACTATGCCCAGCTAATTTTTTATATTTTTAGTCGAGACAGGGTTTCACCATGTTGGCCAGGCTGGTCTCGAACTCCTGACCTCATGATTTGCTGGCCTTGGCGTCCCAAAGTGCTGGGATTACAGGCGTGAGCCACCAAGCCCAGCCTGATTAGGTTTTAAGGTAAATGCTTTTGCAGGGATATTTTTAAATTTTAAAAAACAGGTAAGGATGAAAAGTTCCAGGAGAGAACAATGGCCCCTTTATAGCCTTTTTCACTGTTTAGATTCAGAAATGTTGTCTCTATGGTATCTCTGGACTGCTTGCTGACTTTTGAAAAATGGAGACCTATAACTGATCATCCTTCCATATTTCTTCTCGAGACCCACTCACCCCAATAAAATAAATTGATATTTATTTGTATTATGTATTACATGTGGCCATGTGTTTGCGTGTGTGTATTCCCCGGTTTAGAAAGTTTCTACAAGTATTACCTATAAATATTGTATTTGGGTTGAGATGTCTATGAGGATATTTAATTTTTTTCTTCCTTCCTTCTTTGTTTTTTTTTGAGACAGAGTTTCATTCTTGTTGTCCAGGATGGAGTGCAGTGGTGAGATCTCGGCTTACTGCAATCTCCCCTTCCTAGGTTTTAAGCAGTTCTCCTGCCTCAGCCTCCCAATTAGCTGGGATTACAGGCATGCGCTACCACACCCAGCTAATTTTTGCATTTTTAGTAGAGACAGGGTTTCTCTATGTTGGTCAGGCTGGTCTTGAACTTCCCATCTCAGGTGATCCGCCCACCTCTGCTGGTCTTGAACTTCCGATCTCAGGTAATCCGCCCACCTCTGCCTCCCAAAGTGCCAGGATTACAGGCGTGAGCCGCTGCACCGGGCCCATTCTTTCTTTTTAACCACTTTCTTCTCTCACCACTCATTAGGGTTTTTTTTCTAACCTGAAACACAAAAGTAGATACTGTTCAGTGTGGCCATTTAGAAGCCATGTCAGTTCTCTTCCTGCCCTCTCTTCTGCCCCTGGAGATCGGGAAGAAAGAGGCTCTGAAGGTTTGCTATCCTGGGTCTAAATATATGGACTTTCCTTTGTGAGAAGCTGTAGCCACGAAGGATAGAACCTGCCTTCCAGCCGATGTGGTCATATCCCCGGGGCCATGATTGCCTTTCCACATGGATGCTTTACACCCATGTGAAATCAAGGCCACCCCACATTTACCCCAGTGGTGGTTAAATATATAGGCAAGGAAGACCCCCGCCCCATACAACCTTCCCTCACCTGAACTTTTTGTGAATTCTGAGGTCTGGAAAAGGTTCTGATAGAAAAAAAGAAAAAAAAAAAACTTTCTCATATAAGGAAAAAAAAGAGGGGAACAAAGGTGCATTTGAGGAGAGGAAGAATTTGGAGATGGATCAGAGTTTAAATTGTTGACTTAATGAACAGAGGGCAAAAATAGTATGATGCTAGGGACATTTTCTGGAATTTCCAGACCTTTGGTAAAAATCCTAAGCCTTTTTTCTGTGTTCTTGCCACTGTGTGTATGAGAGACAGGAGTAGCAGGGAGGTGTAGGTGGAGAGAAGAGGGAAAGAATGCAGATTTAGGTCAGAGAAATTCCTCGTGAAGAAGCAACCATGTGACTTCCTTTCACAACCAGTTTTAAAATATAGTCAGTCTTCTGCTTGGAGGGTGGAGGAGCTGTGATAGTACCAAGGGGCTGGTAAAACCAAATCAGGCTAAACATGGGTACAGCACGGATTTAAAACAAACTCCCTTAGTAACAATTACAATCTACATATTCTCAAAAGTCATTCAAAAGTATAAAAACAATGCATTAATGATTGTTTACGAATACCATATCTTACATAAATTAGTAGGAGAAAAACTAATTATTGGTTTTAAAAAAAAACAGTCCATTTTAATTATGTTTTTTAAGCTGAGCTTTCATTTCTGGGATCAAAGAGAAACACAATAGCCCCCATTGCCTGCACAGCTCTTTCCTGCATTCAATGGCAGGGCTGGAATCCACAGGCTCCTTCTTCATAGCAGCCAGAGACAGCATCCCTGGGAGAAACAACATTACACATCTGATTGCCAATACAGAGGTCGTCTCACTGTACAATGTGGTTCAACTTTGTCAGTAACAAAATAATGAGTGGCTTCTCAATTGCAGTGGACCCCCAGCCCAGGTTGTAAGTCGTGTAACCTGAGCATGGCCAGATGGGCCAAATGTGCCCGATTCGTGCCCTGGAGCCAGCCAGAATGAAAAAGTCAACCACTTGCAGAACGTAGGTACCAGGATCAAGAAATGGGGACCAAATTAGGAAGCAAGGGGTAACCTATTTTGTTGCAGAAGGAGCTTAAAAACCAAGGACCTGGTACCATCTTGTTACATGACCCAATCAGATCATGCCTCCTTGCATTTTCCTGTCTCTTTCATAGTTACTCTGCCTGGGAAACGTGCCCCTAGACCTAGCTCAGCGAGACAGATTTGACTGAGCATTGCTTCCTGTCTCCTTGCTGGTCAAACTTGGCAATAACACTTTTTGTTTTCTTAAAAGTTGGTGCCATGGTACTGGCTTCTATGTGCATCAGGAAGCAAGCCTATTGCTCAGCAACACTACTTTGCAGTAAGCACAATGTGGCATCCATGGCTGCATTGTCCAGTCAAAAGAGACAACTTTTTATGTGTTTACAGTTTTTTAAGGCCAGGCATGGTGGCTTACACTTGTAATCCCAGCACTTTGGGAGGCCGAGGCAGGTGGATCACTTGAGGTCAGGAGTTCAAGACCAGCCTGGCCAACAAGGCAAAACCCAGTCTCTACTGCAAATACAAAAATTATCTGGGTATGGAGGCATGCGCTTGTAATCCCAGCTACTCAGGAGGCTGAGGCACGAGCATTGCTTGAACCTGGGAGGCGGAGGTTGCAGTGAGCCAAGATCATGTCACTGCACTCCAGCCTGGGCGACAGAGTGAGACTGTCTCAAAAACTATATATATATTAAAAAAAATTTTTTTAATATATATAAATTGTAGAGGTTCTTTTTGCCTCTATTATCATAACATAGACTTTAGAAAGATCCTAGCATAGCATTTAACATTTCATATTCTGAAAGCAAATGGAAAGAGAATTCCATGTTCAAATAAATTTAAGAAATGCTTTGCTAAATTCAGGCAGGCAGGATTTATTACAGGAGGGTTTCTGAGAGGCTTTGTGAATCCCAAAGAGAGGATATTGTGTGGGATATTTCCCAATCGTATTTGGCCACCAATATCTATTTCCTTCTCTGTCTGTCTGTCTGTCTCTCTCTCTCTCTCTCTCTCTCTCTCTCCCTCTTTCTCTCTCTCCCTCTTTCTCTTTCAGTTGCTGTTGTTTTCTGTTAATCATGTCATGTCAGAGGGCTAGAATTCCAAGGAGCAACGTAAAAGCCTTCTTTAGGAGCTTAATATTTTATTAGTTCAACAAATGTTTCTGAAGCCATCTAGACAGCATTTCTTATTAAGCCCTGTTATGCATCAGGCACTGTTCTAGCTGTTGGGGATGCTGGGCCAAAGAGACAAAGTCTTTGCCCTCAGTGAGCTTGCTTAGATTTACTCAAGAAAGATAGGCAACAAACAGGTAAACAAGTAAGTCTCACAATGCAGTGGAAAAAAATGAAAAAGCCTAAGGTGACCCATTTGAGCCAACAGCTGGATGAGAAGGAATGGGAGCTTGTGAAGACCAGGAGGAATCTTTTGTGGAAATAAGAATGGATATCATAGAAATCCATGAGTCCACATAGATATAAATGAATGAATGAATGAATGATGAATAGGGAAAAGGGGAAAACTCTTTATTGCATTAGAATGCAAGTAATAAATATCATACTTGGCAGCTGTCGTGATAATAATGGATTCAGACACAAAGCCAAAGCTGTGAGATGGAAACCCATTTGGCATGCTCATAGAAGCAAAAGAAGCCAACAGTGACTGGAAAGGTAAGAGCAAGAGAAGAGTGAAAAGAGATGAAGGCAGGAGCCAGCAGGGCCAAGTGAGGAAGTGTCCTTATCGAGCTAGAGGCGGCAGTAAGCCACTGGAGCCTTTTCTTTTGGGTTGTTTTTTTGTTTTAAGGTACTTCTTAAGGTACATTCCAAATTACAGAGAAGATGCAAGAATATACAAGGTTCCCTAATTGTTCCCATGTTCACCTACAAATCCACAGTATAGCCATCTAAACTAGGAAATTAAGACTGATATAACCCTTTCATCTAAGATATCTCATTTAATTTCGACAATTATCTTAATAATGTCCTGACAGGAAGTCTTTTTCTCCTTTTCTTACAGGATCCAATCCAGAATCATGGGTTCATTTAATTGTCATATTTCTTTAACCTACTTCAGTGTGGAATAATTCCTGTCTTTCCTTGTCTTCTCCAACCTGGACTTTTATTTAAGATAGCAGGCTAATTAGTTTATAGAATGCCCCTCCGTTTGGGTTTCTCTGATGTTTCCTCATGATTAGATTCAGGTTACCTTTATAATAGGAATTTGATAGAAGTTATGCTGTATTCTTCTCAGTATGACATATCAGATGGTATGTCATATTACTTTGCCTCATTTCTATCGATGTTACTTTGACTAATATCAGATTTGTTGTTTGTCAGATTCTTCCACTATAAAGGTATTATTTTTACCTTTGTAATGAAGTATTTTGTGGGGGAAAATCTTTGACACTACGTAAATGTCCCATTCCTCAATAAATTTTCACCTACTTGTTTTGGCATCCATTGGTACTTTGTGTCTGAAACCATTATTATCACAACAGTTGCCAAGTAGTGATATTTATTACTTGCATTCTAATGCAATAAAGACTTTTCCCCTTTTCCCTATTCATCATTCATTCATTCATTCATTCATTTATATCTGTGTGGATTCATGGATTTCTATTATATTTAATAGGTTATAGTCTGTTACTTTATTTCTTTGGATGCCAAATTTTCCCAGATTTGGTCAGTGGGAGCCCCTTCAGGCTACTTCCTGTGCCCTTTTGATAAGTCTTCATTATTTTTATTTTTTATTTATTTATTTTTTTTGAGACAAGGTCTTGCTCTGTCACTGAGGCTAAAGTGCAGTGATACAATCATAGCTTACTGCAGCCTCAAACTCCTGGGCTCAAGAGATCCTCCTGCCTCAGCCTCCCAAGTAGCTAGGACTATAGGTATATGCCACCACACCTAGCTAATTTATTTATTTTTTACTTTTTGTAGAGATGGGGGGAGTCTTGCTATGTTGTCCAGGCTGGTCTAAAATTCCTGGCCTCAAGTGATCCTCCTGCCTCGGCCTCCCGTCTTCATCATTTTTAAAGCTCTTCCTTACTTTCTGACCTGTGGAAATGTTGCAGGCTCCTCTTATGCATTTTCTGCCCAGTCCTGGAAGCAGCCATTTCTCCCAGGAGCCCTGTTCCTTTTAGCGACAAGCACCCAGATCTTAGAAACTAAGATCTGGGTGCTAAATGTGGTCATAGCTATGAGGATTTTATTTCCATTACACCTTCTCATTGGATTAAAGTAGGAAATGCAAAGATACACACAACATATATATAAATATATAATGTACAAACATATGTACATCTATTTCTATATCTACCTAGCTAGGTATATGTTTTAAAGTACCATGACTTCACACTAATATCTCCAGTACTGAAGATGCTGAAGAAGAGTTGAGAATAAAGCTTGGGATATAGACAGGGGCTCAAGTCACAAGAAGGTTTGGCCACTATCTACTGTGCAATGGAAGCCCTTGGGACAGTTTAAAAGAACTGATTGCATCAGTTTCGTGTCAGGAGGATCATTCCTGCAGGGAGAATGTATTGGAAAAGGAAAGAAAACTACTAAGGAGGTTTCAGCAGTAATCCAGGTAAGAAATAACTCCAGCAATTCCAGTAGTTCCACACCACCAGAATATACAATTTACTGGTCTTTTTCACTTGTATTTTCACTGTTTTACTTTTGGATCCCATAATACATTAGCAAAAGCATTCCCATGCTTATGCCCTCAATTTCCTCCCACTCTTTCCCTCTGTTGAACTCTCCTGGCCAAACTCAAAGTTATTTATATACAACTGTCTACCTACTTGACATGTGCAGAGTGTACCTGGAAAAAAAATGCATGACTACATTGACAGGTTTCACTTTACATTTTGGTGCAATCCTTTGCTATTTCCCCAGTCCACTTGCTTTTTGGCTGTCCTAGATAGATATTCCATGTCTTTCTGCTTAAACCTTCTTCCATGTCCTCACTCCTGCTAATGACTTTATTTTCCATTCTACTGAGAAAACAGAAAGTACTAAAAGATAGCTTCTGGACCTTGGGGACATTATGCTAAGAGAAATAAGCCCATCACAAAAAGACAAATATGTATGATTCCACTTACATGAGATATCTAAAGTAGGCAAAACTCATAGAAACAGAAAGCAGAATGGTAGTTGGGGGAGGAGGGAATGGGGAATTGTTCAATGAGTACGCAGTTTCAGTTTCAGTTTTGCAATATGAAAAAGTTCCAGAGATCTATTGTACAATAGTGTGAACATATGTGACGTTACTGAACCATTCAGAAATGGTTAAGATAGTAAATTTGTTTTTTTCTTTTTTACCACAATCTTAAAAAAAAAAAAAAAGCTTCCTGTCTGCAGCTAAGTCTGCTCTCAGCTGCTAAGTGCTCTCAGCCTACCCCCAGTCTCCTGTCTTGCAGATACTGACCCACACAGCTGTGTGGCATGGGAAGGCGGGCCAACAAGGGCATCAACTTTGCCAAGGAAGGTGGTGCTCAGGGACTGGGATGTGGTGTGGGGCTGGGCAGTTGAGTAGCAGCTGCAGGCCAGGGGCCTCAGCCTGCACTTGCATAGCTGAACGCCCACCACAGCCAACCATCCTTGCCCTGCATGACTGCCTCCACCAGGACTGCTGAGGCTTTTCATGCTGGTCAGCAATGAGGGCATCACCTGCAATTTTGATCCCACACTCTTGTGTATTCACAAGCAGAGGTGTCAATGAAACCAAATCAGAGATGTCTGCATGGAGTTACTGCCCCCAAGGCAAAGAGGTGGATGTGTCCATTATGAAGAGTCTCAAAACTAAAGATCTGCAGCCCAGAACTGCAGCAGCAGGTTCCAACTAAGACATGGAGGAGAACAAGTTTGTGGAAGATACAGAGAATGGAACACATGGAAGGAGGGCTGGCCCAATACAGCATATGGAGGGAGGCAAATCGGCATCATTGACAGAAGTCTACGACAGGAAGTGAGTCGAGGAAAGGTGACAAGATGCTCCTGAATGCACGTTGCCCAGGTGGGTGAGAACAAATTTGAGGGGTCCCCAAGGCCATCAAGGAAGCAGAGACACCTGAGTATTTGACCCATTTGCTCCCAGATATTGAGGGGCCCCACGGACACTTTGGGAAGAAAAAGGTAAATGTTGACTCACATCTCCATTTTTAAGCATGATTTTGTTCACTTTCCTGATTCAACCAAAAATGACATTTAATTCTTGTCCAAAACAGCCTTCACTTTGAGTTGCCTGCTAAGTCTATGAAGTCTTTTGTGACTTCTTCCATGATAAACTATAGGGAAAAAATGTGTAATTGCTGAAAATAATGAGTGAAAATCAACACATAAAGTGATTCTTTGTAAGTGTTCATTTATGCAGATTGTTTACAAGATGAAACAGTTCCATCTCCAATGTATAGCTTCTAAAAATTAAGCCAAGGGAAGGTACAGTATAACCCAGGGGTTGGCAAACTTTTTCTAGAAAGGGTCAGATAGTAAATATTTTCAGATTTGCAGGCCATACAATCTCAGTAAATAAGATGAAAGGTGCCAAGAGGGCTTAGGTAATTCTGAGTTAAATATGGTCATGAAAATATGCTCCTTTGTTAAGTATCAAAAATATTTAGCAACACTCTAGAAAAGGAGATATGTAAATTAAATACTAGTGAAAATGCTATATGGCAAGTCAGTAAAGTGTCTTGGGGAATCCGGCCACGATGTGATTTGCCCACTTGTTGAAACCACTGCTCTAATTATTGCAGGGGTTATTTTGAATCTCTTTGTAAGTAAGATTCTCATGTCATATTTTCCCTGATACGTTGCTTTTTAAAGTATCATATATTTTAAAAATGGAATTAAAATAAAAATAACTTTGAGATTGTGTTATAAACCCCCTCTTCACCTCTCCTCATTTCCCACCCCCAACCCCAGCAATGACTCAGATTCCATAATATTAAACTGAGCATGTGGATATTTTGTGGGTCTTTGATGTTTTCCATCCTATATGACAATTGAGGACAAGCTACCGGCAAAACTGTGGCTTCTACTCAACTTCATAAGCTCAAAGAACCAAGTCTCTCTTTTTTTTTTAAGAAAAGCATCCTGCCCACTAACCCAGTTGCCCTCATGCTGTGGTTCTAATCTAATCCAGCAATGTGGGTAGCTCTAATCCTATTTTTTGCGATGATCCTTGTACCATAGCAAGAAGGTACACATCAAGACTCAGGAGACTGCCATGGGAAAGGGCACTTTATTAACTTTTTTCTAAAATCTTCAAGTGGATTCATTTTCCAGACTTCCCTCACAGAACAAGAACACTTAACTCAGAAAATGTGCTAATGAAAAAAATTATCTGTATCAGTTCATTTTTGAGCAGGGCTATAGGTAACCTGGCTTAATACCCCACCGTCTTCAAAAAATATATATAATCTCAAGGTTCTGCCTTCCCAACATTAGAATCCTCTCTCCTTAGAACCCAGGTTATCATAGAGTCAAAGAGATTAATGCTCACATCAAAGACCACTTTCCCATTTCATTTGCTCATTGTTCTGTGCATAAGAAAGATGGGTCCTGGAGAATGACAATAAACCAAAATAGAAACAAAAATCAGCTTCAGTCTGAGTTATCTCTTTACTGGAGCAAATCAGCCCAGTAAAGCCCCTTGGTATTTGATATGCAGCTCTTAAGCTGATAAATGTAATTTCTCCTTTCCAACAAATAGAGAATTTGAGAAGGAGTTTGCTTTCACCAGAAAGGTACAGTAAGTTCAAAAAGTCGTTTTCTAGTGCAAACCTCGCCTCCAAGTTCCAGATTCATGCCTACTGGACATCTCCACATGGATTCAAACTCACAGGTCCAAAACAAAACACCTACTTCCCCACCCCCTTGCTTTTCTCTAGTCTTTCATATCTCAGACACAGCAACTCCATTCTCGTAATAACTCAAGTTAAAACCTTAGAGTCATCCTTGACTTTCTTTTTTTTCTCATACCAAATTCACTACATCAGAAACTCTTCAGAGCTACCTCAAAACACATAATCCACATCCACCATTACCACCCAGTTCACTGCAATCATCTCTTCACTATATATTTTGAGATGGAGTCTTGCTCTGTTACCCAGGCTGGAGTACAATGGCACTATCTCGGCTCACTGCAACCTCCGCCTCCCAGGTTCAAGCAATTCTCCTGCTTTAGCCTCCATGGTAGCTGGGATTACAGGCAAGCACTACCACACCTGGCTAATTTTTGTATTTTTAGTAGAGACAGGGTTTCACCATGTTGGCCAGGCTGGTCTCGAACTCCTGACCTCAGGTGATCCACCTGCCTTGGCCTCCCAAAGTGCTGGGATTACAGGTGTGAGCCACTGTGCCCAGCAAATCTCTTTACTATATTAGACAACTAGTCTCCCAACTGGTCTCCCTGTGACTACATTTGCTATTCTACACTCCATTTTCTATAAAACAGTTAGAAAGATCCTTTAACATACCACCCATCTACTTCAAATATTATTTCCATATGATTTAGAGTAAAAGCACAAGTCCTTCTGTTGCTCCACGTGGCCCAAAGTGATTTGTAGCACTCCCTCTCTCTCATCAACCTTGACCCCATCTCCTACCACTCTGCTCCTCCACCAGTATGGGCTATGATTTGAATTTGTCCTCCAAAGTGATGTGTTGAAATCTTGGTCCACAATGCAGTAGTGTCAGGACCTTCATGAGAGGTGTCTGAGTCATGAGTACCACCCTCAGTAATGGATTAATGCCATTATCTTGAGAGTGAGTTTATTATAAAAGGATGAGTTCAATACCAGCTCAAGCTTTACCCTCTTTTGCCCTTCACCTTCCACTATGGGATGGCAGCAAGAAGGCCCTCTCCAGATGTGAGCCCCTTGATCTTGGACTTTGCAACCTCCAGAAATATTAGTTAATACATCTCTTTACTATAAATTACCAGTCTCTGGTATTCTGTTATAGCAGCACAAAGTGAGCTAAGACACTATACCACAGTCACCTTGGCCTCCCTGCTCTTCTTGAGGACACTCTAAGCATGAGTGTCCTCAAGGCTCTGGCCTTTGTATTTCTCTCTTCTTAAAACCCTGTTCCCTCAGGTGCTTACATTTCTTGTTCCCTTACTTCTTTCAGATCTCTGCTAAAAGGTCACCTTATTAGAGGCTTTCCCTGACCACCCCACACAAGGTCCTTCCTCAGTCATCATTCTCTGTCACTCAGGCCCTGCTTCATTTTTCTCACTAGTACCCATCATCTCCTGACATATTTATTTGTCTCTATTCATTAGAATGGAAGGTCATGAGGGCCGGAAAGTGATCTGCTTTCATTTTTACTATTGAATCCCCAACATCCATGAAATGGCCAGATATAGTTCTCAGTAAATATTTGATGGTTTTTTGTTATCGTTTGTTTTTTGGAGGCAGAGTCTAACTCTGTCATCCAGGCTGGAGTGCAGTGGCATGATCACTGCAACCTCTACCTCCCTGGTTTAAATGATTCTCCTACCTCAGCCTCCTAAATAGCTGGGATTATGGGCTCACACTACCATGACCTGCTAATTTTTGTATTTTTAGTAGAGACAGGGTCCACCATGTTGCCCAGGCTGGTCTTGAACACCTTACCTCAGACAATCCACCCACCTTGGCCTCCCAAAGTGCTGGGATTACCACCCAGGTAATATTTGTTGAATGAATAATCAACTGAATGAAGAATGATGGCAGTATGAGTCAGAACAAGATAGTGGAAATGTGTAGCAGCCATACTCCAAGATGCTCCCAGTGGTCCCCGCCTCTAGTATTCAAGCTCTTTCAGCCCCTCTTACAGTGTATATAGCAGACTGACACATGTAACCAATAGCAGAAAAGACAATTTGTGACTTCTAAGGCAGGGTCATAAAGGACATTCTGGCTTCCATCTCATCTACTCTGTTGCATTGCACCATGTCATGAGGACATTCAATGGAGAGGCCTTTGCAGGAAGACACAGAGGCTCCTGCTAAGAAGCACCATGAGAGTGAATTCTCTGACAAGCAGGTCTTAAAAACCAGTCATGCTTAAATCCAGTAGCACATTAAAAAGTTAATTTACCAGGTGGGCACATCGCTCACTCCTATAATCCCAGCACTTTGGGAGGCTGAGGCAGGCAGATCACAAGGTCAAGAGATAGAGACCATCCTGGGCAACATGGTGAAATTCCATCTTTACTAAAAATACAACAATTAGCTGGGCGTGGTGGTGAGCGCCTGTAGTCCCAGCTACTCGGGAGGCTGAGGCAGGAGAATCGCTGGAACCCGGGAGGCAGATGCTGTAGTGAGTGAGATCGCACCACTGCATTCCCATCTGGTGACAGAGCAAGACTCCATCTCAAAAAAAAAAAAAAAAGTTAATTTACCATGATCAAGTTGGCTATATTCCTGGGATGCAAGGTTGGTTCAACAAAAACAAATCAATAAATGAGATTAACCACACAAACAGAATTAAAAACCACATGATCATCTCAATAGATGCAGAAAAGGCATTCGATAAAATTCAACATTCCAATGAATTACATATCAAAGGAACATATCTCAAAATAATAAGAGCCTTATATGACAAACTCAGAGCCAACATCATACCAAACAGCCAAAAAGCTGGATGCATTCCTGTTGAAAACTAGAATAAGGCAAAGATGCCCACTCTTACTGCTCCTATTCAACATAGTACTGAAAGTCCTAGCTAGAGCAATCAGGCAAGAGAAAGAAATAAAAGATAAAAGACATCTAATTGGGAAGAGAGAGAGTAAAATAAAATAAAATAACAAAGATGTAGCAAACAACAAGGAACATCACAGTACGCGACTTCAAACCAAAGGCTACAGTAACCAAAATAGCAAGGTACTGTGTAAAAACAGACACATAGACCAATGCAATAGGATAGAGAACCCAAAAATGAAGCCACATACCTACAACCACCTGATCTTTGACAAAGTGAACAAGAGCAATGAGGAAAGGGCTCCCTATTCAATAAATGGTTTGGGATAACAGTCTAGTCGCATGCAGAAAGTTGAAACTGGACCTCTTTCTTTCACTACATACAAAAGTTAACTCAAGATAGATTCAAGACTTAAATGTAAGACCTAAAGCAATACAAACCCTGGAAGAAAACCTAGAAAGTATCATTTTGGACATTGTCTTGACAAAGTATTTATGACTAAGTCCCAGAAAGCAATGGCAACAAATACAAAAATTGACAAGTCAAGTGGGACCTAGGAAAGAGCTTTGGCATGGCACAAGAAACTATCAGCAGAGTATATAGACAATTTATAGAATGGGAGACTATATCAGACAAAGGTCTAATAACTAGAATCTGTAAGGAACTTAATTCAATAAACAAAAAAGAAGCAATCCCATTAAAACATGGGAAAAGGACATCAACAAACACTTCTCTCTCTCTCTTTTTTTCCAGTCTCCATAGAGACTGTCAAAAATTGCCAATGCCAACTATATTGCAAGTCCTCACGGTGGGTTATTGGTAAAAGTTTTCAATTAGCAATAATCGCACCTTGGATAAACTCATTGGCTACGATACTGCCACTGCGCAAAGCTAATGAACACTTCTCAAAAGCAGATATACGCATGGACAACAAATATTTTAAAAAAATGCTCATTATCACTAATTATTAGAGAAATGCAAATCACAGTCACAATGAGATACCATCTCATACCAGTCAGAATGCCCATTACTAAAAAGTCGAAAACAACAGACGTTTTCGAGGTTGTGGAGAAAAGGCAGTACTTATACACTGCTGGTGGGAATGTAAATTAGTTCAGCCACTGTAAAAAGCAGTTTGGAGATTTTTTAGAGAACTCAGAAATGCCATGCAGCCATAGGAAAGAACCAAATCATGTCCTTTCCAGCAGCATGGATGCAGCTGGAGGCCATTATCCTAAGCAGATTAATGCAGGGACAGAAAACCAAATACTGTAGGTCCCTACTTGTATGTGGGAGCTAAACATTGAATACATATGGATACAAAGATGGAAACAATAGACACTGGAGACTGCTGGGAGAGTGGGAGAGGGGTAGGTTGGAAGGCTACCTGTCAGGTACTACGCTCACTACCCTAGGTGACAGGATCATTCATTCACCAAACCTCAGCAACACACAATTTACCCATAACAAAACTGCACATGTACCCCCAGAACCTAAAATAAAAGTGGAAGAAGGAAAAAAAAAAAAAGGAATTTCAGGATGGCAACCACAGAACCTTTTTAAAAAAATTATTTTAAGTTCCAGGATACATGTGTATGATGTGCAGGTTTGTTACATAGGTAAACGTGCCATGGTGCACCTATCAACCCATCACCTAGGTGTTAAGCCCCACATACATTAGCTATTTATCCTGATGCTCTCCCCCTGCACCCCCCACCACAGGCCCCAGTGTGTGTTGTTCCCCTTCCTGTGTTGATGTGTTCTCATTGTTTAGCTCCCACTTATAAGAACATGTGGTGTTTGGTTTTCTGTTCCTGCGTTAGTTTGCTGAAGATAATGGCTTCCAGCTCTATCCATGTCCTTGCAAAGGACTTGATCTTATTCCTTTTTGTGGCTGCATAGTATTCCATGGTGTATATGTACCACATTTTGTTTATTCAGTCTATTATTGATGGGCATTAACCACAGAACATTTAAACCCCAAGCATTAGGCCCATAAGACTGTAGGACTCTGTGTGAATACACTGTTTGAATGCCCATGAAACTGTCCCTGCCTGGACTAGATAGTAAAGTTACAGGACTGAATCAGTTCTATAGGGAAAGATGAGAAGAAAAGAGGCCCAAGACCTGAAGTTAGAAAAGCAGTAACATTTACAGGATGGGCAGAGAAAGAATATCCTGGCGGCCAAAAGTTGTAGTTAATGACGAATGAATGAGAAAATAATGGTTCTGTGATCCCTGTTGCAAATACAAATAACCTGGCTATATATTAAGAACATTTTATTTCACAAATTATTATTGTATGGGTGATAATTCTTCAAGGATAAGAGTGTGGTTCTTACACAGGCCTATTATCTTGGCTATTTTTGAGGCATATATTACTCAATTGAAAAAAAATGCGCAAGAGAAGTGGTAGGAAATAAAATGGATTAGAGGAAAGAATGGAATTTACTAGTAATAGACTCATAATTAACCTAAGTTAGCAATTCAGTTCCCTTCTAGCAACAGCTGCCTTTACATATAAGGCCAACAATGTTTCTCTGCAACATTTATCAAGCAAGAAAAATGTAAACTCTTAAAATCTGTGAAGAATTCTAAATGACTAATTGAAACTTGTTGAAAAACCAACTACAATAATTCTCTAACTACAAAGTAACTTTGAGCAAAGTCTTAATACATAAAAATGAGAACATTTGGTGAAAGAACTATGGCAGGAAGTTGATGAGACTTTGAATTTAGAATTGGTGGGGAAAAAAGTGATCTGAAAAAAAAAATGGATTGGGAGTCTCTGGAGGTGGTTTATGAGGTGGCTATGAGCACAGATTCTAAAACAAGCTATTTGGGTTTCAATCCTGGCACCGCTATTTACTCCCTGTGTGATTTTGGACAAGCTGCTCAAGTTGCTTCATACCTGAAGAAGGGGATAACAATCTCTAGGGTTGTTACGTGGATTAAATGACTGGATGCCTATAAAACACATAAAACTTTTCCTAGCAGATAAAAAGTACTACACAAAAATTTGTTATATGAGAATTGTAAAAATTGATCATGTAACCAAAACACTTTTGAAGTTTCTACTTTTAGTGAGTTTCACAAGCTCAGGTGAGAAACTTCAGTAAAAGAAAACAATCTCATCTTCTTTCTTCTCCCATTGTTTTTTTTTTCTCCTATCTTCAGAGTACTGTATTGTCTCTTTTACTGAGAACAATTCTCTTCATTCAAAAAAGTACGTTCAGTAGCAAGTATAGTGTTTCCCAGATATTTTCTTTTTTCTTCCCTCTCAAACACTGTCCAGAGATTTTTTTTTTTTTTTTTTTGAGACAGAGTCTCGCTCTGTCACCAGGCTGGAGTGTAGTGGTATGATTTTGGCTCACTGTAACCTCCGCCTTCCGGGTTCAACCGATTCTCCTGCCTCAGCCTCCCGAGTAGCTGGGACTACAGGTGTGGGCCACTATGCCCAGCTAATTTTTTGTATTTTTAGTAGAGATGGGGTTTCACCATGTTGGCCAGGATGGTCATGATCTGACCTTGTGATCCACCCGCCTCGGCCTCGCAGAGTGTTGAGATTACAGGCATGAGCCACCGCACCCGGCCCACAGATATTTTCTTAAAAGTAATTTCATCATGTCTTTTAATGTATATATTCATTGCTATCTTCCCACTTAGATTGGTCTCAATGTTTTCTTTCTTTCATAGAAAACATTAAAAATAAGTTAGGGAGCTGAGGTGTAAGGATTTCTGGAGGCCAGGAGTTCGAAACCAGCCTGGGCAACATAGACCCCATCTCTACAAAAAATTTAAGAATTAGCCCCACGTGGTAAGGATTGCTGGAGGTCAGGAGTTTGAAACCAGCCTGGGCAACATAGTGAGACACCCATCTCTACAAAAATTTTAAGAATTAGCCCCACGTGGTTGTGTGCTCCACTTGTAGTTCTAGTTACTGAACGCCCATCTGGGCAACAGAGCGAGACCGTCTCAAAAAAAGTATATGGAAGAAAAAAATGCACAATAGATCTAGCGTTATTGCAATAACCCTAGCACTTCAGTGGAAAAAAATATAAAAAATTTCAATGAGTAGGAGTAGACAATAACACATACAACCAATATTTCAAATATACCTTCTAGCCCTTTTGAGAAGTAAAAAATTGACCAACCTGAATGCTTTTTTTGAAAAAGTTTTGTAAACACACGATCCCCAAAACCTGCCGTTCAAACAACTCCAAGTGTCTTTAAAGTACTAAATCCCTTAGTATTTGTCCTAACGGTCCCTTTGGTTTCTAGGAAAGCATTAAAAATAAAAATAAAAACTCTCTGCCTTATTTTATTTCACTATTTTCTTTTCCCTTATTATAGCTTTCCACATTGCTTTAGAAGAGTTTACATCTAAGTCTAGTGGCCTTCAGCTTCTTCTGCCCCTTTGACACAGAGGACTCATAGGCTGCACGCTTCAGCGGTTATTTTCCGACCACTCCCTGTGTGCTCCTGCGGGTGGGGTAGGGGGCGCTTCTCCACTATCCGCGACCTCAGTGTTTGCGGAAATCCTCCTGCCTTTGTGCACACGCCTATTTAGAAAATTTTCTCCACCCCCCACCCCCGTCCGTCCCGCCCCTTCTTCTTTTGCTTGTTCTGTATGAGTTTTGCCTCTCCTCCCACCCCCACTTCCCCGTGATCTTACCCTACCTCTACAGATTCCACTTTCCCCACTTCGGAGTTAGAGTAATTTAACATCCCCTATTATTAGCTCCACGTCGCCTTTAAACGCCATTCAGACGAGCTCACCTACCAGGGTGGTGCAGTTGTACTGTAGCGGCATTTCCCCCCTCTCCAGTATGAGGTTAATACAAAGCAAGCCGCAGTGTGTGTCCACAGACGACCGTGGAACGAAAAGCTGCCCTGCTGGGGATCAATGTTTGGGGAACCCCGTTCATTCCCGCCCTCACGTGTTCCCGCCTCGTACTCCAGCTATTCCCCCGCGCGCAGGACGGGACTACTCCCTCTCCATTCTCGCCTGCCGACTTCCTTCTGCGCGCCTCATAAAACCAGGGAAGTTCAATCATTCCGCAGCGAGCCGCGGCGGCCGCACTGGGCATGCTCAGTCTCCGGGCCCCGCTCAGCAGGCGAGAGGTTTCCTCCGGTTCTGGGCTCGGGTCGGCGGGCGTCTGGGCTCGGCTTTACCAGGCGTGGGCTGGGCAGAGCGGACCCTGAGCCCGAGCTACACGCGCCCCCCGGTCCCCGACTCGACCCCCGGGAGAGCCGCGCTGTTCCGGAACCCGGGAGCCCCCAACTTCGTGCCAAGTTCGGAGCCGCCTTCTGAGGGAGAGACATGAAAAAGATGAGCAGGAACGTTTTGCTACAAATGGAGGAAGAGGAGGACGACGACGATGGGGATATCGGTGAGCGAAGGGTCCCAGCGTCTCCACCCGAGAGCCCGAGCCAGCGCGGGAAGAAGTTCGGGGACTGCGCGGGGGCGCTACGCTCACCGCAGGGGAGGTTGGCCGGGACCCTCGGCCGCTCCGGGCGGGGGAGGAAGCCTGCTGTCTGCCGCTGGTTGCAGACTCAGGCCCGGGTGCGGCCCCGGCGGGGGCGGAGGCGCGGGGCGCGTGGTGGCCGGGAGGACAGGCTCCGGAAGGGCGGGGGATTCCGCCCCTGAAAAGTCTGGCAGCAGCGGGGACGCCTTCGCGTGCTAAAGTCTCCACTCAGAAGCAACTTTGGGGTCACTTCCCCGCTTCCCACAATGCTAGGGATGCCGAGGAGCCCGGGCACAGGGGCGAGCCCCAGAGCGGGGTCCTGGGAGAGGGCCCGCGTTTGGAGGACCGGGTGTGACCCACCTGAATCCTCCTTAAAGTAAAAGCCGACCAAAGGCTCTGGGAGGGTTGAGGCCGGGGGCGGCGGCCCGGGGTAGTGATTTGTGGTCGCTAGGCGCGCGCTGAGAACCCTTTCCCATCAGCGGAGCCCGTCGGGGCAGTGATGAGAGGAGGAATCCCCCAGGCAGGGTGGACCGCAGGGCATTTTCCACGAGTCCTGAGGGTCCTTGGGGATTGGGGAACAAATCTGGGGTGCCCCATTTCTAGTTAAAAATGCATGGACGTGACAAGCCGAACGGAGGGAGAGCTGTTTTAAGAGAGAAAGAAAAAGACAAACCAAAGGGGTGGGAGGACTAGAGAGAAAATCAGGTCCCTAAAGAGAACACTGTCGGGGGATGATGGCATAATGTCCCTCCAGAAGACTGTAATTAAATTACCATGTCAGTCTGCTGTGGCGACTCGGCTTAGTCTCCTGGATGCCAAATCAATTTTAAAACCGAACAGATCCTACTGATGTTCTAAAGCCTGTTGTTCTCCACTAACTTCAAAAGTAGCGTAATTTTAGGAGTTGGGTGTGGTTTTTATTTCTGTCACATTTTAGGCACGAATCATTTAGATCAAAAGAATTTGGTAACTTCTTGGTTGTCCAGGGACAAATCCAATAAAGGAGATTACACGCCATTCATTCATTCATTTAAGAACAATTTACTAGATATTCATCCTTAAGGAGGGAGCAAATAGTAGTAGTTTTTATAGGAGAGAAAGCGGAAGTGCACAGGTTGGTCTGCCCAGCTTCTCACACTTTGAAACCCAGGTTTTCGGACTTGTAACACCAGTGCAGATGAATACTCTTACTACTGGGTCACAATGGCTGCTATTACTGTTTAGCAAGATTAAGTAGTACCTGATGATTGCATAAAATATAAATCATAGGAGCGAAGTTTAAAAAGTTACAATAAAATTGTCACAGTCTTTCCCAGGAAGGTATTCTTGTCTCTTACGGTGAGGTGCACTGTTTATAATGAGTATTGTAAGTAAATGAAGGCAGAAGCTCAAATGGAAACTGAAGTAAGCAAGAGGCTCTGAGCTTTATTTGTTTTACTGTTCCAGCAATAAATCTCAGTTTAGAAAGTAATTTGGTCTAGCCTGTGTTTACCTATTTAGGCATCGTATAAATTTATCTAAAGTGTGTGGCAATAAGCTCTTTTTATTTTTAATGGCAGATGTCATTCATGCTAGTTTTGTCAAGTCAAACAGTGTAGATATATTTAAGAAAAAGTTAAATATCTCTACTCTTCCCCACCCTCTAGAAACTACTAATATTAATACTTTAGTGTTCACATTAGTAGGGCATTTCCCACTCTCCCTGAGAGGCCCTGGGGCCTCTACTATAGGGGTCATCTCAACATGTTTTATATCAAGCAACAGGTATCATTTAAACAGGGCTTGGCAATTTTTTTTCTTTCAGTGAATGAAAAGGTATGTTGATATTCTAACCCCCAGTATCTATGAATGTGATTTATTTTCTGTTTCTTTTTTTTTTTTTTGGAGACAAGATCTCGTTCTCTCACTCAGGCTACAGTGCAGTGATTCGATCATGGCTCACTGCAGCCTCGACCTCCTGGGCTCAAGTGATCCTCCCACATCAGCCTCCCAAGTAGCTGGGACTTCAGGCACCACCATGTCCACTTAGTTGATTGTTTTTTTGGAAATACAAATTTAATGTGGATTGCAGTGATTTTATATCAAAATATTTAACTGTGCCCATGTTAAATTTATGCCTTTACAAAAGAGTAAGACTTTAAAGATTACCAGGAGTAGGCTGATAGTGGTGCACTGCCTTTTACAAAATAATTATTATTTCCAACTGTGGCAGAGGAGACGGGTGAAATGAAGATAATAATTTTAACCTCTGCCTTCAGTTTTGCAATGCAGGTCTGTGTTAACGCTATTGACTAATGCATTTCTCCTGGTACTTGATTGTCACTGTCAGTAGTTGTATAATAGTTTGAAACCTACTTGTGTACTGAAGATTTCTGTGAAATCCCTCTATTAATATTACCTTTATAATTAGGGTGGGAGAATTATTATTTTAGAGACGGGGTCTTGCTCTGTCACTCAGGCTGGAATGCAGTGGCAATATCATAGCTCACTGCAGCCTTGAACTCCTGGCCTATAGTGATCCTCTTGCCTTGACTTCCTAAAGCTCTGGGATTACAGGTGTGAGCCACTGTACCCAGCTAATTTAATTAGTGAATTAAATTCAGCATCTCTTCCCGTTAGTATAGAAAGCTATAGGAACAGGAGAATTATTTTGACATGAGTTCCTCGGTAAACCATCTGACATTATAATGGCCCAATTTGCAGGAGACCAAAAAACAAAACAAAAAACAAAAAAATATCTTTCTAACTGGATGTGGTCCCTGATTATATCATAGAGATGCTTTATGTACATATGTGGAAATGTACCCTCTCGTAGCTGGGATTTAGGGCCTTTTAAACAGTAGATTCCTGCTTACTTTTGAAACACTGTACTTTTATTTATTCATTTAGAGACAGAGTCTCCCTCCATCTCTCAGGTAGGAGTGCAGTGGCACAGTCACAGCTCACTGCAGCCTTGACCTCCCAGGCTCAAGCGATTCTCCAACCTCAACCTCTCTTGTAGCTGGGACCACAGGCCTGTGACAACACTCCTGGCTAATTTTCTTTTTTCTTTTAGTAGAGACGCAGTCTCACTGTTGCCCAGACTAGTTTCAAACTCCTGAGGTTAAGTCATCCTTCTGCCTAGGCCCTCCGAGTGCTGGGATTAGAGATGTGAGCCACCGTGTCCGGCTGTTCAGTGCTTTGCGTCAGTGTTGCCTCCTAGTTTAGAATGAACTCATCTGGAGAATTAAGAATGGTATATCTCACTATGGGTGTCTTGTCTTTGTTTACGTAAGTCATGGCAGGCAGAAATTATTTCCAAAGGTTTGCTCGTGTGGCAACCTGTTGGCATTAGACCATTTTTGCAATAGGCCACTTATTTCTAAAACAACGCCACCAACCAACCATTGAAGCCACATCCAGGCAGTAGTGGTGGGAAACTTGTGGTTTGAAGCCCCTGTTGCGCTGGTGGAGATCATGTTGCTGCAAGCCCCTGGAAGGCAAGTTGTGTGCTACCCTGCCAAGTGTGCAAAAGAGTGTGCTCGGCTGCTTTTCGCCCCTTCCTTCCCCCACTAATTAGTGAATTAAATTCAGCATCTCTTCCTGTTAGTGTAGAAAGCGTAGGAACAGCTTTTATAGCCAGAATGCAGAATCAGATTAGCATGCTGCTTTATTTTGTTTCTTGCATTCTGTTCTCTTTGGTCAAGCTTTGCTGAAGGAGGAAAAGTGGTTCCAGAAAAGACTATAAGCTATCAGGAACTACTCAGATTGTTCAGATAAAAAGGTTTTGTTTGTGGATGGTTGGTTGGTTGCTTTGAGTTCCTAGTCTGTTTATGGTAGTTTACTCTCTGATCCCCATCACTAATGGTCATGTCATTGAGGGAGTAGACAGAGGACATGGTCCATGGCCTTTGAGACATATGGTCCAGCTGTTGGCTCCCTTTACAACTGTCACATTTTTACATAGACTTTACCTTCCCACACCCACCTTTATTCCCTTATTACCTACTTCAGGTTTAATCACCTGTAAATCTGATACTAGCCGCAGTCTTCCTTCATAAACATTGATTGAGCAATCCTTCTGTGCTAGTTTCAGGATTAGGTGCTGGGGCAGGTGTTGGGAGACTAAAAATGAATAAGACATACCCGTGTCTTTCAGGAGGAAAGTTCCTTAGAACCAGACTGTGCTATTGTGAAATACATAAAGTATTCTTCCAGTTTCTTGGCATTCAATTCCTAAAAGTTTTGGAATTTTCAAAGTGATAAGTGTCTTTTTGTATGCTAGTAAGTTGACAGATGGCTGGTAGCCCCTAGCTTCCTGATGGGGGCTGGTAAGACCAAGGCAGGATTAAAGGGTTGGACTTCCAGCTCCATCTCCCAAACTGGAGCCAGAAGAGCCAGGCTGAAGGTTAATTTGATCACCAGTGGCCAATGATTTAATCAATCATGCCTATATAATAAAGCCTCCATAAAAATGCAAAAATTCTGTGAGCTGCCCGAGCAAATTAATGGAACCCAAAGAGGATGTTGTTGTGACCCTCAGTGGGTCAGAAATCCAGGCAAAACAACCTGGGTCCTGTGATTGGCATCAGAAGTAGGGGGCAGCCTTGTAGGACTAAGCCCTCAATCTCTGAACGCTGAGGCTTTCTGCAGGTGGATAGTATTCAATTTAACTTGATTTAGAGGACACCCAGCTGGTGTCCATTGCTGAAAGACTGCTTGCTTGTCATGTGGGGAGAAGCTTTCCCACATCTGGTTATACACGTATTCTTTATTGTGTTGAGAGTACAGAAGGAGAAACTGAGTTTGGATTTCTCTGCCTCATTCAGACAGACATTCAAAAGGTACATACAAAACCAAAGGGAGAGGATGGGAGAGAGCTTCACAGAAGAGATCTTTGGTTCAGATGCTGAAAGACTAGGCAAATGTAGTGCCGAAATGGCTGGAGGAGAGTCTGGAGTTCCAAATAGTTGCCTGCAAGGGAAGGCAAGGAGAGGCTGTGCCACGAAGGATCCTCCATACACTTTAAGTATTTTGGATTTTACCCTGTATGTGATTTGGAGCTCCTGAAGGATTTTAATGAAAAGAGTGATAGTATTGGATTTGCTTTTGGAAAGATCTCCATAGTAGCACGTTCTAAAGTTGGTTGGGAAGGGAGACAGTAGAGCTAAGCCTTTCCAGTAGTTGGGGTCAGAAATGCCTGCAGCGGTCATGGGAATAGAGAAGAATGGGTCTGAGAGCTTTATGAAACAGGCGGCATCCGTAGGGTCTCCGCTGCTGATTGTTTTCAGCAAGCAGAGAGGAGCCCAGGATGATGGCGGCAGGAGGAGAGAATTTTCTATTGTTCCAACAAGTCTTACAATTTTCCTCTCTGACCATTGTCTCAGACCATTCCCCTTCTTAGTAATTTCAGCCTTACCTTCTTTTTTTCAGTGGCTCCCAGTGATATTATGACACATATGTTTTTGTCCATGGTTCCTGGCTTGTAACTCCTGTAACTCTTGCTATAATGTTGGGGTGCTTTAGGCCTCAGAAACAGGCCTCAGAAAACAGAATCTCCATCTCTGACCTTCTGCCCTATTTTTACCTTTGTCGCTCCAATTTTAGAAACTAAAAATATACTCTAATCTTTCACCACCTTTCTGTGTGAGAACTGCCCATAAAGAAATTCTCCCATCTACCTTGTCTGAATGTAGGCCATAAGACCCCATTTCAGAAGGGGTCCTGCCCCATACCCTGGAGGAAGGAATGCTGCACAGAGATGCCAGAGAAATCTGGACAGGCCTTGCTGGGTTTCCCCATTCACTCTATTAGCATTAAATCATATGCTTTTTGTCCAGTCACTTTTCAACATGGTTCAATCATAACTATCCAACGAAGTCTCCATAAAGCTCCAAGAGAACTGGTTCAGGGAGTTTCTGGATAGCTGAACAGTGGAGGTACCTGGAGGTGGATTGCCCTAGGAGGGCGTGAAAACTCTGTGCCCCTTCCCCTATTCCTCACTCTATGCATCTCTTCATCTTTATCTTTTATAATAAACCGGTAAACGGAAATGTTTCCTTGAGTTCTCCAAGCCACTCTGGCAAATTAATGGAACCCAAGGAGGGGACTTTGGGAACCCCAATTTATAAATAGTCCATCAGAAGCACAGGTAAAATGACCTGGGGCTTGTGATTGGCATTAGAAGTAGTGGAGGGCAGCCTTGTGGGACTGAACCCTTAACTGTGGGATCTGATACCATCTCCAGGTAAATAGTGTCATAAGTCACTTGGAGGATTCCCAGGTGGTATCCACTGCGGAATGTATTGCTTGTTTGTTCTGGGGAGAAATCCTTGCACATTTGGTCAGAACTTTTCTGTGTTGAGTATTGAGTGAGAGAACAGAAAAAACACTTGGTGTTTTTTTACTCACAGACTCCCTCCCCTTCCAAGTCTGTCACAAATCCAGAAAGTTGTTACTGATCCTCCTAGCCCAGAGTGCCCACAGTGAATTCTCAGTTATTTTTGTTCCGTGCAGTTAGCATTCATCCTGTATTTTGTCTTTGTTGTTTATTATCTTTGCATTTATTATTCCTGCAACTAGAGTTTAAATTTCCTGGTGAATGGCCTAAGTTATTTGAGTCTTCTAGAGATCATGCAAAATATCGTAAATGTTGTACATATTCCATTGTTATAGTTTTTAAGAGTTGTGTCTCTTTCTCATTCTCCTCTAAAATGTAAGTTCCCTGAAGGTTGGTATCTTGCGTGCTTTGTGTTTAAAGCTGGTGGTAGGAGCCAAGCAAGTAATTACGGAAAGAATGGATGATTTATTCTTTTAAATAATTTGATTAACATAATGCCCTAGTGGTTTTATGGCCTTGGTAGAATTTTCTTCTTCTGTTGCACTTTGAAATACCCTCAGTTATCTGTTCTAAAAATGCTGAGTGTATGTATTTTACCAGGCACTCTGCTAGGTTCCAGGGTCCCTGTCCTCCAGTACCTCAGTATCTAGAAAGGAAACAGGTGAACAGATAATTTCAGTAACTTGTGATTAATAACCGTAATCAAGATCTGTACCAGGTTCAGTGGTGATACCAAGGAGAACGCATGTGACCTTGCTTAGGGGAATCCAGGACAGCTCTACTGGGGCAGCAGTGGAGCCAGCTGCCCTGGAGAGATGAGAAGACAGGTGAGGGCATGGGGCTAGGACAACAAAACATGCTGAGTGTTCCAAAGGCACGATGATTCCTCAGAAATTAAACCTTGATACTACCCTGGTCTTACTCACTATGGCAAAGGGATCATGTTATATCATATCATACATATATACACACACACACACACGTCTACATTGTATATACATACGTGTGTATATGTCCCCTCTACCAAGGAGATGACAGCTAAAAAACAAAGCAAACTGTCCTCAAAGTCTCTTTTAGAATAGTCTTGCTGGGGCCGTGGTGGCTCATGCCAGTTGTCCTGGCGCTTGAGGAGGTGAGGCTATGTGTTCGGGGCCAACCTGGGCAACGTAACCTCTCATTCATTAGAATAGTCTTGCTTCTTTTTTTATAAACCTTTTGTTATTTTTGGTTTCAAATCCACAGACATGATTTGTCTTGCACATTCTTTCAAGTCAAATAATTGCTTTCCAAAAGGTTCTCCAGTATCCTCTTAAAATACTTGGATCTGAGACAAACACAGCTCTAAAAGAGTCAGAGTTCCTCTTACTTAAATTGTATTTTGTATTTCAGCTATATACACACTCCTCTTTTCTCAAGGGGTTGCAGCAGTCACATATGTTGATTGCTCTACATTTATTATTTTTTTCTTTTAGAAACCTGTAAATTTAGACCATATGCTCCTATGAAGACTTCCATCAGTCATATATGATTTTAATTCTGATATTCTTGAAGGGAGATTATAAAGTATTAAGAATCCCACATGGTGGCTCATGCCTGTTATCTCAGCACTTTGGGAGGCCAAGGTGGGAGGATTGCTTGAGCCAAAGAGTTCAAGACCAGCCTGGGCAACATACCAAGATCCTGTCTCTACAAAAACTGCAAAAATAAGTTGAGCATGGCACATGCTTCTGGTGCCAGCTGCTTGGGAGGCTGAGGTGGAAGATTTGATTGAACCCAGGAGGTCGAGGTTCAGTGAGCTGTCATTGTACCACTGCACTCCAGCCTGGACAACAGAGTGAGACGCTGTCTCAAAAAAAAACACCTCACAATTTGGCCTTAAATTCAAGGATGGTATTGATCTCTTAGTGATATCTGTAGCAAGTGATTAAAGTTTTATATTTTAATAAGTTTCCACTCTAATCCTTTCGGTTTTCTTCTGTTATGCTTTACTCGGTTTGTGTTTTGTATTTTAGCTGTACCTCTTAACCAAAAACACTCATCTTGAAGGAAGATTTCTCTTATTCATCTTTGTATCTCACAGCCTGAATATCATAATGTTTTTCACATGGTAGATGCTCAACAAAACATATGTTTTGGGACATTTTTAGATGATAATGGAAGCTTTGCATGCCATATGATTTGAGCTGCCTGATTATAATGCATTCAGGGCTGGGTCTGTGCAAGAGTGGTCAATTTTAGAACAGAAAATATTTCCAATTACCTTTAGCCAAGGAAATGTACTACTTGACTGATTGGTAAATCATATGTAAAGATACAGACTGAGGGAATTTTATTCAGCTAAATGATTGTCTTATGACATTATTGTTTTTTTTTTCTTTTTCTCTAGTTTTGTCTTTTGAGCATTGCAATTAAAATTAATTAGCATCCGTCCCAAAAAGCAGACAGTTTGAAGAATACTAGATGAGTATGTCAACAATAGAATATTTTGGACATGGACCAAAGAGCAATTCAAATACTGTTCAGCCAAAACACATCAGATGGAATGCTTGCATAGAAGACAAGTTGAAGGGTTAATAGGCAACTTTCTCTGCCATAGTAATTATTATTGCCCTGGCTACATGTTTGAATACTAATGGAAAGATCTTGCTGCAGTAAGTTATTCAGCAGCCAGAAGTACAAATGAAAGAAAATATATTCTTTTGTGAAGTCCAGATGTTGCTTTTATATTTAATGCTTTCATAGTAGGAGTTTGGAATTCTATTTCCCACATTATTTTAAAATACAAATACTTGAAATTGAAAAAGGGGGGACATTGGCACTTAAAGTTCTCTTTTCTAATATTTATTATAACTTTGGCAGAACTTTAGCCTTAGGTCAAAGTCATGCAAATAGATGTTATTTTACAGAGTACAATTATGCAAATTACAGGCTTGTTTTCAAAGCTTGTTTTATCTAAACTAAGATTTTGTTTATAATTGAATTTTTCATGATTTCTCTAGACAATGTATCTAGATGTTTGAAAAATAATCGTTGGCTTTGCACAGACAAAATGATGGCTAAAATTTTCTTATGATATCACATAGACACAGTCTTATACATGCTTCTTTTTTTTCCTGATTTGTACTAAATTTTTAAGAAAAACATATTTCCCACTAAATTCTAAAAAATGATACATTTTCTTTGCATATGCACCTCAATCAGATCCTTAATATTATTTTAAAAGTTTTATTATAATTTATATTATGATTTAAAGTAATGACATTGTTTCATTTTATTAAACAAGCTATGAATGCCTAAATTGCATAAAACATAACCTATTCTTTTTTTAAAAATTAACAAAAATCATTTTTCCTTTTTTTTTGAAGACAGCGTCTTGCTCTGTTGCCCAGGCTGGAGTGCAGTGGCATTACCTCAGCTCACTGCAACCTCTGCTTCCAGGGTTTAAGCTATTCTCCTGCCTCAGCCTCCTGAGTAACTGGAATTACAGGTGCACACCTCTATGCTCCGCTAATTTTTTGTATTTTTAGTAGAGTCAAGGTTTCACCATGTTGGCCAGGCTGGTCTGGAACTCCTGACCTCAAGTGATCCATCCGCCTTGACTTCCCAAAGTGATACCCATAGTAAAAAAAAGGTTTACTAATCTTAAATGCTGCTTAGGAAGAAAGAAAAGTAAAATTGTAAGGAAGAAAGATGAGCTCTTAAAGGTAATTAGCTACTGTTGATGTAGAGCAGTAAGGAGCGAAGAGGAAAGTCTTACAGTCACATGACCTCAGTTTATGGTCACCTAGCACCTTGTGCCACCTCCCCTAAAATTAATTGCAGGAGGCACGCTTCTCAGCCTCTCTGAGCCTGTATCTTCAGTCTTGTGTGGTTGCTGAGAGGATGCAAGGTGGTATGCATGGAACTGGGCAGGGACCCCTTTCACTTAGACACTAATGAGTGGCAATTACATTATCACCCTATAATAAATTCTTTTTTTTAAGAAAAAGCATTTATTATATGGAAACTGCTATTCTTCTGCTCACTGAGTCCTTTTCCCTCAAACATTGCTGTCTAGTTTTGTGGCTCTCTATCATGTTATGCATGTAGGAACTGCTCAATAATGATATTATGCCTGTAGGAACTGCTTAGCAAGTGTAAGTGTCAGGCTAAGGGTAATCATGACAGTGGCTGTGCTGCAGACACATGCATTTAAAGATAAAGGTGGTTGAAGAATAGCGTGTGGTTTCTGCAAACAGCAAAGAGATGATTATTTTGTGTGTTTTTTCCTCTTACAGATCTTTGGGCAGACTGACAATATTTTCCTGATTCTAGGAAACGGATTTCAGGGGGAGCCCCTTTCAGGGAATCTTAGCAAAAGATCCTAGGGGCTGACACATAGTGGCTCCCAATAAATGGCTCATAAATGTAGGGATTATAGTTTCATCAGTGGTCCCTGTGGCCTATCCTATTCTCCCAGGTGTTGTTTTTGTTTTTTTGTTTTTTTAAGACATGGTCTCTTTCTGTTGCCAGGGCTGAAGTGCAGTGGCACAATCATGGCTCACTGTAGCATAGACTCCCAGTCGCAAGTGATCCTCTTACCTCAACCTCCTGAGTAGCTAGGACCACAGGCATGCACCACCAGGCCTGCCTTTTTGTTTAGTCTCACTATGTTGCCCAGCTGGTCCCAAACTCTTGGGCTCAAGCATTCCTCCTACTCTCAAAGTTCCGGGGTTACAGGTGGGAACGACTGCACCTGCCCAAGCAGTTCTAATTAAAGTATGCATGCTTCTTTTTTGTGTGTCATTGTATAGTTATGTGCACAAAAAGTGTGGAAGGAAACATTTGAGAAGTTACTAGCATTTATTATAATTTGAGTCTTTAGAATATTACAGGAGAACACAGGAGAGGAAGATTAATGGTGGGATTCTCAGTGGTTAGAGTTCTACATAATTCCATTCTTAGGACTGGAGATGTGGAAATGAGGAATCTTTCAGAGCTCACTGTTGGGTAGTGGGAGAGCAGTGTTTGGTGGAGGCAGGGCACTCAGGCAGCAGCTGAGGGGAAGGATCTTGACCTCATGTTTAAAACCTGTTGACCTCTTCATCCTTCCCACTCACTTGCCACCTTGCTAATTTTCAGCCATTGTGTATACAGGCAGCATCAGTTTCTGCCCCTCATTTCTCTAAGAATCTTGTAAAATTGGAGATTATCTTGGGTCTCTGAGAAAGGAGCTTCTCAGCCACCCTGATATCCCTGCACACTCTCAGGACTATGGTAATGCTGTGGGAATCTATAGCCACTTGGATCTGGAGGGGAGAAGGAGAGACCAGGCCATGTGCTGGAGCAGATCCACCCTCCTCCCCAACCCCCAGCTAAGTGTGGGTGTTAGAGATGAGGTGAAGGTGATCTTTCCCAGGGTCTGGGATTTGAAGGTGAAAACCCAAATTAGATTATAAGTATTTATTCTGGAGATTAAAAGAAAAGGATACTCTTCTCTGTGGTGAAAGATTATATGCCATCTGTTACAGATATAGATAGCCTCACCTTAATTTGGCCAAGGATGTGGACAGGTACCCTGCTGTACTGTGGCGAGGCTATGGTGAGGAAGAAATGGGCTGCCATGCTGGCCAGTGATCCTTTTAATGTTCCCATGTCAGCTTTTATTCTTATTCTTGGGCTGCCTGTCACTCCCCTCAGTTTTATTTTTATGTTTCTTTGTTTTTAAATTCTACCTCTGTCTTATTATTTTCATCAGACACCTTAGCCTGGCTCTGCACAGAGATGGAGACTTGCTACTACTTAAACTTTACTTTTAGACCAATGTGAGTTCAAATTCTGGCCTAGACATTCATCAGCCATGTGACCCTGAATGATTAACACAACTTTCCCCTCCTCTGTAAGATGGAACTAATATTAGACCCTACTTCATATACTTACCTGGCAGGGGAGATACCATGATCATGAAGGTGGTTTTCCCAGGGCGAGGCTTATCCATTGCGCTCCGGATGTGCTGACCCCTGCGATTTCCCCAAATGTGGGAAACTCGACTGCATAATTTGTGGTAGTGGGGACTGCGTTTGCGCTCTCCCTTTAAAAAAAAAAAAAGAACCTACTTCCTATGAAATGGTTTTATCAAATGAAGAATGCCATTTAAAAATCTTACTTTGCAGGATGGTGGTGCCTGATACACTAAAAGCCTTCCATAATTATAAGGTAATGTTATCAACATTATGGGTAGCTGGTTTTACCTAAGTCTTAACCCAGGCTTACCTCTTTTGTTTTTTATTAGAGATTTTGCCTTTCTCTCAAGGCTGTTCTTTCACTCATACAGCTCATTGCCACTTTTTGTCTTTTCCATTAAACTGGGAATGTCTTGAGGAAAACTTTCATCTCAGTGAGCAGCTTAGCGCCTGATGCATAGTAGGCAATCAGTAAGTTTTTGTTGCATGAATGGGCAAATGAATGAAAGGTATTGATTATTGAAGAGCTGTGTGATATGACTGAAAATAACCTGGTCTTGAGCAGCTTCTTATAACTTTGGGGCCTTGGTTTCCATATCAGAAAAATGTAGGGATAATACAGAACAGGTACTGATACTCTACTGGATTGTTATCAACATATATAAAATATGAGGGATGGTTCCTTGCACAGTCATTGTAAAACAGCTAAGCAGAGAAATATAAGTGAAGTCATTTAAATAAAATTGCATTTTCCAGTAGATACATTTCACAACAGAATTGTATCATTTTGAATATATAATTTTAATATGAAAGGTAAGGTTCATAATGGAATATCAGATGACATTTTGATAGCCTTTCTATTAAAGAAAATAAGAAATAAGAGCATTTCTTAATTTAAGATTTTAAAGTGTCTTAAGGTCTAAAGAGTAATGTTCTTAATATTGATCATGTGAATTTTTAATAAAGGAATATTTGTAGTTTTTACTTATTTCAATGGTTATTTTAAAAGGAAAAATTCTAGGCTGGGACGGTGGCTTAGCTTACACCGTAGTCCCACAGGAGTTCAAGACCAGCCTGGGCAACATGGCAAAACCCTGTCTTGACAAAAACATACAAAAATTAGCCAAGAATGATGGTGCAAGCCTGTAGTCCCAGCTACTTGGGGAGTTGAGGTGGGAGGACTGCTTGAGCCCAGGAGGCGGAGGTTGCAATGAGCCAAGATTGCACCACTGCTCTCCAGCCTGGGTCACAAAACAAGACTCTGTCTCAAAAAAGAAGGAAAAAATCCTAATATGTTTAATTTTCTTACAAGACTAGAATTTGTATTCATTGAGTATTGTTAAAGTTTGATGTCAAATATAACTTGTTAGATGAATATAATGACAGGCAAAAAGAACACACAAATTATTACCCTGGTAGTTTGAGTCATTTTGAATTTACTAATATAAAAAAAAAGAAATAATCCCTATTTAATTTGCAAAATAGATACAGGAGTTAATGCTTGTCATTTTGTATGCTTGAAAGTTGGGAGTGACTCAACCTGTAACCAAATGTTAGAACTTAAACACTGGCAGGCCCCCTTCAGCATTATCGGACGTAAGAAAAGTTTAGACATTCCATTTCATTTGGATGAGTGAGAGCAAAATGAAAGGAAGAAGGCTGTTTTTATCCCCAAATAAAGTAGAGTTTAAGATTATTTGCTTTATATTTAAGCCTTTCATAGGAGTTACTTTTTCTATGAAAGGCAAAATTTCATCTTACTGCGTTTGAATTGCAATTCTTACTGTCCACTAGATTTCAGACTGTTCTCTATCCAAAGATTGCCCGACCATTTCATATTTTCTGCCTCCATTTAAATTTAAATGGTACTTACTGCCCACTGGGTACATGCTTCTATAACAGGCATATCACAGCCTACAAATCATAGAGGAGACACAAACATTTCCAGACAGGCCTTTTATCTGCTCTAAGGGTAAGCAAACAGCAAAAGGCTTTTGAGCCATGGAGTAATCATGGTTTTCCTGAGAGTTACAGTTGCCTTTACTGTGGCTAGTGGCCTGTTTTATACTTCAAAATACTTATTTTGAAGAGTTCAATCACTATCTTGACTAAATTATTTGGCAAAGAAAAAAAAATCCTCTGAAAGCTGGCTGTAATTTGCTAGCAATGAGTCAACTTCGTAAGTCAGGCCCACTTTTTGAAAAAGTCATGTGCGTAGAGATTTCATTTAGCTTAGAGCACTGGATTTATCTTGTCTCACAATCTTTACTAATTCAGTAAATACGTGTGGTATATTTAAGGTGTAGAGATAAGGAAGCAAATAGATCCCATCTTCACTGGAGCTTATATTCTAATAAGTGATAAAATAAAAACTAAAAATGTACGCAGAAATGCATTCATTTACCTGATATCTGTTCAGCACCTTCTGTGTGCCAGGTATTGAGCTAGGTACTAGAAATGGAGCAACAAACAAGACTGAAGTGGCCCCTTCTCTCAAAGTAGGCGGCCCGGCAGGGAAGACAAACATACCACCAGCATACCAGCAGATTATATTTAAAGATTGTGAAAAAAGAGACTGAACCAGGATAGCTGAGAACAGAACTTGTGCGTATCCATAACTAGTTCAAGGGGATGGGCTCTCACTGGGAGATGGCTGACAAGTGCACCTGTTACTCTTATCATTCTAAAAATAACATGGCCCTAGATTATCGACTCTTTACAAAACAGGTCTATGAGAAGGCTCAAGATGTACATTAGATTAATGTGCAAAACACCACACATGCTTTCAGGCTCACAAGTCTAGTTGTACTCAGGGAATTCACCATGCAGAGGTTTTGTTTATATTGATTTCTACAGCTGTTAATGTACCTTGCAAAGTAGTACTGTTGCTAGTGGTTCCAATGCCCCTTTGTTCCTTGCTGAAGTAATAGCCCTGGGTTGGAAGGCAACAAAACTTAGTCAGTCACCCCAGTTCCCTTCATCCTTTCTTTGCATTTCAGTTTAGCACAATTATCTTCCTTCCTTGTGCTAAAGGAGAAGCCATGGAAAGCTTAGACCTCAGCAGTTCTGTGTAGCTTCCCAGAGTTTTCAAAGGAGGAGGAAAGAGAGGGAGCAGGTACATCTGTTCCCTGCGCTCCATCTTTTCTTTTCAAGGAAGTGAGAGGCAGGGAGCTAGAAGAGAAAGAGCCTCTGGATGCTCAGCCGGAAATGGCTCTCCAGACTTCCTGCTCTGCTGGCTGAGGGATGTGACTCATTCCTGTCTGGAGCAAGAGTTTAACCTGACTTCGGCTGAGAGTCACAACCAAACACCTAGGGCATGAATCAGAATTTGTAAGGGTGGAAAATCCCTACCAATGAGTCTGATATGCTTCTCTCAAGATTTGTTACCCTTGAAAAGTCCTAATATTAGAGAGTCACACTGGGGAATTCCTTCCCTGTGAGTAGCCAAAGCACCCTAGTAATAGAGTGATAAGGAAAATGCAAATTAAAGCTTGCTTTGTTTTCAGTTCATAGGGCAAGAAGAAATGGATGCAAATTCTGTTTTCATTTGCTGTTAAATAGTCTTACTTATTTTTTTTTATATAAGGATCTTTCATACATGACTGAAATCTAGCAGGTAATATGCCTATATTATTAAATTGTTATATCTGATACCTCTAATTCCTTCCAGGTTGGGAATATTTTCTATATAAATGCCATTGAGATCAAGTATAAGAAATACTACCATCGTCTTTTGCCATGTTCTTGTCTGAACCCTCTATTCCTAGTACTGCTTATTTAGTCTAGTGATATTTTTGGTTAACATTGTAAAAGCGTATCTTACATATGGTAAAATGTAGTTAACTGATCAGTTTAAGTTATGACAGATGTGTAACCGCCACCCAAAACAAGAGATGGAGGACATTTCCAGCACCCTTGTACCCCTTTCATGTCAACCTCCCTCCCTGTGGTCCCTGCAAACACTTAGAGACTTTCTCCATAAACTGATTTTGCCCACTCTTGAACTTTGTTCTAAAGAAATCATGTAGAATGCAGTCTTTTGTGCCTGGCTTCACTTAGCACAATATATTTAGGGATTCATCCATGTTATAGGTATCAGTAGTAATCCAGTGTATTGGAACTATAAGAATATCTGGAAAAGGCCGGGTGCAGTGGCTCACGCCTATAATCCCAGCACTTTGGGAGGCTGAGGCGGGTGGATCACAAGGTCAAGAGATCGAGACCATCCTGGTCAACAAGGTGAAACTCCGTCTTTACTAAAAATACAAAAATTAGCTGGGCATGGTGGTGCACGCCTGTAGTCTCAGCTACTCAGGAGGCTGAGGCAGGAGAATTGCTTGAACCCAGAAGGCGGAGGTTGCGGTGAGCCGAGATCGTGCCATTGCACTCCAGTCTGGGTAACAACAGCAAAACTCCGTCTCAAAAAAAAAAAAAAGAATATCTGGAAAAAGCATTTTGAATTAAACCTTGAAGTATTACATTTCTGATAGGTAGCAAACTAACAATCCTTAACCTTCTAATTCTGTTTTTACTTTAAAGTCAAGTAGCTTTTGTTCTTAGTTATTTTTGTAATCTCTTTAAGCAGCTCACGTAATGCTTTGCCTATTATAGGAAATTAGTAAATGTTTTCTTAAGTTGGGAGAGAATGTGTGAGGAAAATTCACTCGTATCTCATTGTAGAGAAATTCAGATTTTAGTTGCTGCTGTGATTGTGAAACTGAACTGCACATTCATTCTGAGGATTGTTCCACTGATGAGTTTACAGATGAGTGTGACATTGATTCAGAGGGAACTGTTTGCAGACTCTCCCAGTGTATAAAGAGTTCACATGTAATAATTTATTTTTCCAAAAGGTCACCTTTTTTTCTGATTTTTTTTTTTAACTGATAAAAATATTATAAACAGATATTGTTAGCCTCATTTGGTAACTGAAAGAGCTCTGAGAACGGAAAAACTAGAGTGACCTATTCAAATGAAGGAGCAGTTCAGTGTTGGTGCAGGATATTAGATTGCAAAATATTTGTGCAGGCACATGTTCCAAGTTCCCAGGGAAGTTACTGACACTGATGTTGGTTTCTTTTAAGAATGACTCATGATTTCTTGAACCTAGTTTCCACTCTTAGTCATTTTCCCTGACTGGGTTAAAGAAGGCTTTGGGCTCTCCATGGATTCCAGCCTTGACAGACCCTCCCACTCCCACCCCTGGGCTCTTTATTCCCACTTCCTAGGTCAGCCACATTCCAGTCTCTGGAACCAATTCTGACGCCAAGCAGGCAAGATGAAGCAATTCAGCATTTACAATTTATCAGTCTAGCAGTAACCTTTCAGTTGTAATAATTTGGCTTGACCTTTTCTCCCCAGTTATTCAGACTCCTTTCTTAGAAACATGGCTAGGAACTCAGTCTTTTTAGTTCTTTGAATTCTGTGTTGCTCTTGTCAGTGTTTCCTAATCACCCTCTTGCCCTGGAAGTAACGTCCTTCTCCAGTGTGGTGCTAATTCTGCTTCCTCCTGTAGCAGACTCTGGTGGTGGCCTCTCTGTGCCCGCAGATTTAGCAACAGGAGCTGTACTTTTCTCTGTTTCCTTCTTTAGCTGTCGTACTGGTGGTACCTTAAATCTTAGCCCTAAATTGTGATCAAAGTGTCGTGTTTTCATAAAACTGCCTTAGTCATATTGTGCTGGCTGTTCCAAGTACCGCTGTCAGTAAGAGTGGGGTACAGTTTCCTGCAGTAAGAGATAGGAGGCTTAACTTCAGCCTGGCACCTACAAAAGATCAAGTGTTTACTGCAAGGTAGGAAAGCCACCTCCTGAGCATAATAGAAATCCAGGCCTGGCAGGAGACAATTCTATTCAAAAGCAGCTCCCCAGGGCTGAGGAGTGACCTGGTTGAGTGGCATCATATCCGGCAGAGCTAGCAAGGAGAGCTGATTTCTTGGTGTTGTGCTGCCTTTTAACTCCAGCACCGGTGACTCGTGAGCACACTGCTCATTCTTCAGTATGGAAAATGCGTATTTTCTCAGTCTTGTGCAAATACAGTTTCAAGAAAAGTCCCCTAGTCAAAAATTTCAGTATTTGAAAATGTACCAGGAATCCACAAAGTTGAGAACCACTCCTGGCTTTTTCCTTCCCTCCCTCACACTGATGGTATTCCTAAACTAGCATGCCTGTCTCTACATTTCTGGGTGACTGTGTCCTCCCAGGTGGCCTTTCTTCAGCTGGGAGCTGAGTTTGTTCCTAGGCATTTAATCCACCCTTGGGGCAGATCCTTCCAGGCAGCCTCCATTGTTCCCTCCTGGATCCAGAGTAGGCCAGGCTGACTGTCCTTGGAAGTGAAAGAGGCTATATGTAAAGTGGAGAAGGGTCCTCTCTGCCTCAGGAGAGGGAAATTAGTGATAGGCACATGCACGGGCAAAGGAGCCCTAATCCTGTTGTGATATGACAGAACTTAGAAGACATGTGACTCAAATTTTAATTTTAAAAAAGTGATAAATTCTGTGAAGAGGTAAACTGTAGAGTTTATTGTCAAACTAATGCTAGAGCTACTGTGTGTGCCACTGTCAATTGTTAATTTTTATGAACTCTCACATATAAAGTTCAAAATGGATTGAGAAAAGTTCCCCTCTGAGTGTTGTTTTTTTATAGATAAAATAGAAAAACTTACAATTTTTCACACACCTTTGGGAGAAAAAAGGCGGTCCTGACACTGACTTTTAATCTGCAACTGGAATAGAAAAGTATTCAGTAATTAATATTTTACAAACATGTATAGAAAATCTATCATCTGTAATTTCTGCTGTAACCCTGTCTACTTATTACTTTATTTTCTACAGGTAATGAGAGATTATTTGGGTAATAAGATAATAATTGTGGCCAGGCACATGGCTTACACCTGTAATCGGAGCACTTTGGGAGACTGAGGTGGGAGGATTGCTTGAGCCTAGCCAGGTTCAAGACCAGCCTGGGCAAAATAGTGAGACCTCATCTCTACTAAAAATAAAGAGAAATTAGCCAGTGAAGTGTCATACACCTGTAGTCTCACCCACTCAGGCAGCTAAGGCAGGAGGATCGTTTGAGCCTAGGAGCTGGAGGCTGCAGTGAGCCATGATTGTGCCACTGCACTCCAGTCTGGGCTAACAGAGTGAGACCCTCTTTTAAACAAAAAAGTAATTGTGATAAATTGTTTTGTAGCTTTTTGAAGTCTGAACTTACTTAGGAGTCACCTCGGCCGTGCGTTCTGAACTTCTGAAAGCATCACTTTCTTAGTATTGTCCACCCATGATACCCTGGGGTAAAGCATTTAATTTTTCTGCATATCTGTTTCCTGACATATAAAGCAGTGACTAAATTTTTTTTTTCTTATGAGAGATGTTTTATGAATAATTTTTCTTTTTTTAAGATAAAGTTTCGCTCTTGTCACCCAGACTGGAGTGCAGTGGCACGATCTCGGCTCACTTGCAACCTCTGCCTCCCAGGTTCAAGTGATTCTTCTGCCTCAGCCTCCTGAGTAGCTGGGATTACAGGTGCCTACCACCACGCTTGGCTAATTTTTGTATTTCTAGTAGCAACAGAGTTCTGCCATGTTGGCCTGGCTGTTCTCGAACTCCTGACCTCAGGTGATCCACGTGCCTTGGCCTCCCAAAGTGCTGGGATTACCGGCGTGGGCCCACCACGCCCAACCTGAATAAATTTTTAGTGTAATTAATTACTACAAATTAACAGGAGAGATTCAGGCTTGGTCTAGATTGCCTTCTCATTTATAGCAAGTTGCTTGGTACTGTGCAGTTTGAGAAAATAAATTGAAACTCTTTTCTTATTGTAACAGTGTACAAAGGGAAATTATACTAAGGGCTGTTTGCCTTGTTTTATAAAAATGACTACAAATAATCAAATATAAATGCTATACAGAGTCCCAATAACTTGAATTGTTGAACAAGAAAATACAGTAATAGTCTGAAATTATATTTGACTTCTGGTGACAGAATAGTGAACGTTTCTGTTCATGTTCTTACGATTGTGATTGCCACGTTATTTTTATTGTAACTAAAGAAAGATGTATAAGTGAACGTTTTCCCTGTTTGGGAATCAGGCTTTTTAAAGGAGCGTATCTGTTAGGTATCTTTGAGGAGACTTGTAGAAGTCTCAGGGATAGTGGATAACCTTTTTGAGAAACTGAACTGTTAGGAACGGCACGTCTGCCGGGGACTCTTGGCCAGCAAGAGGATCCCAACCTGGATGGGGGAGTGCACGTAAGAGAAGAAAGAAAGACAGACAGACGGGGTCTGGAGGGCTGGATAGGCGATGCCCAAGCAGCAGCTTTATTGTGCAAAGGGTTCTAGTTATATACATGATGACTTACGTCAGCCAAAATGCTGTTTCAGGAGATGAAAGAGGAACAAAGAATCTTAAAGTAAATTAACAAACTGACTTACATCAGATATGGATAATGGAAAAGTTAGATACACAATCGGGTATATTTTAGATGGGTCAGGTGTCTTTTCATTATCTTGGTAAGGGAACAGATGTCTATCTACGTTAACGATTTACAGGAGTCACAAGCTAGGCAGTAAACACATTTATCTACCCTTACAATGAGTTTCTATCCTTACAATGAGTTTCTGTCCTTAAAATGAGTTTCTACACATAAGTAAAAAAAACAAAGTCATAAAGTATGTTTGTTTCAGGAACGCAATGTCTTCCATGACCACAACTCATCCTGTAATCGTCTTAGTAAAGTTTTCTTTTAAGTCAATCCTTCTTTTAATTCTTACTTTCCCATAGCTCGACTTCCTCCAATGAGGCCTGTGTCTGGGCTTAAGCTCACCATATGGCGAGACCCAGCTTACAAGGGGTCTCACATGGGAACGATCCTCACACTGAACAGGAAGATGCTGATTGTCCCATTACTATTTTTCTTACTGCCCAAGCAGTGGTTACTACATAGGGATTCTTAATTGGGTGTCTGTGGATCTACATGGGTGGGCCTGGAGGGAGGGGGGGTTCTTGAATTTTCTTAACTATATGGGAAATATGTTTGTTTACATCCTCAGGTCTCTGGTGAGAGGAATCTGTAGTTTTCATCAGATTCTTAAGGGGATCCTTGATCCAAAAGGGGACTGGATTGTCAGTTCTGTAAAACTGGGATAATTATGGTACAGAATTCATGAGTCACGATTTGTTAACTGCCTGGTGCCGTAGAAATCTTGGCCGACATTTTTGAAACTGAAAGTCTCAGTTTTCCTGTGCCGTCATCATCGGCTCCCGTACCGAGGTTTCATAAGGTTTGCCTGCTTTAAAATGTGTGTACTACAATGGATTCCCTTAGTTCTACTGGGGGCAAGACAAAAGAAGGAATAGAGAATGTGTGCATGTTTAAACATTTCTTGACTTTTGACTTTCTGTTAATCTTTGGTCATAGTGGGGATGGAGAGCTTACATCAGATGGCCTGAACAATAAAGAGAATTTATTAATTCAGTAACAGAAAGGTTCAGCGGTATCCCTAGCTTAACGAGCCAGTGTTGCTCTCAGGATCCCCGTAACTTCAGCTCTCCCCTTGCAGTAGAGTGGCAGTGGTAGTTTCTCAGCAAAGAACTGCCCCACTCGGCCCCCAGAAGAAGAAGTTCTGACAGCTCCTCTTCCCTAGAAATCTCAGCAAATGGCTCTGATGGAATTATGTATGTGCCAGTTCCTGAAACCACCACCCTTGTGGACTGAAGTTCACTAGTATGCTGGTCAGCAGTAGCTGGTAGTGGAGTTCTGTAAGACACATAAATGAAAACGGATAATGGGTACATTTCTTTTAAATTTTTGCATTATTTTCCTCTAAAGTACTAA
Source organism: Aotus nancymaae (assembly GCF_030222135.1). NCBI lineage: Eukaryota > Metazoa > Chordata > Mammalia > Primates > Aotidae > Aotus > Aotus nancymaae. The sequence continues at coordinate 4,886,393 of NW_026988507.1, read as the reverse complement.
ATCTGGTAGGAAATCAGCTGCTAATTCTGTGATTGTTAGTATTAATAATGTTTTTTTCTTAATATAAAAGTTGGAGGCAAAAGACATCTTCTATCTTAAAAAACAAAATATGAGCCCAGTGCGGTGGCTCACACCTATAATCCTAGCACTGTGGGAGGCCGAGGTGGGCGGATCACGAGGTCAGGAGATCGAGACCATCCTGGCTAAAACGGTGAAACCTTGTCTCTAATAAAAATACAAAAAAATTAGCCGGGCGTGGTGGCACGTGCCTGTTGTCCCAGCTACTCGAGAGGCTGAGGCAGGAGAATCGCTTGAACCTGGGAGGCGGAGGTTGTGGTGAGCTAAGATCATGCCACTGCATTCCGGCCTGGGCAACAAGAGCAAAACACTGTCTTTAAAAAAAAAAGGAAAAAACATTTTTTTTGAGAACCTCAATAGACTCTCTTCTTTCTTGGGTTAGTGGTGTCCATGGCTCTTTATAGAAAATGTATTTCCTTGCCTGAATCTGCTTTTTCACTGTTTTACTGGCATTTTTTCCATCTATGTCTAGTACAAAGCAGTAGAAAAGGTTTATTTTCTGATATTAGAATGCTCAAATTAAAATCATTACTCCACTACTTACTGGTCATACTATCTTAATTGTTGAAGCTCTTTGAGCCTTTGTTTTTCTCATTGTAAAGTTAAAATGCGGTAATGCACTAAAGGGCTTGGTACATGCGTGGTGCTAGTTGCTATTTATAGTAGTCAAATAATGCAAATCTCATGATTTCAAGTAAAATTATTGTAATGTGTAAAATAACTTAATTACAGGCATTCGTGAATGGTCCCATGACTAATTACTATGCCTATAGAATGAATCCGTTAATTGTAATTTTGCATAGATTCTCTTGGGTGGGATTCCACACGTTAGATTGACATTTTAGTCAAAAAAACCCCAAGAACATTATTAAGTTGACGGAGATAGCATATGGTACATTAATATTACTAATAACCATTACTTGTGTTACTGAATTAGATTCTGAAAATATCAAGAGAGAAATTAGCTTAAAGCACTGAATTGCCAAGTCTGCCTCAGTGTAAGTACACAGTACATCTTTAATTGATTTTATTCCTCTGGTGTCTTTATTCCGTTTATACTGGGGCTCACTTTTCATAATATTATGATAGGAATGAATAAAAATGAATATATTCATTTACCTTCTATGGTAAATAGTTCTGATTAGAATCATTCGTCAGCCACAGTGTGGAGCCAATGAGGAAAGCCTGAAACTTGGTGAAAGTTTATTTTGTGGTTTTTGGTTTTCTTGCACTTCCCAGTGTAATCCTTTTTGAGTTCTTCAGGATTTTTTTAACCTGGGTCAATAGAGTGCCTGAAACATTTCTACATTTGAGAATTCAAGTCAGAGTAAACATTGCTAACTGCAAGGAAACAGCAATGGAGCTGAAGTTGCTGGGCTTTGAAAGAAAAATTGACCAGCAGCCTGTGATAATGTAGGAACACCAGCTGTGGAAGTGGATGTAGAGAGAGAATCCTGTCAGATTTAGGGAATTCATTCCTATAACTAACCTAATGGTATAGATTGTTAAACACTTAATGAGGTCCAAATGTAGACTTGTTTCCCTGAAAATCTTGACAAGTAAACAAGGAATGATCAATGTCTGATCATTTGGATGTATCCCTGCTTCCAATGGGGCGGTAGACCAGATGACTTCACATGGGTTAGTGGCTAGTTCCATCTTTCTTTGTCTTTTTTTTTTTTTTTTTTTTTTTTTTTGAGACAGGTATCGCTGCCACCCAGGCTGGAGTGCAGTGGCACTATCTCGGTCACTACGACCTCCACCTCCTGGGTTCAAGCAATTCTCCTGCCTCACCCTCCCATGTAGCTGGGACTACAGATGTGCACCACCATGCCTGGCTAATTTTTGTATTTTTAGACGAGATTGGGCACGTTCAGGGTGGTATGGCCATATTTTTGTATTTTTAGTAGAGACAGGGTTTTACCACTTTGGCCGGGCTGATCTCGAACTCCTGACCTCAAGTGATCTGCCTGTCTTGGCCTCCCAAAGGGCTGGGATTACAGGTGTGAGCCACCACGCCCAGCAGTTCTATCCTACTTTCTAATGAAATTCATCACTTGAGAATTTATTGTCTACTCTGTCCCTAACTGTTGAAAACTAAGAAGGTGCATAAAGACAGCAACATATGTTAAGTGCCAGGCATAATTATAAATATGTGTATTAACACATTTACTAGTCATAATACTTTTAGTTAGGTGCTATTATATTACCCATTTTTGTATGCACTTTTTTTTTTTTTACTTATTTACATTTGTTGTTATTATTTTTAAAGACGGGGTTTCACCATATTGGTCAGGCTGGTCTCAAACTCCTGACCTCAGGTGATCCGCCTGCCTCAGCCTCCCAAAGTGCTGGGATTACAGGCATAAGCTACCACGCCCAGCTTTTAGATGCACAATTTAAGGATCAGAATAGTTAAGCAATTTGCATAATGTTACGTAGCAAGCAGATGGTTATGACAGGATTGGAACTTAGGCTCAATCACTGAAGTGGTTCCTGGTCAGTCTGCTGTCTTGTGAGCTAGGTCTGCCATAACAATGTACCAAAGTCTTGATGGCTTAAACAGAAATTTTCTCACAGTTCTAGAGGCTGGGAGTTTGGAATTAGAGTGCCACCGTGGTCAGTTTTTGGTGAGGGCATTCTTCCTGACTTGCAAATAACCACTGTCTCTCTGTATTTTCACATGATGGAGAGAGAGAATGTGTGCATGACAGTGTGTGAGCTCCCCTGTCTCTTCTTATGAGGGAACTAATCTCCTCATGAGGGCCCCACCCTCCTGACCTTATCTAATTCCAGTGACCTTCCAAAGGCCCCATCTCTCCAGACCATCATACGGGGGGTTAGAGCTTGAACATACACATTTGGGAGGACACAGTTCAGTTCATAGCATATAGTTATAGATAAAAGCATGAACAGATAGAATAGTATAAATATTTTATTTGCTAATGTAGTGAGAGATTATGAATTTTATTTTATAATCTGTATTGTCTCATTTCTATTAGTTTTGTTTTATTCACTTGAAAATCCTCCTAATATCTCCACAGATAGAAAAGTGACCTGGATATGACAATGAGTTAATGGAAGGAAAACATTTCATAAATAGTGCTCTAAAGTTAATTACTTTTCCTGACATGCATATGTAGCAGTAATAACTTCATTTTGTGTAGCTGTAGCAATTTACAGTTAACAAAACACTGTGTGTCACTTTCTTACAAGAGTCATATGAAAACATCCATTTTATGGATGAGGAAACTGATGTGCAGAGTCAGCCTGTACTTCCATTACCCTGTCCCACTACTCAGTTAAGCTTTCTGCCAAGTAGCACAGCTGATTTTTCTTCTGTGTTCATAAGGAAAACAGATGAGGTAGTAAAGAAAATATATTGTACAAAAAGTAGACTTTTTAGAAAAACAAAAAAAACAAGCATTTGGGGTCAATTGGCTTGAAGGAATATGGAGGAAGATCCTGGCGGAAGTCATTTAAATAGTAGATGGGGTCCTCACTTAGTCAGTGTTAGAATTCTTCAATTCAAAGATACCTGGTCTGGGCCCATATGGCCAGCCTTAGCCAAAAGTAAGACTGGTCCTCAGGTTGTCTTAAAATCATCATAATATGTATTAGTGGCACCACACAGAACTTTTCGTGAGGATGGAATAACACAAATGTTAAGCTGCTTTGAAAGATTTTAAATTACGAGCTGACAGAGAGCATTATCCCAGCTGCTGTAATGTCCTGGGCCTAGAATGCCTTATAAATAATACAGTAACTTAGTTTGAACTGAAACTGCAGCTTCCATATTAAAGAGACAGAATCATAAAATGCATGACTAAAAAACTATTATCTAGGAATAATGTGTTACACAGGAAATTTACCTAGTTGTATCATGTTCATGAAATATTTGCAAATATTTTTAAGGTTATGATTAGCATTTCATCTTGAGTAATTATCCTGAAATATTCCTTAAATTACTGCCTTTTAAAATTTGGTGTTTTTAAATATTCTGAAAGTTTATAAAGGTTTATAAATTCAGAAAATCCTTTGGGTATAATAGAACTCTTCTAATTCTGAGAGTTGCTGTCATGCATTTGAAAATTTCGTGTTTTACTGAGAACTAATTCATTGGTAGGGCAAGGTATTCTCATTTTAAGGCATTTGAGGGATCTCTTATGTTCAGGATAGGATATGGAAGATAAAGATTTTATTTTTTAGTTTTATTTATTTATTTTTTTGTTTTCTTTTTTCTTTTGTTCTTTAAGATACAGATTTTATTAAAGGAAGAGAGAGACATCAAATAGTAAATCTGATTTTCAAAAGCTTGATAATATTTCATGTAAATTTAGAGGAAAGCTTCTTCTGGATGAAAATGTTAGACACTGATGAATCCCCAAAAATCATTCAACCATTTATGGGCCTGTGGCCTCTAGTTACTTGTAGTGCGCTAGTTCCTGCGCACGCCAATATCTTATGTACTTTTCCTTTTTAAACAGCTGCCTGAACTTGTTTATCTTTGAAATTGTCATTTCTTTATTCATTAACAGTTTAATGAACACAGTATCCAAAAGACTAATATGCTTAATGAGAATGCTTCTTACTGAGCAGATCATTAATCTTCAGTTTCAGGTTCATATGGAGCCTAAAGATCACCTGAAAGGTGTCCTGTAAACTGTTCACATGAAAGACTAACTTTGGGAAGCTGAATGTTGCCTTTTTTTTTTTTTTTTTTGACAGAGTCTTGTTCTGTCGCCAGGCTGGAGTGCAGTGGCGCGATCTCGGCTCACTGCAACCTCCGCCTACCGGGTTCAAGCGATTCCCCTGCCTCAGCCTCCCGAGTAGCTGGGACTACAGGCCTGAGCCACCATGCTCCGCTAGTTTTTTCTATTTTAGTAGAGATGGGGTTTCATCATGTTGGCCAGGATGGTCTTGATCTCCTGACCTTGTGATCCACCCACCTCCACCTCCCAAAGTGCTGGGATTACAGATGTCAGCCACCAGGCCCGGCCAGTATTGCCTTTTAATAAGTATGTCAACTAACTAAAAAAATCGAGAACTGTGTTATTAGAGATAATAAACAGTCATAAGTTGTCTTAACTAGTTGGAACAAAACATTGACCATATAAGTGCTAAAAAAGTAAGCAATGTTTACCTGAAGATATTTCACATGAAATGGGAATGAAGAGGTGAAATTTCAGGCAGGTTTTTGAGGCTAATACTAATGTCTGCATTGCTGAAGCAAACTTGGATCAGAAGTTTTATTCCATGCTCTCTAAATAGTAATTCTTTTCCAATTTCATCTAAGGAAAATGTTTGAGATAAAGACAGAAGAAAATATGTCAAAATTATTCTTAACTTTATTTATGGAGATGGGGTCTTGCTTTGTCACCCAGGCTGGAGTGCAATGGCACAGTTACAGGTCACTGCAGCCTGGAGCTCCCGGGCTCAAGCATTCCTCTTGCCTCAGCCTCCTGAGTAAAGCTAGGAGTACAGGTATATGCCAACATGCCCAGCTAATTAAAAATTATTCATTTTTTTTTTGGTATTTTTAGTAGAGACAGGGTTTCACCATGTTGGCCAGGCTGATCTCAAACTCCTGATCTCAAGTGATTCACCCACCCCAGCCTCCCAAAGTGCTAGGATTACAGGTTTTAGCCACTACGCTGGCCTTTTTTTTTTTTTTTTTTCATCAAGGAGTCATCTTGCTATGTTGCCCAGGCTAGTCTCAAATTTCTGACCTCAAGTGATCCTCCCACTTCAGCCTCTGAAAGCACTGGGATTGCAGGCGTGAGCGACTGTGCCTAGCCTTAACTTTTAAAAATAGAGAGAAGATATAGCCTTTAAGGACATGCTTTGGAAAGAAAAAGAAAGAAAGAGAGAGAGAAAGAGAGAAAGAAGGGAGGGAGGGAGGGAGAAAGGGAGAAAGGGTCTCACTATGTTGCCCAGGTTGGTGTTAAACTCCTGGGATCAAGCGATCCTTGGCCTTGTGAGTAGCTGGAACTACAGGCATGTGTCACCATATCTGGCCCTGCTACTTTTTGAGTTCACATAATAATAAAATAGGATGGGCATGATAGCTCATGCCTATAATCTCAGAACTTTGGGAGGCTGAGGTGGAAGAATCTCTTGTTCCTAGAAGGTCCAGGCCTCAGTGAGCCCTGATGGCACCACTCCAACCTGGGCAACAGAGTGAGACCCTGTCGCATAAAAAAGAAAAAAACCCACAAAAACCACAAAGTAAGATAGTGAAAGTGGAGGGTGGGATATAAGGAAACCAAAATGAGCTCTTTGAAAGAATAGAGCTGGGACCCTAGAGACTTGGGTTCTAGTTTTAACCCGATTACTAACTAACATCCTTGGATTCACGCTTAACCGGGTCTGGGTCTTAATTTCCTTAGAAGCAAACAGTGGGACTAGCATATCTTCAAAATCCCTTCCAAATTCTTGATTATCTATTGCTGCATGGTAAACTATTCTAGAGTTTAGAGAATTAAGGCAGCAACCCTTTTATTATATCTCATAGTTTTTGCACAGAGATTCAGCCAAGGCTCAACTGAGTGGTGTTCAGCTGGCAGACGGTCTTGTTCAAGGTGGGATCTGGCATGTTTCTCTGACTTTGGTGAGGATTTGGAAGGCTGGGTTCAGATGGGGCTGTAGATTGGAGTGCCTACTTGTGATCCGTCCATCATGGTAGCCCCTGTAGTGGGACTTACTACAGGGCCCACGTACTAATGTTCTAGTGGACAAGACAGAAGATGCATGGTTTTAGAAAACTTAGCCTTCTAAGTCGCAAGTACCTTTCTCATCATGCACCCTTGGATGAGGCAGTCAAAGGCTGCCTAGATTCAGGGGGAGGGGCCATAGCCTCCATCATCTAATGAGAGGAGTTTTAAAGGCTATGGTTTAAAGTTGATATAGTCCTATTCACTGTGCGTGGTAGAGTTTGTCCAATTGTGGTAAAACTTACTGTTTTAAACTTAGCCTTCTTGAACCCTTGACTACTTGAAAAGCGAGCCTTCTGCCCTCTGAGAGAATGTTGATCATCAAAAGTAACACCCTATATTCCTTCTTCCGTGTTCATTCTCTGATTGAGTATTTGCATATAGACATTTTACTTGTTCAGCTAACATCTCATGGCTCTTCAGTCACTTCTTAGGCTTTTTTATTGTTATTTAATATAAAGAATACTGTGATCTTGAAAAGTAGAGTTTGAGAACATCTTCCATGGGTTTAACATAGAAAGAAGGGCACAGGATGTTTTTCAGCCTTTTCATTTCCAATAGTTACTTGGCATAAAGAAGCTCGTGATAGTGCCAGCTTCACCTGTCAGAACACACCATCACCAAAAAAAAATTTTAGCAATTGGAAAATAGCAATTTATGATTAAACAACCAAACTGCCTGATTTGATCCTTTTGTGTTTCCATAAAGTGAGATACTTTGAACTATCTCTCCTGGAGACCTGTATTTATCCTCAGTATAACAGGTGGTAGTATAAAGGGTTGAAATAAATTATTTAAGCAAATATTATAGGAAAGTGGCCAGAAAACTCCAAATGCAAACATATCTGCATTTTCAAAGAAGCATAATCATTTTTTTAAAGTCTAGGTGCTTTTTTATCTTTATTTTTTAACTACTGTTTTTATCAGCTACTATTTGTAAGAAATGATGTATCTCTGTTGTTTCTTAGGACACGTGCTAAAATTTGGCTGACAATCAGTGTTCTCATTAAATACTCATTTCACCCCTGTGAAGGAGTTTTGTTACCCGAGGCCTGTAAAGCATTGTATTATTGGAGCAGAGCACTCTTCCACTGAGCCAAAACAGATCTCACATTTTTTTAAGACTCAAAGTTAAAAGTATGAAGGTATTAGGGAGAACAGCATTTATTTTAATTTTTGTATTTTATTTCTTTACATTTTGTATACAATGGTTTTTGTCATCAACACACTTCAAGTCTAAATGTAAATATTGGCTCCAAGGGACAAATTATAGTAAGGATATATTGTTAATCTCTTTCTCTAAGTTGGCTTTAAAGATTTGTGGAAACCTTCACACAACAGGGAGTTGTCACGGTTCCTGACTTATCTGGATGTGGATATCTTTCTTTTGAGACTTCTTCGGGGAGAAAAATCATCACTGAATTTTTCTTGCTTACTCTCTCTAGATGCTAACATAACATTGTTTTATTAAAAGCTTATCATGTCTACGTTTTAAACTGTCCACCTTTGTTCTGCTGAGAATTTGTGTTGTGAGACATATATCATGATCCTTGCAGGGAGCAGGGAACACTCTGTAATTCAGGTTATTTAATATCATGTTTGTTTAATTGCGTAAGTATTACATTGTCACTGAAAGAAAATGAGAATATACAGAGAAAATAATGACAGCACCTAATAATGTCTAAAGTCTGTGGGAATCCAGAGCTTGTTTTTCTCATCTCCCTCTAGGCCCCCTGCCATTGATCCATTTGCAGAGAAGAGAAAATGCAGTTCAAAAATCTTAAATATATAAAGTCATTCATTGTTTTAAATAGTTTATGAGAGGCATGTTGATGCCATTGATAACAATGAAATATAAATTCAAGGTCTATGGAAGAAGTGCAGGATCTGAAAATTTTAAATTTTATCTCTAAATCTGCACATAACTATAAATTAGAAGATACATGCAAACATTAAGAACCTGGGTTCAAATGAACCACCTCTTACAACAAGGATTTAAGGCCTCTAAACATGAAAATGTGTAATTAAGATGTTCCATTGACATTACATGAATGTGCAAGTTACTTTGAGTCAGTTATTATTTTGGTTGTAGGTGATCACCATTATCATAGTTCACTATCTGTAAAATGAGGAATTTAGGCTTAGATTACATCTGAGATTCTTCCCAGCTTGCTGATTTCATGATTGTATATTAATAACCCCTATAATGAGCCTAGAAGTGTTTGGTTTATGCTTTAGGTTTACGATAGCTCTTCAGAACTCTCCATGTAATAATTCACCAAGAAAGTTCACCATTCTTACAAATGAGGAGGTTGGTGGAGGCTGGATGGTACAGAGAGAAGACAGTAGAGAGAGATGATGAATTTAGTTGGAGGGCCAAGGGAAGCTTACTCAAGGATTCTGAAACTTAACTTTGTAACCCAGTTGTTTATACCTCCTGAAGGTGGGCCAAGGAATAGTGGGAGAGGAGGATGGGGATAGTGTGGATGGTCGTTGCCTGGGGAGGCAGTATCTGCCAGATCTATGACTTTGGCCCCGTGAAGATAATTTTTCAGAACAGAAACAAAGTTCTGTTTTCTGTCTCCCAGAAGACAGGACTGCAGAGAACTGGACAGTTTGTTGAAGGCTTCATAGATACTAACAATCACTTGTACTTAGGGGACCAACTCTGTCACATTTTAAGTTTGTTTGGAAGATCAGTTAAGTACAGTTTAGTTTTGGTAATTTGGTTGGATTTTTAAAAAATTGGCTAATGAAATGTTTATCATACTTTGGAGTGAACATAAATTGGTGACAATAGACTTTTTCGTTAGATAGATACTTATGATTAAATGAATTCTGAAAATTTCCTAGAATTACAAATATGTAAGATTATACCTAGTTTGTTAAAAATGAAGTAGAAATATGCATTATGGCTAAGTTCCATAAACAGACAGCCTCAACATATTTGAGTGAATAAAAGCAGAATTTCCTGGCTCTGTTGTTTTATTGTATACCTTTATTTGAATGTCAAGACATAAAAAAATTACATTTTTAAATAACCCTCATCAAGCTTTGATTCAAAATTTTAACTCATATTTTATGATTGAGAATAAGCTAGTTTTTAACTTAAACTTTCCATATGTATCTCTTACATTATAAATGCTAAAAAAAATTGTTACCCTAATTTTGCATGTCTAGATTATCAAATTGAACACAACTTTATTTCTGTTTACTAGAATGCTCTTAATTTTTTAGCACCTTGTTTTTTGTCATTTATTCATTTATATACTTTCCCCTTCCTGTTTATTCTGATATTTATCAAGTATTTAACATGTTGGTTAATCTTGGTTACTTTTGATTGCTTAGATTAGCCATCATTAGAGCATTCTCCCTCTGCCTTGGAATTGTTTTCTTCAAGGTAAGCAGGAGTGTTGCTGGAGGATATTGTAGTAGACATTACTCTTTGGATATTATTCCCAAAGGAAGCATCATGAAATCATAGGATTCTTAATTCACCAAGAATCATCCCAAAGCCATTTTTAAACAAAACTTTTTGCTCACTGAGAACCCTGGGAGTTACAACTAGTAGACTGTAACAGAGTTAATACAGCAACCCTAGAGTACATATTTTAGTGGCAGTGGTTGTTAAGAGGGGAAACTGTGACTCCATTAGCTTCTCCTGGATGGATCATACATCTTCATCTGGCCCCAGGTTTCTCCCATGATCATTTTTTTTTCTTTTTTTGAGATGGAATCTCCCCCATTGACACAGACTGGAGTGCAGTGGCAGGATCTTGGCTCACTGCAACCTCCACCTCCTGGGTTCAAGCAATTCTGCCTTAGCCTCTCTCCTGAGTAGCTGGGATTACAGGCGCGCACCACCACACTCAGCTAATTTTTGTATTTTTAATAGAGATGGGATTTTGCCACGGTGGCCAAGCTGGTCTCAAACTCCTGACCTCAGGTGATCCACCCATCTCGGCCTCCCAAAGTTCTGGGATTGCAGATGTGAGCCACTGTACCTGGCCTCTCCCTATGATCTTGAAGTGACTGCATCTCTTCTTATCAGGGTGTCATAAAATGTCTTATCAGGATGTCATATGATCTTGAAGTGACTGCATCTCTTCTTATCAGGATGTCATAAAATGCACGTGTGTATACACAACACATGGTTATACACTGTTGACAAAGATGACAAAAGACGAAGAATTCACAGTGTTTTTTCTTTCTTGGCCTCATCAAACACTGCCACAGTAATCATTTCAGATTCTGGTGCTTCCTGGTGTTCTAAACCACATTTACGTAATGCAGTGCAGGTAATTTATTTTCATATCCATCTGTTTGTCATTGCATTGGTACCTTGGAAAGGTTAGTGTTTTCCATTTATTTGATTGTTACTACTGTTAATCATTACAAAATCTTATTATTGCTGCTCATATATAAATCAAGACAAACAAATTTGATTTCTAGCAAAAAATTCATAGAGGAAACTTCTTATGCAAATTTAAGTAACTGACAGAGAATATATATGGACACAAACTCTTGCTATTATAATCATGTTATGACCTCAGCCACCCTTTATATAGCTGAAGTAATGACTGTTTGATATTTATTATAAAGCATATTAAATTCCTTGATTAACTGAACCTTTCATTCCTCTTTTTTGTTTCATGTAGCAGTGAAAATAGATTGTTCTATTATCATCCTTGCCAGGAAATTTATAAAATGTATAAAATTATTCATAAATGTATTTTAAACTGAAAATATATTAATGTATTATTGGGTGTACTGAGCAGAAAACATTTCTTTTCACATTTGAATGGCAGGCACATGATTATACATTCACTTCCTACTGAATATTAATCATCAATTCCATATGGCTGGTGGATAAAGCTCTGAGAGGCAGCCAGGAGATGCAAATTCTTGCCCTCATCATGGACTTTTTATGTGATTTTGTTTAATGTTTAACGTCAACTGAGTGACCTTTGAATTTTTTTAAAAAAAATTCTTTCCATGAAGTCCAAGGGCAGTATAGGCGCAGGATTGGGTTATTATACTTTCTGTTCTTCTTTTGGCACTTCTGCTGCTTCTGTCCAGCTTAAAACACTGTTTTAATTCAAGCTTCAACCTTGGCCGGCTTCTGTTCTCATATGGTTTGCATGTTTTCTGAGGGCAGTCTCATTCATACTTGCAGTTTCAGATCTGTTCCTAGAGCTTCAGAGCCCCATCCAGGCCATCTCCACCGGGATGCACCCCTCTGCCCAGCCTGGTCTCTTTGCTCATTGTTATCCCCAGTCTGCCTGTCCTGGGGCCATCCCAGCCTGATGTGCCACAGACTCTTCAGCACTCAGCAAGGCACTCAGCATAGAGTAGGCACTTGGGATGATTTCAGTGATTTAGTTCACAGCTGAACTAGTTATTTCCTCCCCCACACCACAAAATGCATCCCTTCTGTGTCCTCTCTGTGAATGGCATCCCCAGTTCACCCACTCTCCCTGACTTCCTCTTTTTCCTCTACCACTCCGCTTCCTCTTTTTGCTCCAGGTCCTTTGAATTCTGCCTTCTGTGTTTCCTGAGGCTGTTCCCTGCCCTCCGTACCACGCCTCACTGCCTTGGTTCTAGGCTCTTGTGTCTCACCTGGACTGTGGCCATCTCTCTCAGTTTGTGTTTTCAGCCCTCCAATCTCGTCTCCTCAAATCTGTCTTCCTTCATACTATTGCCAGATTTATCTGTCCAAAGCATATATCTGAACATGCCACCCTCCTAAACTTACAAGCCTTCAATGAAGAAAACTGCAAACTTTGCCAAGATTATAAAAAGATTAAAATGAATGCCAAGAGTTTTATATGTTCTCTATATGGGAACACAATATAGTAATGGGTTTTTTTTTCTCCAGGTTTCTATTTAGGTGTATCACATTGCTTATCAAATTCCCAAAGGGATTTTTCTGATAAACTTGGAAAAAGAAAGTTATTTATAAGTTAAACACGTGCAAATAAGAAAAAAATGAAGTCTTTGAAGAAAACTTGGTGTGGAATCTCTCAGCTCTGCTGTTAAATACATATTAATCAGCCATGTGGTGTTGGACACCCTTCCCCCAATTTGTCCTCTTTAAAATGGATTACAATGAATAATGGTGAATTATGAAGAATTATTTTGAGGATGAAATGATATACATGTAGTGTATTCAGCATAGTGTCTGCTGCTAGTAAATACTAAATGAATTTAAGCAAAATCAAAGTAAATACAAACCAGTTACATACACGTGCATGCATGTTAACATAGCACATAAGGATGAGAGAACAGTAATGATGGTTGTCTCTGTATGATGGAGTTACGAGTTTGTCATCTTCTTGCCTTTTCTCCATTTTCTACAATAATCACGTTACTTTTCTAAGTAGAAAAGGGAAGAAAAAAACTTCCAGTGATTTCCACCTCTGGGATATGTCCAAGCTCCCTATACCTTACGTGGTGCCCTCTACCCTCATAATCTTCTTTACTTCTCTCTCCTCACCTCTTACACCTGCTTCCTGCCTTTCTGTTTAGTCACCATGAATCTGGAATTGCTACCTTCCCTGTACACTGTGTTTCTGCTGCATGCCTTGCTGACCCCTCTGCCGATAATGCCCCCCCACCACCAATTTTGTCTAGTTTATTGCCACTTCTCCTCTAAGATTTTGCATAAAGAAATCACTCACCAGGTTTGAGCATTCGGACACTTGTATTAAAATTAACTGATTTTGTGTTTGTTTCCTCCAAAGGAATGTTTTCCTCCAGAATAGAGACTTTACACTAGGATCTGAAAATAAAAGATGGTTAAGTTACAGCCCATTCCCTCAGGTTGCCAACAGTCTGATATATGAAGTAACAAATATTGTAGGATCGCCGATTCAAGTATCTGCAGAGAGTGGTGGGGAAGGAAGTGAGTAATTCACCGTTCTTGGGGAAAGAGTGGATTATGGTGTCCAGTTCATAAAGTTTCCATTATTTTTATTTAAGAGGTGATGCTTAAACTACTGGGGACAAGTGTTCCAGGCAGAAGCTTTACATGGAACAAAGGCAGGATGTTGGAGGACAGTCCAACATTCAGAATGGTGAAGCATTAAGTTTGAGGTGGTGTACAAGCTCAAGGATTTTGAACTAAACAGTATGCTTCCTCCTGGTTTCCATGTATAGGTTTTGGGGTTTGTGTATCCCTAGAAATTGTGTGTAATATTTTGCATTTATGTGCTTTTGAAAGCTTTTCTATGGAGCGAGTCATTGCATTTCACTAGATTCTCTGAGAGGATTTCATGAACTATGAAAGGTTAAGAACCACTGTTTTAACAAATATACCCTAGAAATGGATGAGGTGAGATGTAGAGGATAGAAGCTGATGTAAAGACAAATATCTTCAGCTACATTGGGCAGAGATACCCCTGGGCTTTCACAGGGCAGGTACTCACCTGCTGGGGCGGCAGAGGGCCTGGTCGCAATGGGTACTTCTCGTAATGGCTCTGCACACGCTTTTCCAGCTCCGTTTAGCAAACAGGCTTATTCTTGCCTCTTTATTTGCTTCAACTAAGCCATTATAGTATTCCTTCTCTGATAGTCAAAGCAACTCTCCAGGGTAGGAAACATGATGGGGTTGAAAGACTGGAGAGAGAATGGAAACACCATATGTTTTATTCTGAAAATAAAGTAAGTCGAATATATGAGGAGAGCAGGAAAGTATGTATAGCAACCAAAGCAAGTCAGTGGTAATGGCATTAAATAGACTGTATTAAAAGGCTGCAACAGCACTAGCCCCCGACTGGCATTGTAGATCAGCTCATTCATTCTTCTGTGGCAGGTAAAGAGATGTGTGAATTACCCAACTCCTCGAATCCTGCCCAGGCAGATTCAGCGTCCTTTGCCCTCTGTGCAGCTGTAATAATCTTGTATATACTTTTGTTCTAGAACATACTGCAGTGTGGCAGAATTGTTAATATTCTTTTCTTCCATAAGACAGAAATGGTTGATTTTTGAATGCCTAGCACTTAGTGCTGGCCCAGTACATGTTTACTGAGAGAATGAACTTGAGTTTTGTAGCCCAAAGGTAGTGAAGTCGGTTTGTACAGTTCAGCCTGTACAAAGGTAACCTTAAACAGCTGAATATTTCCATTATCCTTGCTTTTTCAATTCCTTTCCTCCTTTGCCCAGTGAGGCACTCAAATAAGAGCTAATCAAGGAAGGAAGCCGGCAGATCTTTTGTAAAGATAGGGGCTGCTCTTTTGAAGGGAGGGATGTGGTGCAGTGTTGAATCTGATGCAATCTCAGACTCGATCAGCTTGCTGAACAACGTTGGCAAGTGCAAGACAAAGCAGAGGACGAGGGTTATGGGAGCGAATTGGAGGGCACCGTGGGTCACACTTGGATCTGTCTCAGGGGCACTGCACACCCTCATCAGTCAGAGACAAGTAACCTTCCAAAGCATAATCATTTATTGTATTTTTCAAAGCTCTCTGGGATGCATGAATTAGGTGCTAGCCTTTTGCTATGCCAAGTCCTGCTTAGAGGGATTCAGAGGCCATCCAGTTAACATAATGTAGGGAGGGCTTGCAGAGAACCAAGAGAAACCACAGATATGTTTAAAGGAATGAAAGTTTTTATCATTTGTGTCTAGTTTTTTAGTTTTTTTTTTTTTAAGAAACAAGGTGCAAATTGTCTTGCTTTGTCACCCGGGCTAGAGTACAGTGGCACTGTCTTGGCTCACTGTAGCCTCTAACTCTTGGGCTCAGGCAATCCTCTTGCTTCTGCGTCTTGAGTAACTAGGACTGCATCTGACTGGCTTTTTTTTTTTTTTTTTTTTTTTTTTTTTTTTTTAAGAGATGGGGGTCTTGCTATGTTGCCCAAGCTGGCCTTGAACTCCTGGCCTTAAGTGATCCCCCATCCTTGGCTTCCCAAAGTGTTAGGATAATAGGCGTGAGCCACCATGCCAGGAATGAAAGATTTGAAGAAGAAACTTAAGAGTGACATCAGGTTTCCAGGTATGCGAAGGACACAGAGAGTAGTTACTTTCCAATTATTGAGGAATGAAGAATAGGAAAAATTGGTTTGCATCTTATGAGGGCTTCTGAGGAGTGAAACTGGAAGGGGATTCAGAACATCTTCCCATTCTCCTATTATGTTAACTTTATTAGTTCTAGGTAGTGGGTCATTTTTAGCATTTCACTTGGCTATCCTAGATTGGACACTTGATCTAAAGAGGGGTAAGGAAGGAAATTAATGATATTAATTGGACAGCTGCTGTTAGCAGGCTCAGGATTTCCTCCAGTTCTGATTTGCAAACATCTTGTTTACCCAAGAGGGAGACATTTTTATCCCCATTTATTTGTGGGACAACTGAGGCCATTAACTCATGGTGGTAATGCATAAGTGGCAGTCCTAGCTCTGTTACTTCAGTCCTGAGTTTGTGTAACTCCAAAGGACTTGTTTGCAATTTATTTGTAAATTTGATGAGTTTAGTGTTTATTGAGGCCTTTTGGATGTGTCAGTCTCTTTGAGCTGTTGCAGACTGGCTCATCGCAGATTCCTGAAAGCCTTTCACCTGTGAGAACAGCTGTGCATTTGAGTCAGTTGGTCACTTGTATGTCTAAAACCATCAGTTGCTGCTTCTCAGCCTGGGCAAAGCATACTTATGGTCCATCACATCTGAAAGGCATAGTTTCTGGCATAGCAAAAGCTAAATAATTTCAATTTTAAAAGGTATAATTTTTACTTAAATGGCATACTTTATGGACTATACAGTGAAGGCAAGCACGAATGATATGCAGTATACAAGTATAATACATCAAGGATCATAGCAAGATGAATGATATTGATCCAGGTTTAACCTACTGACAAGTAAACCTTTCTATCCCTGGCTTCTGCTGCTTGATGTCTTTTTCTGATTAAAAATATTATATGTGAGCCATTGTAGAAATTTTGGTAAATATAGAAAACTGCAAATAAAACCAAAATCACCCCAACACTACCCCTCAAAGATAAACCACCATGAATATTTTAGTGTGGTGCTTTCCCGCCTTTTAAAAAAAACGCAATGTAGTTTTATATAGTTTAGCCATATGGTATCCTGCCTTTTCACTTAACTTGCCTCATAAGCACTCCCTATGTTTAGTTTATCTCTTTTATTGTGGTAAAGTATACATAATCTAAAATTAACCATTTTTAAGTGTACAATTCAGTAGCATTATGTATATTCAGTGTTGTGCAATCACCACCACTATCCATTTCCAGAGCTTTTCATCATCAGCACTCCCCATGTTTAAGAAGCCTTCACAAACCACACTTAATGGCTGAATAACATTCCATCACATAAAATTTACTTAAAGGCATTTTCCAGAAGACATTCAGCAGATATTTATTTTGTGCTCACTATAAGCTAGACTTTATGGCAAAAATAGTGAACAAAATGTGGTGTTTGTCCTTCAGAACCTTGGAGGAAATGGATAATTGGTAGGCAGGTTGAGTCCTATTGAGGGGTAAGCAGAGGGTCTATGGGATCATGTAGGAGGGGAAACTAATTTGAGGTATAATTTGCATAGTCATTCCTTGATTGCTGCTGGTCTAGCATGCATCATATTTTTTGGCTGTTATAAATAATATTGAGAGATATTTGTAGGTATAGATATTTTTCTGCATTTCACATTATTTTGTGAAGTTCCTGAGAAGTGACGTTACTGGGCCATACATTCTAACAGGGGCCAGTACAAGATTTCTGTTTTTGTTTTTATTTTGAGAGACAGGGTCTTGCTCTGTCACACAGTCTGGAGTGCAGTGGTGCAATCACTGCTACTTTGAATTCCTGGGCTCAAGTGATTGTCCCATGTTAGCCTCCTGAATAGCTGAGATTACAACCACCATGCCTGGCTTTTTTTTTAAAAAAAAGAGATGGGATCTGATTTTGTTGCCTGGGTTGGTCTTAGACTCCTGGCCTCAAGCATTCTTCTCACCTTGACCTTCCAGAATGCTGGCACTGGCCTAAGATTTAGAACACTAGTAATTGTTACCTGCTGTGCTATTCTTAAGGGTAGGAGCTGCACCAAGGATTTCTATTGCTTGTTTCACCTTAAACCTCTCCTAACTTTATATAGATATGTGTACAACTTGCCTCTGGCAGCATTACGTGAAGAATGGGGGCTGAGAAGTGAGTATATCCAACTGGGAAGAGCCGAGTCAGGTCAGAGACAAAGGGATTGTGGCTGAGGCTGAGGTTATGTGGCGGATAATCCAGGTGTTTGTACTCATTTCAGAGGCCTTGATTTGACAAATGCTTTAGGGCTGTGTTCACTGTGCATGCAGACGTTTGACTCCCTTCTGTGAAATTTCATTCTTGTGAACTTGAAGTCACTGTGAAATAAAAGTAGCCTATTTTTTTCTCCCTTAAAAGTATCTGTTCATCATCTAAACAAACTCCTAGTCTATTATCAGAGCTGGAGGAGACCTTTGGCTATCATATCATTTTCCCTGTTGAAACTACAGGTAAAGATTCTAAGATTTAGAAAAGTTAAAGAACATTTGGAAGGAAACTTAGGAAACCAGTTTGGCTAGATGTAAAGTGAGACGACAGCTCATGTCTCTTGATTTAGCTACTGGTCACCCCGTTACCTGCTTCATGTTGTCTTCAGGCTTTATTCTCTCCTTAAAGGAATTTTTTCTTTTTCCCACGTCTTAATTTTGCGCTCTACTCTTTCCTTCTAAGATGTTATTTGAGTGTTGAATACATGTGTGTCTTGGCTAATGCCCGTCAACCAGAAATTATGCTAGTGAGTTTGCATTCCTTATCCTGCTCTGTCCTTGGCTTACTCATTGGTTTTACTGCTTACTGTTCTCTTCATCTTGGCTTCTTTGTTTCTTGGAAAGTTTCTGTTGACTTTGGCAAAAGTAATCAGTTATGTCTTATTTAGTCCCTTTGGATAATTTTTTTGGGGGTTGGCTTTTAAGAAGTAATACATCCACCATTGATATAATTAGTAAGTATGGCAACCTGTTATGGACCAAAGAGTAAAGTTTTAAAATAGACGATTAATATTGAGGGTAGGAATAGCACAGACATCTGATACATTAATCTTACCAATGGTTAGTTGGTGAAACTTTACTCTGGATACCCATGTATTTATGTAAATGCACATACACTTTTTGGTGTATATTAAATTTCCCTTCTAAGATCAAATTTACAAACAAAAGTTAGCATTGTTTTGTGTTAGACAGAGTGTTAATATCTGCAGTTGAACTTCATATCTTTATCATGACAGTAAATGTAAGACCCTGGGTCCCCTGATAATTGGAGAAAGGAACTTACAAAGCCAGCACACCAAATTTGGTCTGAGGCTGTGAGTTCCAATACCAGGTGGTAATTGTGTGATTGAAAAATCCTGTAGCTTATATTCTCAACGATTTCTGATAATCAGAGTTTCAGAAATAGTTCAGAGTTATCAGGCTCTTTCATTTATGAGTGAAAGGAGCAATTGCTCATTGACTGTAAGCCTTTTATGTTGGCAATTCCATCCTTAAATTTAAAAAGGCATTGGCATTTTCATTATGAAATGGTTTTCCTGGATTTATAGCTGAGTCCATTAATTTAGTGTTTCAGAACTGATTGGCATTAGTCTGTATAGTTACTTCTATATAAAAGCAACTTAAAGTTGATTTTGTAGTCTCGATTTTAGAGATCATTTCAGATATCTGTTCCTCCTGTGTTGGATCTACTATATTGAAATATGAAGTTATGGAGAACTAACGAATAAATATAGCACACTCCATTCCCAAAAAGACAGACGACCTTACCATTCTCTGTTTAAGGAACTTGAGGAGACCCTGAGGTGACATACAAATACTGGCTCTACACCTCACATTTGTTCTCTTGCTCATTTTCTTCTATATCTTACAGTGTGGAATAATAACAATAAATGATAATGATAGCAATTATATCTTGAGTGCTTACTGTGGTAGTATGATGCCCATTTTACAGATCAGGAAGCTGAGACTTTATCCAGCTGATAGCCCAGTTAACCTTCCTCATTCTTGTTGCTTCTCTACCACCTCCAGTTCATTCTGCATACCACTGCTGGTTCCATCATGTGTTTTTCTCCTCCAGAAACACCTTCTTAGACTCTACACTGTGTAGGGATAAAGCCCAAACCTCAGTGTACCCACTGGTTGGCCCCAACTTTTTAAATCTTGTATCCTGCAACTTCCTTACAAAAATCCTGCAGACCTACGCTAACATGAGCAGGCTGTGTGTTTGTCCACCTGTTTCCCTGCTCCAGCTGGCAGATGCCTACTATTTGCCAGGCACTGTTAGGATCTTAAGGACTCAATTCTCACCTTCAGAACCATATACTCAGGGGTAAGGTAGACCTTAGCTTTTATTTCTAATTCCACATTGGCTTAGACCCTATATCCTTGGTGAAACTTTCCCTGGCCATTCAAGGCAAAAGTGATTCCACCTTCCTCTGAATGTCTGTAGCCTGAACTGACTGTACCATATTTATCTTTGGGTTTTGATCTTTTCAGGTGTCTGCTTCTTAACCCACTTACAAATCTTTGCAAGTTAAAGACAAAGGTTTATAGGTTAAGCCTTTATAGGTTAAAGATTCTATAGGCAAAGTCTGTGGTTCTATGTCATTGATCTCTAAACTCCAGTTTTTAAAAATAAGATTAATAAATTTGTAAAAATCTATAAAATTTCATAAAGAAGTTTTAGCCCTGGATCACCATACTTTAAAAAATTTATTGCATTGTGGTCTGAAACCGTATGTCTTAAAGTGTAAAAGATTAAGTTGGCACATAAATATGGGATATCATTTGTTTCTCCATACTTGTTTTAAACGCTGGTGTCAAGTCTTTAAAAAATTGAATTAATATTACTGTGACACTTTCCCTTTCATTAGTTATCAGCCTTTTGACTATAAGCCAAGCTTTAAAAAGTCAATAATAAAATATGTGAGGCTTAACCTGTGTAATACAGTGAGACCTCATCTCTACAAAAACCTTAAAAAATTAACTGAGCATGGTAGCATGCACCAGTAGTTCAAGCTACTAGAGAGGCTGAGGCAGGAGGATCGCTTGAGACCAGGAGGTGGAGGTTGCCATGAGCCAAGATTATGCCACTGCACTCCAGCCTGGGTGACAGAGCAAGACCCTGTCTCAAAAAAAAAAAAATGTATATATATATATTTATTTATATCTGAGGCTCTAGTTCTTTGAGTTATAGGGTTTGTTTAAAATGTCATCAAATTTAAGTGGCAGGAGCAGAAAGAGTCCTGAATGAAGTGGGAAACTCACTCAAGTCCCAGCTTGAGCCACTTAACAGGGTGAACATGATTTAGTCAGAACCTTCATCAACTCCTGTTTCTTCACAAGGCAGATGAGGCCATCAGCGTCACGGTGGACATAGTGGGATTTTCACCTGTTGAAGACTCTTACGGGCGACTGTCACCATGTTGTGCTAGTTCAATTGCATCCATCTATTTATCTGTTACATTAGTTTGCTGGGGCTGCCATGACAGAATACTTTAGACTGAACTGTTAAACAGCAGACATTTATTTTCTCACAGTTCTGGAGGTTAGGAAGTCCAAGGGCAAGGTATCAATACATTTGCTTTCTTCTGAGGCTTGCCAACGGCCATCTTTTTTGTGTCCTCACATGGTCTTTCCTCTGCATGCGTGCATTCTGGTATCTTTCTGTGTCCAAATTTCTTCCTCTTTTAAGGGTACCAGTCTGATTGGATTAGGGCACACTCTCACAGTTTCATTTTCAGCTTAATCACCTCTTTAATGACCCGTCTTTTCCAAATCCAGTCACATTTTGAGGTATGGGGGTTAGGGCTTCCACATCTGATTTTTGGGGAGTTATGATTCTATAATATCTATTTAGAATGGCACTTACAAGCCAGGCGTGATGGCTCATGCCTGTAATCCCTGCACTTTGGGAGGCTAAGGTGGGTGGATCACATGAGGTTAGGAGTTCAAGACCAGCCTGGCTAATGTGGTGAACCCCATTTCTACTAAAAATACAAAAATTAGTCGGGAATTGTTGCAGGTGCGTTTAATCCCAGCTATTCGGGAGGCTAAGGCAGGAGAATCACTTGAACCTAGAAGGTGTGGAGGTTTCAGTAAGCTGAGATTGCACCACTGCACCCCAGTCTGGGCAACAGAGGGAGACTCCCATCTCAAAAACATAAAATAGCACTTACTTGTTTTAAATTATGTATGAAGAGACCAGCATAAAGAAGAAATCAGAAATAGCCCTCCACTTATGTAATGCCTGTTATTAAAAGGGGAAGGGTGCAGGTGTATGAAAAGATAAGTCGAACTGTATTGAAGGGTATAAAAGAAAACTAACACTGTCTCCCAGCCCTCTCCTATTCTAGGCAACTTCTTTAAAAACATTTACACAAACGTTTGCTATACAAAGGCCAGGTGCAATTTTTAATGTATTAATGTGTCATAGGGAGTGCAGATATCTCTACATCTGCACACAGATTTGGCTTTTAAATAACTGCATAATATTCCATGGTGTGTGTGCTTTACTTTACCTGATCACCTATTAATGGGCATGTAGACTGTTTCCAGGTTCCTCCATCACTCCATCACAAACAGTGGAGCTAGATTCCTTTTAAAAATCCAGGGCTGGGCACCTGGCTCATGCCTGTAATCCCAGCAATTTGGGAGGCCAAGGTGGGCAGATCACTTGAGGTTAGGAGTCCGAGACCAGCCTAGCCAACACGGTGAAACCCCATTTCTACAAAATACAGAAATTAGCTAGGTGTGGTGGTGCAGGCCTGTAATCCCAGCTGCTCGAGAGGCTGAGGCAGGAGAATCGCTGGATCTGGGAGGCGGAGGTTGCAGTGAGCCGAGATTGCGCCACTGCACTCCAGCCTGGGCGACAGAGTCTCAAAAATTAAATACATAAATAAATTAATACATACATAACCAAGATGAAATACTGAAGAGCTACTAAGAGGAATAACTGGGCCCTGATCTTAGTGAAGACAGTCTTTCTTTTTCACCTTCCTGTTTATTGGCCTTTACATGAGTTGTTGTGAAAGGTATTTTATTCTTTCCTGTCCTCCAGTACCTGACCACATGCCAATACCTCTTCTTTCTGTGTAATAGGAAGGGAAAGCATTAGGTCATCGTCTTCCCCAAGAAGAAAGGTCTGTCTGAATCATTAACAGGCATAGACTATTTTTAGTTAAGGAAAACAGTTTTTCTTGTAAGAATTGCTATTTCCGTGCTCAGGGCAGCACATGGATCCTTTCTGGCTGCATCTACCCATTGGCAAGGGGCCAGTTCTCTAATGGAATGTGAGCACTCTCACTACTAATCAAGATTTACAGTGGAGACCAGGACACCTGGCTGCTTATTGGATTTGCAGACCCTCCAACCTAACAGCGGCAGCCCTGAGATTAAGTGCTGTACAGAGGTTCGGTCCTTTTCCCAGACCCTTCTCTGCGGCCAGCTTCTTAGCCACAGGTATCATCTGGCATTATTTTATAAGCTGTGCCATAGTGCAGATGTTCTTTTCTGAAGAATTACTTTCACTTCTGACTCATTTCAGGAAATGAGACAGTCTATCAGAGGTATTCTTCATCTCTAGACTCCTGGAGAGTTCATTTTCACCTGGGATTTCTAACCGCATGCGGGCAGTGCTTTATTTACCCAGATGTGAGAAATAACAGCAATGAATAGTCGTCTTCTAAAGCAGCCCTTAATTCCCTGAAGAATCCAGTGTGAATGCCCAGAGGTAGCTTATGCCCTTATTAGTGTAAATATTTCTGAGGCTTTGGTTTTGTGATGCTTGTGGACATGCTGTGTGTATGGGCTTTGGTGCAGGAAAAACATAATTTAGCAACAGATTTAAAAGGTAGTCTGGAGTGTTTCTAATTACTGTTTGTTTAGTTCACCATTGCCTAATAAGTGGATTTAAGTAACCTCGGGGGTAGGGAATGTAATGTTCATATTACAGTCAACCATGCAAATCAAATTCTAACTAAGTATTGCAGAGAACACACCATGGAGCCATTTTATAGAAGTATTCCACTGAATTTTAAATTTAGAACAGAGCATTTTGGATTGGGCATTTCCCACCTGTCATGCATCAACATGAATGACACACACATCCATGTGTGGTACAATACCATTTAAGATCTTTTGGTGGCCTTCAGCATTTAGCTTTCTTTTTAATTTGACATAATTTTCATTTTAATTTTCCCATCTTTCATTGGCCATAATAGGGAACTGAAGTATTAAGAGAGCCTAGAACAGTGGTTGTCAACCTTGGTTGTAGCTTGGCATCAGCCTGGGAACTTTAAAATTACTGATGCCTGAGGCCACCTCCAGAAATCTGGTTTAATTATCAGGAATGCAGCCTACACTGGTATTTCTAAAAGCTCCCCAGAGGATGCTATTGTGCACCATGGGTTGTGAACCACAGACCTAAGATGTCAGGGCCTTGTGAGCTCATCTCATCCAGTGGTTCTCAGCCCTGGTCGCAGATTAGCATCATCTGGAGAGCTTGTGAAAGAAACACTGATGCCCCACCACCTGAAACTACCTTTCTAGAGTCTATTTAGAAGGCTCTCAGGTGATTTTGATGCACAGCAGGAGTTAAGGTTAACTGACATGATCCTAGCCATTCCATATTATAGATAAGGAAAAATTAGAGCGGGAAGGGTCAAATGGCTTGCACAAGGTCAGGTCCTTGTTATAGAGGCAGGTCTGATGCCTCCTACTGCTCTGTCTGCAGCCTAACACCATCCCTTATATTGGCCTATTGTATTTATTGATGCCTCCTCATCCTTCAGGTGATGTTCCTGCCTCCAGGCCTTTTCTGACTCCTCACCCTCACCTCCCATCCAGCCTGGGTAAGATCCCGTTCCTTTGTATTTGAACAGCATCCTTCCTTCCTTTTCCTCTCCAACTGTCAGTTCAGGAGAACAGGCCCGTGTCTTTCTTGTTGTTTCTGTAACAGTAGTGGGATTTCAGATAATATTTGTTGAATTGAAGTTTCATAACTTTTTATTCCTCAGTCTACATGGATTGCTGAAAATAATCCATTCTTATATGCATGCTTCAGAAAACTTCAGAAAGCAAAACTTATTTATTTATTTTTTGAGACAGAGTCTCACTCCGTCACCTATGCTGGAGTGCAGTGGTGTGATATCAGCTCACTGCAACTTCTATCTCCTGAGTAGCTGCAATTACAGGTGCATGTCACCACACCCAGCTAATTTTTGTATTTTTAGTAGAGACAGGGTTTGCTGTGTTGGCCAGGCTGGTCTCGAACTCCTGACCTCAAGTGATCCACCCACCTCAGCCTCCCAGAGTGTTGGGATTACAGGTGTGAGCCACCATGCCTGGCCACACAAGTTATTTCTTACCTGTCTATGGCTCACTGTACTGTGGGCCAGGATCTTATAAGTAGGAAGAACTTCCCACCCTGCCTTCCAGGAGAGAGAGTTTTAGCAAAAAATGTTTGGCAAGGATACTTTGATGACAAAATAATGAAAACAAGATTTCAGTGACCTTACACATTACTCAAGGTACGTACAACACCCAGGGACCTTCGAATAACATACAGGTGTGTATGGCATAGCAAAAGGGAGTATGTGGCATTACCTAACAAGAAAAACTGTGAAGTAAATGATGCTATTTTATAAAAATATATTTTAGGGACTGAATAATTATTTGGTGCCAAAGTAAATGATGCTATTTTTAAAAAATACATTTTAAGGACTGAATTATTATTTGGTCCAAGTAATTGCCATTACTTTTCTTTTTTCTCTTTTACAAAATCAAGATTACCTGAAAGTCATTTGCCATTACTTTTAATGGCAAAAAACCACAATTACTCTTACACCAATCTATAATATTTTAAAGCAGCCACATTCTGTTAGTATAGCTGAATTAAATCCTTTGGCTTCTTTGGACTAATATGTTTGTCTTTTCAAATGATTTTTAAAAACTCTTCTGTTACTGCAGTTTACGTAGGATCATCCTTGGCCAGTGTTCTACTTTAACTGGAAACATATTTTCAGATTTGTACTATTTGTGTTTACCCTTGTAGCTGTACCAGAGACTTTTCTCTAAAAGCAAGATAATAGCTAGTATCTGCTTAGCCTGCTGGTGACCAGGAGAGTAATAATTTTCTTGGGTGGAAAACACATAGTTAAAATTTTTTGGAACTAAAACTGCAAACTGGGCTACATTGTAGAGTAGACCCCAAGATGTTAAAGATGACGCAAACAGGACAGAATAATAACCTAAATGTTAAGATCCACTTCGAAATCTTAATAAGACTTCATACTTCATGCATCATTTTCAAGAGCCTTCATGTTGGAGAGTAAGTGGTAATGTGGCAGTGTGGAAGTGAAGTCACTGTATATTATGGAAAACCTTCCTAAAACAAATATTCCCCAAACTTTCAAGAGAAAGCAAATCAATTTAGTTGGAGGTAAATATAAAACATTTTTATATTAAATAACTTTTATTGAGTAAAGATGCAAATTTTTTGGTGAAGATAAAATATGAAGATCTGAATAACCACCTTTTTTTTTTTTTTGCTGCTATGTAGGTGAAAAATTTAACAAAAACTATTGATGAGTAACCAATTTCTACCACACTAACTTCAGAGTCTCTGCAGTGCATTCTGGAAGTGCAGAGAAGGGACAGGAAAGAAAGAAGGGTTTTTTTTAAATACATAAGGCTCCATTTTTAGCGTTTTCATCTATGTCATGTCATCAAACCTTTATAACTTATAATTAGGACTTATTTACACCAGATTTTTACATTTACCTGTATACTAGAGAGAGGAGCCAAAATTTAAATCCAAGTATGTCTGATGTCCTTGTGTCTTTCTACTGAACATGGCCTTTCATGTCATAAGAGTAGATAATTCCCCAGAAGAGACATTATTAACTATGAGTGTTTACAATGCTGGTGGAAGAGGGCTGGCTTTAGCTTCCCTTAGACTTTTTAATAAATACCATTAAGTTGACTAGAAAAACTGTTGGCAGCGGTATGGAAGAAAGGGAATCCTTGTAAACTGTTGGGAATATAAATTGCACAGCTATTGTGGAAAACAGTATGAAGATTCAAAAGAATCAAAAATAGAACTACCACATGATCCTGCAGTCCCACTTCTGAGTATATACCCAAAGGGAATGATCTCAGTATCTTGAAAAGACATCCATACTTCTGTGTTCATTGCAGCATTATTCACAATAGCCAAGATATGCAACCTAGGTATCCATTGATGGATGAATGGATAAAGAAATTTTGGTGCATATATACAGCGGAATGTTATTCAGCCATGAAAATGAAGGAAATCCTGCCATTTGTGACAACATGGATGAACCTGGGGGCCATTATGCTAACTAAAATAAGCTGCAGAAAGACAAATACTGTATGACCTCACTTACATGTGAAATCTAAAAAAGTCATAGAAGCAGAGAGTAGAACATTGATTGCCAGGGGCTTGGAGGCTGGGGAAAATGGGGAGATGTTGGCCAAAGGGTACAGAGTTTAAGTTAAAGATGACTAGGTTCTGGGCATCTAATGCACAGTATGAGTGGTGATGGGATGTGTTCATTTGATTGTGGTAATTGTTACACGTTGTATATCAGATCACATTGTGCACCTTGAATATATTCAATCTTTGTGCACCTTGAATATATTCAATCTTTGCTAATTAAATATTTTAAAATGGAAGAAAGGATGGCTAATTTTGATCAAAAGTCATACAGTGTCAGGTAGAATTTTGTGATCTGGCTCTCAGAAACTACATGTTTGATGTGGGGAAGGCAGCCAAGCAAACTGGTTGATAATTTGCTCTTTTTTTAGGTTGATTCCTAGGTTTGAGAATCCTAGCTTTCCTACCTACTAGCTGTGTGGTTTTGAGCTAGTCACTTAACCTCTTTCTGCCTTAGTTTCCTCATCAGTAGAATGGGAATGATAATAACTTGACTGCTGTTGATTTTCCTCTCACGTGCTGTGAGCTAGAAAAATGTAGAAATTTGTAGAATGGTTCTGTTCCGCCCTGACAAATTGGGTTTTTTGCTATGAGCATTGGTCTGCTTCCTATTTAAGCCTACCCATTAGAGCCATTTCTTTTTCACAGGCACAGTGATCTCCTCTGTTGCTTCCTGGGAGAATCCTGAAGGAGGCTTGCCATGGGGCGAGTCATCCTTGGAAACAGAGGCATAGTGTTCTAAATGAACTGAGAGTTACTAAGTGGTCTGAATACACTTACGGGTAAGGAATGTTATCGCAAAGCATTGTTCATTCATCATGAGTCACAGAGGCTCCCAGAACTTTCTCATGGAGCTCATGCTTATCTCAGCAGCACTGGGCATGGCTGACCACTCCTTCCTTCCTGAAATTCTTTTTTTACTTGGCTTCGTGATGCTACTTTATCTTGATTCTACTCACTGCTCACTTGTGCTTTCCCGATCTCTCCTGCTGGATCCTACTCTTCTGGCCCCTTCAGTTTGGAGCACCCAGGGCTTAGTGCTCTGACCCTCTTCCCCATCTCCACTTCTTAGGTGATCTCATTTATTTGCAAGGCCCTGAATGCCATCTGTATGTGGATAACTTCCACATACCTATGTCCACTCCCTATCTCTCCCTTGCTTTACAGTTGCCTGCTTTACTTCTTCATTTGGTTGTTTAGTAGATAAGTTGAACTTAACATTTCCAAAACCAGATTATTGATTTGTTTCGTGAGCCTATACTTCCTCCATTGTTCTAACCTCTGCGGTGATACCACCTAGTCACTCAGGCCCCAAAGCTGAAGTCATCCTTGATTCCTGACTTTCTGTGACACCTCATGTTATCAAATTCAAGCACTCCTAATCCCCTGTGCCCACACCGAAATCTGAGCCCAGGCCACTACTGAGTTTTGCAAGGACTCCTGTAATTGCTTCATGCTACCATTCATGTACCTCTTGGTCTGAGTTCACAGAACAGTCACAGTGATCCTTCTCTTTTACACCTTTAAAGTGTCTGTCGTGGCTTCTCTACAAACAGTATAAAATCCAAACTCTTGACCATGTACTGTAAGGCCTCTGCTACCTCTCCATTCCCTTCTCTTCCTGCTCTGCCTGTCTCTCACTGTGCTGTAGGCCACACCTGTCCCTTGACATGTCACCCCTTGCCTGGCCACTGTCCTTATCCTCCTCTCAACCCTCTCTCACCTCCCAACTCCTTTCTCATCTAGGATGCTTCCTGCTGCACTTCATTTAGTTTCACTTGAATGACCTACTCAGAGCTGTCACCCTGACTCATCTATCTGAAATGTCACTGTTACTCTGTATCCTCTTAACCTGCTTTATTTGTCTTCAAAACATTTATCTCCACCTGAAATTAGTGTATATATATTTGTTTGTTGTCTCTATCCCAGTAGATTGTAAGCTCCATAAGGACATTGGTCTAGTGCTTGATAAGTTGTACGACTGAAGGAGTTAGTAAATTAATGTTCTGGAATCCCTGTGTTAAAAAAAAAACAAACTAAAGAATCAAACACCTTTCTCTGGACTCTTAGATCCCTCTCCATCTCTTACCGTTTCTCTGTTTCCTTTTAAAGCAAAACTTCTAAAATGTTGTCTACATGTACTACAGCCTCTATTACTCATTTATTCTTCAGTCTGTTACAGTCTGGTATCTTTTTCCATCACTCTTCTGAAATTGATTTTGGCAGAGTCATTCAAGATCTGTGTGTGTTGCTGCTTCGAATGGATACGTTCCTGTCTTACTGAATCTCTGAGTGGCTTTAAGCACAGTTTTCTTTTACCTTCTTGAAATTACCTTCTAACTTGGCCTTCCTTCTTCTCTCCTGGCTATTTCTTGATCCTTTGCTGCATTTCCTTCATTACTTGGCCTCCTGGGAATGTTGAGAATTCTTCATGCTGTGGTTTAAGCCATACCTCTTCTCTCTACATGCTCATCTATTTCAAGGGCTTTAAATACCATTAATTTACTGACTCTCCAAGGTGTGTATCTCCAACACTGAGCTCTTCTGAGATCTAGATACCATACCCTCCTCCCTCCTTGACAGCACTCTTGGATCGATGTCTCATGTCCACGAAGGAACTCTTGATTTGCTTCCATGTCCCATCTACCACATCCTGCCCCTACACTCTGTGTCTTCACCATCTCAGTCAATGGTACCACCATCCTTCCAATTTATAGAGTCAGAAGCCTGCACATCATCCTTGTCCTACCTCTCCCCCTAGTACTTCTAGCTTCAAAATGGTTTTGAATGTCTTCTCAGTCTCCACTACTATCATCTTAGGCTGACTTCGTTACCTGGACTTCAAGCTTAGTCTAATGACTGGTCTGTTGTTTCCACTCCTGCCACGGAAGTATGCTCTGTGATGTGGTGGTGCCATGCCATTGCTTACCTGTCAGTGCATGGTGTGATGGCTCCTGCCTCCTGGTCAGCCTCACTTGTTCCTCAGCCTCTCATGTCTTCACTAACCTGCAGTCACACTGATCTTTGATCATATCTTTGAGCACACCAAGATACTTTGTGCTTCAGAACCATTGTCTTGCATTTTCTTTCTCCTTGCATGCTCTCCTTTTAGCCCTGCATAGCCAACTCCTTCTCATCCTTCAAGTCTCAACTTAAATATCACCCCTCAGGGAGGCTCCTCTGACCCACCCTACCCGAAATACTTTCATCTCTTAATCTCTGCTGTATCAAGTTGTTTATTTCCTTCTTATCTCCAAGCAGAGTCAGTTATTTTAAGAGAACTTATATTTAGTTTTTATTGTGGAACATAAGCTTCCCTGAAAAGGGACATTTTCTGTTTTGTTCACTGTTTTATCTTCTGCATCTAGCACGTGCCTGGCAAATCATAGCTGCCAGAGCAGTGATTCTTATGTTTATCTGTGTTCATGCCATGAGCTCCCCATCTTTTTTAAGGGAAAAAAAATGAAAAGTTTTTATTTTTGTCAAAGTTTTACATAATTAGTTACAATGTTTACATAATTCGGAAATTAAGTAATATTGCAGGTTTTGTTATGAAAACCAGCTGCATCTCCTTTTCTGTTCTCTGTTCCCCAGAGGCCAGGATTTTTAATTGTAGCTGATTCTTTTAGTAATTACCTCTATATCTCTAGTTAACACATTAAATTATAATTGATCTATTTTTCAGTTTTAAGTGTTATCTATTGATGCAGAAGTATTTAGCTCTTTTTCACCTACTCCAGCCCCCTTCCCTGCTCTCACAAACTTTCCCAACCACCATTCCTTCAATTGTAATTTTGTTGTAATTTTGGTAAGATCAATATGCAGTGTTTATTGTAACTATGTAATACATTCCACAGATGAGCCATGTAATAGAGTTTGATTACTTTTCCTCCCGAGACTATACAGCAGATATTGATTTTATCTCTTAATTTTTCATGTAGTTATGAATAATTCAACCTCACACTTTTACCCAATTGTAAATCTCCTTTCAATGTAATCAGCCATGCATGGAATCCTGTCAAATTCATCCTTTGGGGGAGATTCCTCCCACAGCCTTCTGATCTCCTCCACCCTGCCCAGGTTGCTCGTTAGACCTTGGCCGTGCGAGGGATTCCTTTTCCCCACCATCTGGAGGACTCCATTTGCCTCTCTTATATTGGAGCCCCACATTTATGTCTTATTTTTTTGTTGGTTTACTATTTTATTTTGGTGGATTACATTTCCCAGTGTCTTATGGAGAAAGGGTTTAAGGCAGGTAATTTTTTTTTGAAACTTGTGAGTCTGAAAGTGCTTGTATTTTTCTCTGGCTTTCAGTTGGTAGCTTGACTAAGTATATAATTCAAAGGTGGAAATTCTCTGTTCTCAGAATTTTGAAGTCTTCTACTTTCAAGAGTTGTTCTTGAAAAGTTCTTGCCATTCTGACTTATGATCCTTTGTATGAAAAACTTTTCCACTCTGGAATTTTGTGGACTTTTCTCTGAACTCAGAGTTTAGAAATTCCATAATGAGTAGTATGGTGGAAACTCAGTAGACCCTTTCATTACGGCAAGCCCCACCCGATTCCTTTGTTTTGAATTAAAAATTATTATATATATATATATTTTTTAGAGATAGGGTCTCGCCTTGTTGCCCAGGCTGGAGTGAGGTGGCACAATCGTAGCTCACTCCACCCTCAAACTCCTGGCCCAAGCTATCCCCCGCTCCCCATCCCCCAACTACCCTCCACCTCAGTAGCTAAGACTATATGCATGCACCACACTTGGCTAATTTTAAGATTTTTTTGTAGAGACGTGGTCTCTCAGTGTTGCCCAGGCTGGTCTCGAACTCCAGGCCTTAAGTTTAGATCCTCCTGTCTTAGCCCCCAGAGTGCTGAGATTACAGGTGTGAGCCACCTTGCCCAACCCCCAACTCCATTTTTTAAGGGAAAAAGTGTCCTTCTTTTTTTTTTTCCAGTTATGGGAGAAAGGTGTTCTTTAATTCCTAATGCTCTTCAATTGGGGGAAATTTCTTTGACAGTTACTTGCCTTCCATTTTCTCTGATCCATGAATACTGCTGTTATTTGGATATTGGCTATCCTGAATTGGTTCTCCAATTTTCCATGTTTGCTATTTTCCATCTCTTTTTGCTTAACTTTATTGAACATTTCCTGAATTTTATCTTTCAAGCCTTCTGTTTTCAATTTCTGCGATCATTTTAATTTTCAAAAGCTCTTTTTTTATTCTCTAAATATTTCTCTTTCTCCCCCCTCTCTTTGATAACATCATGTCCTTATTTGATGGATGCACTTTTCTCAGATCTCTGATGATGCTAGAGTTTTTTTATTGTTTTAAATTTCTTTTTCATGTGATTTTTCTCTCTTCACCAAGTTGCTTTACTGTTTCTCTGTTAGATGCCTTCTTAGTGTCTGGAAAGTCTTGTCCCTTCTAATTTTTGAGTAGCTATCTAGAAAGATGGCTGGAAGTTCTGTAGTAGTGGATGGCATTTGGTAATTATGGACTTCACTGTAGGGTGACCTATCTGGCTATTTACTTAGAAAACTCTGTAGTAATTTTAGGAATTACTAAAACCCACCCGACCCACTTCCCAAGTTAATCATCAGACCAAGAGAAAATATAACCAGTCAGAAGTCTAAGTGGAAGTCTAGGAGTCTCACCATTCAGCAGTAATCTTTCGTGTAATCTGTCTTTTCAGTATGGGATCCCCATCCTTCACTGTGCCTGGTATCCTCCTGTCTGAAGAGCCTCTGTTCACTCTTTCCAGAGAGACATTTTAAGTCTTTTCCTAGGTAGGGCGGGGTCGGGAGGCAACTGCTTGTCTTCAAGCCATGAGGAAGGGAATCTGGGGGTCCAACTCCTTAATAAACAGACTTTCAGCCATTCTCCTGCCTTACCTTCAGCCCCACTTCCAGAGGAGCCTGTGCTGCCACTCTCTTGAGGGCTTATAATTTAAATGAAATTGCTTCGAGGCTTTCCTATTTTAGCATTGCACTTTCTACAATTGGCTAAGTCAGTTGCCACTTGCCTAACACAATGTCTCCCAAAATTGTGTTACCGTCTCTCCTCTTCTTTATTCTTTGTCTTTATTGGTTTATGTTCTACTAGTATTTGAGGAGGGGGCAGAACTAAATGCATATATTCAGTCCTCCGTCTTTAAATAAAGTTTCACTGACATGAGTTTTTAATTGCTTAGGAGGCATTTGATCACACTTGTGAAAGAAATTTCTGTGTGATTCGTGAGTCTCCATTTCACCAACTTCAACTCTTTTGTTACACTGGGGGGTGAATACGTGGAAAGCCCCTGGACCAAGGATTAGGACACTTGGGTTCCATTCCCAGATTTGCTACACTCTTTAATCCTGGGCATCCTGCCTTGTCATTATTTCCTATCTGTAAGACTAGAGAATTGACAAAGATGATTTTAAGATCTCTTTTTACCCATAGATTTATTTCCAAGAAGTTGAGATCATTGTGTGTAACTGAACACCAGAATAGGAAACAGAGTTGTGGCAGCCAATTGAATAAATGTAAAGTTAAGTTTCTCCTTGTATTCTTTAGTCAGTCTCAGTAATTCTGATATTTTCAAAGTCAAGTAAAATTGCAACCCACATTTCATGAACAACAGCTGTTAAAAGGTTAAAAATTCTGAATTTTTTTTCCCTCTGGGCTATTTTCAGCTGATAACAGTTCAGCTCCAAAGCATACTTGGATTCATGTTCTCAATAGCCAGATAAAATGTTGCTTTTGAACAGAAGAACAGGAAAGATAATAAAGTGGTCTATTTTTTCCCCTTTTGCCTTCTGGCAGGGATGGCCATCCTGGGAGCACCCACCAGGAAATGTGTCCTTCCCATCCAAGTTATGTTTGAAGAGATAATAGGCCCATCTCTCTATATTTTTTTCTCTTTTCTAAGTTGCTGCTTCTCAGCTGGATGGAAAGACAGAGTGGACATAGCATGTCACCGTGACTTTGACTGACGAGTTTGATCACTAACCCGGTGTGCTCAGCTGTGGTCAGTACAATGACTGAGGAGAAAATGTGGTTGTGAGGTCAGTGACCCTGTGGCCTACAGACCAAAGGGCAGTATTTCACAACTTGCCTTGTACATGGGACCCAGCCCCTCACCATTTACTAGCACAGAATCCCCATCAGGCAAGGTGTAGGAATCATTTTGCATAGTTCCCCAGGTTATTGTTAGACATTTGATTCTTGCACTGATTCTGGGAAACCATTGCCTTAGAGACAAGAGGCCAAAAAGAAGATTGGAGTCTTGAATATTTACAGAGCTCAGAAGAAAAATCCAGCAGAACAGAAACTGAGCCAGCACACCGAGTCAGCTGATGGTCTCCTGTCAATCACGGAAACTGTTTCAAACTCTCCCTGCCTTCCTCTGCTCCACACCCTCTTTGGCCTCTCAGTAGATCATTTTCTTAAATCAGAAAGGAAAAGAAACCTGCAGGGGCTACTGCCTCAACTTCTTTTATCTCCATCCCTCCAAAACTGCATATACATGTATGTGTAAATTGTATTGTATATGTGTGTTATATATAATGTTATATAATGCAAATATATGTATTTTATATATAATGCATATATAAATGCATGTTTACATTCATCTTTGCTTCTCCCATCTGTCATATTTCTGATTAATGTTAATGCTTTCACCTATGCCTCTATCAGTGATCCTCCTGTGTTTTTCTTTCACTCTTTTCCATCTGTGTGTCTGTGTGTGTGTGTGTGTGTGTGTGTGTGACACAGAGAGAGAGAGAGAGGAAAAAAAAAATAGGTAATATGAAACAAGTTTCATCTTACAAAACAAGGCACAACAAATGAACAAAAATATACCTTCCTCAACCCTACCTTATTTATTCATTCAGTCAGTATTTATTAGCGTCAACTGTGTGCAAAGATTCTGGCTAACCACTGAGGTTCTGCAGTAAACTAAATTGATACAGCTCCTGTTCTCATGATGATTGTAGTCTCTTTTAAACCAGGCTTTTTTAAAAATCATTGGTCTTATCTTATTTATTCTCATGTTAGTCCATTTTTGCGTTGGTGTTGTTATAAAGGAATACTGAGCCTGGGTAATTTATAAAGAAAATAAGTTTATTTTGACTCACAGTTCTGCAGGCTATACAGGAAGTGCACTGTTGGCATATGCTTCTAGGAGGGCCTCAGGGAGTTTACAATCATGGCAGAAGGTGAAGGGGAGGCAGCGTGTCACATAGCGAGAGCAGGAGTAACAGAGAGAAGTACCACACTCTTAGCCAGATCTCATGTGAACTAACTGAGTGAGAACTCATAAGCATGGGGATGGTGCTAAGCCATTCATAAGAATGGATCATTCTGCCCCCATGATCCATTACCTCCCACTAGATGCTGCATCCAACATTCCGGATTATATTTCACCATAAGATTTGGAGGAGACAAACACAGAAACCATATCATTCCCCATTACAGAAGTAACGTGTTTGTTATCTTACATTTGAAAGTGGTTTCCTAATGGGAAACTATTAAAGTATTTAAAGCAGAAAAGTACTGGTCAGAATTTTATTTTCAAAGGTTATTTTGGCTACTGAAAAGATAAGTGATTAAAAGGGGAAGAAAGTTGCTGGCAGGTGGCGGGTCATGAGGTTAGTGTAGTCCCAATAACAGATGCCAGGGGCTTGGCAGGATGAGATGAAGAGAGGAAGACAGTCAATAACTTCAGAACCATAGGAGAGTCAGTTTCTGGCCATGAGGGATGCAGAAGAGAGGCTAGTCAAGAATGACAGTCAGGTTTCAGGCTTGACCAAATAAGTGGGGGTGCTGTTTATGCAGACAAGAAATGTTGAAAAATAGCTTCGAGTGTGTTTGTGGTTGAGGGGTTAGCATAAGTCAAGTCCTGTATGAATACTGAGTCAGAGATGCCTGGAACATTTCCAAGCCAAGATGTTGCATAGGCAGTTGGATATGTGAATCTGTGACTTAGAAGAGATGGCTGAAATAGAGCAGTGCATTTGGAACCTTTAGTCTACATGTGTTAATAGTTACCAGCGGACAAATTAGAGGAGCAGGGCTTGGATGGAGCCCTGAATATCTTCAGAAGTCAAGGCGCAGTCAGGGAGCAGGTACCAATGGAAGAAAT